>NC_049250.1:9441919-10073919 GCF_011100685.1 Canis lupus familiaris
CTAAGTAAGCCCTTTCCCCCCTGTATCATAGTTTTGGGTTTGGCGCTGGAATCATCTGGGAGAACATAATTTTATTTAGTCATACTTTGCTGTTTATGTACTATTTTTGTCTTTTAAACCTCAGCTTCCTTATGGAGACATGGTGTATTTACCAAGCCTACTGTCCCTGCACGGACAGGATGACTAACTATTCACTTTTCCCCCTTAACAGTAGATTTTAGGCACAGTGTCTATACTCCTGCTAATTTCTTAGTTTAAAAGTAGGAATAGCAGGCAGCCCCAGTGGCTCAGCGGTTTAGCACCTGCCTTCAGCCCAGGGCGTGATGCTGGAGACCCAGGATCAAGTCCCACGTCAGGGTCCCTGCATGGAGCCTGCTTCTCCCTCTGTCTGTGTCTCTGCCTCTCTCTCTCTCTCTCTCTCTCTCTGTCTGTCATGAATAAATAAATAAAATCTTTAAAAAAATAAAAATAAAAGTAGGAATAGCATCTAAAGTAAGGTGCCAGGGATGCCTGGGTGGCTTAGCAGTTGAGCATCTGCCTTCAGCCCAGGGCACGATCCTGGGTCCGGGGATTGAGCCCCACATCGGGCTCCCTGCATGGAGCCTGCTTCTCCCTCTGCCTGTGTCTCTGCTTCTCTCTCTGTGTCTCTCATGAATAAATAAATAAATCTTAAAAATAAATAAATAAACGAAAGTGTCAGAATACTCCAGGCTATATAGTAATTGATGGTGATATAGTAAATATTTAAATGTAGTTTTCAGAAATGAATATTTACCCTTAAAAAATTGAACATGCGTCATTTTCAGTATTTAAATGTATTTTGTAAACTTCAAGGAAAGTTAAGTTCGTTTATTCATTCCAGCTATTAAGTTCTTGCTTGTAATTTAGGTCTGATCCTCTGGTCTCCCTGGGCGTATTCAGTGCTCCCATGTAGACATTAATTTGCAGATATTTACATAGATGTTAAGGTGTTTAAATGTATATAAATGTGAATGCTGTACATATATATATATTTACACACACATATGTATCCAACCATACTATCATTTACTTTCAGAGTAGATCTCGTCTACTCCTGTAATTTTTATAATCTTTCTTAATACGTGGTTTCTTTTCACCCATGTAGCCTGTGGCCATATACACATAGGTGTGCTTAATGAAGGCTGTGTGTTTTATGTGCTTCATTTTCATTTTTGAAAATTTTCACTGATTTCTGTTCATCCTTTCATTTTCTTTCCCAATACCTGATTGCTGAGCATTCAAAAATATTATCCTTTTGTTCTAGTGGCCTAGTCACACTTTGTGAACTTATCTATGCTTTTACTTTTGCCTCTCTCGAGTGCTCTGTCAATACTGGCTACTAAACTTTTCCTGGCCCCAATCCCTGATCCTTGCCCCTTTCTTTTCTCTAGTATTGTAGATTCTAGGAAATCTTTTGGAAGTCAGGGATGATAAACTCTGTGCTTCTAATTCTTCATACTCAGCACATAGACATTCACAAGTTGTAAATACTGAAATGACACTTCCTAAATTTCCTTGGTGCTTCCTCCTGTACTTTGGACAAAACAGCTATTAATTCAACCTTGGGTACTTGAAGTTATTCCCAAAAGATGCATTCTGAAGGTGAGTGGGCTCCTTCAGAGAGCAGCATGCAAGTGGTTATATTTTGGTGCCATTCTCCTTTGAATACGTTTCACATTGGCCTGCTAGCACTGCCATAACAACTTACCTCAGCCTGAGTGGCTTCAAAGGCAGAAACGTATTGCCTTTCTGTCCTGGAAACAGAGAAATCCGAATCAAGGTGTCCGGGCTTCATTCCTTGTTTCCTGCCTCTCCCCAGTATTCTGGTGGTCTGCCGTCTTTGCAGTTTCTGGTGGTCTTCTTTAGTATTCCTTGCTTGTAGAAGCATCACCCTGATTTCTGCCTATATTTTCATATGATGTTTTTCCCTGTGTGCATGTCTGTGTCCATATTTCCCCTTCTCATAAGGACCCCAGTCCTATTGCAGTAGAGACCACCCTTCTCCAGTATCACTTCATCTTAAGTATTACACCTGCAAAACTATATTTCCCAACAAAGTCACATTCCTTGTTACTGAGGAGTAGGAGGGACTTCAACGTGTGGGTTTTAGAAGGACAAAATTCAACTCATAATTCATATTATTACTATAAAATTCATTTTGTATCCTAAGCCTATTCAGTAATTTACGACCAGTAGATCTTGTGTTTGGATCACATTACAAACGAAACATAGCTGGTGCAGGTGCTTTTAACAAATGAAGTCTTGAGCGTTTATGTGTTGGCCAGCTCCACCAGGCACTCTGATTGTTTCTGTACTCGGAGGGTCCATTTATGCCTAATCATGCTAGCTTAACTTCTTTTGAAAAATAAATTCATGTGTCTAAACTTGTGCCAGCAGTTGTTACTTCCAATGACAACGAAATCTCCAACATCTTTGTAACATTCTCATCAAATGATAATTTCATTTTAATCCAAAAATAGCCATGACTACATGAATATTTAGGCCGAAAATAAAAACACAGTATATTATTAATTAGAGCTGTATTGATTTCCAATCTGGATTAACTGACTTCCTCCAAAATCTAATATTTTTTCCTGTTTCAAGAATTAATTTCTTGGTGGTGCTCTATGACATTGTCATTTAATCATAGTGGTTGTAAGACACCAGCCAATAAGAGCACCAAGGCATCTACGAGGCAGATGGCATCTAGTACCTTGCTCAACACTGTTTGTAACTCTTTGTACCCATTTCTTTGAAGCTACAGGGCTGTGACCTCCAGCCATGAGTCAGTAGAAACTATCAGTTCAATTCCCAGGGCATAGGCTTCCTGTATCCCCAAGGGGAGGCACAAAAGCAGTAAGCTAAAGCTATAGCTTTTTAGCGTAAAGTTATATTTATTCTGTTTAAATGGTGCTCCATTATAATATAGGTGCTCCCTATATCTAAAACTTGAACAGAAAGGAAATATTGAGTATCATTGCTACTTTTCATTATTTTCTGGACCATCACGTCTTACTTTTCCTTTCATTCAGTGATGCTGACTTATTCACCAACACTTTCCAAGAATGTGTTTACATTAAAGCAGAGCCAGGATGTTAAGAGTACCAGATTGCAGATTACTTTGCCATTGCTTCAGTGGCATCCAGAGTGAGTCACCCTGCCTCAGTTACAGCAAGAGGAGCTCTGATTGACAGAACTTGGAAAAGATGACACAGAGCAACAAATGGATATTTCCACAAATCACTTTTCTTCTATTTCAGAGCCTGAAATTAGGAAATGATCTATTTGCACTGTACCAGTTTCTTATTATGCAATTTGATTTTCATGCTAGAGGCTTACTGTTGTTTATAGAATTTGATCTACAATAAAATACATCATTCTCATGTCTGACTCTTGGTTCAGATCATATCTAGTCAACTGTTCAAGATGTTTTTTTAGGGGCACCTAGGTGGCTTAGTGGTTGAGCATCTGCCTTTCGCTCAGGACATGATCCCAGTCCTGGGATCAAGTCCCGCATCGAGCTCCCAGTGGGGAGCCTGCTTCTCCCTGTGCCTATGTCTCTGCCTCTGTCTGTGTCTCTCATGAATAAATAAAATCTTTTACAAATATATATATATATATAAATCTTTTACAAATATATATATGTATATATATATATATATGTGTGTGTGTATATATATATATATATATGTGCAGCAAACTACTTTAAACCAGAATCCACAAGTTCTAATTGTGGGAAGGAATTTATTTGGGAAACTGTTAGCATAAAGCTAATTATATTTGTTGCATAAACAAGTTGATTTCCACCAAAGTCATAACAACATATTTCCCTTTGCAGCCCCCAAGTGGGGTTCACATCTTAACTGCACACAAGCTCACTGCCTTCTTGCGTATATGACTCCTCATACCTTAGCCATGCCATTTCCCAGGATGGACATTGATCACTCAGTCTAGAAATTTCAAAACTTGAGGTTTTGAAGAAGTTCAAGAGAAGAGTGACATGATCACACTTGTGCTTTAGAAAACTCCATCATCTCATCTTTCCGTATGCAGTATTATATAGTGTGGTGCCTATTACAAAAAGACCTATTGAATGAAGCAACTCTTCAAAGCAATAAAAAGAATATGTACCAAGGGGTTTTAAACCTTAATTTTAAAAAAATTCTTATTTTGTTGAAGGAAAGATTCAGTTCTCAAAATTAATTAAACTTTGGAAAGAAGACACACAGGTTTATGCTGTTGACCCAATTAATGCAATATGTAGAGTATGACATGTATTTCTACAAGCAAATACCCGTAACCTGTCAATCAGTCTTGATAATAAATTGCACATGTGCAGTACCCCTGTGTTCCCATCATTTTCACTACTTTGACTCATTCCAGGAGACATAAAGGTACAAAAATGAGTCCTAATAGTTTTATTTTCCCAACACATTCTATCTCCTGATTTGCCCCTTGCCAGCCTTTCCTTGAAGCTCCCCTAGTGCTCTGTCCAGAATTCTAATAGACTGTACATGACGCTCTAATGTAGCCATCTGGTTGCCCTGGCCAGCTAGAGCACACTGTCAGAGCTGGAGCCATGTTATTCTATGACTCGCTGCTCATCATCCAGCACCGGGCTCATTACTCAGCCTACCCAATATGTATTTGCAAAATGAACGAATAAAAGATGAAGACAAAGCTGTCCTGACTCTACAACCAGCTTTTTAACCTTTGCTTCTCTGCACACTTTGATTTTTCCCAAGACTAGTCTTTCGAGGTTTACCAGTCATCCTAAGAAGCACATTAATTGGCTAAGATGTTTCTTGGAAGTGTAAGATGGAATCCTGTGGTTAGAGGGGGACACTGTAATCCACCTGTTCTTCTCCCAGAATGGCAGCGAAGCCTTCACAATCTCATGAGCATGCCGCTGATGCTAAGGAAGCCTAATGAAGAAGATTGCAGAACACCAGAGAGCGGGCCCTTTGGACGAAGTAGAAATCCTCTGTTGAAACTGCAAATAAAAAGGAAATGTAAACACATCTCTCTAAGTAGGGACCATTTTCTTCCTCACTTTGCACCAAAAGGAAAGACCACAGGGCAGAGTGAGACTAGATTAAAAGACCGTAGACCTTTTTATAACAAAAAATTGATTCTAATTGTTAAAAGTCAGCCTGCTGCAGTAACTGGCTTGCAGCCTTCCATGCAGGATTTAATTTCTTTTGCAGTAATTATTTCCCTTAGTTTTTCTACTGATATTCTTTATTTTTATGTTATTGTTACATATTTCCAGAAATTTATGTTCAATTACCTTTTTCACTGTTGTTTAAATATTTGAAATTGTGCTTTTATACGCAAATACAGCCAATCAGAATAAAAGCGCATTGTATGAAATTATATTCCAAAAAGTTTCTCAAATGACACGGTTCAGTGATTTCTTAAAGGATAGAAGAACAATTTGTTAATGGAGAAAACCAGAGTCTATCTTCTCATTGGGAATATAGGTTCCATTTTAACTGAGTAACTGTTAGCCGCTTCATATTATCAACATATATCAGGCAGTGGATTTCTATGCCAGCAGTTCTTTACAGAAAAAGAAGCCTTTCTTCTTGACTTTCCCAAGAGAGAAGAGCTTCCTCAGATGGGTAACCATCAACTCCGCAGCCCGAGAGCTGTAACCAGTAGTGGAATTAGGTGTTCTGGGCTGGTGTTGTGTGGGCATAGTATCAAAGACTTTTGCCATTCTCCTAAAATTGCTTTGGGCTCCATGTTGCTTAAGGTTGAAGAACAAGTTCTGGAGCTGGAAACACCTGGATTTCATTATAGCTCTACCATCTAATAAGGGGGTGATCTTGGCAAGCTAGTTAACTTCTAAAAGCCTGTTTCCTTGGGTCCTATGCATGAAATGAGAACTTGGATATGAAGTACTTAGTACATAGTGTCGTTTTCTTATTATTTTGATGGTCCAATTTTCATTACATTAAAAAGGACTGTTGAATTATTTTTCACAGTGTTTCATTTTTTTACAGTTTTCAGGTGTCACTTCCACTCTGTGTAGGCAAAGCTGAGGAATTTGGTTATTGCCCCCAGCTAAACAAATAAATAGTTCCAGGCCTTGGAGTTAGAACGAAAATGTCTAGTGGTTTTATATTCCACCCAATCATTTCTCTTTCCTTTACGTGGTTCTGATCTACATGAATTTCAGCCACACAGTTTAGTTAATAAAACCAGTTGCCCAACACCACAAGTCAGATTTCAGTTACCAAAGTATATTAACCGTAATTGCATAAAGTGGAGATGTCATAGCCAGCTCTTCAGTCCACAAATCAGTACATAAATAGCAGGTGCTCATCATGATGAATGAGCAGTCATGTCACTTCTTTCAAAGTCTGTCAGGGATGGGTCACTGCCCATCTAGGGTCCAGGTCATCCACAGATGTATGTGTAGTTGCATTGTCCCCTTGTCTTCCAGTAATAACTCGCAACATTTTATAAAAAGGGAATTGGCCAACCAACATGGAAGTGCTGCAGAGGAATGAAATTGGAGTTGAAGGTAAAAAGAAGAAATGACTTCCTGGAGAATGTTGACCCAGCGTCATTTGAAAGATTCCAGATATGCAGTAGGAGCCAAGTGAGAGATGCTGATCTCATCAGTGAGGAAAAGGGTAGTGCCCAAAAGGATGAAGATGTTCCAGAGGAAGTGACACTTTCAAAGGCTTCATGTTAAAGGGGTTTTCAAGGATAGTCATGGCATTGAAAGCATAAAGGATTAAATGTTGGAAGAGGAGAATGACAGTTCACCAAGACATAAAAAAGATACTTGCCTCATTCCTGTAGGATGAAATGGGGAAGGCAAGCATCGATCATTTGAACTACTCTTGCTTGTTCTCACAAGAAATTAAAAATTCTCGATGTGTTTATGTTGTCAATTATAGGGTTTTAAATTATAGTGTTCTGTTCACTACACATTGATAACCAACAATAAAAGAGTTTTAAAGTTCTGACAAGAAATTTTGAAAGCCACAGAAGCTTCATAATTCTTGGCATGCATTAGTAAGTACCTATTGCATAGTTTTAGCTTTTGTGGTTCTTTTTCTAGTCATAACCTTGGAAAGCAAGGCCCATCTGTAGTGAAAAATAGTCAAAACAAATACTGCTGCCATTTGAATTTTCTATTACTGAAAACTTAGTTCATACATCCTCTTCAATATTGTCATTATTCTCCTTTTAAAAGGAAGATACTTCTTTTTCCTTTTATTTATAGCCTTTTAAAGGCAGTCCATCCAGTAACAGATGCCTTATTGATCATAGAACTTCCCTGACTTTCAAATATTTGCTATTTTTAATTTTTAAAAAGTCCAGAAATTAAATATTCAAAGAATCCTATTTTTGTGGTGCTTTTAGTAAAATATTTTTGCACTAGGAAAGTTGTCTGTTCTTTCTTTTCATCGTAAAAGGAGGCCACGCTGGCATGTTTCATAGGGAAACACTGTATTGGACATAGCAAGTTTTAGTGATAGTTCTATAGTGATTACCGGATTTACTTTTCATATCTGCAGTCTCTTGAAGGGTGAGGAATGTAATCTTGTTTGCTAGCTTAAGTCAACATGCTGAGGGGATCCATTGTGCATCTTGTAGTATGTGTGCACAGTTTTGATGTTAAGACCTCTGAAATAATTAAAACTGTCTTGTATCATTCAACCTTACAATAATTACCTATAATTTAAAACCTCCAAATAGGTTGGTTTTGAAAGATGTTCATCTAATCAATAATACTAAGGGCCCCTGGGTTATCTTTAACGTCTTGTGCTATGGTCTGTGCAAGAGAGAGGAACCTTGATTACAATTCTGGAGAGTGTCCCCAGTGCCACCAGCATGCCCACGTCGCCTTGCCCTTCCCTGCAGGGCCTCACGCTAATGGCAGGCTTGGTCACATACAGTAATGAAAAGCCTTGTCCGGGGAATGTCGTGCTTTCAGATTGCTTTAATCATGTTCAGGGAGTGAAGTTGATTTAAACAGAGCTCAGAGTAATTCTTGAGAGTAGAAAGGTTGACTTTTCTGCCTGCTTTTCCCATTCTTCCTGAGGGGAAGGAATTCTTTCTCCTAGTCAGTCACGTGGCAAGGAAGCCAATTGCTTTTGTTCTTTTCAGGATCTGCCCCCTTTGTATACATGAGTTAGCATACCATTTTTCATGTAATTTATTTTATCATATTCATCAGCTCTATAAAGAGGAAATATATGTATTATATGTTAATTATATTATATATGATATATAATTATATATATTGATTATATATACATATAATTTTTTTTTTACTCTGAAACATTGTTTTGTGAATCTGAGGTGGAGATTCCCATGAGGCATGATGAGGAGGTGACAGACACAATCAAGAAAGGGGTCGGAAATGGTGATTTTGAAGATCCTTCACCAGTTCTCAGATTCTAGTTATTTTATTTCTTTACTTCCATCCATTAAAAGGACAGTTTCAGGAATAGGAAAATGAGGAATGCATAGACCAGAGCCAGCACGGATGCAGGTGAGACCTTCAGCATCACTGGCCCACAGCAGGCGATCCTGAGCCCCTGCAGACAGGCCTTCACCTCAGACTTGGTCTACAATGTGACGGGAAGCCTCGCCTTTGGCTTGAGTCCAGTGGGAGGCTTTCTAGCACATTCAGGATAATGGGCAACTTGGATTTGTGCTGTTTCTTGGCCTCCTGGCCAGTGGTATGCCCTGCTCAGGGGTGCTGGGGGACTTCCTGACTGCGGCCTGCTGCTCCTGATGGCCAGGAGGACGGCCTGTGCACAACAGCCCTCTAGGCTCCAGCCTATCCTCCCCCTCCTCCAGGAGCAGCGAATTCCCATCCCACCCCCTCATTAGGCCCCTGGTGGCTCATGACCTCCTTGGGACCATTCCTTCTGCAGGAGTGCCTGCCTCTCTCCTGCTCTCACTTTGTGAACACCAGATGCTGTTAAAGAATTCTTTCCCACCTTTCCCAAGAGCTTCATTACTTGTCTACCTTCATTACTTCTTCTTCCAGGAGTAATTTATTCTTGACCACCATGATACCTCCTGTTGGGGGCGAGGAGGGTACCTGTCATGCACTGAGACACTTCACATGCATGATGTGGATCCACCCAGCAGCCCGCTTCAGCCCCATGACAGACTTTAATAGATGAAGGAATAACTGCCCCACTCAGGAAGTTCCTAGTAAAGAGTAGAATTGGGATTCAAACATTTGTCCACTTGTACAGCACATCACACGTTACTGTGTGGTTACCTTGTGTCTCTTCATTTTTCTCTTCCTCAATAGACTATAAAGTCCTGTCTTACCTGCTTATCATTTCTACCTCCACCCTAAACATCCAGCACCACCCTTGGCCCATGGCCCTCATTCCATAAATAAAGTTTATTGGAGGACCAGATGAGTGACTGAATGAAAAGTTTGAACCAACTCCCAAGAAGCTACAAAGTAAGAATCAAGACTAAGATCCAATTTTATAGGAACACCTGGGTGGTTCAGTGGTTGAGTGTCTGCCTTTGGCCCAGGTCGTGATCCCAGGTCCTGGGATTGAGCCCCACATAAGGCTCCCTGCAGGGAACCTGCCTCTCCCTTTGCCTATGTCTCTGCCTCTCTGTGTCTCTTGTGAGTAAATAAATAAAATCTTTTAAAATAATAATAAAATAAAATCCAATTTTATAAAATTAACATAATATTTGCAGGAATATTTTTCGGCTTTACCTGTTCGGCCATGTTGAGAATCTATGGAAATAGCACTCTTAAAGACTCTAGTGCTAAATTTACCCACTGGCCACAAACATAGGCATAGTCTCTATGTCTACTAAGCGTACTGAGAAGTGACCATTTAGTTTTTCCACAGTACTCATCGTGCGTAAGTCCCTTTTCTGGTTACTGGCCAGGTGGCGTGTGAGGGTATTTTGGAGAGGCCATTATTGTCTAGAGTCTCTTATGTTCCATGGCCACAGTGGAAGGGCAGACAGGAAAATGAGGTCGACGATGCTGGATGGTGGCGAGGTGCCCAGGACACTGATGGACAATCCAGAGGGCCAGCAGGCATGCCACTGCCATCAGAAAAGAGAAGGTGGTGGGCTTGCCAGAGTGGCCCTTTGAGCCAGTACAGTGCCACCTGCTGTGATCGGTGACCCTTCAACTAAATAACACCCTAGTGCCCTCGAGTCATTAATCTGCCCTTCTTTGCAACTAATTTATTATGGAAGTGAGTGCGGCCTAGAGAGAGCAGTCTACTGACTTATTAATTTTATTTATTCAAAGGCTGTAGTGACTGGCTCAGAGGGAGACAGGGCCAAATCGAAAATTTGGAACATTCTACTGCCCATGTTTATTCTGACAATTCTTCTCTTCCATTGCTAACAACTATACCACGCAAGGGGCAGGAGTCCCTGAAAAACTGAGCTGCGGAGTTCCATCTAACAGAAGTAATCTGTGATTTGGGGCTAGCAAGAATTAAACTTGCTACCAATATTCTATCCATCATCCACATTTAGGCTGCATAGAATGATTTATTCAAAAACCATGCAGAGGCAAATGATTATATTGTTATAACTATTTGTTTGGAGGAGGAAATGTACTTACTAGGCTATTTGCCCTAAACCAGAAAGTACTACTAACTGCTTTGATCAAAAAAAGGAAAAATAAATCTATGTTAGTTTATTTATGGCATGACTTGTGTGCATTATAATTAGTAGAAAAAAAGGAACTGGGTGAGATGCTTAAAACTCAGTTTTTTCTTTGGGGAATTAGTGACTCAAGAAATGGCTCAGAAAGTGGTCATAGTTGCAAATGTTACCCTGATTATTTATTTTTAAAAATTTTTTTAAAAGATTTTATTTATTTATTCATGATAGACATAGAGAGAGAGAAAGAGAGGCAGAGACACAGGCAGAGGGAGAAGCAGGCTCCATGCAGGGAGCCCGACGTGGGACTCGATCCCGGGTCTCCAGGATCCCACCCTGGGCCAAAGGCAGGCGCCAAACCACCGTGCCACCCAGGGATCCCCTGTTACCCTGATTTATGTGTAATGAAAAGTTAATTCCATTTTAAGTAAAGGTAACAGTATTTCAAGTATATTTTACTTGGTAGCATTATCTTTCTAATCATTTTTTTCTGTCCCTAAATCAGAGCCCCTGACCAAAGAGTCTTTTTCTTTTAGAAAAAAATTATTCAAAACTTGATTTGGACTGTGATATTGGCCAAATATTACAGTTTCTTTTTTATTTCTAATGCAGAACAACAGGGATTAGAAAATAAGATTAAAACACACATTTTGGGGGGCTTTTTTCCTTTCTTGAGAAAATTTCCATGCGAAGTCAATTATATATTAGGCATTTGAATGTGTCACTTGAACAATAGTGTAAAATTGTCCCAAACACTTTGAGTGACACAGAGGGGGAAAACACTGATGGTGATTATTTCTCAAATAAAAGGTTAGCCTTTAAATAGCTATAAAAGATGCTACAGGAAAATAGATTCCAGATTATAGTAGGCCAAATATAAAATCTTTAAAATGTTATTTTAGAACATCACTTTTCAGAAGATAGCATAATTTCTTAATTGTATAAAATGGATTTGATTGAATACTGTTACTTGATTATAACAATTCACAAATTTTATGTTCTAAAAAATATTGGACTTCTGAATAATATGAATTAATTAATCTTTATGAAAATAATTTTAGGTTTTATATTTATTTACAATTCTGTGAATCTCTTTTGGCAAAGAGAAAGCAACGTTCTAACTACACATGTTCATTTTGCACCAGACCCAGTATTCATCTACTAATAAGTTTAAAATACAATGCTGTGCTCATAAATGGGCTATATCAATGTCATGGCACAAAAATATGCTCCTCACCCCTAGGTTGTCTATTCAGTGCCTTCTGGCTTATATTTAATGCAAATTTTAAAAAATTTAGTTATCTGGGTTTTGAACTCAGTAGATTAGAAGCGGGAATTGTTGGAGGGGCTGGGAAACTTTTGGACACAACGAATAATGACAAGACAATTGGAACTAGCAGCCTGGTTCCATGAAGAACACCAGAAATCTAAAAAGCTGACCTCTCCATGCAGTGTTTCTATGCACTGTTGTTCCATAATAACCACGAATGATCAATAAACAGATAGTATAGAAGCGGCTTTTAAAAGATAAAAGATTCCATCACAAATGCTCATTTAAACAAACTGTTTGGATCCTTCATACACATGTGGTGAGTTAGTGTAAAGACATAAGCCTCTGATTTCTCGGTCTCCCCAAGTGTGTATGAGCCCTTCATGCACTGACAGTGGGAAGCAGTTTGTGTACGGCAGAGTGCTAGGCACTTTCCTTCTCTTATTTAGCTGAGAGAAGGAAACCGATTCACCCTCAGATATCCAGATATCCGTCCTTCAGATCAGTTACACGTAAAGAAAGCAAAGGCCATCAGTAAAAAACAAATCTGTTTTGAGTTGGTTTTAGTACTGTTTAAATTGTAATGATGTTTAAAATCAGCATCTTCTTGGGGTGCCTGGGTGGCTTAGTCAGTTGGGTGGCTGTCTTAGTCTCAGGTTGTGATCCTGGAGTCCCAGGATCAAGCCCCACATCGGGCTCCCTGCTCAGTGGGGAGTCTGCCCCTCACCCGACCTGTGCTCTCTCTCTCTCTCTTTCTCTCAAATAAATAAATAAAAATATTTTTTGAAAAAAAATCGACATCTTCTCATTGACAGTCCACCAAGTAAATTCTAATTTGTTTTTGCTTGAAAAATCATGAATATATCCTTGTAAAAAGCTAGACTTCCAGAGTCTGGATATCCAAATCTGTACCTTGAGCATTTGTTCGTTATGCTAGTAACGACCCCCACTCATCCTGCAGCAGAATGTCACCTGGCTGTGACTCCCCTGTGCTGTACAGGGAGCTGCTAAGGGCTGGGCCTGGTCCCTGGGTCCCCGTGGTGGGCTTGTGGCCCCACCTCATGGTTACGTAGCCCTGACCTGATCCAACTTCATTCCAGATGAGTGCTGATTCCCATGAAACCTGGGAACGATTTCTAGATGTGTCTTCCCAAGAACACTCCCATAGGAAATATCATCTGGCTTTATGGTTTTAAGGGATCTTCTAGTTTCCTGCAAAAGAAGGAAACACATCTCTGACTGTGGGTGATTCATTAATAAACAAGGGTCTCCTGGGTGCAGATCTTTAATGGTATTTTATAGGTATCAGCGCATGCAATTGCTTTGGATTCATGTCTTGGCTCAAACTTGGTAAGCATAGATGATAAATGTCAGAGGAGAGTGTAAGGGACTTCATCATTTTTTAAGAGGCTCATGTGCACTCACAGCCCCTTGTCCCTTTCCTTTGGTATTCTGTGTTTTAAAGTAACTCACACCCTGCCCTGCCATTAATGTCATCTGCAAACTTAATAAGTTTGTGCTAGCCTCCCCTCTGGGTCTTTAATAAGCATGCCCTGTCCCTTGCGAAGGGAAAGACTCACTAATAACTCAAAGGCTAATATTTGTAGAGGGAGCCAGTATTTCCCCAGATTATCATTATGATATGAGACAGCATCAAAAGTCCCAATAGGTTCCATCTATGACTTGTCCACTTTCCAAGACAAGAGATTGTAACAGTCTGAGAGAATGATTCCTAGGACCATAATTGCTGTTCCTCAATTCAGATAGATTTCTATTCCATAATTATTTATTCTAGGAATGACACAATAATAAATATTTCCGTGGATTCTCAGAACTTCCTTTGAAAGCTGTGATTATGAATAATATTTGTGGGTATTCTCTGCGAGTGTGTTCCTCCTCAGGCCCTGTGGCCCCCACCGTCACAGCCAGCCTCACACTGACCTCAGTGACTTGACATTCTTGATAATCAGACTCCAGGTTCATCTCTTTCGAACCCCAGGCACAGGACACCAGGTTTGTCCTTCTGGACTCAAACATCATAAAGGGATTCCTTTTCTTAGTTACCTGGATGAGTTGGCAGTAGGGGTGGGGTTGGAGATGGTAATTTAAGTGCCTTTTGTGGCACCAAGGCGAACCCTCTAGGGGAAGTAACCAGTGT
The DNA here is from genome assembly GCF_011100685.1 of Canis lupus familiaris. Classification (NCBI taxonomy): domain Eukaryota; kingdom Metazoa; phylum Chordata; class Mammalia; order Carnivora; family Canidae; genus Canis; species Canis lupus. The sequence goes on from NC_049250.1 coordinate 9,456,007, forward strand.
TCATTCAGTAAGGGCCAACTATCAGTGGGAGCCAGGCACTGTTCTAAATGTTTTGCCCTGTGTTAATATAGTTAGTCCTGACTGAATATCCTAGGAGATGGGTAATATTTTATCTCTTTTTACAGATGAGGAGATTGAGAAACAAAGAATTCAAGAATGTTGCCCAAGGATATTTAGCTAGTCAGGGAGAGGCGGTATCTCAACCCAGCAGGTGCCTCTCCAGACTTGATGCTGTGCTGTCCTCTGATTAAGGGCACCAGGAGAGAGGCTTAATTGGCATCAGACCTCTAGAGCAGCTGAGCGCTCTCGGGTTACCTGTTCCTCTCCATTGGAAAGTTTGTTGTCGTTTTCATTTGTAGCTGGATCACTCTAAGTTCTAGGAAGATCCATTCTCCTCAGAATCTGTGACTTTGGGCAGCCCTGGTGGCGCGGCAGTTTGGCGCCGCCTGCAGCCTGGGGTGTCATCCTGGGGACCCGGGATCAAGTCCCACATCGGGCTCCCTGCATGGAGCCTGCTTCTCCCTCTCCCTGTGTCTCTGCCTCTCTCTCTGTCTATGAATAAATAAATAAAATCTTAAAAAAAAAAAGAATCTGTGACTTATCCTCACTAACACTGTTTTTTTAAATATTCCCTTGCTGACCTACCTGTGCCCACCCTGATGCCCCACTCCATTCAGGTTCTTAAAGACTGCTTCCCTGACTCATTTTCCATTTTCATTAGAACTGCAAGAAGGAATTTCCCTTGTATATCTTTTGTGTAGCTATCGAGCGCTATTAATAGAGTATCTTTACCAGAAAGGAAATTCTATACACAAGCACACACACACACATGCACGCACACACACACACACTCCAACCAGGGCTGTGTTAGGGTCATGTTAGAGTACGTAGGAGCTTCTTAGGACCTTTCCTTGTTTCTGACCCTTATCTTCCAGATGTCAATACTGTGCACAGATGGCTAATGATATCTTGTGCCTTATAGAGAGATGTTGAGGAGTGCATTGACCTGAGTATACCTTAGTGTGTGTGTGGAAGTGGGGGGACCTTTTATTCCTGGTAAAAAGTTATGCGAGTAGAAGCAGAATAGCATAGTGACTATAAACTGAAACTTGGGAGTGAGAAATCCCTGGATTGGAATCCTAGCTTAGCCTCTTGACTGCTTTTCAAACTCTGGCAGGTTCATTTATGTATTGCAGATATTTGCAGAGTCGTTATGTGCCAGGCACTGTTCTGGGCTCTGGGGATGCAGAAAACAAAACAAACCCAAGACTGCTCTGGTGCAACTTAATACTAGTGTGGGAGACAAACAGTAAATAAATAAATACAAGATCACCCTGTTGGCTGCTCCTTCAGTGTATTTCCAGAGAATGACCGTACTGTATTCCAATAGAATTCCAGAGAATGACTCCTGATTATACTGCTGTTATGGAGGTGGGAAGCCCTGGGATCATGGAAGTAGTTTTTTCACTTGTCCCTGCTTCCATCCTGCCCTGAGCTCCAGCTAACTCATGAATCCGAGTTCTCATTCCTGGGCTTGGAACAGGGGCACAGTGGCACTCATTCCCTGTGGAGGTGGCCGTGGTCTTTATAGCATCCCACAGCATTGGACAGTTGTGCCTGTCCCTTAGGTGGCCCCCTTCCTTCCTTCCTCCCATGCCCACCATACGTGAACCTCCAGGCCTCTACACTTGTCTTTTCACATCTCTGTGATCACTCCCTCACCTCCTTCAAAACTTTGTTCAGCGGTCCCTTCTTCAGTGAGGCCCTCCCTGTTTGACATATAGAATATCGTCTAAATGTGGAAAGAGCTACCATATATGTTGCGCAGACAAATATGCTAACCCTAAAATTCAGACCACACATGTTCCTTAATACCTTTAATAATTCAGTAACCCACCAGTGGAATCGAGGCCTGTTCTGAAAGCCTTGGGTGTCCCCTTCCTTACAGATGCTGATATGTGGATGTGTCATGATAGCAACCAGAGATCATGATGAGGGAACATTTAGCCATATTGGGAAGAGATGAGTAAAAGGAAATAAATTACTTTATTTGTTCCTTTCCTGAATGTCTTACATTTCAGGCTTGTAATTCTGGGTTCTGGAGGCTGGGGGATAAAACTGACTGTAGAGCATCAGGAATGGTTTGTTAACCACAAACCATTTCAAGCTTCTCCTGAGTGCAGTGCATGCATCATGAGGGGGTGCCTCTGGGATTGGAAGCTCCCTCAAGACCTAAAGAAAAGGGAGTGAGAAGGCCAGAAAGCCCATGGCTGAGGACCCCGTGGGATGGCTTAAAGCAAAGCGCCTCTATTGTGGCAGGTTTATTTTATAGCATGTTTGTGCTCGCCCTGTCCAGAATCCCTTAAGCAGAGGGGGAAAGATCGATAGTAGGTAAACCAATTAGGGAACCTAAGTGAAGTGGTGTCTGTGAGTCTAATAAAGCAGAAGGCAAGCTGAGCTACATGAGAAGAGCTGATAGGATTCTGGGCAGTGCTTTCATGGTGGCAGCTGGACACAGATACAGGAACAAAGAGAAGTTTCTTCACGTTTACTCCCCAGTGGGGCGATCCATGAACCAACATTCAGGAAAATAGCCAGAGAAAACTTAGAAAGGGGAGATCTGCAGAGGCTTCGGTTTGCATGTAGAGGCCCAGAGCCACAGAACCTTTGCCAAAAGGGGGGTTGGCTGATAAGGGGGGTGGGGGGAAGTGGGGTCTTGCCTCTCAGGGCTGCCATTTCTTTGTTGGCCAAATGAGATGGTGAGAAGCATCTGGCCTGGAGCCAGATTGCCTCCTTTGCATTCTGGCCTCACTTCTTTCTAGCTGTGGTCGGAGGGCGCTTTCTTGAGCAAATTCTTAAACATCATTAACATCTTAGGGCCTCAGGTTCTAAACTTGTAACGTGAAGGATAGTAATGGCCCCTCCTAAGTGCCCTAAAGAGTTAATCTGTTAATATTCATGAAGCACCTCAGAACAGTTCTGGCACTCAGTAAGTACCACTTTGGAGTTATCTCTGTAGTCATTCCTACTATTTATTAGGCACCTAATGAATATGTATATCAATAAACATAGTCTATAACCAAAAGGCATTTTTGCAATTTCCTTATTTAATCTGCATTAAACTTACTAGATACTTAGGTCCCCTAAGTATGTAGTCTGCATGGGATTTTCTCCTTCTCCCTCTGCCCCTCCTCCACTTGGTCTCTCTCTCTCTCTCTCTCTCTCAAATAAATAAAATCTTAAAAAAAAAAATTTAAATCAAAAAGTGTATCTATCTCTGTGAACGCTTATACAATACTGTGAAATCTCTAGACCTCCAAAAAAGTGCTGGAAAGATTCTAGAGTAAGATCCTTATATATGAAAAAGATATATCCTATGTGTACAAATGTCATTAACCTTAAATTTAAAAAAAGATGTTTACCCAGTTATCATCAATTTCTATATTGATAATAATGCCATTTCCATAATCCCAAGAGACTTAATCTGATATATTCCTTTTCTCTTTCTTCCCTTTCTCCCTTCCGACCTTATTCCATGACATCATTTTTCATACATTTGATGGATGAGCATGTACTGTCCTGGAAATGCCAATCCCTGCTACTGCAGGCAGTGTGGGTTGATAAGCATCATTCCCTTCTCGAGAGCCGGAAAACGTCTTCCTGACAATGAAAAGGGAACTAGCCATACATTCCAGGGCATTCAGATTTCAACCGCTTCCCATTCCAAAACTGGTCATGTATTTTTGCAGGTTGTGGGGGGAACCAAACGTCAGGTCAGAGTGCTGTTAATCAGATCAGTGCAGGGAAGTTTAGCTAAGTGGCTAGTGGGAAGTTTCATTGCCAATGATTACCTCTAAGCAGAGCCTTCTCTGGGAGGGGAAAGCATGGCCATGGTATGGGTTGCCAAGATGCTTCTGTAGAGACTGCGCTAAGGAGGGTGCTTTTACTCAACACACTCAGATTTTCAGTTGCAAAACAGCAGAATCTCTAGTACCTTCTGTTGTGACCATCTTCCATGCTTAAGTTAAAAAGTCCAAAAATTCCTCTTTGAACCTTACAAATGTGGTTAGCAAAGTCCCTCTTTTTTACAGGTAGAACTTCAGAAGTTAGTTTGATGCAGGCTGCCAAAAACTGTTGACCTTTGCTACTCTAAAACACGTGGTGATAATAGTAATGGTGATGATGATGATGATGATGATGATGATAATACACCTACAAAAGCTACTCAACCGTGTTTGTGCTTCTGGCCTTATAATCTCTTTTTTAGATTTTCATTTTAACATTGGCTGCAGACATTATTCCTACATTTTATTTTGAACATTCAGAATTAGTATTATTCATGATTCTTTTGAGCCAGAAGGATAACGGCATGCTCTAGTAGCCAAGTAAACTCTGATAAGTGCGCATCCCCGTGCCCACGATCTCAGGATAGCTGAACTGAAATTCAGGATGGAGCAAATAAAAACCAAGTGCCATCTCTGAAGAAAGAATGCCTGCTGTCTATTGTCTTAATTTGTTTTTCTCTTCATCTGGGTTTGGGGAAATGGTGGCATGTAAATTTCTCATTGTGACAGGAGATCTAACACTTCACATAACTTGCTTCCTGTCGGCAGGGTTTTGAGAAATCGATTGCAATAAACGCTTTTCCTTGTGGGTCCTTGTGGGTCTGTTGCAATTGCCGTAATTTCTATTCAGACAACTCTCATGGCTTTAGTTCCTCCCACTGACCTGTTTTCAGACATTCTTTGGGACTGTACCACTTCTCACATGGCCCCGTGGAGGAGAGTGGCCGATGGCCGTTACTGGTGTGCCCTCTGCTGCTCACTGTGCCTGGCAGCGTGCGAAGTGCTCTGTACATGTTGGGTCCTTTTAAGCCCATGTCCGTCTGGTAAGATAGGTTATATGTGTCCTTCCTTACTGTCAAGAAAGCCATAATCTGCTTCAGGACCATGCAGCCAGTAAGCCATGGAGCCTAGATTTAAGCCAAGATCTGTCTGATGTCCAAGTTCATAACCTTTAGTCACATTCATACCGTCACTGAACAAGTGAACAAAACATTCTGCTTCTCGGACCTGTGTCCCAGACTCAGTGATTCCAAGGGCACCTTCCACTAAGGCATGTGATTTCTGAATGAATGAGGGCTGACGAAGGGCACATCGCCTGAGCATCCTTTTAAAAAAATTATTTATTTATTCATGAGAGACACACAGAGAGAGGCAGAGACACAGGCCGAGGGAGAAGCAGGCTCCCTGTGGGGAGCCCGATGCAGGACTCGATCCCGGGACTCCAGGATCACGCCCTGGGCCAAAGGCAGATGCTCAACCACTGAGCCACCCAGGTGCCCCTCACCTGAGCAACTTTAGGAAGATAGACAAAATGCATTTGTTCAAAGATACTTATTATGTGAGATACCCTGTACATTAGACGTTGCTTTCTTACTGTGATTGCCTTGGGAAATCACTTTTTCCAGGTGGTCTCCTTTTGAAATTCCTGATCTGACCTTTCTTGTGTGGGATGCCCTATAAATTATTTAATAGTGAAGAATGATGGGGGATGTAGGAATAAGAGAACAAGCCCACTGATACCTCTTCTCTGTCAGGAGGAATTCCAGGCAGGCTACCTCAAGGAGTTACCCCTGGAATTTCAACAGGTGAACTTCTTTCTGTGTAGTTTATTTTTGTATCAGAATACTAGCTTGTAGACTGCTGGATCCCGCCCCAGAGCAGCTGCCCCTTGGCTGTACATGAAGATAATCCACAGCGAAGGAACTGCTCAGGAACTCAAAGGGAGGGAATACCTCACCCATACTGTTGAGGTTTGGATTTCTCTGCCCAAGAGCCATGTTATAAAGAACCTAGCATTTTAAGAAGATGCCTCTGTGGGATCCATGAGGTTCCCACAGTGAGGAAACAGGAATGGATGTAATGGAGCCGTGAGACTGGGAGGAGAGGGGGTTGTGATTTTCCCGGAGGGGGCAGCCCAGGTGGCTCAGCAGTTTAGCGCTGCCTTCAGCCCCAGGGCCTGATCCTGGAGACCAGGATCGAGTCCCACATCAGGCTCCCTGCATGGAGCCTGCTTCTCCCTCTGCCTGTGTCTCTGCCTCTCTTTCTCTTGTGAATAAATAAATAAAATCTTTTTTAAAAAAATAAAAAATAAATAAATAAAAAAGTAAAATCCCAGAGGGGTGACTGGAATTAGAATCAGCTGACTGTGTTCAACAGACACATCCCTTACCTATCCAGACAACGTCCACATGGGGTGGAGTTTAAAAGTTAGTGATTCAGGGTGTCCCCCCCCCCCCCCCCCCCGAGAGGCACTAGTTCAGGGGATGCTCAGAGAAAGCTGCTTTGAAGGCACAGGAGAAACATGTTTCTCTCCTCTCCTTACCCTTTGCTCCTCTAATCCCTTTAACACTCATGGTGCTCCCCGGGGATGTAGAGGTGAGTACCAGATGCCATGATGTCCTCATGGGGCTTACATTCTGGTGCAGGAGACAGAGCAACAAGATTTCCATTAGTGACAGAAAAATAAGCATTTAATAGGTTGAGGAGTGATGGAGTGCACAGGCTGTGTGGCTTCTGGTCTGAGGAAGTGACATCTGAGCAGAGGCCCTGGGAAGAAACCAGAAGGGCACTGCTCTCCTTTGTCCATGTGCATAACAACAGCAGCTTCGATCATCTCACTGATAGAACCAGTGCAACAAAACCTTCGGTTTATTGTAATGTGGGTCTGAGAAATCTGGTTAGGGTTCAGTGAACTTAGTAAAAGCCATTTGGTTTCTGGTCAGTATTAGGGTCCCAGATTCCAGACATCCATCTGAGAATGCTCCATACTGAAAGTGTTAAAGGTAAAATTTTACTCTCTCTGTGCTGTAATGATTTCAACTCATTTTTTATTGTTTTCCTCTTCATAAATTTAAAGTAAAGGTAAAAAATTTGTTATTAATGGTAAAAAAATTTAATCTGTGCAGTAATGATTTCAACTCATTTTTTATTTTCTTCTTCATGAATTGCCCAGGGAATATGCCAGACAGCAGAACTATATTAAGGTTAGAGTCTTCCTAGTTTATTCTTTAGTTAATTTGATCATAAACAACATAACAAAGCTACACATCCCACATAGTGTACTAGAAGCATACCTCCGTTCTTTTAGAAAACTGCCCTACTTCATAGAGTTGTTCGTGGCCTCCTCTTGTCTTAAGGCCTTCTTTCCTGATATACCTAGACTCCCTCTTTCCCCCAAACGTTCCAACATTTCTGCCATATGTCTTTGAATAATATTTCACAAATACTCAAACTTGCCTCCCTCCTGGAGCTCAGGAGGGATACTTCAGGGTCATTTCCAGGCCAGTTCCTCTCTAAGCTGCTCCACAGCTGCTGTGCTGTGACCTCTCAACGCAGTGTTAAAACCTCCCTTGACCCTTGGAGGTGCTGGAGGGGGGATGTTGGGAGATCTCTCTTCTTGGATTCCTGTATCTTTCCTTTCTAGGTTTATTCTCCCATCTGACAAAGCACACCCTCTGTGAGTTCCCTAAATAAAGTTTGCCTGGGAGGTGTGCTTTTGAATCCCTGCATGTCTAAAAAGTGTCTTTATTCCCTCTGTGCTTGAAGAAAGATGGCCTGAGCATACGACTGTAGGTTAAACAAGCATCTTCCCTCAATTTTGAAGACATGGCACTCCTGTTTTCTGGAATCTAGAGCTGCCCTGAAGAAGTGCAATGGCATTCTGGTTCCTGTATGTGTCTTGTTTTTCTCTCAAGGTATTTTTTAAAAAAGATCTTCTGTTTATCCTGATGTTTTGAGATTTCACAGTAATGTGACTTTCTGTATTTGTTTCTTTGTTTTTGTTTTTGTGTTTTTTTTTTTTTTTTTTAGACTGCTCTTCCCAGCTCTGGATACCCGTGACTTTTTAGTATTCTTTCTTAAATAATTTCTTCCCTGCTTTAACCTCTGTTCTCTTTGCCTAGAATGTTTATTACTTGAACATTGGACCTTCTGGATGGAACCTCCTTTTTATCACTTTTTTCATAATTATTTCCTAATTCTGTTGTTTGATTTTTGCTCTACCTTCTTCGAGAGTTCCTTGATTTTCCTTCAAATCCTCCTATGGAATCTTTGTTTCGATTAAATATTTAATTTTCAACTCTTATTTTGCCTTTTTTTTTTAAGGAGCATTTGGTTTTTATTTTAGGGCTACAATAGCTTTACTTACTTCGCTAGACAATTTCCTAGGCCTTTTGAAGTTTTTGAAGAAAAATGTCCTTTGGATATCTTGTTTTCCTCCAGGTTCCTTTTTTCTGTTTGATTTTTTGGGTCTCTGGCTTTCAAGTTAGATGCTTGTCTGCCTATTACCATTTAAAAGGGAGTTACTGAGAAATCTGATCAAGATCTCAGTATGAGAAGGTGGGACCTGTGGATGGTGGAATGTTCTGTATATGAATCCTATGCTGAGCTAGCTTTCTCCAAATTGGAACCCCCTAAAGTTCCAGGAGGTGCCCCCTTTCCCTCTGCTCCAGTGCATATGTGCATGCATGTGCATGGATGCACCCCTACCTGGGCTGATGAGTTTCTGCCAAAGGAAAAAAGTCCTTCCCAGAAAGCATTCTGTGTCTGGCTGCTGGCATTGACAGCTAGGCAGAGGGAGTAAAAGACAAAGACCCCAACACTTGGCACCAGTCAGTCTTGCTTTTGGCCCATGCTGTCCACCTGGAGTCCTGTGGGTGCTGGCAGAAGTAGGGTGGGGGTGGGGGCCTCCATGCCCTATCAGGGTGAGGGTCTCAGGGGCCCAGCAGTACTGTGTTTGGAGTTTCACAGGCTCTATATTTTCATCTTGGTTTCTAGCCCTGCCCACCACCACCACCCCCAGCCCAGGCTCCCATCCTGCTCCAGTGGCCTGTCTCTTTGGGGGCATTGCTAGGAAAATCCACTCCCTTATCACTGGGATCTTCCAGCACACACTTAGATGTAATTTCCACTGTCCTGTTAGGGTAGCTACTGCTCATTCCTCTGCTTTGTCTCTCTCTTGTTCTTCTGGCCATTTTTATTATCTTATTCTCATTTTAACAAGATTTGGGTAAAGAAAGGAGATAAAAGAAGTCATGTTACCATTTGGAACCAAAAGTAACATTTGGGATTTTTTTTCCTCCATTTTCTTTATATATATTTCACATTATTCAAATTATAGCAGTTGCTCTAGCTATATTCTCCATATGATGCTTCCATCTTTAGAAACCATTGTGCAGAAAATGCTAACATTTTCTGTAACATATCAACATGATATGGCAAAGATTTTGTACACTGATACTAATTATAGGTTATTTAATTAACATGACTTATGCTTTATAAAGATCAATGGAGAAAGAATTTGTCAGCTGTGCCAGACTTGTTTCTATAGCTGTCCTGATTGTAGATGCTGAGATATAGTTTCTTGCTATACAGACTCGCTTTGGAAGACAGAATAAAAGCAGATTTCTAAGTTAATTAATAGTGTTTGTAACAGAGATGCAGTTTTGTTCTATTTATATAGAAAATGTGTTATTTGAAAACGTGTTCAAAATCAGGAAGATATGATATCCATATAGGAAAAAGTTCTTTTTAATTTGATATGCTGGTTTTTTTAAAAGATTTTTGTTTATTTATGAGAGACTCAGCGAAAGAGGCAGAGATAGAGGCAGAAGGAGAAGCAGACTCTTCAAGGGGAGCCTATGTGAGACTCGATAGCAGGACCCCAGGATCACGACCTGAGCCAAAGGCAGACACTCAACCACTGAGCTACCCAGACATCCCATTAATTTGGTATGCTCTTTTACATCTCTGCTAACCTGCCTTGCTTTATCTCTCTTTTATCCTTTTTAACATCTTATTCTGGGGAGAGGATCCCTGGTGTCCATCTACGGAAGATAATAATGGAAATATTCAGCTCTAAAAGGGAAGTCAGAGTTCCCAAGTAACATCCCAGCCACTAGGTCTAATGATTAAGCTTGGTCTCTCTTCTACAAAGTAGAGGCCATAATATAGATACTGGCGGAACCTTTAGTACTAGATTAATTAGGATACTCTGTCATCCTGAAATAAAATGAATTGGACCAGATGGGTCTCATAAGTCCCTTCTGATGATAAAACCCGCTGTGAAACTCCTCTTTCTTGGTAGCAAAGCATAGTGGATCATTGCTCCCAAAAGTTCTATTGGATCCATTCTTGGGTTGTACTGTCTACCAAAAGTTTCATTCCCAAGGCCAAACAAATAATAGAGTAGCTGTATGTAGAAATTGGGATTTCATATTACACTGCACACCTAACTTTTTCATTATCTTTGCTTTCAATCCCAGAAGTGCCATAACAGCCTGTACCCTAGTGACACATGTAGAGAAAGGCAAGAAGGGGAAGATATCCTAAATTGGCCCGGTATATTCTGAGATAGGCCAGAGGGTAGGAAAATTACTTTTTTTGCATCACCAACTCTAGAACAGCTTTCCATACTTAAAACAGAACTTAAATTTGCAAGGCACACGTTTTTAATACTTTGCCACTGACTTAACACACTTCTCTGTTAGAATGGTCATTTAAAATATAGAATGAATGAGGAACACTTAGGAAGTGTCAAATATGAGATCACAGAATCATGTTCTTCTAAGTCAGTTACATAGAAACTGGGGAACTTAAAAAGAAAAAAATGATTCATTCCTCTTAAGTTCGGTAGATCAAGAAGTCAGTTCTGCCCCAAATCCTTTTTCTTTGATGCTAATTTTTTTCTTTTAATTTCTTGTTAAAATAAGTTTAAAGCATTTCAATCTGGAGTAGGAAATCATTAAAATTCTGGAATTGTTCCATTTGAGTTATATGCAATTTTTCCTTGAAAATAGTTTTGAGAAACCGTTTCAGAGAACACTATGAATGTATTAAAATGTCTTTTTAATTTCTAATCTCATACACTTCCTTGGTATCTTCATAAGCATGAGTAAGTTCATATGTTAATGCCTTATTGTCTCCAGTACTATTTTAAAAACATATTTCAATCCATGCAAGATTCTGAACCATAAAAAAGAAATTTTTTTTTCAAAACAAAGTTTAATTTTAGAATCTTATAGCAACTCAGAAAACATAGTCCCTATGTTTATGATGTTGAGGCCAAAGTTTGAGTCTTCAGTTATTTTCTCAATATCAATATATGAGAAATGTTAAAGCCTATTTCTCCACATTAAATATCTCCTAATCTGACAAACATGTTGATTTCTATTGTAGTTTCACCTGTTAGTTTTTAAATCTGTGTTATTTTTAAAATAATTTTTTACTTATTTGGGAAACAAATTGTGTGTTCCCCCCACATCCCCCCCACATCCTGGACAAAGCTTTTTTATTTTTCACTTTTTAATCTGAAATTATAGATTCATAGGAATTTACAAAGGTAACAGAAATGCCATGTACTGTCTCCCAGGACCCCTACCCCCATGGTTATGTCCTATAATTATAGTACAGTATCAAACCCAGGAAGTAAACACTGTGACAATGTGTGTGTGTAATGACATATATATGTTACTTTATCTCGTGAGTAGTTTCATGTAACTACCACCACAGTCAGGATACCATTCCATATCACAAAGTCTCCCTTTCCATACTTCTTTACACACACATATACAAACACACCTCCCTAACCCCTAACGACTATGTGTGTGTTTTCCATCTTTGTAGTTATATATTTTTGAGAATGTTATATAAATGGAATCATTCAGCATATGACTTTTGGATATTGGCTTTTTTTTTTTTTAATTTTTATTTATTTATGATAGTCACAGAGAGAGAGAGAGAGAGAGAGGCAGAGACAGGCAGAGGGAGAAGCAGGCTCCATGCACCGGGAGCCCGACGTGGGATTCGATCCCGGGTCTCCAGGATCACGCCCTGGGCCAAAGGCAGGCGCTAAACCGCTGCGCCACCCAGGGATCCCTGGATATTGGCTTTTTTCACTCAGTATAATGCCTTTGAGATCCATTCAACTTGTTGCATGGATCAGTAGTTCTTTTTTATTTCTGAGTAGCATTCCATGGTCTGAATATGCTGAAGTGTAATTAACCGTTCACCCATTAAAGGACATTTTGGTTGTTCCGAGTTTTTGACTGTTACAAATTAAGCTACTGTGATCAAGCGTGGATAAGTCCTATGTGGATATAGTTTTCATTTCCCTGGAATAAATGCCCAGGAGTGCGATTTTTGAGCTTATATAAGTTTACACTTAGCTTAAAAGAAAAAAAAAAAACCTGCTAACTATTTTCCAGAGTGTCTCTACCATGTAATATTCCTACTCCATGCATACAGTGATCCAGTTTCTCTGCATCCTCACCAGAATGATTTTGGTGGTGTCACTTTTTTATTGTAGTTGTTCTAACAAGTATATAGAGAGAACTATTTGTCATCTTAAGGGTTAGTGATGTGGAACATCTTTTTCACGTGTTTGTCTGCCCTTCATATGTCCTGTTTGTTGAAGTGTCTCTTCATATCTTTTGTACATTTTCCAGTTGGACTGTCTGTTTTTTCTTAAAGATGAGTTTCACATTTCTTATATATTCTAGATATGAGTCTTTTGTCAGATACATATCTTGCAAGTGTTTTTTGAGTGTGTAACTTATCTTTTCATCCCAGTAACACAGTCTTTTAAAGAGCAAAAGTTTTCTAATTTTAGTAAGTCAAATTTATCTATTTTTCCTTGTATGGATCTTGCTTTTGTTGTCATATCTAGGAACCAAGCCCCAGTATCCCAAAGATTTTCTCCTTATTAGCTCCTTAAAAGTCTATGGTTTATGTATTCCAAGTAAATCTGTAATTCTTTCTGAATTTTTGCATAAGGTATGAAGTTTAGGTCAAGATTCTTTGGCCTACAGTTGTCCAGTTGTTCCACCACCTTTTGTTGAAAAGACCATTCTTCCTTCATTGAATCACTTCTGAACCTTTGTCAGAATAAGCTGACTGTACTTGTGTGTGACAATATTTGTACTGTATTTGGGTTCTCATTCAGTTCCATTGAGCTGTATTTCTATCCCTCCATAATATCACACAGTCTTTATTACTACAGCTATTTAAGAGTGATTCCTCCCACTTTGTTCCTTTTCAAAATTGTTTTACCTATTATAGTTCCTCTGCCTTTCCACATAAATTTTAAGGAATGTGTTTGTTTGCATGTAACTGATAGAAGGATTTGCTTGATACACTTGCTCTAAGTTTCATTTAACCTACTTTGCTTCTCTCTGCTTCTTCTTTGTTGTCTGTATTGTCTGACATGACTGTCTACTTGGAAAATATCAAGGAATCTACCAAAAGTTAAAAAAAAAACTATAATTAAAAAACAGATTCAGCAGGTTGCAGGGTACAAGATCAACATACCAAAGTTAATTATATTTCTATATTAATAATGAGCACATGGAAATTAAAATAAAAATCCACTATTACTTACAATGGCTAAAAAAAATACTTACGGGTGAATCTAACAAAATATGTATCAGACTTGTATTCTGAAAACTATAAAACTGACAATTATGAGAAGACTTAAATAAATAAAGAAATATGCTGTATCGGGACACCTGGGTGGCTCAGCGGTTAAGCGTCTGCCTTTGGCTTAAGGCGTGATCCTGGATCCGGGATCAAGTCCCACATCAGACTCCCTGCAGGGAGCCTGCTTCTCCCTCTGCCTGTGTCTCTGCCTCTCTCTGTGTGTCTCTCATGAATGAATAAGTAAAATCTTAAAAAAACAGAGAGATGCCATATTAATAAACTGGAAAACTCAATTTAGTAAAGATGTCAGTTGTCCAAATTGCTAAGCAGATTTAATGTCTGTCAAAATCGCATAAAATATTTTTTTTATAAATTCAGTTTGCAATTTTTTTTAACAGGACCCTCTAGAATTTTCACGTTTTGAAAATGATGACTTGACTAGGGAAATGACTTTCCAACATTACCAAGTACTTTTTTAATACTTTAAATTAAAGTGGCACCTGGGTGACTCAGTCAGTTAGGCATCCGGCTCTTGGTTTCAGTGCAAGACATGATCTCAGAGTCATGGGATCGAGCCCCTTGTCAGGCTCCACACTCAGCAGAGTCTGCTTGAGATTCTGTCTCTCTCCTCTCCTCACTAGTGCACACGCATGCATGCACTCTCTCTCTCTCTCTCCCCCCCCTCTCAAATAAATCTTTTAAAAAATAATTTCAATTAGAAATGACATCTTTACTATAAAACTTGAACATAATAGCTTCTGTATGCCAGGGCCCATGCTGAGTGCCTTCCATCCATCACGTCATCCTTCACAGCCACCCTGCAAAGGTGCTGTTATCATCTCCATTTAACAGACAGAAAAGTGAAAGCACATGGAGGGAATTTACCCACCCAAGATCACGGAACTAGAGCATACAGAAGCAAGATTAAGATATATACCAACCTCAGTCCAGAGTCTGCCCTTAATTCAGAGGTCTGGCTGTCTTCCTCAGTGTCAGCAAGGGACTCACACCAGCTTCTTTCTCAGAAAATCCTACTTTTTGAAAATCACCGTAATCCTTATATCATTTTGATTCCTAGTTTCCTGCAAGGTTGGTGTTTTGTTTTGTTTTGTTTTGTTTTGGGTTTTTTGAGAAAGAGTACATGAGCCGACAGTGGGAGGGGTTTGAGGGGTGGGGTAGAGAGGGATAAAATCTGAAGCAAGCACCATGCTCAGTGCAGAGCCTGACTCTGGGCTCAATTTCATAATCCTGAGATCATGACCCGAGCTGAAATCAAGAGTCCAGATGCTTAACTGACTGAGCCACCCAGGCGCACACCCCCACACACCAAAAGGCTATATTTTGAATATTCCCAGTGTACCATAGCATTCCAGTTCTAGCTAGAGAACTAGACCCAAGGATAAAATTAAATTGTCCAGCTATAGGGCAACATTTAATAGATACTTTTCAGGATGACTTTTTTTGGGAGGGTGGGGCGACTCATCTAAAAGAACCTTTCCCATCTATCAGAGAAGGATGACTTACTTTTGCCCCGCAATTGGAAGAAATGGATTTTGGAATGACACATTACTTTTCATGGGTGTCAGGGGAAGTAGGTCACTTTATAGTATTTATCATAATATTTGAAAAAGCTGACATTGAAAAATGAGAAGTTGAATATTGAGTAGCTCTTTGTCCAAAGACTGGAAATGGATTACTGAGATATTTTCTTCTGAGATAGACAATAGCTTTTTTTATATAGTTTCCTGTCTACTGTTTCTCCCTAAGATAAATTTCAATTTAATGGTCAATTGTAGCTTCATAAAAGGAGTCATTTTGTCTTTATTTATATATATATATTTTTGGCTTCATTTATTGAAATATTTTCCTAGATATACTTGTATACTTATAAGAAAGCTCTAACCAACTTGTGCTCCAGAAACAATTGGAGAGATCCAGAGCCTTAGTAAGTAAAAGACGTGAACGCTTAAAAGCCTCCATCTATCTTTAAAGCTATTAAACAAAAGAGAAATATCCAGTGCCCTCCCTCTAGAAATCGATAAAGAATATCACAGAAGAGTTAGATTCCCTCTAAGCTAATGGAGGGGGAAATTACATGAATCAAAATGTTCATTTAGGAGACGTGGGCATTGCGTCCAGTGGTTCCTAGTGATATCTCTCGGTTCAGGCCAGTGGCCTCCTGTTGCATGTGTACCAAGTCCTGACTACAGGATTTAATGGCTCCATTTCTAAACTGCAGTTGTGGATAAATGTTTTCTTTCTTTCTTTTTTTTTTCTTTTTTCTTTTTTTTTTTTTTTTGATAAATGTTTTCTAAAGAATTTGGGATGACCTGATATCAAAAATAAGCTGACACATCACATGCAAATGTAACACTCTGTTAGTGCAGTACATCATTGTTAGCCACCCAGCTCTTGATCACAGTAGAGGCTATTTCTGACCTCCAGGTATCAACCATGCCTTCCTTGCCCCTGTAATCATTTCTGAGCCCAATACATGGCTCCTCCATGGTTATTAACTTGGTCAGTCCATCAACTCATGGGGCATCTTCAGGGCCTGTGCACTGCTTAACATATATAATTCCATATACAGTCTGTATATGGAAACACACTGTGTAAGAAGTATGAGAATTTCAGAGGCATAAAAAAACATAAGAGATCAACTATGGTGCAGATCTAGAACTACTAGAACAGTGTGGGAAGAAAGGTGGTCTGCTTGCAAAGCACAGGTGGGTCTCCATGGCCATGATTGACAAGATGTCCTGCCCCCTCTTCCTTCCCCTCTCATTCATCCAGCCCTCTTCATCCATACATACCTTCCTTTTCTTTACTATTCCCTGGAGGATTTAAAGTGCTTATCAGAAATACTCTTGCCACTTTCTTGGGGCACCTGGGTGCCTCAGTCGGTCACTGAGGTTGTCTGACTCTTGATTTCAGCTCAGATCATGATCTTGGTTGTGAGATCCAGCTCCATGTCAGGCTCTACACTCAGCAAGGAGTCTAATTGAGAGAATTCTCTCTCTCACTCTCCATCTACCAGCCCCCCAAAATGTTCTTCCCACTTTCTTGATACAGTGTGTTCAGTTATTCTCTCAGCGCTTAATAACTTAGGACAATTTATCTTTAAATGTTTCTGCTAACTTCATGTTATGTCTTTGCGTTTTCTCTGTCCTCGTGTTCCTGTCTTCTTCCTTTGAGCATGGTATATTAAATCTGGGCAATGAGGACATTTCAGAGAAACAGACCTATTGGGAAGGCACTGGACATGCACCTTTCATACCCTCTCTCCCACGGCAGGAACCTCTGAAATTTCTTAGACAGATGGTAAGCCTATGTCTGCACAAACCCTTCCTGGGAGAAAGACCTCACTCTTTACAAAGGAGTTAGTTCTAGTTCGGGATAGTTTCAATTGTTCAAAAACTCTTCAATCAATGTGCAAATTGCCTCTGCAGTGTCTGATGTTCCGTGGTAATATTTCTGCAGCTCATTAAAAAGAACAGTGGCTAACACGTATTGCCCCTTGCGCTAAGGTAGATCTTAGGGCCATCTGCATGGCACAGGTAAGGAACAAGACGACCAGGGAGATGCGGTGGCAGAGGGTGGAGCTGGGGTGGGAACCCCAGAACCATGGAGGATGCAGCCGCGTGAGCCCTGTCTGCTCATGGGCGCTGGCCTCCGGGATCACACATGCCTGGGCTGGGCACCTTCTTTCCTCAGTGCATTTGGGCCTCTCTGACGTCTTCGCCTCGCTCGCCGCTGGAATGGGTTACTAGTATTCCCTCCCTTTCGGTCTTTGGCTCTGCTCCCCGGCTATTCTTCCTTAAAATGCAGACATCAGATCTCACTTTACTCTGAATTGTGCAGTCCGCTCGCTGGGATGCTGTGAACGCCACACTCAGCGCCGGTATCTCGGGCACCGGGCACCGGGCACCTGCGGCGGCGGCTGGCGCGTGGTAGACACCAGTCGCTCTTTGTCGGATGATTGAATTCCTGCCTTAGTTACTATATACTCTGTAGATTCCGAGCTCTTTCTCCCTGGGGTCTCTGATTTCCCACTGGTGAACTCCAAACTCGCGGCAGCAGTATGTTCTTCCTCTGTCTGTTAGGAGATGGAATTGTAATTGAGCAGATGACCTGCTTTTGGCCGAAAGAGCGGCAAGTGGAGAGTTGTCGCTTCCTGTCACTCTTCCTCGGTGGCGGTTTGTAATGTGTGCTGGAGGGGAGCTGCTGACTCGCTGGGGTCCAGTAACAGCCCCACGGCAGCATCCCTGGTTTCCTGTGCATCTCGCAGCGTGCCCCCCTGGCGCTCTTTGAGAGCCCTTACCATTTAGAACGGTCTCCTCCAGTGTCCCAGGCCACTTACAAGACGTCCCATACGGCCTTCTGGCCCCTCGAAGCCATCACTCACCACCTGTGTTAAAGTTTGGGGTTCTCGTGGTTATTCGCTTGTTCTCAGTACTTTTGTGTGATGTCTCTGTCCTGCATCTACTGGATCATATTGTCAATGTACACACGTGCTGTCATTGCTAGTGTCTTAAAGAAAAAACCCCTCTCTCTATCCTGCTCATCCTCCAGCTGTCACCTCCTCTCAAAGCTCCTGAAACAAGCCGCCAACACCATTCCATTTCTCTCCCCAGTAGACACCTTACCACACTCTTTTGACTAAAGTCAGCGGGTAATTTCCCTCTTGCAACATCTTTGCTCTCCTCTAATTTTCAGCAACTATACTTAACCAGACTGGGTACTTTCTTTATTTCTCTAGCTTATTGCCATACCGGTGAGCTCCATATATGCTGTTCGTTTTGCTCATTGCCTGGCGTATAGTAGATGCTCAGTAAACATTTACTGAATGAACCAGGATGCTGCTGGTGCTTCCTGCATTCTAGACCTTCTGTGTATATAAACTTGCTTAAACATGTCCCCTTAGGGGTCTGCTCCCTTGAGAGCAGGGAGGTTATAGAACGATGTCTTTGTCATATCGAGTGAGTCTCTTTGGTCTGAAGGATTCGTGCCCTTTTATGGGCAAGCCCAGAGATGGGCTCAAGCTTCATCAAGACAGAGTTTGGTGTTTATCTCATCAGGTGGTGGCTAGATTATTTATTTTTTTTCTGTTGTTAAGAAGACAGTCTGATTTCCTTAGCAAGATATTGGTATCATCATTTTCCACTAAGGAGGGTGAAGTGAAATTTTGAGATCCCTTTAGAGAGTCTTACCAAAACGAGTTTTTATTGTCACTGACACAAATTGGATTTATTGGGCCTATCTTTTGTATTTTTTGAATGCCTTCTCACAAAGTTTTAAGAACATCTTCCTGTCTCTTATTCCCCCTCACTGTGTTATCCTCTGGCACAACCAACACTGCTAACTGCAGTTTCTCCCGACAGATTCTGCTACCACAGCAGGAAGGAGGTTTTGTTATGAAAGCAGCCTGAGGCCTGGCATCATATGGTTGGGGGTGGTGACTTGGGAGTCTGCTCTGTTCTTTTGCCTCCCTTCCTTTCTGGCTCAAGTCCAGATCCAGCCCCTCTTCACTCCTCACAGGGACAGATGTTTCCATGACTGTTCAGAGCAGTGCAAGGGCACAAGCTTAGAATACAGACAGACCTCAGGTTGACAACAAGCTTCTTCCAACTGACCAGCTTCAGGCAAGTCCCTTAAACTTTCTAAGCCTCAGTTTCCCCATCTGCTAACTAGGAAAGATGGTACCTGTTGGGCAAGGATGACAAATATAAGGCATCCATCCCATCTGGCCTGAAGTCTAGCAGAGGAAAGGGAGTCCTCCCCGCCCCCCCCCCCCACCACACACACACAAATGGTTGCTGATCTATTTCTCTTTTTAGACTTAGTGACTATGCCACAGATCAAAAACTTGAGAGATCATGAAGCACGAAAGAAAACAGCCAGCACGTTTTGGCACAAGCAAAATAATTCTTGTTAAAAAATAATGGAAAACTCCTGTTTCTTACTAAATGAACCAAAAAATGCTAAGGACTGAGGGAAAAAAAAACCTATTTCAAAAAGCCTCCCCCCTTTTACCACTTTGAATGAGTCAGTTTTCTTTTGTAAACAGGAGTGAGAAGCTTAAAATTAATCAGGATGGAGGCAGGTAGCATCATTTTAAAGTGAAAGCATGAAGGAAGGGAGTAAAAAAAAGTTCATTGTATGTGAGTATATTTTTAAGGCAGAGTGTTCAGAGCTCATGGAAGATGCGTTTTGTCCATCCAGCAGTGTCTGTAGTTCTTTAGGTTTTTATCAGATTACTTTTACTATAGATTTGCATTATTGTAATCCTTAGAGAGCCCCTTAAGCGAGCAGCTGTGGTTTGTTTTGTTTGTTTTGGCAGCAGGAGCAGGGAGATGGGGAAGGAAGCAAAGCCTTTTTGATAGTTTTAGCTTTTGTTCTTTTACACTGAGGCAGAGTCACATCCTGAACTGGACACATGTGAGACAAGGTCCCTGCAAGAGATTCTGAACTCTGTTGTCACCTGCGTGAAGTGTGGTGCAGGGTGGATGAGAGTCAGGCAGCCTGTCCTCAGGTGTGTGTGGTGGGAGAGGAGAGGGTGGCAGAGGAGGGCTGGGGGGTTCCAGGGCAGGAGGAAGACTATGGAAGCGGGCGTCAGAGAGCGTGGCCAGGAAGAGGGGATCCTGGCAGTAGGTGAGGATGGCCAGGTGGGAGAGGGCTGTGGCCACACACCCAGATGTATCCTGGTCACCAGTATCTCCCCCTCCCTCCTAATGGCAGCCTGCCTCCAGACACATCTCGACTGAACTGCCTACCAGAGCCAACAGTTTGGCCTTCTGCCTGTTGCTGTAGTTGCTGGGAGCTCAGAAGCAAGAGCTGGAATGGGCCTGGGCATGTCAAATGAACTTACTAGTCATTCCTGAGTTCCTTGTCACCTGGACCCAAAAATAATATTTCAAGTGCAAATTGTGGTGAAGCCTTCCTTTATGCCATTCTGGGTTGAAAATGATTGGTGTAAGATGTGTTAAGTGCTAACAATTAAAATACGTGCTGCAAAACTAGACGTCTATCTACTTACATATCTTACTTTGAGAATTATTAGTTGTGCCACATTTCACCCTGAACCCTTAAAAATGAACAAATACGGTTGTCCTTTCTGAGTACACTTGAGGCAAAGAACTAGTTGTTCTAACAGCTGCCATACTAAGAGTGATTCAAGAAATAGAAAGTAATTCTGGGTGCTCCTTGGCAAATGAGAGCAACAGTATGTGTTGGTTTGCTTTAAGTGAACTTAGTTGGTATACTTTAAAATTCTACCTTGTACTTATTTCCCTTTGGGCCATATTTTTGCTCTAAGCAGAATTCAGTGCTAATCTGATCAGAAAGTTGTAAATGAACAGTTTCTGTGCATTTGTGTGCTCTTCATACCCTCCAATCAAAAGGAGGCACTTTGAGTGTTTCAGATTTCTCAACAATTTAGTCCAAGTTTTACTTCCCAAGCTTTTCATCTAACATCTTCTTTGAGTTTTTACAATATAAAATGTTGTGCTAGATCTTCTCCTGGGTATTTAGCATTTTACATCAGCCTACTATGTGCGTGGCTGGCAGCTTTTCTAGAAATAGCAATAAAATGCGTGTGATTCCTGCTCCCCAATGCTGTGTAGTAAGAGAGTATGAAATCGCAGTCTTACCTTGCTTTTGTTGTTCTTTTTAATATGGTTCTCATGATTTTCATCAAAGTTCAGTTAACTTTGACAGATCTGCAGTCAGTGGTATCAAGAAAGAAAATTAACGAATGGAACCCAATTTATAAACACTTTACTTTCTCTGCTTGTGCATTTAAGCTGTTAGCAAATAGCATGGTTATTTGATTTAACAAAAGTTAAGAAGGTAAACAGTAGGGCAGCCCTGGTGGCTCAGTGGTTTAGCGCCGCCTTTGGCCCGGGGTGTGATCTTGGAGACCTGGGATCGAGTCCCACATCGGGCTCCCTGCATGGAGCCTGCTTCTCCCTCTGCCTGTGTCTCTGCCTCTCTCTCTCTCTCTCTTTCTCTCTGTCATGAATAAATAAATAAAAATCTAAAAAAAAAAAAAAGAAGAAGGTAAACAGTAAATAGTAAATACCTATTTGCTAAACAGTAAATAGCCCAAAGAGTAGATTTTAGGAACTAAAATATAATTAGTGTGAGTTCCTTAGCCATATTACTTAAACATAAGACATTTAAAATGCATCATACATATCTTTTTAAGAGCACTGACAGTGGGACCTTGTGAGATGGGCCAAGGTGTACTATACAGACTTGGGTGTGGATCATTCACCTGCTCAGTAGCTGAGTATCTTAGCTTTCACCATCCGGACATCAGTTTCTTCATCTGTAACATGGGGACATATAACACTTGCTTTAGAGACATTGGCAGGATTGAATTTAAAAACCTGCAAGATGCATTAGAACAGTCCTGGGGACATCCTATGTGCTTACTAAGAAATAGTCATCGTTAACAGGTTAAGTTTTAAACATAATACATAGGAATTTACCTAATCCATTTACAGTGCACTTTGTCTACTGCCCAAAAAGATGCTGCTTTGCTTTCTCTCCCTTCAAGTTGAAAAATGTTTCATGATTTTAACTTAACACACTTTCATGTGTATTTGAGAGCAAATATCCTTTGCCCCAAAGGCTGATCCCTAGAAATGAAAAATATTTTCGGAAACAAAGGTTCGGTCTGTATTGCCATCCTTAATCTTTGTTACTGTACGTATGTGCCACCGTTGCTGTAGAATACAAGTTGACACAGCTAAAGGACAAGGCAATTCGCAGAGTGCAAATGCTTAAAATTGATGTTGGGGGGAGAGCTGGGTACAGGGTCCCCAGATCTGTACAGTGGTGGATTATTCTGGTCAGGGCTCTCAGAGGCCATTCACAAGTACTTAGCCTCCATGCCAGGGGGGATCAAACAGCCCTGAGGGAGTAATCGTGAGGATGGATGAGGTGGCACTCTTCGCAGTATCTCCCTGAACAACACACATTGCTGTTAGAGTTCATAATCTGTGAGATCGTTGAGCCCTGCAAGATCCTTGGGCTCCTGGTCTGCCTAACTAGGGAATCCAGCTAACAGTGAGACCCACGGTAACTAGTGAGTCTTCTAAAGCCTGTGATTTGAGTGTACTAGTCTGTAGAAAAGGACAGTGGTCTTTTGAACTCAATATTCACTTGGAATTTGGCCATGGCCTCCCACATTCTCCCAGCTGAGCATAAAGCCACATAAAACTCTCTAGGAGAGGATAAAAGCTTTCGAAATTGGGATCGCGATATGTTTGTTTGGAAAAGGCAGGCAGTCCTATTGGGTTTTCATTAGGAATTCCAGTAGCTCTGCTTTTTAATTACTTGTAGTTATTTTCATTAAGCAAGCCATTTTATTGGCCAGTGATTTTTGGCACCAGCTACACACTACAGCTATAGATTGATTTCTATAATCTCAGGTGAAAGGGCAGGTCTCCCCCACACTGGAACAAGTTAGCGGCCCTCTTGTAGCAACATTTTCTTTACCTTTGGCCAAGGAAGAATGTTGAACCAGAAATGTGATTTTTTTTTTTTCCCCGCTGATGCACCGTTCTGCTTTCTTTGTCTTAGATAGGAGAAAGGCATTTTAAAAGAAACCCATAAGATTTTTTTATAATGGATTGCCTTCGAAATGAAAATGAAGCATATGAATACATTTTCTAAATGACCTTGGAGAATGACATTGAAGAATCCATCATGGATTGAGATTTGACCTGCTATTTTTCTCCTACCAATTTTAGGTTTGATTTCATTTTTAATAATGGCTTTATTATTTACTCTAGCCTGGTTCACTCATAACTGTTTGCTTTGAAATGCGAAACCACATATTTTCTCTGTAACTCAAATAAAAATGGGGTCATGCGAACGACCTTTCAGACAGAAACGGCATAGTCCATCCACTTTGACAGCAATAACACGTGCACACACACTGTCGCTCCAGAGTAATAGAATCATTTTAAGACAAAAGATCATTCAGTTACCGTAAAGCCTGAAATCTAATGACGGTGATTATCAGTGCCAAGTTGTGGACACTGGGGACGAAATTTAATAACTGCTCACATTTACTGAGCAAACGTGGTGCCGAATTCCACGCTGAGCACTTTCAGTGTATTACCTCCCGGAATTCCCACATCAGCCCTAGGAAGTGTAGGAGTCATTATCCATAAATGAGGAAACTGAGGTTCCCTGAGCTTGAGTAAAACTTACAGGTAGTCTGTGACCCTGGGAAGTGGCCAGGCTGTGGAGGAAGCACAGGTTGACCTTGACCCTAGGACCTGGGCTCTGAACCAAAGAGGAGCGGGAATCCAAAGGCCAAAAGGCCACCTGAAGGATACTCTGTAGAACCCTTTTGTTTTCTGCCCAGGATTCATGATGGGTAAACAGGAAGTGGGTTACTCTTCCCCACCCGCACCCCCACTCTGTGCCCTGAGAGGTCACCCTGCCGAGTTCTCCTTTCCACCCCTGGAATGAAATCTCAGATGGGACCTATAGCCTCTTCAGTTCGTCTTGAATAATTCAAAGTTCTCAGATCAGTTTCAGGATGAAAGAGCCCAGTCCAGCATTTGTCAGGACGAAAACTCCAGCCTCTCCTCCAGTTGAAATTAGCTTCTCCCTCTTCCAGCTCAGGCCTGTGTGGGCTTGGAAGGGGAGGAGGAAAATCTGCTGGGCAAAGGGAAGAAGTAAACATGGTGGGCTTTCCCCCTTCCTTCTTGCTCCAGCTCCTTTCCCACTTGTGATTAGGTCACATCTGACCTCTCCCAGTAGGTCCTGGGACACTGTGCGAATATGCAGGGCAGGCAGGGTGCGAAGGGGAAAGCCACAAGGCTCCCCTCCTTGGCTCTTGACACCTGGGATCTGGTGACCTGGGGGCTTTCAGAGCGGGCTCTTTGGGGTTTCCCGGGGACAGCCACATCCCTCCCACCGCTGAGGGGTGCTCACAGCCTTCCCCTCGGTGCAGGGCCGCTGGCTTCCTTGGGGGTGAATCTCTGGGGGAATTCCTTTACCATAACCCCAGACCACCTTTTCCCAAGTACGTATGTGGACCTAGGAAACTCCCACGCCTGTACTCATGGAAACACAGCTTCCTCTCCCTGTTGGAGACCAGGGTAAGCATACAGAGCCACTGCCCTCCATCACATCAACAGCAGAGAGCTGGAGCCTGCCCTTGCTCCTGCTCTCCTAAAGCAAAGCTGTCTCCCCTTCCGCCTTTGTTTGCCCACCTGACATGAGGAAACACCGTGGGTGACAGTTTGCACCCCCTGCGCCCTCCCTCCAGCCTTGCTCAGCTCACGGTGCCACCTGGAGGATGTTTCCATAGCGCAGTGCCTCCTCCACCAGGAGAATAATTCTCGCACATGTGTCGAAGGCAGGCCCAGGCGTCGTGCCCCAGCACATTGTACGGGAGCCAGCGAGACAGACTCCCTTCTGCGTCCGTATCTGTGAAGTCGTCAAAAGCTGAGAGTTGGCCTCTCCCGCCTCTCACTGCAACATCTGTCTCTGTCCCGCGGATGTGGAGGATGCACGTGGCAGGGGACAGTGCTGAGACGTGGGGAGGTGGTTTGCCCAACGTGTGGAAAATTAAAACAAAGCAATGGAAACCTAGGGCAAATCTGAAGACCAGTCCTCTAGCCCACTGAAAAACGAAACTGCAAAAATGACGAGGCTACCAGAATCAAAAGTCGAAATGTTAGTAGGAAAAGCCCCTGGCTTCCAAGAATACACAGAGCGATCCTGTGGCCGGCCAGAAGATTGTGTCACTTGCAGCCCGGGAGCTGATGCTGACAGCAACTCCGAGGTCACAAAAGGGAAGAAGATTCAGTCGTCAGAATTACAGATGAGCGGGATCCACCGGACGATAAGAGAGCACGAGGCACGTCATCCAGTAATTGAGAAAGTACAGCCCCTGCAAGGGCCGTGGCTTTGACTTAATGCTTCCAGATGGTTGGCCCTCCGGTTTCTTAGTTTCTGTTCAGTCAGTACTGTGCGAATTCCGCCTGGGTTTGTTTGTTTTTGTTTCTGTGGGGGGTTTTTTTGTTTTTGTTTTTGTTTTTTGGTGACTTCCCCATTTACTTTTCTCATTTCACTCCTTTGCTTTTGCCTTGTTTGCAAGTTACTCTGCAGCATTAAAAGAAACGAGTACAAATGAGTATGTGCTCGGAAGGGAAATATGAAAACATGGCATATTAACTAAAATGGATAAATGAGTATCTTCCAAGTGGAATGGCATTGCTTCCTTTAGCCCACAGAACTAAGCCTCATTTATGAATACATTTTGCTTCTAAATGGAGTGTTTTTGTGATAACCACGGGATTGTTCACTTGGTGCCGTGTGTATGAAGGTGACAAATTTTGTGAGGCCCTGCTGCTTCAAAAAACATCAGAGGCAGAGGTACGGGCAGATGCGTGCGAGCACACAGCTGGTCTGGAGGAGCTGCCGTCGTTGGGTTTGGCTCAGGCCTGACATGCAGAGGACGAAGGAGAGTGTGTAGCTCGCCACAAACCGCTCCTCGGTAGTCACACTGGAAGCCAAGAGTCGGCCTCAGCACACCCCCTCGCCTTCCACACCCCTTCCATCTCCCAAGTGTGGCACCTCACCAGCATCTCTTGAAATTGTCCACACTTCTCTCCATCCCCAGAGACACCGTCCTCATCATTGTTTAGTGAATGAAAAGCGTCTGTGCCCATATTCAGCCTTCTCCAATCCCATAAAGAGGTGGGAACTATCATCATCCCATTTTGGAGATGGAAAATTTGAGGCAGAAAGGGATCGTAACCTGCCCAAGGTTACTCAGCCTTTACGGGGCTGAGGCAGGATCCAGACCCAAAGGCGGCTGCTCTGAGCCCGGCCACGGTCTCCCTCCCCTACTGTACTGACTGGCCTCTCTGCAGTCCCTCTGTCTCCCCTCTCCTGCCACCCATGCTCTGCCACAAGGGGGATTTCTTAAAAATACAGATCTGACCATGTCACTGATGCTTCACTCCCCTCCAGCGTGCTCCCTGTACTCTGCCTCTACCCCCACCACCTCCACTGGTGGGTCTCTGATCCCTGTCCCCCTAGCACTCCACACCAGCTACTGGCTGTCTTTGAAGTTTCTGGAATGTACCATGAACTCAGTAGACAGCCTTCTTGAGAGTGGATGCCCCCGCCTCCCGTGCCTTTACTCCAGATCCTCACCGCCCTTCATCTGACTTCTGAGAAGTGGTTTGTAGGGAAGGACACCTTTGGGACAGTCCTGCCACATTTGTCACCAGCATTATTCAGTTCATACTTGTCATATGCATGCTGGATCTTTTTTTCTAAATTGTCATGACTTTCTGTTGCTTTACACCTGACACTTAATTGCTCCATCAACAAGTACTAACTGACCACAGCCCATCATTCAGTGAGCACTCATATATTGTGGGGGCATTTCTCTTACATTTGTAAAGAATTCCAAAGTTAACATTGTCAGTGAAACTCTGGATTTTTACTTCATTGACGAGGATGTTTCTCTGTCCTTAAGTGGGATTCAAAAATAGAGCTGCGAGAGTGACCCTCCCAGCAAGTTCAAGTCAGTGGCACAAATAGTATTACCAAAAAAAAAAAAAAAAAAAAATCAGAAAGCAACATGGCACAATTTTATACATATCGTCAGTGTTCTGTGAGCAGACATATTAGGAAATTAAATCTTTTTTTCAAGAACCCTTCTTAACCTCAAAGGTCAGCTGCTTTTTTTGTCATTTGCCGCCAAGTACATTGGACCTGAAGACGTTTTCAAGCTCACCAAATTCAACACATTTCGATTGTCACAGACAAGGTCACGATGCTGAGAGGTTTGATGATTGGAAGTTGAATTAGACTCCCAGAGGACAGCGACATTACCACCTTTTCTGTGTCGTGACACACGTGGGAAAGGGACAGTCTTCACATATTTAAGAAACTTCTGTGGGTGGATCTGGGACTATGTTCAATCCCAGGGTCCCCGCTCTAACTGCAGTGCTTTCTTCCTATTTAAAATTTAATGGCCAATTAAGCATCAACTAGCGCTTGCTTTTTACTTACCAGAAGCACTCGGCCCACAGTGTTTCATAAATGAATCTTAAAATCAGGAGAGTTTCTGCAGACATCTGGGTTTGCCACCTCCACGGTGAGCGGCAGTCCCTATGGCAACCCTAAGCTGGGGATCCCTTCGGAAGGCCACTGTCACCCATGATCAGCCTGACTGCAGAAGCATTTGAGGCGCCTTGTACCTGGTGCCTAGATTCCAGGAACTTTGCCTTTAAGCATTTTTCATATAAAGTATATGCTTTGAGGCTCATTTTCTCTCCCTAACGGCCTTCAGGGTTGCAAATGCTCCTGGTCCTAGAGCGCTGGGTCTTCCCAACATTACATGTTACCTAGCAGCCCCTGTGAGCAGCTGGCAAGTTTAGAGTTGGAAAGATTCAGGCCACTTTGGTTTTTAAAGTTTTGAACTCTCTAGTTGCTATGTCCCCAAAGCCCCAAACTTGAATTCATTTAAGAGGCAAGAAAGCTTGCCTTGTTTTCTCCTGTGCCAGAGGCGTTTCGGTTCTAACCTGATGCTCGTCAGTACAGCAGGGGGCTGTTGTCCCCTTCCCCTGGCCACTCAAGGGCTGGACCAGCTTCCTGGGCATCACCCGGGATCTTCGAGATACCCAGAAGCCTGGGCCCCACCCCAAATCCACTTCAGGACCCTGCCTTTCAAGGACAAACCCAGGGATGCTCAGGCACATTCAGGTTTGAGAAACTGCTAGTGTGAGTGGGAGTCACTGTCTGTGGCCCCTACTGTCCCTGGCCACCGGGCCCCTTCAGCCTCCCCACCCGGAGCAGGACTCCTGCACAGGTAACCGTGACCCCTGGAGCCCCACTTCGCCATCGGAAAGGAGCTGGCAGGGCTCTGCCCCCCGTCACCCCAAGCCAGATTGCTGTGGAGTTCGTGGTGGGCCCTGATTCAGTGGACCATTTTGTACCTCAGTTCACCAAGCTTCATTCTCCAGTTCGTTTTATTAGTCTATGAAATTTTCAAATGGATATTAAATGGAGTAGAATGTAGCCAGATAGTTTGTGAGTGAAAGTTTCTCCCGCTTTCCAGTTTATGTTCCCCCTTCTTAGGGATCAAGCAGGACTGTATAATTACTGTTGTTTATGAATCCTATGCAGCTGAGATCTAATTCTGCTTCCCTGGAAGAAGAGGAAACATAAGCCTCTCCTGGCCTGTTCTCATCAGAGCCTAGCCACACCTGGGGGGTGTCAGAGGCTGGTGAAAGGGCTGCAACAGTGACGGGGGTGGGGGGGTACGGGGAGACCATGTGCCACAGTGCTCCCTGAGCATAGTTCCTGGCTGTCACATCAATGGCATCAAGATGTAGCCCCAGGTATCCAGCCAGGTGTGTCATCTACCCTTTGACCAGCCTTTTCAAACGTACTTGGTCTACATCGTAACAAAGTCTATACTCCGGAACTCTGGGAATATACAGCTCTGTCCCAGCAGCACCGTTTAAGCATTTGAGAAAAAAAAAAAAAAAAAAAAAACGAGAAGTTAGAGATTATACAAGCATTAGAAAAAGAAGCAGCCTAAGCCACCTTCATTATTTTTGAAGTAGGTAGTTTGCTGGCTAAAACAGATCCTCTGGCACCCAACTTGTTCCTCTTTAGCATTGTCTTATGCTTTCCATTCTTCCAGGAAGATGATTTTTCTTGTCCTTCTCCAAAGGGTCCAGATTAAAACTTTTAAACTCTGAACACAGTCATCTGTAAATATAAGTGTGCTGAAAATTATTAGGGAAATTGGGAATGACAGACAAAAGAGAGAGGGAAGGAGCGGAACGAAAAGGAAATGAAGTGGAAAGTGGTTACAGTCACTACCTTTCCAACATAATCCTTTCACACTGGTTTTGTTCTAGAAACTGCTCCCTAAGGTTAGATGGCTTGGAGCGGTTGGGAGTTCCTGCAGGAGCCCTCGTGGGGGCATCTGCCTCTGTTTACCCATTTTCACGCCCTTTTTTCCATGAAGAAGGCAAACAGCGTGAAAGCAGGACTGTCAGCTTCCTGATACATGCACCTGCCTGGTAAATAGACTAGTGTCCATCAATCCTGTGGGTTGAGAGGAACGATTTTTATTAAGTGTTCCGATAGTCTCCGAGCCCATCTTAACAGACAGGGCATGCTGGGAAGTTGTGTCAGTGGTGGGG
Organism: Canis lupus familiaris; assembly: GCF_011100685.1. Classification (NCBI taxonomy): domain Eukaryota; kingdom Metazoa; phylum Chordata; class Mammalia; order Carnivora; family Canidae; genus Canis; species Canis lupus. The sequence continues at coordinate 9,485,690 of NC_049250.1, forward strand.
GATTCTTGGACTTCTGGTCCTAGCAGGATGGAATTGGAAGGGAAGATAGTCATACAGGCCACCATGGGCATCAGTGCCAGTTCACATTATATGATAAGGACAACTCATCATTCAGGAAATGTTTTCCTAAGAAGAGTAAATGCAGGAACCTGTGTGCAGTCACGTGCCAATAGTCCCATGTACCATTTTGACATTGGAAAAAGTCCACTCCTTCTTAGCTCCTCAGAACCACATGATTTAGAGGGAGAAGGGGTCTGGGGAAGCTCATCCAAAACGTGGCCCTTCCTGGGGAGGGCAGCCCTCTCTCCAGCACTGCGGATGTGATCCAGTGGGGTTGCCTCTGAGCCCAGGCTCTGCTACCTGTTCTGGCTCTGAGCTCCTCAGTGAAGGGGGACCCCATTTCACCTTCCCGGTCAGGTGGGCCCAGGGTGGTGGATGAAGAAATGCAGAAGGTTCCGCAGGGAAATTGCTGCTCCCCTCGGGCATCTCATTCAAAATTTGTTCAAAGAAACGATCTCGCTTAATCTTCATGAGAGGGGGGTGGAGGTGGCTTTTTCAACTAAATTGAAGTATCATAATAGAACTGCACAATTAAAGGAAGTCATTATGTAGGAATTGCCTTGGGGCTTCTCAAGGCTCACATAGGAAAATATTTTTATTAGAACAAATCCTTTTGCAGATTACCGGAATTGTCTCTTAGCAAAACATGGCGATGGGTGTATTTGGAGATGAAGTTTTAAAAGATGTTAAGGGAGAACTATCAGGCTTCCACTCCCCCACCTCCAAGCTTGTTATTAATTGACTCTCCATTTTCTTACCATGAGAGCAGATGATTTTATAGTAAAGCCACTATATTTATTTTGTAAATTAGTTATGTGATGTTGGTTGAAAATATTACCCTTAATATTCCTAATCATAACCAAAGATGCTGAAAAGGTCTGTAACCAGTTACCCTCTGGGATGCTGATGCGTTCACAAATGTTCTCCATCGGCAGTAAGAGGCAGAGGAGTTACTCTTGGAAAAATGCTACATATATTATTGTTCACGAAGTAGAAAGACAGCCTATAAATTTATCCTGGGAGTATCCATAAATGTTTCCCTTAGACTGGTTTTGGTTGAGGGAGGGGGTGGTCAAAGTGTTCAGAAAGCCATCACTAGTAAGGCCATGAATAATTAACTATTATACCAGTTTTCTGTAAAGTAACATATTTAGGTGTGATTGACATCCTAAGATTTTATTCTTCGTTCCCTGGGGGGATCTGGGGAACTACATACCACAAAGCAAACTTTTGATTTCTGCTCGTTGAAGGTAAAAAAACTATGGAGCACTTTTATAATCAAATGATCTAGGTACAAGGTTAATCTGGAGGTATTTGTAAGTTTTCTTGTTTAGTTCAAAACTAACCTTGTAGTTAGGGGGAAGAAGTCCATGCCTAGTCTTGGGCTTCGGGAGAAGGTGTTTTCAGATACCCTGGTTGGCAAAAGTAAAAGGACTGAAACGTGCGTTTGCGAAGTTCCTTCATCTTTGCTGCCAGTCCCATCTCCTGCCAAATTTCTCAGTTTTTGGAGAGTTACCGAAGTGCGCGTTTCCGATGTTAGCGAGAGATTGGGCAGTGAGAAATCCGAAGTCGTGCTTCCCGGAGACGGAGACGGAGACGGAGACGGAGCTCCCCGCCGCGGGACACGGGATGGGGGAGTCCCGGGGAGCCCCGGGGCGATGCGCGCCGGGAACGCGGCCGGCCCGGCCCGGCCGAGCCCGCATTTGCACCTTCATGCAGGATTGCCTGGGTTTGGTGCTGGGAAAGCCAGCCGGGCGTGCTCGGGGGCGGATCCCAGCCACGGGGAGGCGGCGGCAAGGGCCCCCGCGGGGGACAGCCCGCCCCCCCCGCCCCCGCGCCCCCAGCGGCCGCCCGGGCTGCGGGGCCCCGGGAGCGGGAGCGGGAGCGGCGGCGGAGCGGGAGCGGCGGGAGCGGGACCGGGAGCGGCGGGGCCGGCGGGGGCGGGGGCGGGGGCGCCGCGGGTGGCTCCGTTGCTACAGCCGTGATGTCACTCGCCCGTGCTAACCCGCGGTTGGTTGTTGTGTGTTTCAGCTCTGCCTGCAGCCGAACACAAAGACCTGGAGGAGACTCCCACATCCTTCGGGGAGAAGAAAGGAGGCAGCGGCGCCGGTTCCGGGAGCTCGTGGCTCGTGGCCTTCGGGCGGGGGGAAGTGGATCGCGGCGTTGGCGGCGGCGTTGGCGGCGGCGGGCGAGCCGTGAGATGCGGCGGCGCCGCGGCGGCGCCTGCTGACACCCCGGTCCCCGGCGCCGGCCGCTGCCCTTTGTGCTTCGCGTACATGTGTCAGCTCGGCGCATCCGGAGGCGCGCGCACCGGAATCCAACACGGCCGCCGGGGAGAGACCGCCCGCCATGCCCACCGAGACCCTGCAGACAGGTAGCATGGTGAAGCCGGTCAGCCCCGCGGGCACCTTCACCTCGGCCGTCCCCCTGCGCATCCTCAACAAGGGGCCCGACTACTTTCGCCGGCAGGCCGAGCCCAACCCCAAGAGGCTGAGCGCCGTGGAGAGGCTGGAAGCGGACAAGGCCAAGTACGTCAAGAGCCAGGAGGTCATCAACGCCAAGCAGGAGCCCGTGAAGCCGGCCGTGCTGGCCAAGCCCCCCGTGTGCCCCGCCGCCAAGCGCGCCCTGGGCAGCCCCACGCTGCGGGTGTTGGGCGGCCACGCCAAGACCGAGGGCGGCGTGCAGCGCGAGAACCTGAAGCTCGAGATCCTGAAAAACATCCTCAACAGCTCCGAGGGCTCCAGCCCGGGCTCGGCGCACAAGCTGGGCGCGCGCAACCGGCCGCCGCCCCGGCCCGACGCGCCCGACCCGCACCGGCACTCGTTCGCCGAGTCGCTCAAGGTGTTCCCCACGCAGGGCCGCGGCAGCCCGCACGAGGGCGGCTCCCACGCGGGCAGGCGGCTGCCGGAGCCGGCGGCCGACTCCTTCCTGCACGTCTCGCACAGCTCCTCGGACGTGCGCAGGGCGACCAGCGCCAAGCCCCTGCGCGCCATCCCCTGCAGCAGCTCCGCGCCGCCCCTGCCGCCCAAGCCCAAGCCCAAGGCCGCGGCCGTGGCCGTGGCGGCCGCCAAGTCCCCCGAGGCCGCCGAGCCCGCCGAGCCCGCCTGCGGGGTCAGCCGGAGGCCCTCGCTGCAGCGCTCCAAGTCGGACCTGAGCGACAGGTACTTCCGCGTGGACGCCGACGTGGAGCGCTTCTTCAACTACTGCGGACTGGACCCCGAGGAGCTGGAGAACCTGGGCATGGAGAACTTTGCAAGGGCTAATTCCGACATCATCTCCCTCAACTTCCGCAGCGCAAGCATGATCAGCTCGGACTGCGAACAGTCTCAGGACAGTAACAGTGACCTTAGAAACGATGACAGTGCCAATGACCGGGTGCCCTACGGCATCTCTGCCATCGAAAGAAATGCTAGGATCATCAAGTGGTTATATAGCATCAAACAAGCTAGAGAGTCACAGAAGGTCTCCCACGTGTAAGACGACCGTGCGCGCCCAGGAGGGACGAGGGGGGGTCTCTGTCCGCGCACCCGAAGTCGTGAAGGTCCTGAGGTCTCCTCGAGGTGTCGTGAGCTTCTCCGCTCTCTTTGTGTTGCCTGTGGTGCAATGTTTCCAAGTCGCATGCCTGTCAACATGGGGACTGGCCTGGCTCCTGCGCCCACCAGCCCACCCTCGCTGCAGAGCCCGGCTGAACGCGACGCCACCGGCCCAGGGCCTCAGGCCAGAACCCGAGTAGGGCTTCGATCTTAAGCAAAACTGTTTACACGAAAACGGTAGACAACTTCTTCGATATTTATGTGGTTCTTGTGTTTTTATATCCCGCGCTATTGTGTCTTAATTAAAAGTTTTATCAACTGGCTTTTAAGTTGAGAGTAGAATCTTTTTGAAATAAAAAGCCAATTTGCCTACGCGTGAGACCGAAACAGTGGGGAAAATCAGTGGGATCCGCTACCAGACAGATAACAGTGACTGACCTAAAAGAGAACCAGGCCAACGGTTTCTGAGAAAGAAAGCCGTGAGCCTGATGGTCATCATTTGCATATTGGAGTTCTCCCGCCACTCACTGTAAAGTGATGGTTGGGGCCTCAGCGCTACGTTTTGTGTCCGATTTAAGTGTGTAAATGTTGGTGCTTCTGTGTAACACTGACCCCCAGGGAAAGACAATCAGAAACCATGAAGGTAATTAAATCTAAGAGTTTGGGGGGAGGGGGTTGGGGGGTTTTGTTGATATTGTTCTGATTTGGCTTGATTCCGAAAGTTCTACTATTAATCATTTGATGGGAATGGCCATCCTAAAGCTGATACTAAATGTCTTTAAAAAAAAAAAAAAAAAAGAAGTCGTTTGTTTTTTGATCAAGAACTAATTCTATGCTGACTCTCTTCCCTCTCTCCCTCCCTCCCTGTGTTGTTGGTTTTTTCGGGAGAGGGGCGCTGGGGGCTTGTGCAGGGTCGAGCTATGGGAAGACATGAACACGAATGGGAACACCAGCCACATCGGTATAGAACCTCCCACGTAAAAGGGAATAATACCTTTCATAGCTGAACCGTATCTGAGCAGTGCGATTGTGTTGTCTTGCATATGTTATCCTCCTCCTAGTGTTACGGCGCTAGAAAGCTGTGGAAGCAAGATGCCATGCCATGTAGCTCTTCCACCCTTTGGTCTCTATCGACTTATTTCCATTCTCCCCAGTAACCTGTCTTGCGGGTGGTTAGTTAGCTGTGGACCAGCTGACACTTGTGGTGCGGTGGCCGGGAGGGAAACGTGTAGCCGTCTGCTCCTTTGCTCTGTAGTCCTGCTCTGAACCTCTCAGCAGCGCTACCTTAGACTTCATCAGCTAACAGGCAACTTTTTATGGTGTGTAAATGCTGTAAGACTTTGTACATACTTCAGTTGTTATGAAATCTTTAAGAAAAAAAAGAAAAAGTGATGCTAATAAATAGCTCTGGTGCAGGCACTAATGGTGGTGGTTTCTCTTTGTCCTTTCCTTTGCTCCGGCCCCGAAAAGGTGGACTCTGGACTGTGAGCCAGAAAGCAGATTTTTGATAGTCTCGAAGGAACATTTTTTTTTTCCCCCTCATTAAGTGACTTCGGCCATATCACAATTATTCTGAACAGTGATGGCAGTGTGCTTTTGCTAAAAGGGTTTCATCAAGGTTCCTAAAATATGCTGCCTCTTCTTTACTTAGTTCGCACTTGCGTTATTTTTACCTTTTCTTAAACATCAGAATTTTTCACGTCTTCCGCAAGACTCTTCGGTTGTAAATATTTATGAGTTCTTGCAGTGGAGACCTACCTTTGAATGTTCTTATTTGTAAAAGCCCAACAGCATTAGCATCACACGTGTTCATACATTTGTCCACTTGTTCGTTCATTCGTTCGTTCCTCTTTCAACAGGTTATTTGGCGAGTGGCCCCCTTTTCAGGCCTCATGGTAGGCACAGGACAGCTTTGGGCAACAAATAGCCTCTGCCTCGAGGAATGTAGATGCTCACTTTTAAGAAGAACAGCATTCCTCTTGGGGGACAGATCTTATGTCTTCTTATTAGGACGCAGAGTATTCAAGTATCTCTTGAATCAAGTTATTTGAAGATTAACACCTCTTCAAAAGTTCCCTGTACTATGTAAATGCAAAAGAAAGCATTATTTTAAAAAATATCTTCAGAAGCAGAAATTGTAAGATTCCCAACTATTACTGTTTGAAATTTTTTCCTTCTGGAAATCAAATGTGATTCCTTGACTCTGCTGGCTTGGGATCCTTTCTGGTTCTCTGATTAATGTTCAGTTCCACTAGAGCTCTACTTCCCGGAAGAAACATTTGGAGATGTAGCTTTCAGTGGGGATGACACAGTGCAGTTAAGATAATAGAATAAAAATCGGTTTCTTTCATTTAGTTCATTCATTCTTCCCTCACTATTAGGGCAGAAACGTGGCCATTTCAAACATTTATGGCTTAGCATTTAGATAGCCGTTTCTTTCTAGGGCTACTGCGATACCAAAAATAGATGTCATTTTTATAAGGAAACCAGTTTTTTTGGGAGGCAAGCACTTCTTAGCTAATTTAATGTCACTGTCTATGCTGTTTTAGTCATGGATTCTGTTGAATGTTTTAACATTTCAAAACCACGTTCAATCTGTATCCCACCATAATTCAGTCTAATCCTCTGTGGCCTTATTTGTACAATGGACAAATGTGAGCCTTCTAGTTCCCTTTATGGAAGGGGGAGCTCATTATTTTCTTTTTTGTTAGTGAAATTAGAGTTGGTATACAGGACTGTGTCAAAGGCTTAATATTAAATCCTAAGAGTGAGACATTTCCTAATTGTGAAGTCCTTTTTACAAAGTGCTGATTCTGTTAGTGCATGAAAAGTATCTCGTGTGTGTGTGTGTGTTTGTGTGATGATAATGATCATGTCGGCAGGAATATTCAGTTGTCATGTAGTTCAGCATACTTTTTCCCTGACACAGTGCAGAGTAAAGCGTGATTTCACAGGATGGCCCTAAGTACTGAAAACCACCAAATTTTAAGTCCTCCTAATAGTCACCCCCTCTGCCAGAGTCTTATTTCAGGCTCTCCTACCTAAACTATTGTTCCTGTAACCTCCTAACTGGGGGATGCTTAGCCCCCAGCCAGTCTCCTTTCCCCGCCATTTCATGCCAGAGATAACATAATCAACTCTGATCATGTCACTTCTCTATGTAAAAACATCCTCCAGCTTGAGTATGTTGCTGAAAGAATAAATATTTACTTCTTATCAGAGAGTGTCAGGATTTACCTTTCAGACCCTATTTTCTGTGTCCCCAGGCCCCTAGGCTCCAAGCAGAGGAAATTTCCTTTAGGAGCTCTTTGCCACTATGTTAAGTGATCTATTGCTACAAAACAAATTTCCCCAAAGCTTAAAATGATAAATACTTATTTATTATCTCCCTTTTTGTGAGTCAGGAATCCTGGACTGTCTTAGTCAGATGATTCTGGCACAGGGCATCTCCTTAGGCTCCAGACAAAATGTCAGTGGGGGCTGCATCATCTGAAGGCTTGACTGGGGCTGGAGAAGCTAAAATTCCAAGATGAATCATTTGATGGTGGCAAGAGACCTTACAGCGTGGCATCTGGCTTCCTCTAAAGGGAGTGACCCGAGAGAGAAAGCATTGGGAGAGCCACAGTGTCTTTGACAATCCAGTACCTGAAGTCACACACCTCCACCATGCTCAGGTGGAGCATATCACTAAATAGAGCCCACACTCATGGAGAGGAGAGTTAGAATTCATCTCTTAAAGGAAGGGATGTCAAAGAACTTTTGGACATGTTTTAAAAATCATCACTACTGCTGAGTTTCAGTAGCTTTTCATTCTGTGAGTGATGCTTTTTTCCTTCCTCCTTGACCTTGCAGACTTCTGTTCTTTGAGACTCAACACAACTATCAACCAGTGAGATTTTTGCATTTCTGTGTTGCCTTTTCCCATTACCTAGTAATTTTTGCCCTGCCCATGGGCCCAGCCTCTGCTACCTTAAACAGTGCCTTTGTTTAAATTGTTAAAAGGTATACCTTCCTCAAAACAATTTTCTGTCAGGTTAAAAAAATCTGTCCTAATAATTCATAAATCTCTAATGATTATAATGTGAATTGTGATCCCAGAGTCGGCCAGTACATAGCACAGCAGCCCAGAGTATATAGCAGGTGCTTACTAAGTGTTGACTGGATTTTTTTTTTTAACCTATGGCTTTTAAGTCCTGTGCTAGTTACTCTGTAAGTGTTATCAAACGAACCCAAGATGGGACACGTGGATGGCTCAGTGGTTGAGCATCTGCCTTCGGCTCAGGTCGTGATCCCGAGATCCTGGGATCCAGTCCTGCATTGGGCTCCTCGAAGGAATCCTGCTTCTCCCTCTGCCTATGTCTCTGCCTCTGTCTCTGTGTCTCTCGTGAATAAATAAATAAAATCTTAAAAAAAAAAACATTAAAAAAATGAGGTATAGTTATTGTCCCATTGTCCCAAGGTATAGTTATTGTCCCATTTTACAGGTGAAGAACCTCAGTTCCACGGAGGTGAAGCCCCTTAATCACGATCCCAGAGGAAGTAAGTGGCAGAATGGGATTTGAACTCCATACTGCGATTCCAGCTCCACCCCTTCTCCCTGCCACAGCCCAGCTCAAGACAGAGAAAGGCAGACTAGAGTGTGTTTTTGTACTTTAAATCCAAAGTGCTCCTAAATTCATCTTGTTCATTTCATCTGCTGCCTGTATATACAGACATGTCTCAAACACTGAGTATTTCAACAATTTCACTCTTACCAAAATGGCACCCAATAAAATTTAGAAAAAGACTTCAGCTGTTCCATGATACGTAACGTAGAGCCGGCTAAATCCAAAGAGGCAAGGCTGTTAGCATAGCGTTCTTTCAGTTTTGAGCATGCTGTGTTTTGGAGGTACATCCTGTCTTTTTTGGCCAAGGACTTTTAGAAGGGTAAACAGAGATAAATGTCTGCCCACAATTCAACAATCGGGAAACACATTGTGGCGATCTGGTGAATCAGCATCACCCGCTCCTGTGGTCCTTGAGGCACGTGGTGTGTCCTTCCCCAGAAGATGCACTGGGGAAAGAATAACAAGGTTAAGGACGCTCTGAGGAAATGAATAGATCCTTCACTCACAATGGATGACTAATGTCACTGCAATTTTGAAAATGTGAAACCTGCCTTGTCCACTTAGCCCTGTAAGATGACCGAGAGTTCTCTTGGCTTCCACAAGGCTTCCAAGAGCGGTACTGTGAAGGACCACAGGCCCGGTGGCTGTATGTTTGGCCCTGAACGAGACCCCTTTATGGAGATTTTCTCTCATATGTTCAACTCACACCCCCTTGCTTTGGCAGAAACCCCAGCAGAAGGAAAAGCCAGAGGGAGATGGGCCTCAGCAGCCTTTTGAAACTTCTTCCTCCAATAACTGAGATCCGTCTGCCTAAAACTTTGCCTCCATTCCCTCATCTGTAAAACAGAAAGAAACTCATATGATGTGTGTGTTCCCTTGACCTCAGGGCTATGGGAGCACAGAGAGCTGTTTTCGGGAACATTAGAATGAGGTGCGGGGTTAACAAAAATTCAGAGAATACTGGGTTCATGGTGTCATGGCAAGTGGGATGGCAGACAAGGCCTGATGGGGACCAAATTCTTCACTGACATTTTATGTACCAGCTGCCTGAGTGAGTTCTAGTTGGTGAAGGAAATGCAGTCTATAAAAAGATTCTTCTCTGAGTAGAAAGAGTCTCCAGAAACATTACAGGTTGTCACACAGTGTGGCCAAGTGTACACCAACATACAAAGCTATGATAATAATAATGATATATTCACTAATTGGACATTTTTTTCATTCCACATTCATGAAACAACTATTAGTATGTCTTAGATTGATGCTAAGCCCTTTGTCACATCTCATTTTCTCAAGAACTTTAGAAGCAAATCAGAATCCATTTTGGCGATAAGAGATCTGAGGGCTGAGCAACTTAAAGGCACACGTCCCATGAGGGGCAAGAGTGAAATGCAAACCCATGTTATTAAAGCACATGATGAATTTTTAGCATCTAGGAGGGTGGGAGCCATTTTCATTCCTTTGGAGCAGGTGAGATGTGTTAGGGAACATTCCCCAGAAGCTTAAAACACAGCTGTGTATTCCTGGATTGTGATTCTTCCATACAGTGAGTGACTCAAAACTAGTTCTCATATTTGATCGCATCAGGACTGAAGCCTCTGGGTTCTTCTGAGAGGGACATTAGTGATCCACTATCCCTCTCTATCCTATTTTACAGAGGAGGAAACAGGTGCAGAGCAGTGAGCTGGTGGGACCCTGACACGGCTGTGATGGCGCTAGAACAGGGAGATTAGTGCTCCACTACCCCGGATAAGCACCGGGGCCAGGGAACGGTGGGACTATGCACCGCCAACAATTCCATCACATGACTTAGTTAATATATATTATTTCTGCGCGGTGTTCCTTGTCCTCAAAAACTATCAGATATTTAAAGAAATTTTAATGAGATTTTCTATTAATACACATTAACTATTCTTCTATTTAACCATAGCAGATATCAAATACTTAATAGAGATTAAGAAATCTCTCTAAAGAAGCTTTTAGCAACTTGGGAAATACTATTTTCATGTTCTTTTAGTAACTCCACTGTCCATGGGTGCCCTGTATTCCTCGACAGCTTAGGGACCATTTTTATTAGCCTGATTTTTGCCTCCTGTATCCTCGGGTGCAGAAGTTGCCATTGGTTCCAAGATCCATTTGCTTCTCCTTCCAGCTCACAAGAGGATTGCATGTTCACACCTCAAAGCGTTAGGTGTGGCCAAGGAACCATAAATGGAAGTGAGCACGTTACAGTAGGGAGGAGCCAGTCCCCAGATCCTCCATCTTCTCTTCCCTCAAACGCGGCAGCCAGCAAAGTTCCAGAAGGCGGAGTTCCCATTAGAGTTGCCATTAGGATCCTGAATGAGGACAGTGTGGAACAGGGCCCTCCACCCCCAACATGGAATGGATATGTAACCCCCAGGGGATGAGCTCTGTCCTTGTAAGCCACAGTGATTTGGGGCATTATTTTGTCCTGCAGCACAACCTGGCCCAGCCAGACTATTGTCTCAGTTGAAAACTAACCAAGAAGACTCAGAAGACTGCCCTATTATTCCAAAGGCAGGATGGAAGGACCAGCCCTGACACATTGTTTCTCAAACTGTGCTGTATTTGACTTCCTTGAGGTTCTCAATACAAGCTCCTGAGCTCCATTCTAGACATCCCGAGTCAGAATCATGAGGAGTGGGCCCAGCAATCAGCCTGCCTCTTTAACCCATACCCTCCAGATGATTCTTAAGCAGGTTTAAAATTCCAGACTTTCTAAGATCACAGTTAATCAACTTTCAGAGTCACTAAATGGAAAACAGGGCGAATGCTAGAGTTGTCAGACCCTGGAAAATACTTTTGATACATTTGGGAGTCCTAATTATAAGCGCTGCCCGCCCCCCCCCCCCCCCCCGCCGGAGTCTTGTCTTTTTTCTTTTAAAGATTTTGTTTATTTATTCATGAGAGACACAGAGACCGGCAGAGACACAGGCGGAGGGAGAAGCAGGCTCCGTGGGGGAAGGAGCCCGATGCGGGACTCGATCCCAGGACCCCGGGCTCACTACCTGAGCCAGACGCTCAACCACTGAGCCACCCAGGCATCCCTAGCCCCTGGAGTCTTATTTTCGGGAATGAAAACCCACGGGGGACCGCCCACCAGTGCCGAGAACCACAGCAGGCAGAGAGTGGCATCGTGTTGCCATCTCTGTCCATTTCCTGGCCTCCCTGACCTTGCTCTACGACCACCACCGTCGCCCCTGAGTGGGTGCTCCACTCTGCTCTCCCCTCAATTTAATCCCATCGAGCAACCGCAGGTGCCCTTTGCAAAACCAAGAGCGTGTAGGGTCATTTCGCTGCTTGAAACCCCTCAGTGTTTTTCCTCGGTGGTGGTGACAAAATTAAAAAATGCCTCCCCTCTGGCTGTAAGACGGTGTCTCCTTACGGCCTTGGCGCCCCCGACACCAAGACTCCCCATTCTCTCCGCTCCCACTCATGTCTGTGAACAACACAAGCTCCGCTCACCCCCACCCCGGAGTCCGGGATCTGGTGCCCTCCTCAACAGACCCTGATCCCTCCTGATAGCCCACCCTCGCCTTCGACTGCTCCTTTGGGATTTCACTTCAGTTGCCACATCCCCTTCCTGCCACTCTCTAAGTCCATTCCGAGCATTAATTCATCTCTATCCTCTGCTAATTAACTTCCAGGCACTGAGCACAATCTGAAATCCTCCTATTGGTTAAGTTATTGTCGGTGGTGGGCATTCTTCTACCCCCTTTGCCTGGTTCAGTGCCTGGCACACGGATGCCAAATAATATGAATCTTTGGAGCGAAGGGATGGGTTCCAAACCTACCTCCTCACCTGATCCCACATCGTGGCTTCGGAACCCCCTCATCAGCTTGTCCTTCTGCCCTTCCTGTCTCTAACTGTGACACTGTCGTTCTACTAATGAGAACTGGAGTTGGCCTCTAAGAGTCTCTTGTCCTAGTATTTGTTTTTGGAAAAAAGAAAAGAAAAGAAAAGAAAAGAAACAGCAGTACATTTAAGGTCATGGAAGTCCACAATATGGACTTCTCTGCATAAAAGGATTTTATAAGCAAGAATTTCTCATTCGTTGCGCAATGACCTTAGGAAGAAGTGAAAGTATCCTACTCCCTCCTGACCATAGCCCAAAGCAGTGAGGAGCTCTACTTAGGACTTGGGATGGGTTGGGGGCTGGAGGGGGGGGACCATCTAAGAATGCATGATCTTTATCTTGACCTTGTCTCAAGGAATAAACATGCCTCATTTCCTTGCCTAAATACAAAACTTTGCCTTTTCTATGAAAACACATTCTCAGGGCCCCTGGGTGGCTCAATGGTTGAGCATCTGCCTTTGGCTCAGGTCGTGATCCCGGGGTCCTGGGATTGAGTCCCATACTGGGCTCCCCGTGGAGAGCCTGCTTCTCCCTCTGCCTGTGTCTCTGCCTCTCTCTGTGTCTCTCATGAATAAATAAATAAAATATTAAAAAAAAAAAAAGAATACATACTCAAGGTAAGCACTACCGGGCATAAAACACTGAGGCCCTCCTGGCAGACTGTCTTGAGGTAAATCTGCTTCAGAAACACCTCCCATTTTAGCCTGTTTCTGCCCACTGACCTCTCAACCATGGGCTCACCGTCCTGTTCTCTGAAAATTCTGCTAACCGGGAAATTAAAAAAAAAAAAAGAAAGAAAGAAAAAATAAGGCAAGCCACGCATGAATGCAATTGCTCTCTCAACTGAATGAAACTGTGGTGGCTGGTAATTGAGAACATATGGAAGATCAACTGGGAAAAAGGAAATCGGGAGGGAGAGCATTCATCGCACTGCCTCCTAGATGCTTGGGGTAGCATGTTTTGCCTTCCTAAGTGTAAATAAGTTTGAGGCTTTCGAGGATTTCTAGGCATGCTTAATGTGTTCTGGTTGCCCCCCCCCCTTTATTTTATAATAGATGGAGAGCAGCAGCCAGGTGAGTTATTTATGTGCATCTGAGCTTCTGGCAGCCAGGCACTCCAAATGTTTCAGGCAGGCGCATCATTTCCCTACCGAGTTCTCGATCATTTTAAGGACTTGAGCTCCTGAGCATTTTATTTTGGAAGAAAATGATGACACATTTTGCCCACTTCATGGGCATGTGGTTATTTCACTAAAGGCTTTTTCCTGTTTTCTCCCAATGAACTGACAGCCGCACATGGTACAGGAACGTGGGGCCGATGTCTGCGGCTGCGAGAAAATTGCTGCATTTGGTCTGAACAAAGGCTTGGTGTGTTTTGTCCGTGTTTCGAATTTCTCAGAGCATCTCAGTGGATGGGCATCCGATATAAAACCGACCCACTCTCCTAAAGAATCCTTGCTCTGAGTTTATGGATCTGCTTCCATCTGCTGAGAATTCTTCAGCTTAAAGAATCTGCCAGTTGAGATTTGCACAGCATTTCAGGTTCCCAAGGTTTTGTTTTCAGGCTTTAATTCACCACCTGATGCCTTTTAAATCCAGTTTAATGGTCAAAATGGATTTTTGTGCTTTCTCCTCTTAAATGGTTGTGTGTTCTTATGCACGCACATGTCAGATTTCTTAAAGAATTTATTCTAGACAAATGTGCCGAGGGTCGAATTACATGACTGTTACTTTTTTTTTTTTTTTTAAATTAAAGTCCTGGCGGGTTGGGGAAGGGGGTCTTTGCAGGGAGAGTTTGACATGATATGTAGCCCAGCAGGTAGTCAGGCCAAATTCAAACTGGAAAGAAAATGTAAAGCACCATCCTTTCTTCAACATATAAAGACCCTTAACCCTCTTCTGGTGATTTAGTTGCCTTTAGGTGCATTCTGATTGCGAGGAAAAGACACATTGCAGAGCAAACAGCTTGTCTGGTGAGAAAACAGAACTACAGGTGACATAGTGACATAGTTGTGTTTGATTTTCCTCTCCCATTCATACTGGGCCCACAAGGAGGTAACCTCCCCTGAAAGCAGGGACCGTGACCACTGCCTCGTTACCTGTCTGGTATGAGTGGGGTATAGGTGCTTAAAGTTTGTTGAATGAATAGGGGTCCGAGAAAACCCAAGGTCTCCTTAGGACTCCTAATGTGAAGGGAGAGAGCAGATAGGCTCCACAGGGTGCTCTCCCTTCCATTGCGCCCAGTCCCTTCACAGGTCTCCAACTACTCACGTGCTGCTCATCCTTCCCCTTTGGCCTCCTCTGTCGCAGGTCCCTTCTGAGAGTGGCTGCCCTGTGGCAGGCTCTACTCTAAGCCGGGGGATGTCACGGTGAGCCCACCAGGCAGGACACCCCCCTACCTGGCCACCCCCAAGGAGCTCTGGTCTCCTTCTGAGACCAGTTAGTGGATGCGCTAAATAAGCAGATATGTAGAGTATGAGACAACGACCCAAGCTTAGGAAAAAAGAATATGGTGCTGAGGCACCTGCATGGCACAGTGGGTTAAGCCACTGACTCCTGGTTTCAGCCCAGGTCATGATCTCAAGGTCTAGGGATGGAGCCCTGCTCCACATTCTGTTGGTCCGACTACTTAAGCTCAGATTTCAGTTTTCAGAGGTGAGTTGGAGAAGGTGTTAGCCTCTAGCCCCACTTGGAGAACAGAGACGATAGAGACCAACAGAACAGTGCAGACCAGCAAATACTCACGGGGTGGAGGCACCTGGAGACAGAAAAAGCAGTCACCTAGACTGGAGCCAAACACAGGCAGGCAGAAGCATTTCTGAGAACCTGAAACTTCAGTGTCCATGGCCCAGCCAGGGGCAGCAACTCACCCTCTCCTATCTGCTCTGGAAAGTGCCAGGCCCTCCCCACCTCCCTCTCTGCTCTGAGGATTCCATTCCCAGTACCTCCTCTTCCTGCCTTGAACCTTCCTCACCTCACTCAAACTTGCTGAACCTCTGCTTCCTTATCTGTAAAATGGAGTCATGTTGCCTCCTCCTCGGGAGGAAAGGGTAATCCTTCTGTGAGGGATAAATTTGTGTGCGCAGTAGCCAACAGTGGGGCCTGGTATCTCCCTTCCTCTACCATGTTCTCTTCCATTTCATGACTTGCTGACTGCATTGTCACTTCAAAGGGGGCTTGAACGTTAGAAAATGATTAGCCTAGGGAAAACTTCCTTTCGGTCATTTACATAAGAATTGCCACTGCAGACTGGCTTTTCCTGGGTTTGTGGGACACAAAGGGAAGTCAAACAGGTTAGTAGTGGACAGGACACTACTCGTGGAGCATCCTTGCCCCTCACCTCAGCTCAAATCCTATGAACCCCATATCAAAGGACCTCCTTTCTAAGCCTTCCCGTCCTGCTACACCAGATGCCTGGTCCCTCCCACCCCGCTCCTGCATTCGTGTATGATGATTATTCATCGTAACAGAACATTTGGCAATAAATCACATATGGCCCTGTGGCATGTCTTCCATTGTTGTTTTAATTGTTGTTTAAAGATGTTGTATAAATCTCACATTAGTCTATTTGACTTTTCCCACTGAGAAAGCAATGGAAAACCCACCCATCTAACTGTTCACACTGTGGCTTCATTCTGGGAA
Organism: Canis lupus familiaris; assembly: GCF_011100685.1. Taxonomy (NCBI): domain Eukaryota; kingdom Metazoa; phylum Chordata; class Mammalia; order Carnivora; family Canidae; genus Canis; species Canis lupus. The sequence goes on from NC_049250.1 coordinate 9,501,406, forward strand.
AACCCACTTTGCATACACACTGCCCAGACTTAACTCCCACTTGAATTTACCTTGTAAGTCTTTCTGGGTTTGTTTTATCTATAAAATTAACCATAGTTCTAAGAATCATTGTAGTTCAAATGGGAAGTAGAGACGTGTAGACGTGTACAGTTAACTAAGACCCTAGGTAGACAATCCCCTCTCTGAATTGAACATTGCTATTTCTTAATTGTGAATGCCTGCAGTCCAATATCGTTTAAAGCCATTGGGTTTCCCATTGTTCTGCTTTGTGACAGTAATAGGACCCTTAGTGAATTTGGGTAGGAGGGAGGGAAGGAAGCCAAGCAGAGGGAGAGAAGTTGTCCTAAGTGCTGGGTACTGTTGTGAACTTGATTTATTGAAATAAAGCTTTTTGTAGAACTTATTATTCATCACAACTTTGCATGGGCTAGAAACCATACTACATGCTGTACCTAGTAGATAAGTAGTTCTATCTACGGGCGGTAATTCAGGGCTCAGTTGTGCAGAACTGTATGATAGCACTGAACTTGAAATTGAATGAGGCAGTTTGCTGCAAAACAGACCAAGAATGGTGACTGAGTGAAAACAACCATATTTGCAGAGCTTGTCTGAGTTGATTTAGTTGTGTAGCTCCTACCGCTGGCCCAGAAAGGCTGAGGAGCTGCAAGACCATCAAGCAGGATTAAATGATATTCTAGATGATACTGGAAAGTGAAGTCTTTGAACGACTTCACAGTGTTGAACTGACAGGATTTTCTGTGTGAAAGCTTAATACAGATGTCGATGTGTATGTGTGTATTCGTACTTTTATTAGAGAAGTGGTACTCTATAATTTCGGGATTTGAAAATGTGAATAGAGGGGACAGGATTCTGCACTGTGGGTTTGGTTTGCTGATTCTTCATCTCTCTGAGCCAGTATTTTAAGCACACTGATCTCATTTCCACCCTGAGACCTTGCAGACAAAATGGATGTTCCTGCAGATAATACATAAGGCTGGAACGCACCCCGCGCACCAGCTCGTGGCAGCTGCATAGACGCCCCCCCCCCCCCGCCCCGCACTGTCCCCTCCCTGCCCCCAGTCAGTCACAGGCCAGCAAAAACAATGGCCCTGGCTCTCCAAAGAGCACTTGGATGCCCAGCATAGCTCGTTAAAACTCCACCAACACCGACCTCTGTGCGAGGTGGCATTTCTTTTAAATGACTGCAGTTTGTCAATCTGCAAAACGAATCCTATGTCTCCCTGAGAATGCATGGCTGACGGTGGGACTCTGGTGCCGTCCCCAGAACAAAGGGCAAAGTCTGTTCTGAGGGCAAGTGGGCTAAAGAAGTGAGCAGCGACATCCACCCAAGAAATAGAAGGCAGCAATGGGGGTGGGGGTGGGGGTTGGTGGCAAGCCAAGACACTTCCAGAACTAAAAGTCTAACCAGGTCAAGGAAGGCTCCTAGCCTCGATTTTGGTGGTGGTGGTTTGATTTGCAAGTGCTCAGATGTCTGCTGACCTCGAGCAACTCTTCTCTTTCGAAATGAACACCTAAGTATTTTGTCAGGCGGTCGCATCATCGATTGCGCCTGATTGCTCCAGTGTGACAGCCCCGAGGGCCTCCACAGAGCAGGGCAGCCCGCCTGCAGAGAAGACCAGGCCGCCTGGCACTGAGCCCCAGAGCTCTGGCCACGTCGCCAGTGAAAAGGAGGTTTGCATAAAGGGCCTGCGCATTGCTGGCCCCTTCTCCTTAACTGTTTCTGTTGCGTGGACTGTGAGGGAATTCTAAGTGGTCCACTGTAAATAAGCTACAGTGATTGATCTCAGATATTTCTCTGTGTGCTGCAGTCCTTGGAGGTCATGCCCCTGGGCACCGCTGGTTTGATTATGCCGTAGCCCCCTGTCCCCTCTGTAAACAGTACCCCTCATTCCCTAAGGAGCCCCACGCAACCCCGGCCACCACTTCCTCTCATGCGTCCAGCTCTCAGCAGAGGGTCTGCCTGTGACCCAGGCAGGGTCAGTTATACAGTGTCCCAAGTCTTGGGCCACAAGGCCTAGTCAGAGATCTTCCCAGTGGGAAGCGGGGAGAGGCTCCACCATGACAAGCAGTACAGGTGACCCTGGAGCTGCTGGGGCCAACGCCCAACCAAGAAAGCGCCACTGTTCAGCCATGCCCATCTGACATTCAGTTCTGTAGGCCACCCCCTGTCCTTTATTGCATTTGTTTCAGTTGGGTTTTCCATCACTTTCAACACAAACAGTCCTGCCTAATGCCCTGTGTATGCTGTCTTTGAGAGTTTTTTAGTTTAAAGACAGTGAATAATTACATTGAGTTAGCTTTAGTTAGTTTCCAGGACTCATGCTCTCCTTGGAGACTTTGCCTGCTTGCAGTCTTCATGAGAGCTCTGGAGTGGGACCAGAAAGAGTCCATCCTTGGACCATTAAGAATGATCTGGGCCACATAGCACCATTCAACCACTGAAGCCAGGGACTCCCTCTGCCATGGGGTGAAGGGTCTTCTGAAATGAAGGGCACTTTAAAACATAAACTTGTTTGTTCCTATTTTGCAAGCAGTACATCGTAGTTCTAAAAAAACTGAGGAAGTTAAAAAGAAAACAAGGATTATTTCTCCATAATTCTCACTATACGTGTAAGTAAAGATGTCGCTAATTCTTGTCTACCACCCCATTGCACTTGGAACACACAGACAGGACTGTTACGATTATAATTCCAAGATCTAGCACTGTGCTTGCCTCACGATAAGCATAAGTGATTAGAATAGTGAGTGAGGGAATGCATACAGAAAATGGTGCAGCACATCGTAGCTCTTCCAACCCTTACCAGCTCCCATGAAAAAATTATATTTGCAAAGCACTCTGGGATAAGTGAGGCTTCTTGCAGCTGGAGACAAGACCTGTCCCCTTCCTCAGGCACATCTTGTAATACAGTTTGGGGAAGCTGAGGAGCAGTTCTGCACAGCAGTTGGCTTTGGAGTCAGGTTTGCATTCAGTCTTGGCTCAGAGACTTACTAGGCTTTTGAGCTTCAATAAATGCCAGGTGCAATGATCTTATAGGCCGGGTGCTGTTCTCCCACTACCATGGTTCTTCTTTCTACCATAGAATCAAAAGAATCAAATCTCACCTGTACAGTGGCTTTTCTCACCCCTTGTCCTGGGACAGGGAGTATCCTCCTTGGTGTGTGAACTTGAACCCAGGCCCACAAACCTGAAGTGGGATACATTTCCCTTTGGATGGATCATCTTGATATTTAGAAATTGGATCCATTTGGGGAAACAACAAAAGGAGAATAAAATGAGTGATCAAATTTAGCTTTTATTTTAGGATAAGATACAATTATAGAAGATGCATTGATCATTCTTATGTGTTTTTTTTTTTAATGTATCGTAGAACCATTCCAAAAACAGAGCTCCAGAATATTTTAAGAAATGACACCTCTGTGAGAATGTGTGTATCCTCTCCCGCTGTAACTGCTCTGCAGGAGAAGCCTCATTTAGATGTTTGAGTTCCAGCCAGTTTATTGAAAAGCATATGTCCTTATCGTAATACCGTACAACTCCAATCATTTTGGAAATACGCAGTCACCTTAGTTTGGAAATGTGTAATGTGCCTCTCACAGCCACGTCGATTTATTGTCGAAGAGAGCGTTAGTGATACACAGCCAATAAATATGTGCTTCATCTCACCGCTGGCCCCCACAAAGCCTAGTGACTCTGCTGAACCTCATGGGTCCCAGGCACTGAAGAGATTAGAAGGAATATACATATACTAATATAATAGATGTGTGTGTGTGCTGCATTATGTATGTTAGTGGCATCCTATATTAGGCCATACTGTATTGTATTAATTGTTGGTGTGTTGTACCATATCAACAACAATCACCAAAATATATTCTGTCTCTAAATGAGAAAGAAATAAAATAATAATGAGAACCAACCACTAGTACATGCATCTTCTTAGTTAGGGACAGGCGCTAAACAAAAATGTAATCACACTTTCTTCTAGCAGCATCCTTGAGAGAGAAGACTCTGATTCTTTGGCTACTGTATGGCCAAGGAAACCAAGGCTGAGGCCAACCAGGTAAGATTTTGATTGTACATCCTCAGTCCAAGCACTATCTCAGGGCTTCAGTTTCTGGAGTAAAATCTGGAGGATTTGAGGTCTAACCCAGTACTTTCAGGAAGCTCTTTCTTTTTTCTCTCTCCAAGACACAAGCACATATCTCTGACTAGGTCTGTCTGGGACGAGAGGCTGGAGGTCAAACAATATCTCCCTCCAAACAAGCTGACCAATGGGTGTTCCCTCACGATGAGGGGAATTCAGACACACTGGCCTTCACTTCCATGTGAGTAGCAGTGGAGGGGGTTGGCTGGGAGGGGCATTGGAGGGAGAACTTCTGTGGGTGAGAAGGGGCATCCCTAAGAGCTGTCTTGTCCCAGCCTCTGCATGTGAGGGGCCCTTGCCTGGCATGTGCTTTTCTTCTTTTAACACCCTCACCATCAAATGCCACCTCCTTCTCTGTTTCCTTTTAAAAACCACTTATGGAGAATAAACAGCCTTCCCTGACACCCTGGTCACATGATCCCGTGGCACTTTTTGCACATTTTGCCTACTTTTAGTTGTTTGCTCTTCTGTTGATTGTCGTATATTTGGCATTGGACAGTAAGCACCATGGAGAGAGAGACAGTGCTGTTTTGTTGCTTGATATACCCCCAGTGCTTAACCACAGTTCCTGGGACATGACTACGTATTGAAAGCACTTTTAAAAAGCTATGTAAATCCCTTGATGCAGCCTTTGTGTTATTCATTGTTAATATTATCAGCATTCAGTTTAGGCAACTAATGAATGTGGAAGAAATTATGGGCTTCAGATTTCACCATGTTACCACCAACAGAGCAATAATTGATTCAGGCAAGAATCATCAATGCATGCCAAAATTTCTAGATACATGTTTGATGAGGAACAAGGATATTTACATAACCTCAGAGAATCTCCCCAGAAATGATTAATTAGAAAGTAAAAACAGTCTACTTACAATAGAGAAACCCAGTGGATACCACCTTAACCAATGGATCCCAGTCAACATCACCAACACTGGGGCCAACCAAAGTCATGTAATTCCTGGAATGATGCACCAAAAAGAGCATCACCTCTGTGGAGTCCCTATGAAGTAGGATTGGAATGCAGAAGAGCAGAAAGTCTTTTCCTTGGTTCTTACGAGCAACCCTGGTGATTATAGTAATAACCCATCCTATAATATAAACAAAGAAGCCCCTGCAGTGGAATTAGATGACTTGGCCAACAATTGCCTAGAAGGTATCAGAGTCCTGCTTTTAATCAGGACTTCCAGCTCCAGCCTGTCTTCCCTCCATGTCCTGCTGCCTTTCCCAGGGCCTCAAATCCACAAGAAACATAAGTGGTTCCATCAATGGGAGGGAGCTTTGTGGGAGGACATGGAAAGGGAATCTGTCAGCTGTGAGTCCAGTCCCGCCACAGCCACCATTCATGGGAACATGAGGGAGGGATACTCGGCATCCCTGCTTCCTTTTCTGTGAAAGATGGTTCCTGTATCATCTATGATTCCAAGAAGTGGATCTTTCCGTCTAGACTTTTGATACATAGACTTGGCAACCATTCATTTGCAGTATGATTTGGAAACTTGCTATGCCTTTTAAGAGAAGTAATTTCCTTCAGAGTCAGATGTTTTGACACAATGACTACAATATCTTAGATTTGAGACTGGAATAAAGAAAGGAGAAATCATACACAGTTAGGAAAATCCTTCCAGGTGTAATAGAAAATGAAGCAAAATTTCCAGCAGCCCCAACAACAGGTCAAAACCATCCATCCATCCGTCCATCCATCCATTCACTTGTTCATTCATTCATTCATTCATTCATTCATCAATCATTTGTTTGAACCATAATTCCCAAAGCCACATCTCTATCAAACAAATCCTCATTATATAAAACTTCTCTGGAGGTTAGAAACCTAAGTCTTCATTGGCTTAACTCAAGCACAGAAACACACTGCCCCCACTATGAAAAGGAAGGTGTTTTCACTTACATGTCTTCTTCCAGGGATATTTAATGAGAACTAGTATGTGCAAGGCATGATGCTTTGGGATACCAATGAAGGTTTCATGTAGAATGTTAATTAGGGGGATAAAAAATGAATAGACTGTGCATGTGGAGATGGGAAGAAAGAGCCCTACAAGGAAACATGAGGGGTGAGAAGCACGGGTCCTGTACTGAGAGCTCTTGGCGCCATTTAGTTCAGCGGCCTGCAGGGTGTGTTGTGTGTATAGGGAGAGGACAATAGGTGGAAAGGGTAGATTTATGGTTAATGAATCTGAAATCTGTCTTGTAGCCGTTTAGGATTTTGTCAGGATGATTTTTTTTTTTTTTTTTTTTTTAGCAGAAGTTCAATGCTGAGGTGTTTGTTTGTTTGTTGTTTAAATGATGTTGGCTGAAGGAACCTTGGAATATTTGGAATGTCCTGGGAGTAGCTAACAGGCAGCAGCTAGGTAAGAGGTGGAGCCCAGACCAGGGCCCCAGAAATGATGCCTCTGATTTCAATGGATACTTGAAGTACAGTGAGTTGAGAGACTCTCATGGTCTCTTTTGCTGTCCGGATTTTTTAATTCTCTCTGTAGATATCATGCAGTGAAAAATAAATACACCTTCTCATCCACTAGATGAGGTTGGTTTCCCTCACCCCTGGGGAACCTTGTCACTTTCCTGGACACACCCTTGGTTATCTCCAAAACCTTCCCTACACCTCCCACCCACTTACACTCCTCCTGTCTTGCACAGTGATGAAGGCTCTAGAAATGGGGGTAGAAGATGGGAGGAGGAATAGCAGGAGAGTACCCCCTGAATTATCAGATCTGGATGGGTCAAGGATCACACCCCACCAATAGGCTGAAAAGGCAGAGGGGGTGGTGGTGAGAGAGGGAGAGATTGGGGTATTGGAGGGTAAAGGCACATCCAATCTGATGGGGAAGGCTCCCTTGCCCCTGGAAGTAGGAAGCACAAAAGGGGGGTGACCCTGCTGCACAACCCTCCGCTAGCTCCCGGAGGTTGGGGGGATCCAAAATGCTGTGCCACCTTCCCCCCCACAGATAAGAGCTGCTCCAGTGCAGATCAGTGGGGCCACAAGAGCAGCAAATGAGATGCAGAAGAGAGGGATTTAGGTTACAGGTTTCAGACACCTGTTCAGGGCCTGAGGCTCTTCATTCTTCGGGAGCCTTGGATCTCACCCCCTGCCTAAATTATGCAGAAAGAGTCAATGCTAAAGTCACAGCTGGAAAGATCCACCCAGGTTATGCAATAGGCTACTTGAAAATCCAGAAGTAGACAGGAGGGAAAGAAACGGCCCATAAATACTTGATGCTCTGGCACTTGCTCTTGTCTGGGTTCTCAGCAAATGTTATTGACAGTTCTGGGCGCCTCTGAGAAAATATTTGCACAATTCTGGCAGAGGCCAAGCTCTTTTCCTGGTGGTGATAGTCCCTTGCTGGAAAGGTGTCAGAGCCTGCAGCACTCTCAGAAACCCCTGAACTGAATTCTTCGGAGTCATTTGCCCTCCACTCATGCACCCGCCTCTGCAGCAGCTTCTGCTGTGTCTTCATAGGAAAACCAGGCTGTGGAGAAGAAGCAGGGATGCATTACCTGAGAGAGACCGCTGACAAAATAAACGATGGTTTTGCCCCTTGGCTCTAAGTATCTGGAAGGATCGCAGAAAGGGCGCACCTGCTTATCCACATACTTTACTCCAAAAGGATTTTCCATAAGACTGTATAATGAGCAAGCTCACAAACTGTACAGCATCACCGTTCCACAGGGGGGGCCGGGGAACCGGTGCCGGTCTACAGAATGATTGCTGCTGCTTCACAGAGAGATCAGTACAGAAATAATGAGTAAACGTTTAGAAACTTCTTTGGCAATTTGACATGGCCATGACACTCAAGCATATAACCAAGGGATCCGTCTCGCTGAGCAGAGTAGAGACAAAACACACTGGTCTGTGACAGATTGGAAGTGAAAACAACAAACAAAAGCCAAAGTGATCCTCCACTGAGGCTAGTTTTAACAGCAACACTATGGCCAGTACACTGGGGAGAGGACTGGATTTTGGTTTACCATGAACATGCATTGAGTGCCAACCATGTGCCAGCAGTGGGGAAGGAGGCATCAAGATTGTCCTTGGGGGTGCACAGGCAATTGGCAAAGCAGATGGGCCCACGGACCCATGTAACCTGATGGGACAGACACTAGACTGAGAGCTTACAGTAATTTCCTCCCGGGCACCGCCAAAGCAAGGATGCTTTTCCTGGTTATTTGGGATGCTGGGTATTGATGACGCTAGTGTCCATTTACTGAGCATTTACACTATGCTGGCGACTACATTGAAAACTGTACATGCATCATCTGTTTAATCCCCACCAGAGGACTCTGCGGTGGCTACCTTACTGTCACTTTCAGTTTGTAGATGTGCAAATTGGGGCCCAGAGAGGATACAAAATCTTGCACAAGATCATAGACTTCATAAATGGAAAAACTAAAATTCTACAGATCGCCTGACTTCAGGATCCAAATTCTTTTGGTTTTTAAAAGATTTTATTCATTTATATGAGAGAGAGAGAGTGCACAAGCCAAGGGAAGGGGTAGAGGGAGAGGGAGAAGCAGACTCTTCCCTGAGTGAGAAGCCAGATGCAGGGCTCAATCTCAGGACCCTGAGATCATCCTGAGCCAAAGTCAGATGCTTCTCTGACTGAGCTTCCCAGGAGCCCCCAGGATCCAAATTCTTAACCCCTACCTATGTTGCCTTTAATGATCACATTGTACTTGCCTGCTTAGTGACAGACTCTGCGCTTCTAGAAGGCATTGCTTCTTTAGCAGCTTTCAAATGCTTGGTACATAGTAGGTGCTTGGGATAGCAGACATTCATTCCCTCCCTCCCCAACCAGACTCCAAGAAAGATGCATACGCCCCACATCATCGGTGGTGAATGTGGCCAGGTGACTTTTTTTGCTAACAGAATAGCAACTTTGACCTTCAAAAGTGCCAGCTTTGACCACAAGAGCATCACATTTCCACTTGCCCCTCTTGTGCTTCTGCCTATGCCATTAGAAGATCCTTGGGGATCCGGTGGTCTAGATAGAAAATAAAGAATGAATGGAGCAGACCTGGGCCTATTTCACAGAACCAAACTCGGCAAAGCCAGCTTCCATCAGGCAACACCCATCTAAGATGACAAAGAAATGCCTGATGTTGTATGTCAAGTAATAAATGCTTGATGTTGTATGTATGAGGGTTTGTAATCATGATTGTTCATTTTGTAGCAGAACCTGACTACCAAAAGGTGCAAGAACATCTGTAGAATAATATATCTATTGAATAATATATCTGGCTCCATGGGGGGCATAGAAAAAGGTATTGACTCACTGGAAGAGGGGAAAGAAAGGAGTCCTCCTAGAGGAGCTCCTCCTTAAGTAGTTATTTATGCACACTCTTCTGTATGCAGATCCCTAGTGCTGTGAGGAGCACCCAGCACTGGGTGGAGAATTAACATAAATTAGATGAATGAATACCAAAAATAAAATTAGATTAATATAAAATGATATCTGTGATCTAAAAAACAGATGTTTTTATCTAAGAGATTAAAGTTATGAATACTAAAATTTACAACTTAGAGGCAGAGAGTCCCTCAAATTGATAATAATTCAGTGTCTCCAGTCTACAGATTGGTCCTTCAGGCCTGTGCATCCCTCAATAGCACATAGAGCCAAGGCCAAAAATGCAGCCCTTTCTTTCTCTCTCAAAATGTGGGTGTTCACTCAGTACCTGCATCTGTCCTTTGCTGCCTGGGCTCAGAGCAGAGGTGATGGAATGCCATGAGATCGACAGTTGGCCAATCTGAAAGAAAGCCAGACGTATCAACAAACGTCTGAGAGAGGCTGCACTCAAAAGATTCTGGCCAGATTTGTGCAGATGCAAGAAGTGTTTTTTTTTTTTTTTTTTTTTTTAAGATTTTATTTATTTATTCATGAGAGACACAGACAGAGAGGCAGAGACACAGGCAGAGGGAGAACTAGGCTCCCTGTGGGGAACCCGATGCAGGACTCCATCCCAGGACCCTGGGATCACAACCTGAGCCCAAGGCAGATGCTCAACCACCTAGGCACCCAGGCACCCCTAGGTGCAAGAGTAAACCTCTTGTTTAAACAAACATCCAAACTTTTGTCTGCTTATCAAGACTACATCTCTGAACCTGTCACGCACAGAAAGACTGAAAGCAAGAGAATAAAAAAGACTGAGTGAGCTCATGAATAAAAATTACATTTAACTATGAATGCCCCCTTGCCCCTAGTGGCTTCCCACTAGAAGGAGGATACAGAGTGTTTTGAACAGATCAGCCAAAACCATCAGCATATGTAGGTTACATCTAAGACAAAGTCAACAGCATGTGGTATGTGCTTAACAGACACAACCCAAACAACAAAATGCAGTAGATTTGTGTGTTGTAGCACATCTAGAGGTAGAAATGTTTTTTTCCTGAAGAACATATTTCTATTTGATCTCCATGAATATTTGATGTATATATATATTCCTGGGCTTCCAATTTGTCTGCTGCTTGAGCAGATGGCTAATAGTATAAAATTTGGAGCTTATTAAAATATCTGAATCCCAGGCCCTTTGGTTTATTTTGAATACCAAATTGAGTATTTGAATGTTTTAAATTAAAGCGCATAATTCTTACCACCTTGATTAGAGTTTTAGCTTCTGTACTCAGATTAACTAATGAAATCACAAATCATGGAGAGTTAAAAAAAAATAATAAGGCATGATAGAGCCTCTTTAAAAGTTAATTTGTTCCTCAAGATGGAGAAAACAAAACATTTCATGCCAACCCTTTCTACCCAGATTATTTATTTAACACACATTATAAAGGCATCTTATTTTCTTCTATGCCACTTATGTGCACTCTCACTATGTCACTCATCAGTCAAAACGTTCTTATCTTATTGTGCATTAAACCAAGTTTGTCTCCTAGTTCTGAAAATCCCTGGACATGCCCAAGTCTCATTGGCTTTACCTCCTTTCATCAGGGTTTTATTATTCTCTTCTCTCTTCTACCCTAACCAATCCACTCCTGGCTGTAGCTTCCCAAATCATTAGGCAAAGATATGGCAATTAATTAATATGCTATGATACTTGGTGACTCTTTGAGTGGGGCAGCAAGAAGGAAGAAGCCCAGTGTCTTGCTGTGCTGGGGAGCAGGAAAGCTGTGTCCTGCTGCCTTCTGTTCCCTCCCAGCAACAGTCTTGGGCACCTTCTCCCACTCCCCAAGGACTCAGTCCCTACAGAGCTGATCCCCCATGTACAGCTTCAGATGTCCCCTCTTGTGTGGTCAGGGCTATCTGCCCTTAATCCTCATGTGGAATCCCTGAAGCTAAAAGTCCCACCAAGGAATGCAAGCTGGTGCAGCCACTCTGGAAAACAGTATGGAGAGTCCTCAAAAAGTTGAGAATAGAGCTACCCTACGACCCAGCAATTGCACTACTAGGTATGTATCCTAAAGATGCAAATATAGTGATCCAAAGGGGCACCTGCACTCCAATGTTTATAGCAGAAATGTCCACAGTAGCCAAACTATGGAAAGAGCCCAGATGTTCATCAACAGATGAATGGATAAAGAAGATATATATACAATAGAATAGTACTCAGCCATCAAAAAAAAAAAAAAAAAAAGAAACCGAAATCTTGCCATTTGCAATGACATGGATGGAACTAGAGAGTATTATACTAAGTGAAATAAGTCAATAAGAGAAAGACAATTACATATGAGCTCACTCATATGTGAAATTTAAGAAACAAAGCAGGATTATAGGGGAAGGGAGGAAAAATAAAACGATGAAATCAGAGAGGGAGACAAACCATAAGAGACCCTAATTCATAGGAAGCAAACTGAGGGTCACTGGAGGGGAAGGGGTGGGGATGGGGTAACTGGGTGACCTGCATTAAGAAGGGCACATGATGTAATGAGCACTGGGTATTATATAAGGCTGATGAATCACTGACCTCTACCTCTGAAACCAAGAATACATTATATGTTAATTAATGGAATTTAAATACAAATAAAAGTAAATAAAATTCCCACCAAACAAACAAGCCCCCTTCCCTGGGTTGACCCATATCGTCCTCCAGCTACCCTGCCTCATTTCTCTCTATCTGCTCAAAGCTGAACTTTTCAGAAGATTTGCCCACAATCTCTGGTTCTGATTTCTCCCATCCCATTCACTTCTTAACTCACTGCCACCAACCTCCAATGCTTTCAGGTCACTGAAACTCCCCTTGTCGGGGTCCCCTGTGATCTCCATGTTTCCAGATGAAGCAGGCATTCCCAGCTCACCTGGCTCTTGGTAAGTTTGCAGCAGCAATGGGCACATTCACTTGTTTCCTCCTTGGGTCGCCTTCCCCTCCTGGCATTTCATGGCTCCGCCCTCTCCTGCTTTCCCTCTTGCTTTGCTTGCCACTCTTTCTGATTCCTTTGCTCTCTTTTGCCAAAACTTAAAAAATGGTAGTGTGCTTCAGAGCTTTCTTTGGAGCCCATTTTTCTACTCTGCTTTATTTTTTCTGTATTGTCATTCAGTCTCATCAATATCCTGATGACACAGATTGGTATCTTTAGCTCCAGCATCTCACCTGAGTTACAGACTTTAAGACCCTTTCTCTGCTTGTTATCCGACCCCTGTAACTTAAAGCCCAAAATGAGATACACAACAACGAAAGACTACCTAGTCATTGATTTTACTTCTTGACTTCTCTCCTCAAGTTCAAGTCATTACACTACCCCCACTTCGGATCACTAAGTCAGTCCTGTTGGCTTTATTGTCATAATGTGTCCCCAGTTTCTTTACTTCTTTTCACCCCCACCGCGATATCCCACCTTTGTCTAAGACATTACTGTATGTCACCAAGAACATAGCGTCAGACCAATGGTTCTCAACGTGTGGTCCCTGGACTGGCAGCATCAGTATCATCTCAGAAATGGCTAGAAATACAAATTCTGAAATACTGAATCAGAAATTTGGGGGGAGCAGCCCAGATACCTGTGTTTTAATAAGTCCTCCTTGGGATTCTAGTACAATCACATGTCATGGCACATCCTTCATCCTACTTCAATGCTCCTATCACATTGGCCTTCTCTGTTCCTTAAGTGAAACCCATGTCTACTTCAGTGCCTCACATTGACTGTTCATTATTCCTGGAATGCTGTTCCTAAATCTCCCCAATCTGCCTTTTTCCTATTGGTTAGATTTCAGCTGAAGTGTAAACTCTACAAAGAATCTCTCCTAACCTTCCTATCTACTCACCTGATCACCTTCTATTGAACAATTCTTTTATTTTGCCTATAACACTTATCACTACTTAAAACCATATTATCTATCATCTTACCTGGATATTGTTTGTCTTTCCCAATAGAATTTAAGCTTCCGGATAACAATGACCTTATCTCATTCATTACTCTATCACCAATGCCTAGAACTGTGCCGGACACATCCACATTTGTTGAATGAGTAAAGATCTGTGTTCTAGAGCTATCTCTTCCTTGAACTTGTTGTGTGACCTTGAGTTAGTAACATTTTGAGTCCAGAATATCTCGTCCTGTATAAGTGAAGATGTTGGAGTAGCTAATTTCTAAACTCCTGTAAATTTCTATATTTTGTTAAAATCTATAAATGTAAACCCTCTTTCTGCCTCATGTTTTTAGAATCATTAAAGGCATTTCAAATAATTATTCTATACATGGTAAAGGAGATCAGAAAAGATGTATTAAGAAGAAGAGAAGAAAATGACAAAAAAGGATATAACAGAAAGTGAGAGATGATGAGAAGAAAAAGAGAAAGAAGACAAAAAGAAAAGGAAGAAGAGAGAGAAGAACCTTCTATGGTCTCACAAACCAGAAATAATTACTATTTGAATTTTTGTATATTCCACTCAATATTTTTGCCATGGGAATTTCCTTTCCCCATCCTTAAAAATGGAATTATATTATACTCTTGTTTGTAAATTCCCAATCACTCTTAATATTTTATAATAATCTTTTTATATGTGTTAGTTAAGATTCTTATTTACAATCAACAAAACTTGACTCTGGCTGAAATTAACAGAAAAGGAACTTAGTGAAAGGATATTGAGTAGCTCATCTAGAGGGCTAGAGATTCAGGGCTCAAGCTTACCAGGGAAACAGCACTCAAAATGATACTACAAGATTGGAAAACTAGGAATACAGCTGTTGCCACCCATGAAATCCATCACCAGAATGATTTTTTTGCATCACCAACTTTCATTTCAATACAAGACTGGCAAAGGCTTATGTTATGTGCACACATCTTAGCAGCAAGAGAGCCAGGAAAATAAATATCTGGCCTTTTCAGCTTCTATAGGTGAAGCCAAGTTTGACTCCATAAAATAGGGAATTTGCCCCAGTGCAATTCCTCATAGATGCTACATGGCCTGAAAAGAAGACAAATTTCCACTTCAAATCACCTCTTGAAACAGACACAAGACATAAATCCCCCCCCCACACACACACACAGTGCAATTGTAATGCAACATATAACTTCTCACAACTGAAAATATGCTCACCACTTCCCCAAAAGTGATTAGTCCAACTTCTTTATTTTTTTAAAGATTTATTTATTTATTTACGATAGACAGAGAGAGAGAGACAGAGACAGAGGCAGAGACACAGGAGGAGGGAGAAGCAGGTTCCATGCAGGAAGCCTGATGTGGGACTCGATCCCGGGACTCCAGGATCACGCCCTGAGCCAAAGGCAGGCGCCAAACCGCTGAGCCACCCAGGGATCCCCAGTCCAACTTCTTTAATTACTACAGTCATCATGATCCAAAATGCCAAAATTATGTCCATCCTTTCCTTAGCTCTATCATAATTCTTTCTTTTTTATTCTGTAGCCTATGGACTACAGGGTACAGTCAACAACCACTAACACACACATACAGATAAAAGAGTAGTAATTAATAAATATATGCATCAAAATAGAAGGAATAAAATGCAATTACATGCCACAGTCCTTGTTTCTGCAGCTAGTCCCCAGGCTTTATTTGATAATTATGTCTTGCCTCTTCCTCTAACCAGTCCCTTTACCTTCAGCCAGCATTTTATGGAATGATGAAAATTTTTGTTTCTAAAGACTGTGTTCCCTTGGTAGTACTTTTTTTATAGGCTTATTTTAGTTTTTCATGTACCAGTTCATTCCCTAACTACTTCTGTAGTTTATTAGCAACTTGATTTTCCCTAGAGTTAATCACCCCACTAAACCATAACCTGACTTTCTTACCTGTTTTTCCAACTAATGAAATGCCTGAAATAGCCAGGTAACAATCTTAGCATGACCAGCTACATAATTTGCAGAACCACTTGTGAAATGAAATGTGGGTCCCTTGTTAAAAAGTAATAAGGATTTCAAGATGGCAACATCAGAGCACTAAACCAAGCATGGGGTGCTTCTAAGCATGGGACACTGTGGTACTACAGTGACCACATGGCCATGGGCTAGCCCTGAATTTCATATTTTAACTCAATGGAACAAGTATTGTGTCCTATAGTAGACTGTATTTCTTCTTTTTTTTTTTTAGTAGACTGTATTTCATTGCTGCATCAATACATATTTCATTCCACATGTTCATCTTCCAATGTGCTATTAGCACTCCTCCACTGAGAAGTGAGGCCTATGTCCCCTCCCCTTAAACTTGGAAAAATCCTTGTAATATTCTTGACCAACATAATGTTTCTCTCTCCTTTCCTCCCTCACTCCCTCTCCCTCCACCTTCTTCCTTTCTTCACTCTCTCTCTTTCCATGTACTCTGGGAACTTTGAGCCACCCTGAAGTTGCCATGCTGGGGAGATCATATGAAGAGATTATGTAGTGAGGCACTCAGTGAGCCCAGCTGTTCTGGCCCCCAGCTGTTCAAGTCTTCCTAGTCCAGGAACTAGACTAAATGAAGAAGCCTCGGACCCCAGTCCCAGCTACCATCTTAGTACAACCTCATGAGAAATCTCAAACCTGAATCATTCAGTCAAATATCAAATTTTTGATCCAAAGGAATCATGATAGATAATAAATGATGATTACCATTTTAAGCCATTAAATGCTGGAGTGAATTTTTTTTCTAAGGCAGTAGATAACTAATCCATATCCCTTGAGCAATAACCTCCAGCCGGCAAGTCCAAGTCTTAGGTACAGGAAGCAAAAAATTATGTAAGAGGGTCATTAAGTATAATAGTGAGAAGTACACTCATCCTTACATCCAATGGTTTCTGGATGATTGTGTTCTACTTATAGAGAGAACAGCACCATATACGGAGGTGGGTTCAGACCTAGTACTTAATTGTAAAGGGTAGCACCACAAGGGTGGTTTCCCAGTTAAACCTATAGTTGAAATCAGTAAGTAGAATGGCCATATAATTTATCACCTAAAGGCCATTTGGAGAGCAAAAGGGGGCACTTTAAATAATTATTCTAGAACTACAAGGCATAAATCAAGGCCATCCTAGGCACAGCAAGATGTGTGGTCACTCTATCAATAATACACTTCTGAGTCATGGGATATATAGACTGGAAGACATATATGTGACTGGAAGTCACATAAAAATTAATAATCATCTTACATCTACTGAAGTACAGTAAATTCCTTGGCCAAAAACAATGTTGTCAGGGATACCATGATAGAAAATAAAGTCTTATATTTTATATTTTTATTTGCATGAGAAAATAGTAAAATAAAGAAGGAAAGAAAGAAAGAAGAAGAAAGAAAGAAAGAAAGAAAGAAAGAAAGAAAGAAAGAAAGAGAAAGAAAGAAAGAAGAAAGAAAGAAAGAAAGAAGAGAGAGAGAGAGAAAGAAAAGAAAGAAAGAGAGAGAGAGAAAGAGAGAGAGAGAGAGAGAAAGAAAGTCTTCAGCAAATCAATGATAAATGGTTTGGACATGAAAGTAACTTCAAATATAGAATACCTGTGTATATTCCACTCGTGACAAATTGCTGCTCCTCCATGAAAAGCATACCTATCTGTTGCCAGGTGACTGCCTAGTCCACCCAAGATGTGTCACTCTATTGAGACTCACAGTGGTCACTGCTACTGTAGTTGAGCAGCCAGATGGCCATAGTAGATGTTCAGTAAATGGTAGCTGGTAATTACAAGTCTGTGTTTCAGTATTTGGTAGATGTGCTCTGATTTTCCTTTTTTTTTTTTTTCTAAAGATGCTTCACTTCTTGAACATGTATTATTTTAGTTGAATTTCAGAATTCTGTTGCAGTTTCCAAAAATCTCTCAAGGGATTCTGATTGGAATTCTGTTACATTTATAGATTAATTTGGGATTTAATGAAGGCTATAGAGGGAAAGTTGCATTCTGAGACCTGTAAAGTAGTAAAGGTATACTTAAAACGATTTCCCACTGCCTACTTAATACCTGGCACATAATACCTCATAACAGGTTCTATTGTGAGCCCTTTAAAACGACTGCTTTCAAATATTTCCTGGAAGAAAACAAAATCAAGTTTTCCCAAATGATTATTGAGATACGTACATGGTAATAATTCAAGTAGAATGTGTAATAACAATCTGCAGTTCCTTAGAAAACATCAGTTAGATATTTTGATGTTGGCTTCATCCAATGGTAATCAGACATATGGTCCTTAGTGTGACTTATATAAGTGATCATTTCAAAATGTATTTCTTATATTTTAAATGAGCAGCTCTTCTGGTGTGTCAGCTGTATTGGTAGGAGCTAGAATTCCATTTCCTTTTTTTAAAAGATTTTTATTTTTAAGTAATATCTATACCATTGTGGGGCTCAAACCTACAACCCTGAGATCAAGAGTCACATGCTGGAGTTGGTTCTTTGAAACAATTAATAAGATAGATAAGCCATTAGCCAGCCTTATTAAAAAGAAGAGAGAAAAGACTCAAATTAATAAAATCATGTATGAGAAAGGAGAGATCATCACCAACATCAAGGAAATACAAACGATTTTAAAAACATATTATGAGCAGCTATACACCAAAAAATTAGGCAATCTAGAAGAAATGGATGCATTTCTGGAAAACCACAAACTACCAAAACTGGAACAGGAAGAAATAGAAAACCTGAACAGGCCAATAACTAGGGAGGAAATTGAAGCAGTCATCAAAAACCTCCCAAGACACAAAAGTCCAGGGCCAGATGGCTTCCCAGGGGAATTCTATCAAACGTTTAAAGAAGAAACCATACCTATTCTACTAAAGCTGTTCAGAAAGATAGAAAGGCATGGAATACTTCCAAACTTGTTCTATGAGGCTAGCATCACCTTAATTCCAAAACCAGACAAAGACCCCACCCAAAAGGAGAATTATAGACCAATATCCCTGATGAACATGGATGCAAAAATTCTCAACAAGATACTAACCAACAGGATCCAACAGTACATTAAGAAGATTATTCACCATGACCAAGTGGGATTTATCCCTGGGATGCAAGGCTCATTCAACACTAGTAAAGCAATCAATGTGATTGATCATATCAGCAAGAGAAAAAACAAGAACCATATGATACTCTCAATAGATACAGAGAAAGCATTTGACAAAATACAGCATCCATTCCTGATCAAAACTCTTCAGAGTGTAGGGATAGAGGGAACATTCCTCAACATCTTAAAAGCCATCTACGAAAAGTCCACAGCAAATATCATTCTCAATGGGGAAGCACTGGGAGCCTTTCCCCTAAGATCAGGAACAAGACAGGGATGTCCACTCTCACCCATTGCTATGCTAAAAGTCCTAGCCTCAGCAATCAGGCAACAAAAAGAAATAAAAGGCATTCAAATTGGCAAAGAAGAAGTCAAACTCTCCCTCTTCGCCAATGACATGATACTGTACATAGAAAACCCAAAAGACTCCCCCTCAAGATTGCTAGAACTCATACAGCAATTCAGCAGTGTGACAGGATACAAAATCAATGCCCAGAAGTCAGTGGCATTTCTATACACTAACAATGAGACTGAAGAAAGAATTAAGGAGTCAATCCCATTTACAACTGCACCCAAAAGCATGAGATACCTAGGAATAAACCTAACCAAAGAGGTAAAGGCTCTACACCCTAAGAACTACAGAACACTTCTGAAGGAAACTGAGGAAGACACAAAGAGATGGAAAAATATTCCATGCTCATGGATTGGCAGAATTAATATTGTGGGGATCCCTGGGTGGCGCAGCGGTTTGGCGCCTGCCTTTGGCCCAGGGCACGATCCTGGAGACCCGGGATCGAATCCCACGTCGGGCTCCCGGTGCATGGAGCCTGCTTCTCCCTCTGCCTGTGTCTCTGCCTCTCTCTCTCTCTCTGTGACTATCATAATTAAATAAAAATTAAAAAAAAAAAAAGAATTAATATTGTGAAAATGTCTATGCTACCCAGGGCAATTTACACGTTTAATGCAATCCCTATCAAAATACCATGGACTTTCTTCAGAGAGTTGGAACAAATCATCTTAAGATTTGTGTGGAATCAGAAAAGACCCAAAATAGCCAGGGGAATATTAAAAAAGACAACCATAGCTGGGGGCATCACAATGCCAGATTTCAGGTTGTACTACAAAGCTGTGGTCATCAAGACAGTGTGGTACTGGCACAAAAACAGACACACAGATCAATGGAACAGAATAGAGAATCCAGAAGTGGATCCTCAACTTTATAGTCAACTAATATTCGACAAAGGAGGAAAGACTATCCACTGGAAAAAGCACAGTCTCTTCAATAAATGGTGCTGGGAAAATTGGACATTCACATGCAGAAGAATGAAACTAGACCACTCTCTTTCACCATACACAAAGATAAACTCAAAATGGATGAAAGATCTACATGTGAGACAAGATTCCATCAAAATCCTAGAGGAGAACACAGGCAACACCCTTTTTGAACTCGGCCACAGTAACTTCTTGCAAGATACATCCATGAAGGCAAGAGAAACAAAAGCAAAAATGAACTATTGGGACTTCATCAAGATAAGAAGCTTCTGGACAGCAAAAGAAACAGTCAACAAAACTAAAAGACAACCTACAGAATGGGAGAAGATATTTGCAAATGACCTATCAGATAAAGGGCTAGTATCCAGGATCTATAAAGAACTTATTAAACTCAATAGCAAAGAAACAAACAATCCAATCATGAAATGGGCCAAAGACATGAACAGAAATCTCACAGAGGAAGACATAGACATGGCCAACACGCACATGAGAAAATGCTCCGCATCACTTGCCATCAGGGAAATACAAATCAAAACCACAATGAGAGGGGATCCCTGGGTGGCGCAGCGGTTTGGCGCCTGCCTTTGGCCCATGGCGCGATCCTGGAGACCCGGGATCGAATCCCACATCGGGCTCCCTGCATGGAGCCTGCTTCTCCCTCTGCCTGTGTCTCTGCCTCTCTCTCTCTCTCTCTCTCTCTGTGTGACTATCATAAATAATAAATAAAAATTTAAAAAAAAAACACAATGAGATACCACCTCACACCAGTGAGAATGGGGAAAATTAACAAGGCAGGAAACCACAAATGTTGGAGAGGATGAGGAGAAAGGGTAACCCTCTTGCACTGTTGGTGGGAATGTGAACTGGTGCAGCCACTCTGGAAAACTGTGTGGAGGTTCCTCAAAGAGTTAAAAATAGACCTGCCCTATGACCCAGCAATTGCACTGTGGGGGATTTACCCCAAAGATACAGATGCAATGAAATGCAGGGACACCTGCACCCCGATGTTTCTAGCAGCAATGTCCACAATAGCCAAACTGTGGAAGGAGCCTCGGTGTCCATTGACAGATGAATGAAGAAGATGTGGTCTATGTATACAATGGAATATTCCTCAGCCATTAGAAACTGCAAACACCCACCATTTGCTTCGACATGGATGGAACTGGAAGGCATTATGCTGAGTGAAATAAGTCAATCGGAGAAGGACAAACATTATATGGTCCCATTCATTTGGGGAATATAAAAAATAGTGGAAGGGAATAAAGGGAAAGGAGAAAAAATGAGTGGGAAATATCAGAAAGGGAGACAGAACATGAGAGACTCCTAACTCTGGGAAACGAATAAGGGGTTGTGGAAAGGGAGGTGGACAGGGTTGGGAGGGGTGAAAGTGACAGGGTGACGAGCACTGAGGGGGGCACTTGATGGGATGAGCACTGGGTGTTATGCTATATGTTGGCAAATTGAACTCCAATTAAAAAAAAAAAGAGTCACATGCTCTACCAACTGAACCAGCCAGGCATCCTCTGTTTCTTTCTTTTTTTTTTTTTTAAGATTTTATTTATTTATTCATGAGAGACACAGAGAGAGAGAGAAGCAGAGACACAGGGCAGAGTGAGAAGCTGGCTCCCCACAAGGAGCCAGATGGGGGACTCTATCCCAGACCCTGGGATAACACCCTGAGCCAAGGACAGGCGCTCAACCTCTGAGCCACCCAAGTGTCCTGTCACCCTCTGTTTCTAACTAAATAATTATTATGCATTAGTTTCTTGCTTGGCAAAAGAAATAAGATCTAAAGAAAAGATTATTACCATTTAGTTTTTGAGAGTGGCAGAAAACTACATATGGTAGTAGATGAGAAACATTAAAAAGCTTTTATTTTTTTTTTAAGATTTTATTTATTTATTCATGACAGACACAGAGAGAGAGAGAGAGAGGCAGAGACACAGGCAGAGGGGGAAGCAGGCTCCATTCAGGGAGCCCGACATGGGACTCGATCCCGGGTCCCCAGGATCACACCCAAGGCTGAAGGTGGCGCTAAACCACTGGGCCACCAGGGCTGTCCATTAAAAAGTTTTTAATTTAAATTCAATTAATTAACATATAATGTATTATTAGTTTCAGAGGTAGAGGTCAGTGATTCATCAGTCTTCTATAAGACACAGTGCTCATTACATCATGTGCTCTCCTTAATGCCCATCACCCACTACCCCATTGCCCAACACCCCTGTTTTCCAGTTACCCTCAGTTTGTTTCCTAGAGTTAAGAGTCTTTTATGATTTATTTCCCTCTCTGATTTCATCTTGTTTTATTTTTTTTCTTCCCCAACTATCCTCTGTTTTGTTTCTTAAATTCCATATATGAGTGAGCTCATATGATAATTGTCTTTGTCTGATTGACTTATTCCCGCTTAGCATAATAACCTCTAGTTCAAGAAACATTTTTAAAAAGTTCTTAAAAACCATTAATTGATTAAATATATTTACAGTGATATGAAGATTCTGCTTTGCTTTTCTATTCTCTTGAGACAACTTTACAAATTATTTGGTGAGGTTACAAATCTTGTTAATTGTATTAGCATCTAACATAATTAACCTTAAAGTGCATTTTTAAAAAATTTAAAGTGCATTTTTGTGGCATTCCAATGTTAGGAATTACTGATGCTAAACTAATCTAAGAAGTGGGTAAAGATATATGAGATTTGCCATAAAATATTTGGCTTTATGGGAAGAAAAATTTACTATATAGAACTTTATCCTTGTGATTTCTAAAACTTCTAGTTAGAAATGATTTTCTTGCACTTCAACTGGAAGGAGATAATAACCTCAGAATAAAAGTCATACAAAAGAGGTTTAAGATTAGTTATGGAGACATCCAGGTAGAAAAGGGGAAAAAAACCTGTAAGATTCCTTACTACTCACTTAACCCAAGACTCATATTAGAGCACACTATTCCCTTTCCATTAAATTTTTATTGAAGTACATCATATATAGAGCCCACAATTCTTAATTGATGAATTTAATATGTGTATATACCATGAATGAGTCCCTCCTCCAGATCAAATGACAAGATATCCCTGAAGGCTCCCTCCAGGGTCTTCCAGCCAATACTCCCCCAGCCAAAGGTAACTGCTATTCTACTTCTATCACTATAGATTACTTTGCCTGCTCTTGAACTTCGTGTCAACAGAACCACTTATAAATGTAGTATGTACATTTTGTTTCCAACTTCCTTCACTCAACACTCAACTTTGTGAGATTCATCCGTATTGTTGCATGTGGCATCCATTCCATGTTCATTTCTGCATGAATAAAAATTGAACAATAAAAACTTTGAGTTTTTGTTGAGTAAAAATTGAAACTAAAAACTTTGAGTTTAGAGAAGAGCAAAGAAATAACTAAAATTTGGTTAGTTAACCATTAGTCTGCAACTACATTTAATCTCCAAATGAGAACCACCAAGATTACCTTCTTACTCTTTATACCTCTCACATCCCAGAATGATCAGCCATGGACCCCAGGGGATCTCAAAATTGAAAGCACCCATAGGCTGGGTGGATAAGAATAAGGAAGAAGACACCTGAAGGCATTCATCCTACGGGGTCAGGGCAATGAAATAATTTACAGAGTAGTTTTTTTTTTTTTTCAGAGTAGTTATTAAATGAGTATCTTGAGTATTTTCTTGAATCAAAGAGAATAATTCTCATTCTGGTGAAAATGTAACAGGTTGGAGTATTAAAGTGAATGGGCAATGACACCAAATTAAAAATGAGGAAGATTTAATCCCCAAGAGAACATGGAATAACATGGAAGGCAATTATACTATCTCCGTCTCTGGGAAGTTTGGGGAAAAAAAATAGGAAATCAGCATTTCCAATAAGTACATGAAAATATTCAACTTTACGTGACAATAAAGTAGAATTGATCTTGAGCTGCCCAAGTCCACTAAGATGCACATTTTTTTCAATAAATACCATTCAGTGCTATAAATGCATTTTCTCTTATGATTTTTCTTAACATTTTCTTTTCTCTAGCTTACTCCATTTTCAGAATGCAGTACTAGTACATATAGCAGACAAAATATGTGTTAATGGACTATGTTATCAGTAAGGCTTCTGGTCAGCAATGGTGGTCAGCAGTGATCTGCCAATATCAGTGCTGGCCAGAACATGAGGAATGAGCACTCCAAAATACAGCTTGTGGGGTATATGTCAGTATACCATTTCTGGAAAGCTGTTTGTCAGTATGAATTCACTACACTCTACCAGTAATTTCATATCTAGGAATTTCTTTTCAGGAAATAGAGATACAAAATATTTATCACAATACTATTCTTATAATATTTTCTGAAATTTAAAAACATCCAGTAATAAATTTTTAAGATTTTATTTATTTATTCATGAGAGACACAGAGAGAGGCAGAAACATAGGCAGAGGGAGAGTCAGGCTCCCTATGGGGAGCTCAATGTGGGGCTTGATCCCAGGACCCTGAGATCACGACTGGAGCCAAAGGCAGATGCTTAACCCACTGAGCTACCCAGATGCCCTTAAGACTTATTTTTAAAGGAATATTAAATGGCATGAGCAAATACTCCTGAATGATGCCAGGTGAAGAAGAAAAGCATATGACTATACCTAGCAGCTGTCATAAACTGTTCTCTGACCTACACAATGCTTTTGAAAAGTTAAGATTTATGGGGTGCCTGGGTGGCTCAGTCAGTTAAGCATCGGACTCTTGGTTTTGGCTCTCATGGGTTGTGAGATTGAGCCCCAGATCAGGCTCCACACTCAGTGTGGAATCTGTTTGAGATTTTCACTCTTTCCTTCTGCTCCCCCACCCCCAATCAAATGCTCTTTCTCTCTCTCAAGTAAATGAATATATCTCAAAAAAAAATTTTTTTTTTTAACTTAACGTTTCCAGGGACCTTGATGGTTTAACTTTCTGCAGAATGTCATGTAAGTCTCCTATATTGATGACATTGTGCTAAAGGAACACGGTACCCAGGAAGGGACACATTCTCTGGGTTGTCCTAGTAAGTGAGAGAGTGCAAAAAAATAGGAGATTAATCTTACAGATATAGAGTGACCTGCTGCATTGTAAAGCTTTAAGGGGCCAAATGGTCTGGGCAAGCCAGGTCAACCCATCTATGATAAAAGACAAGATATTGCATCTTGTACTTGTATTGCTTGGATTTGTAGGCAACAAATACCATGCTTGGGACCACCACTAACTCTAACCATTTGTTAAAGGACTCAGAAGACTACCTGTTTTGAGGGGAGCCCAAGGCAACAGAAACCTCTGCTGCAGGTCTATGCCCTGCCATTCATGCTTTCTGGCCTAGCAGACCCAACAGTGCTAGAGCACCCTTTCTGTGGCAGTCCCTAACTAAAGAATGGGAGCTCAGATCCCTAGAGATCTGGAGTGAGTTCTCGCTTCTGCAGCAGGAAACTGAACTGCATCTCCCATGTGCTACTGGGCCCTACTAGAGATTGAGCAGTTGACAATGGGATATTAATTGACAGTATAATCAGCCTGGTACCATGGGCTGGGATCTGTCACAAGGTAGAGTAGGACTGAGAGCAATTTGCTGTGCTATGGAAATGGTACACAGCAGGGGATCATATCAGAGCCCATAGATACAGCATAAGTAAGATACATCAGTCTGCCACTTCCTTTAGCTCATACCTGTGGCCTCAAAGGATGTTGATAAAGAGGAAAAACCTGGAGTTCCTCCTGAATTAACTCAATATGTATTTGTGTGAGCTGAAAATGGATTCATGCTTCATTAGAGTCAGTTTTGACAAATGGCAACATTCATACAACCCACATTTCTATCAGGACAAGTCATTTACTTTTAAGGACTGATTTGTATACAGACTTTCTCAAAGGCAGAAACATAAACTATTCTCTCAAAACTATGTTTTACAGGAAAATGACATCATTCTGTAATTACAGTACCAATCTTAAATTAACTGTGACTTTACCTATTATAGTCAGGTTATTTAGCTAGAATTAATGATTAAAACTCACCATTAAGCTAGTAAACAATTGCTAGACTTCTAAGGCCAGTTTTAAATGAACTGCCAAAATACTTTATATCATATATAGGTTTGTATGGGCAGTGAATAAATATATCATTTTTAAATTCTTGGTCATTTACTGTATTTCTCAGGATAATATTTTATATTCATAATATTAGACACAAATCCATTATTTATCTCTATCATCTATCTTCTATCTATCTATCATCTATCTATCTATTGATCAATCTATCTGTTATCTATATTTTGTATTCTGATACCTTTTCGTTCTGCTGGGGAATAACCTTTGGGTTACATTAGTGTTTGTCATAAATCAGAGATGTCCTGATTCAGGTACTCATAAAGTTTTAGTGACAGTTTGCTTGTATTCAGTAACAGAAGGAATAGAATAGACTTTCAAATGGATTCTTTGGTACTAGCGGCTGTTCTAAACATATCTAATTTGAATTTTTCATTTACACAGCTGGTTTTATTTGCTCTGAGGTATTATTGCAAAAAGGATAGAAGCAGCACATGTGTTATACTAAGCTCAAGGCTCATTTAAACATTTTATCTTCCAAATCCTGAACTACAATTGACCCCTTCAAAGTTTAGATTTATACTTACTCTTGGAATTATTAAAATCCCTATTTTTATAAAAGAAGTCACAGAAAAAATATTGGGAATAAAATCTGTCTCTCAAAGTCTACTAAGTAATTATAAATGGAACTAAAATTGTTGATTTAATTTTTCTTAGGTAACTCCAAAGGGTATGATTTAACTATACAAATAAAGTAATTCTATATTCGCTATTATTTCATTTGTGTAAAATATTATTTGTTTCTACTTCTTTATTATCAAAGCTCCTGATTCCAAAATGTCAGACACTAAAGGCCTCTTGAATTTTGTACTATCTTCAAATATTAGAAGACTTACCTACAAATATTAACTTTATGTTTTGGTGATGACTTTTTTTATGGAATCTATTATAAAGCTACTAGAGAAAGAAATGTAGTGGTGAAACCATAAAAAATACATATAATACATCATGTGGAGTATTTTATATTCATCTTAAGACTAAAAGCTACCATAGACTGGGATATTCTGAATAAAATAAATCATCTTAAATCATCTCTTTGGGAGTCATTTTTTTAAATCTAGTTTCACTTTAGGAGGATGAAATGCATTATTTGTGAAAACTCTGGTTTCCCCCCACCAAAGTTACAATTGATTACCTATGGAAACAGAAACATGCCTTTAGCAAACCTTAGCAGTGAACGCTGTGATTTGCATCACATTAAATTCTTCCTGCAATAATCAGTCCTTTTACTTAGTGATTTATCACATCTTTGAAAGATAGGCTGGGGACAGTTAAGGAGGAAGATGATTGGTGTCTCAGTAATGGCAGGACCAAGGGTATGAAGGCAGATGCTCATGGAACAATACTGAGAAGAGTGTGTGCCCTTGTCTATGACAAGACCCTTGGCTTAAGAGCCCAGATGATCAGACATGGTGGACAGAGAATGTGCCAAGGCATGAAGGCTCTTGGATGCAGAGAAAGAAGGGCTTTGCTTTTTTAGATAGGCCTGGTTTAGGAAGGGTACTATAACCTGTGCTTATTAGTTCTTTCATTTAACAAATAACGCTGAGTTTTTAAAATGTGCCAGGTGCATTCTAAATGATGGCAACACAAAGAGACCTTTGGATGGGTCCTTTTCCTCAAAAATTCCATACAGTCTCCAGCGAAAGTGTATAGGATTAATTGGAGAAACAAAATAATGAGGGCTGTTAGAAAACATTTTCAGCAGCCCAGGAGAGAAAACCTAAACTAAGTTGGTGACAGTTGGGTTGGGTTCAGGATAAAAAATTTAAAAATCTATGGAAAGTTGATAGAAGTTGATGAATCATTTTATATAGAAAAGAAGAAGACTTTTTTTTTTAAAGATATCAATAATTTGGTGATTAGAGATATCGATAACACATACAGCACCCTGCAAGCGTAGGTTTTCGCAGCAGAATTTGGGTTAAGATTGGGATAAACTAATTTTTGAGGTCTTTTGAGATGATCTAGTTGGGTCAGTAGTTAGAACAAGAAACCATAGTTGGGTTAGAGAAAGAGTGACCATATAATTTATCATCCAAACCAAGATTCCTTTGAAAGTGCACTGAACACTCTTAATATGTACACCAGGACAGTTAAGTGTAAATTGGAACTACCACAGGCAATCCAGAATGGATGGTGACAATTGGTTATAACCATTCACATCATTGCAAAAGTTGGCTTTGTAGGATAGTATAAAATTGTTAATTCTATCCCATGGAATATGTCATTAGATTGTGGTTTGGGAGATGTTGCCAGATTATATCCTGGGAAGTTTTCGAAAGCTGTATATTTCTTTAGAAATCCATTTTGTAGTAACCATTTTGCCACAGAAAAAAAATCAAATAGAGGAGACAGTATGTAAATTACAGTGCTTCTGTAATCTCTGTTTTCAAGGCCATGTCCAGGGTTGGAAGGGGTGCTTTCCTGTCTGAGCAGTTAGGGCAGCACTGTGGATTGTGGCCTATATGAAATGGAGTGATTGGAAAAGCATGGTGACCAGACATGCTCTTCATAGGACAAGAACAACCTCAGAGGAGGAAATGTGAAAATGAAGTCAGGGATCAATGATAATGTGTTTGCTCACAGGAAACGTTTATTTCCCCATTGTATCTCATTCACTGAAAATGTGTGTTGGAAGATGCCTTAAACGTGTGAAGGGGATGGTAATTGAAATGAGATGTCTAGAAAGTACTCATCTAGATGCTAACTGAAGGCCTTCTAAATTTTCATCTTCTAAAAGTTAAAAAAAAAAAATTTTAGGAAAAGTATTACTTAGTTCTGAAAGTCTTACTGTCATTTGCTGAAACCAGCTCAAACTAAATTACAAGAATCCATTGTTAAATTTTAAGGAATTTTTCAAGCCAGTTGTTAAATAGAGCCATTATTAAAATTTGCATTATATATTATACAAAATTATGTTAAATTATTATATAAAAAGTTGTAAACACTTGAAACTCAATAGTTTCTAATTGTTTTATTGCATTGTACTCTATGCTCTTGAGGGTTTTTGCTTCTTTTTGTACCTTTTTGGTAGAAATACTATGTAGAGGTGGCTATCTGTACATCTCTCCCCAGTGATGTAACATCAAATTGGTAGCTTGAAATCGGTCATGATGGGCATATTACCCAGAATATAGGTAAACATTATAAATCAGGACAACACTCCAACCCTTTGTCTCAAGAACTGGTTGTTCAATATTTATATAGATAGTATCTATTACTTCAACCATATATTTTATGATAAGAATTAAGGGGTTTGCATGTAATATTACCTGCAATACAAACCAATGACCAGTGTTAATTGCAAATTATAGTACAGATTGTTAAATGCTTTATAGGACTCCTTTTTAGAAGTAAACTCTCAAGAGTGACAGCACCGTATTAGCACTCATTACAAAAAAAGCAACTGTTTGAGGGAACCTGGGTGGCTCAGTGGCTTAAGCATCTGCCTTTGGCTCAGGTCATGATCCCAGGGCCCTGGGATCAAGCTCCATTTGGCTTCCTACTCAGCAGGAAGAAATATTCTTCTCCCTCTGCACCTTGCCTCCCTGCTTATGCTCTTTCTCAAATTAATTAATTAATTAATAAAACCTTAAAAAAAAAAAAGCAAGTTTAGGAGCCGCCTGACCATTCACTTTAACTGAAACATTTTGTAAATATTTCTCTGAAACCTTTGCACTCTGGTAACCATATATTCACCACAAAACCCAGAGTCGTAAGTAGCTTGGGCCCTGCTGTGTGTTAGAAAATATAGGTTTTATTCTGTACCCCTGGATTATAGGCAACAAATCTCAATTTTCTGAGAACTGGCTTCTTCCCAACTCATAGACTGACTGGACCCTTTTGACATTCTATGTATTATTTTTACATTTGTATTTACTGCTTTATCACTTTGATGATTTTTTTCTTGATAAAAATATGCTAACAGAGAAAGCTTGCTTATAAAGCCTAAAGTAATTTCATTTTAACCACAATAGTTTTGCCATGACATGTTCATGTGCCAGAGTTAAATAAAGTTATTATTTAATTTTTCTAACCAATGAATCTAGGTCAGATTTAAAGAGCAGCGGCCCCAGTAACGTGCCTGCCGGGGGGGGGGGGGGCCCCCCCCCAAAGAGAGCAAAGCCAAGACTATCTGCATTTGCTAATGGAATTTCAAGGAGTTGCTAATCAGCTGATTTTTATTTTAACTTTACAGTAGCTCCTTTTATTTGTTGCTTTTGTGTGCTGGTGTAGATTTCATTGAGACTCTTTTATCAGATTGGATAACCTAACAACTGAAAAGTTTGATTTAATTTCTCTTCCTTCTGCCTGTTATAAGAGGCTTACAAAAAACTAGCATGCATAAGAGGTGCATTTTAATTAATCACAAAATAGGCTTATAGCATATCACATTCAGTAGATCAAGAGGAAAAGCAATTTACATGAGGCACCTAAGATGTAGTATTATTTAAGAAAAAGATGCACTGTAACATAATACATTAAGTACAGCCATTATTTAGAGTTGGTACGCTCCATCCTTCCCTAGATTTATGGACTTAAATAGGAAGACATGATTCTAATGACTCTTCCTAAACATTGTGTTAACTGGGCACTTTCAAGGAGCTACCCATGTGAAGAGATCTGCATATGAGACTCCAGAAAGTCTTACTGTGCCATTTAATTTAACCCTTAGCTACAGCTAATGACTGCAACATTCATGGTGAATTGGGCAAAGTTTGAAGCTCCTCTTAGCTTTCACAAGGCTTGCTGAAAGGATCTTATAGAAGAGCATGGTAAAAAAAAAAAAAAAAAAAAAAAAAAAAAAAAAAAAAAAAAAGGAAAGAAAAGAAAAGAAAAGAAAGAAAAGAAAAGAAAGAAAAAAAGAACAATTTGAACATAAACAATGCCTGAAACTTTATCTCTTCTTCCAAAAATATTTTCAGCATTAGAGCTAAAAAGTATTTGGCTATATTTTAAGCAACAAAGTTACTAACTAATTGCATAGTGACATGCTCAGTGCAAGCCCGGAGTGGAGAATTCTTTTCTGAGGTAGTGCATTCTCCAAAGATATTTCTATAATAGATAAATCTTATGGGTATATACTCTCTTTAATAGATAAATAGGTGATAGACAGGAAATAGAGATAGACACAGGTATATGAAAGTGTACGACCAATCCCATTTCTCTTCTTCCTTCACTCTGTGCATATTCCATATGGGATCCAGAAACACAGGGTCTGTCAATCTCTTCTTTCCCTGCTCACTGAATAAATGTCCAATATGCAATAAAAGTATGTAACCTAAGCCTCCGTCCTCTCCATTTTAAAATTTCAGCTCCACACTAACCACACACCATATGACCACCTACCTCAGTTAAAGGAAGTATTTGATTAAAGAATTCATGGACGTCTTACTAGGAGCCCGGGCCAGCCTTGGGCACCAATTGACAGTTTCTCTCTTTCCCCTGTAACTCTCCCAGGAGTGTCACTGCTTTACACATTGTTTTGATAAAAGCCTCCTAGAAGAAGCATCTTAAATACAAAGCATATGGAGGCACTTGGCAATGCCCCCCAACTGAGAGAGAGCTGTTGTCAGTAAATCAAGCTCCTTCTATTGTGAAGTCCATTTTATGTTACTAAGGGAAGAATAACGCTGAAACATTAGTCATCTAGAATATGTTTTTCAACTCAGAAAGCAACAAAATGTATCTCTGAGGAAAATTAATCTGAGGCTATCTCTGCAATTGAAACAGGAGGTTTCTGAGTCTAGAAATTTGGTTTCAGAATCATTTTTACATAAATAGATTTATGTCCACATTTTCAGGGAAATGTAAGTAGCACTGTTTCATAGGTCATCTAGCTAAAAATGGTGGTGATGGTGGGGAGGTTGGTTGGGTGAGAACAGTTGAGGAAAATTATAAGAAGATAATTCTTCAGGGGTGCCTGGATGGCTCGGTCGGTTAAGCTTCCAACCCTTGATTTTGGCTCAGATCCTGATCTGAGGGTTGAAAGATGGAGTCCTGCCTCGGGCTCTGTGCTCTGTGGGAGTCTGCTTGAGATTCTCCCTCTCCCTCTGCTCCTGCCCCCATCTCCCAAAATAAGTAAATAAATCTTTTTTAAAAAAAGATAATTCCTCAAATGAAATGATAGGATAATGTTGTAGCCTGGCATTTTTTTTTCTCCTTTTCTCTTGAATCACTTTTTGGTGTAGACAACAGGAAAAGAACATTTTAAATACTTTTATTAATAAACTTGAGTTCCACACAATTGACAGTCGAAGTGAGATTGGCAGGTGTTTTGATTGACATTAGAAGTTCTATTCCTGTTTATTTAATTCTGAGTTATCATGATTTTGATATTACTTAATAGAGAGGGAAAAGACATACCATCATCTTGTCAAGCTATGCAGATAAATAGATCTGATTTCCTACTGGGAAATTATAAACATATCTTCTTTCCTGTTGGGATAAAATCAGAACTGCAGTTCATTTCCTATTGGCCTTATACTGGCTGCCTCTGTGTTGCTGAGAGTGTAGAAGTGGTGGCATTGTTTGTATATCAGAATCCTGATTGTGAAAAATATCTGTGCAGGAAAAGGGTGAACAGGGCAGCCTAGAGTATAAGAATATGAGATCATCAAATGTATATGTTGGTTCTCCAACTATATTTTGAGAGTAAACTCTTGAATGTGCATAATTAGCATGTGTTTGTCTTCAGAGGGTTAGTGTTTTTTTTTCTCTTCTTTTTCTTTAAAGATTTTATCCATTGATTTCAGACAGAGGGAGATAGAGATGGTGACAGAGATAGCGAGAGAGAGGATGAGTGGGAAGGAGAGGGAGAAGCAGACTCCCCATAGAACAGCGAGCCCGACAAGGACCCTGGGATCATGGCCTGAGCCTAAGGCAGATGTTTAACTGACTGAGTCTCAGGCTCCCCAGTTTTTTTCTCTTCTGAAAATGTTGGGGGTTTTTTCTTTGTTATAGCTCAAAGAGTATTTATCAAAAGACTCAATTTGATTAAATGTAATTACATGTTTATCAGAAATAGATGAAGAATATTTAGACTTTCTGGTCTTTATGGGACAAAGTCTGATCTATGGAGGTCTCTTATGAAAAGAAATCCACCTCTGAAGTAAGAAGGCTGAAGTGACTCCATCTTAGAAAGGCTCCACTCTGCTGTTTTTCTTCTAGGCCCCATTTACTCATGTTCTGTATTTTACCTCTAAATAATCCAAAGAAGCTATGTTCCCACTCCAAGGGGGAAGCAAGAAAGCTAATCATTCTCTGAGTTTTGTCTTAGGCCCCCAAACACCTGATAACATCTAAAAGGAGCCAATCCCAAACATGTTCCAGGATATTAGCTTCAAACAAACCTCAGCTGATGCTGGCATCAATACCCCCCACCCTGGATGGTTTACAAAATAACACCTATTACCTGTCACTCACCTTTGATTGAACCCTGCCTTAGATTCCTGAAAGAGTACATATCCCAGATCCCTTTTCAATATAAAGCCCTAACCCCACCCCAGGTAGAGAGGAAACTCATTCCTCTTTCCTTTCTGAGTCTCCCAGACACTGTCCGCTATCCTGTATCTGTCACTCACACTGTTCAATAAACTCTGCTTTCACTTTCTCCTGCTTGAGTTTGATTTCTATCCTGTGCAAAGCCAACGTCCATCTCGGCTGGTCCTGCATGACCCCCTCTGGCTCCTCAAACCCAGCCTGCCTGCATCACTTCCATGAATTAGAACTTGATCAGAGTTAGCAGTTCCATGAAATCTGTCACTCCCTCCATGGGCGTTTGAGAGAAAATGTGCTTTTTCTCAAAAGGTGCATTCTTGCATAAGTAACCAACTGTTGACAAATGTGGTCACCACACAGACCTGGGATAATTAATGAAATTCAATCTCGCCTATGGTAGTCAAACACGTCCTGAGGGACCACCATTCTCTCTTCTGCTTTATGTGATGGAGGTCGGTGCCTTTAATCTCTAAGCACCCTCTGTTTTCTTTCCTAACATAAGCCCTGGTCCTCTGATATATCTATAAACCTACTCAAGAAAGGGATCTTCAGTGCCTCATAAGGACTTCAAGGCTGCAGCCAAAATAAAAGTAAAAATGTAGAGATTTCATGGACCTTTATTAGAACATCAAGTCATTTTTCAAACTGAATTTCAGTGTTTCATAGAGTAGAATTCTTTCCTCTCTTGTTGATTTTTACTTTAAGATTGAAGAAGTCATTTTTCCTCTTACATGATTACAAGGACATGAAATTAGATAGAAACAATTGTATTTACTTAATCAAAAAATAGTTACTGTAAGCCTACTATGTGTTAGGCAGTATTCTAGACCATCGGGATGCAGTGGTGATTAGACAAAGTCACTGACCTCAAGGGTTTACGTTCTAGGGGAGAACCCAGGAAATACAAAATAAACATGTAAACGATAGCCACACTGATAAATGCTTTGAAAAACAAAGCAGAATAGGTCGGTGAAGGATGATCTGGGAGAAGAGAGGAGATCAGAGATCAGAGAGCCTGACCAAAGTCAAGCCATGGGTGGCATTTTGGATTATGTGAAGCGCTTTGGATTCTTTGCTCAGTGTGATGGGAAGCCACTTGCAAGGTTTACAGCATAGAAATGACATAGCAGGTTTATATTTAAAATAAAATCTTTCTGATTGCTGTGGGAAGAATCAAATATGGGGAGGAGAGTGGGGAGGTCAGGGGCAAGAGTAGAAGAAGGAAGACCAGCAAGTAATGATGGCTTAGACCAAGAGATAGACAGAAGTGGCAAGATGTCAGACTTGCATACATTTCAAAGGAAGAGCTGGTAGGATTTGCTGATGGACTGGACATTAGGGGAGGGATGAATGGTGGATATAAGAATATTTGTAGGATTATAACTAGAAGAATGGAGTTATAAATTATGAAAACAAGGAACACTGGAGAAGGAGCATGATTTGGAAGTGTCTTCATTATGGCCTTGTTAAGTCTGAGATGCCTGTAGAGGAGTCAACACAGAGTTTAGAGAAATGGTCTTGGCTGGAGAAATATATTTGGTAAGCATCAGGATATGGACGGTATTTAAATCCATAGGATGGAGCAAGAGCCTCTAGGAGATGAGTGTAGATAAAGAAGAGATCTAAGGACTGGGCACTCGGCTCTGAGAACTTCACAACTTAGCAACTGAGGAAAGACAGAGACAGCAATCAAGGTTGCTCCCGAAACCAAAAAAAAAAAAAAAAAAAAAAGTTTCAGGAAGAGAAGAATGATCTCTATGTCATATGCTCCTGAGAGATTGAGTTCAATGACCTTGTGGCTTTAACAATTATGTTTTCAGTCTGGAGGCATGAGTATAGCAGAGTGGAGCAGATTGAAGAGAAAGCTCAAAATGAGGATGTGAGAGTCTGTAGAGACAACTCTTTCTAGATAGATGGCTGCAAGGCAACAGGTAAGTATGTCAGAGGCCAAAGGAAATTAGGATTCTTGGAAGAACATTTTTATTTTTATGGGAATTTTAGTATGCATGTTGACAGTCATGAACCTTTTTTTTTTAAGGATTTATTTATTTATTTATGATAGAGACACAGAGAGAGAGAGAGAGAGAGAGAGAGGCAGAGAGAGAAGCAGGCTCCTTGCTGGGAGCCCGATGTGGGACTCGATCCTGGGACTCCAGGATCACGCCCTGGGCCAAAGGCAGGCGCCAAACCGCTGAGCCACCCAGGGATCCCCCATGATCTAATAGAGAAAAAGAAACTGATGAGAGAGGAAAAAGGGAAAATGATTACTGGATCAAAGTCCTTGAGTATCTGAGATACAAACACACATCAAGTGGTTGGCCTCATATAATGGGAAGAGGGGGTTTAAGTATTGTGAGAAGGCACACAGAGAAGATGGGCAGAGATGTCAGTAGGTTGGTAAACTTGATGGAAGGAAGACAGGGTATTTCTTTTCCTAAGTTACTATTTTTTTTTAAGTGAAATGAGAAGAAAAGTCATCATCTAAGAGTGTGAAGAGGAAAGAGGTGATCAGTTTTGAGAAAGGAGATGTGCAATGGTCATCTCAGAGAGTGGAATCATTAACTGATGAGGGAATTAAGGTGAACTTTTGAGCAATGTTGAAGAAATACTTGAAAACTATGGCTTTAAATTTATACCGAGCATATTGAGTTTATGCTTGGGCTTTTGCTCAGCCCATCCTGCTGCTCACAGGCAGGAAGCAATAGATACAGAACTTGAGTCATTCCAAGTGAATATGATAGACAGTGTTGGGCATAGATTAGAAAACCTTTCTCGTAAAGGGTCAGACAGTAAATATTTTAAGTTTGCTTTGTGGGCCATACAGTCTCTGTCACAACTGTTCAGCTCACCATTTCAGTGCAAAAGCAGCCAAAGACAATACATAAACTAATGAGTGTGGCTGTGTTCCAGTTAAATAGTATTTATATAAACAGCAGGCTGATTTGGCCCGGGGACCTTAGTTTACTGTCCCATTGTCTGGAGAGTTGAGAGTGTATGCAAAGGACTGATTGTAGTAATGGACTCAGGCTGGTGATGTATGGCGGGGACACAGGAGGATGTGATAAATTGCAAACGACTTGGAGGTCTAGATGGGGTTAGTGAATGACTAGAATAGGGACACTAATGAAAATGAACTGGAAAGAGAGAAGTTAGCAGTTGGACTGTTTGCTGCTTGACATCTCCTTGTGAGAGATGACACACTCATTGGCTAGGAGCCATATGAAAACAAGAGCCTGGGAGTTTTATAAGCACCCTTTAAAGTTCTGGAGCTGCATCTTGGTGAACAGAAAGAAGGATGGAAGTGTCTTACCAAAAGCAAGTGGTACTCTGGAAGCTTCTCTCAAATCAGGGGATCCGCAAGCAGCAAGATGGGCAGACATCCCAGGACTCAGATCTCTCTCAAGGTCTGTGAGTGAAGGGGTGGCCAAATAAGAAGTAATTTTGCAAGAGTATGTGCACCATGAAGTCTACTTTAATTTTTTTGTTGGGGATCCCTGGGTGGCGCAGCGATTTAGCGCCTGCCTTTGGCCCAGGGCGCGATCCTGGAGACCCAGGATCGAATCCCACGTCGGGCTCCCGGTGCATGGAGCCTGCTTTTCCCTCTGCCTATGTCTCTGCCTCTCTCTCTCTCTCTCTGTGACTATCATAAGTAAAAAAAAAAAAAAAATTAATTTTTTTGTTGGTTATTTCCAATGAGGGGGAAAATACAGGGTTATTATTATTCTTGCAAGATCATCTTACTTGATAACATCTCAGCACACAGCATTCTTGATACACTTCTCACAAGTAATGCAGCATTTATGCTGGAAGTCCTCTCATTAGGAAAATTCAATGGTCATTGCAGATGTAAAATGTTATTATTGGTAATTCAAATATTGGTAAATATTATTATTGGTAAATTAACTCATCTATTTGCTTATTCACTCATCTTATATGCTAGGCAGATAAATATTGTCGACAGTGAACAAGGTAGGAGTTAGGGGCACCAATGCCCCCTCAACACAGTAAAAAATCCCAGGATAACTTTAGACTCCCCAAAATGTTACTAATAGCCTACGGTTGACCAGAAGCCTTACTGATACCATAGCAGTTGATAAACATATTTTGTACTATAGGTATTGTATATTGTATTCCTATGATAAAGTAAGCTAGAGAGAAGAAAATGCTATTAAGGAAATCATAAGAGAAAACACATGTACAGTACTGCACTATATTTATCAGACAACATCTGCATATAAGTGGACCTATGCAGTTCAAACCCAAGTTGGTCAAGGGGCAACTGCCTACTTAATGCATAGTCTCTACCCTCAAGATACTTATGGTGGAGTGGATAGTTGCAAGACACTGAAATAATTGCTCTGACAAAGCAGAGAGTAATTCATTTGTTATTCATCACGAGTTTCTTTTTTAGTCCTTTCTATATGCCAGACAGATACAAATGAATGAGATACTTTCTTTCTCTGTCCAGGTGCTCAGAGGCCTGGTCCACCGGGAGGTAGATACATAAGCAATTTCCAGAGGCTGCACTTGTTGCTACTACAGTGAAGAGATTCAAATAAGCTATAGAGAGGACACAGAAGAGATGGAGATCACTTTCCTTGGAAGGTCAAAGAAGGTCCCAAAGGCAAAGACCCCTGGGCTGGGTCTTGTCTGGTGGTTAGGATGTCATTAATTGCAAGAGAACATGCCTGAAGGGAGGAATTCCAAGTATGTCCAGTGCTAGTGGGGCAAGAGAATCAGGACAAAAGAGGTGAGTAACAGGCCAGGAGGCTGAAAGGTAGGAGGGGGTGGGGGGTTGGGGGTGGAGGAGCTGGAAGAAACTGCAGACTTCCTCAGGAAGGCTGTGGGAGACCCTCAGGGGCTTTACTGGGAAGGTGAACCTGGCATTTGCACCTCAGAGAGATGGTGAGGATGGATCGAGGAAGGCAAAAGTTTTCTAGTTTATCTTTTATTTCTTGCTTTTTCCAGGATGAAGCAGCCTGAGCACTCCAGTAAACATTTCGGAGCGCTGGGTGGAGGAGTGGAAGGCGCTTCTCAGGGCAGGGTCCAGGGCTGGGCAGGGGCTGCTCCCCAGACTCCTGGGTCAGACAAAATAGGGCAGCCTCTGGAAGGCCCGCCTGGCGGCCCCCGGGACTGTGGCAGGCTACAGCACCCCGAGCTCCCTGCGAGGCCGCCGCTAAGCAGGTGCCGGGAGGTGTGGGGCCTGCACTCTGCATCCCTTTGGGGCTGACCCCTTCTGAGCACAGGTTGACAGCTCCTCGGAACCTCGGGGAGCCCACTCAGAGGCGGCCCGGCTCTCGGGAAAGTGCAGGTGCACCTCTCTGAGGTTCCCAGTCCCCCCAAGAAGCTCCTAAAATGTCTTGTGATTCCAGCGAGCTCTCGGACCTTGGATGACGCCCTCTGGGGAGCAGGACTCTGGCCAGATATGGCAGGTCCTCAGCGGGGGCTCATATCTAGCAACAGTGGAAAGAAGGTAACAGGCCCAAACGTCTAAAACATGGCTTCGTTAACATTACAGAATTGAATAACCTGAAGGAATTAAAAAAAGGGGGGGGGGGAGTTCTACTGGAAATAATGCGATTCTAACTTCTTTAAGGAGGGTATTTTTTAACCTGTTTGTAATTTATTTCCTAAAATGCTTCCTCATCATCCCCTGCATGAACATGACATAAAAGCAATTTCTGAGGCAATATTAGAAATGTTAAAGTTAGGGTCTAACTTAAAAGGACTGTCAAAAGCCGAGGTAGAAAATGATGTTATACACATTGCAGTCGGCCAACTGTTTGTGTCTCTGTTGGACTGTGGTGCTTAAGGCAGTGTTATCTCTGGTTTTGTCACATTCACCTGCTTGAATTGAACCCACACGGCTCTACTGTACAAACAGAACAACTGTCTTAGCAGACTTTACTTTTTCATTTTTCTCCTGTATGTTGCCTAACACTGTTTGATAGCAGTGGCTCTATTTCACTAGTTATTAGTCACTGGATAAGATATAACATCAAACATGAATTCTGTATTGTGCTCTCCTTAGTATAATCTCAAATATACTGATGCCCTTCAGCACTATGGAAGAGCAAAAAACGCGGATAACTCTATCTTGAAGTCCTCAGATATGGGTGGTCTCTTGAAAGTTGTGTCATTTTTAGAGAACAGTGGCAAATAAGTTATTTATATTATTTACATTTAATAAATTATTTATATCTCTAAAAAGAAAATGATCCTCATGTGACCTGTAGGAATGGGAGGGGCAGTATCTGTAATCATTACTGGTTTGCTACCTATAGTTATGATATCAAGAATGGGTATGTCCTTTCTAGGCTTACACTAACATTTACAACTGAATGTTGAAATGCTCACCTTTACAGTTGATAAACAGACAAAGGCGCATTCTCAGATCGGATTTGTTTTTCTTCCTTTGGACAATGAAAACCCCAACTATATAACTCATCATCTTTTTTGCAAGACCATAATAATGCTTTGCACTTATATAATAGACCCATGTGCTTTAAAAGATTTGTTGATCATGAATCAGTTTGCCTCTAGCACATTTCTATGAATTAGGTCTTGTGGCATTGTTTATATCATAGATGATAAACAGGGTTGTCTGGCTTTTCAAGAGGAAGAGGAGAAAGAGCAAAAAGAGGCATTCTTCAATGAGGAATCTCATCATGCGGTCATAGCAGCCAGAAGTCTGTTTATCATTGTATTTCTTGATGTAAAAGTTAGTAAGCAATCAAGGAATTTCCAATGTGACAGAATGTACTAAATCATTCTGAAACAATCACTTATCCACTAGTCAAAATATGACACTGGTTAGCTGCCAGAAACCCCAGGGAGACTTCCATCAAGGAGATCCTATCAAGATGGCACAAACATTTCCTTTTGCTTACAGCTTCATCTTCTTCTTATCAGTCCCTGTTGCTCTCTGCAACAGTGCTATATGTGTGAAAGTTCATAAAATTTACTTAAGGAAAAGCAAATGAAAATGGGGCTAATGAAGAAGTGAATTGGAATGAGTCCCTGAGGAAGACTATTGAATCATGTTCACTCTGTGATATTTGAGTTGTTTTGGATGTGATCCCAAAAAGTATATGTGATGGTTAGTTTTATGTGCCCACTTGGGGGTATTGGGTAAGATTAACATTTAAATCAATGAACTCTGAGTAAGCAGATTGCTCTCCATAATGTGGATGGGCCTCATCCAATCTGTTGGAGGCCTGAGTTGAACAAAAAGACCAGCTTTCACAGGTAAGAGGGACTTCTCCAGGAGAGTGGCTTCAGATTTCATCTGCACCATTGGGTCTCTTGGTTCTCCAAGCTCCTAGCTCTTGGGCTAGAATTTCACCATCAACTCTCCTGGGTCTCAAGCATACTGGTTTACACTGCAGATTTCGACTTGCCAGTCTCCATAACTGTTAATTCAATTCTGTGTGATAAAGCTCTTCGTGTGTGTGTGTATGTGTGTGTGTGTGTGTGTGTGTGTGTGTGTGTGTATTGGTTCTGTTTCTCTGGTAAAACTTAACTAATTCAATATTCATCAGCAAACCAATCGTACCAGTTGTTCATCAGTAGACTTAGAGAACTCTGGATCCTATATTTACTGGTCTCTAAAACCACACTAAAGATGACTGATAGAGTAGATATGCTTTATCAATATCTAGCTTACTTGCCACTCTTTGAATTTCTTCAAGACTCTGGGAAGAGGCAGGTCTGGATGGTCATGACTGTACCAGGTAACCCAGTCCCCTTAACCCAGAGGTGAACCAGAGGTGGATAATGACTAGGGGCATTGGAGGGTAGCTAATCCATCTGCAGATCTGAGCTAAATAAGTATTTGATCCTAGGGATCTAACCTAAGAGACATTGAAACAGAGTAGACATCGCTGATGAAAACAGGTACATATGGGGCGCCTAGGTGGCTCAGTCAATTAAGCATATGCTTTTGGCTCAGGTTATGATCTCAGGGTCCTGGGATCAAGCCCTGCATTGGGCTCTCTGCTTAGCAGGGAGTTTGCTTCTCTCTCTCCCTCTGCTCACCACCCCCCCAACTCATGTGCTCTCTCTCTCTCTCTCTCTCTCTCTCATAAATGAACAAAAATCTTAAAAAACAAAAAGAGAAAGAAAGAAATGAAGTGCTTATAAGAGGCTTTGCAGCCAACTTCTAAGCCTACTGGAGACTAACCAAAGGCGCGAGAAGTGAGAAGTGAAGAAAAGAAGATCATGCTTATGGTGAGCTAAAGCAGGAGGAGCCTGAGGCTAAGAGGAGAATCATACATTCACATGCTAAGAACTACAAAGGCTAAGAAACTTGCTTTGCACAGAGAACACTGAGAAAGAGCCATCCCTGTCAACACGCTATGGATCTGGCTCCTGGCTCCTGGCTCCTGGCTCCTGGCTCCTGGCTCCTGGCTCCAGCTGCACCATTATTTGACCTTGGGATAAGTCACTTCCCTTCTCTGGGCTTTAGTTCTCTCCTCCATAAAAGAAAAGGCTTACCTTTCATTATGGAATGCTAGAGACTCCAGCAATTTTAAATTTGTCCTGTGAAACAGACAGATTTAATGATGAATTTTCCTTTAATACTTTTAGGCTCTGTATTCATCAGTTGCATCTGTGGCAACAATGAGGTTGTTTTCCTTAGAGAACTAATTTTCAAACTTTTTTTTAATACCAGGGAGTCCTTTGTTTAAAAGAAGTCTTACAGGGAGATTTAAGCAAATACAACAGATTCTAAAAGCTGAGCAGATCTGATCAGAGCAACTGGGGCCTGGGGCCTCACCCTAGTGGCCTTTCCCAACCTCCCCCATCCCCACAGGCCCCACATCTCAAGCTCTGCGACTCCAGTGTGGAAAGCCTTTGCCCTTGAGAAATGGCTAAGATGAACACAGAAGAGGAGAATGAAATAAAGCATAAACTGCAGGAGCAGCTGGAGACCAGCGGGATTTTAGAGATACAATCTGGAACTATTTCCTGCCCTGGCATGGTGAACTCTAGCCAACAGCACAGACAGGGCAGGGGCTGAGGAGAGACAGCTGCAAAATTGGGGCCAGAGGTGACTGGGTATTTTGGAGAAAAATAAGAGAAGAAAGCAAACGTGTGTGTGGTGTTTTTGTGTCCCCGATTTCAAGCAACAAAGAAAATAAGAGAAACAGTGAAGGAAAGAGAATCTTTTTAAGATACTCTTAAGAGCTTTAAGAGAAGGATGCCTGGGTGGCTCAGTGGTTGAGCGTCTGCCTTCAGTTCAGGCCGTGATCCCAGGGTCCTGGGATTGAGTTCCGCCCGCATCAGGCTCCCTGTGGGGAGCCTGCTTAACCCTCTGCCTGTGTCTCTGCCTCTCTTTCTGTGTCTCTCATGAATAAATAAATAAAATCTTAAAAAAAAGAGAGAGATTTAAAGAAGGGAAACTTCTTAAAGGGGGACTATAATTGCCTAAAAAGAAGAAAAGAGACCTTTCTTACACATTTTCTAGGAAAGACCAGATTTGATGCCGTTTCCACCAGAATCAACGGAGCTGAGGACACCAACAGAAATGGTGAAGTAAAGACCTCCAAACAGACTCTCCTCCATAAAAGCAAGGAGAACAATGGCAAAAATAATCAGAATCAACTTTTTCCCGAACTCTGCAAACTAACCAAAGCTTGCAGCAATTGGGGGAGGACTTATTCAAGTCAAGGAACTATCAGCAAGGATAGTGAGCTCTGGGGTGTTTCCACTTCTCCTATCCTCATTCTCCCCTCAAGCTCTGCAGGAACCTTGAACACTTACAGCCAGAGATCATGGGGAAAATCAGCAACCTGGCAGCTTCAAGACAGAATGGGGCTGGGAGAGCTCCTTCAAGACTCCTCCCCAGAGAATTAACATTATCTGACCTACGTGATATTTTCTTGCAATATCCCACTTGCAAGACTCCCTTTATGTGACCTGAGTTCGCCTCATATAATCAGCCTTCTTCCCATGGACATTTGTCGAAAATAATCAGAAGCAATTGAATGTTGTAGCTACCTGAAGCAAAAGATAACAGTTGGTGCAAACAAAACCTGACCAAAATGATTAAGAGGAAAAGCTGGGGCATGCGATATCCATAGGGAGCTTTGAAAGGCTCCAACATGTTGCTGGGAATCTAGAAAGCAGCAGCCTCGTATAGGGCTGTTTGTACGCCCAGGGTTTCCCACATGCCTCAGAAAAGACCAGAGGATACCCAAAGCACTCACTTTGGGTTAACCTTAAAATTCTGCACGAGCAAGAAGTGAAAACCAGACAGAGTTGCAAATTGCCTGGCTGAATGTTGAATGCATCCCTCAAAATATGCAAAACTTCTTGCAAATACTGATAGGATTATTGGTTTTAGGGAGAAAAGGATGTCTCCTTCCAATTATTAGTTGACCAGTATGCTAACCTATCAGAGATGTCAGTGGCCACACAAAGAATACAGACTTTACAGAATTAGTTCAGAAAAGTCATTAAGCAAATAAACAACAACAAGTGGTCAAAACAACAAACCCTGGGAAGGACAGGGAATCTGATTTCCAGAGTTTTCACATTATATTATTTAAAATGTCTAGTTCAAC
Organism: Canis lupus familiaris; assembly: GCF_011100685.1. Taxonomy (NCBI): domain Eukaryota; kingdom Metazoa; phylum Chordata; class Mammalia; order Carnivora; family Canidae; genus Canis; species Canis lupus. The sequence continues at coordinate 9,545,402 of NC_049250.1, forward strand.
AAAGAACTACGGGACTGGCAAAGAAATAGGAAAGTATGGCTCATACACAGGAAAATAAACAATTAATAAAAACTATCCATGAGGAAGCCTGGACACTGGACATACAAGGGGTCTTTAAAACACCAAATAGAGACAATCAATAAACAGAGAGAAGTTACAGAAAAGAATCAACTAGAAATTCTGTAGTTGAAAAGTACAATAACTAAAATTAAAATTTCACTAGAGGATCTCAATAGTAGATTTCAGCAGACAGAAGTAATACACAGACTTGAAGATAAGTCAGTTGAGATTATCCAGTTTGAGGAACGGAAAGGAAAAAAAATGAAGAAAAATAAACAAACCTTCAGAGACCTGTGAAATGCTATGAAACATCCCAACATATACATAATATGAGTTCCAAAAGATGAAGGAAGAGAGAAAAGGACAGAAAGAATATTTGAAGAAATAAAACCTCCCATATTTGATGAAAAACATTAGTTTATACATCCAAAGCTTCAATAACTGCCAGGAATAATAGTGCAAAGGGATCCTCACCAAATAGACTATAATCAATGTACACTTCAGTGTCCCATTTTCAATAATGAAGAAAGCACTGTACAGAAGATCAGTAAGGAAACAGAGGATTTGAACAATGCTAGAAGCCAACTAGAACTCCCAGACATCTATAGAGCACTCCACACAACAACAGCATAATGTATATTCTTCTCAAGTGCACATGAGACATTTTTCAGTGTAGACTGTGTATTAGGATACAAAATAAGTCTTGAAGAAGTTTAAAAGACTGAAATCACATGAAATACATTCTCTGACCACAGTGTAATGAAGCTAGAAATCAATAACATAATGAAAACTGGAATTCACAAATATGTGAATATTAAACAATTCAAATTGTTAATGTTAATCCAATTACACAACCAAAAGGTCAAAGAAAAAAATCTTAAGGGAAATTAGAAAATACTAAAAGACCAATGGAAAAAAAATCACAACACACCAAAGCTTATGGGTTGCAGAGAAAAAACAGGCTCAGAGTAAATTTATAGCAATAAACACATATATCTTTAAAAAAAGATCTCTATACCTAACCTTACATCTGAAAGAAATAGTAAGAGAAGAGCAAAGTGAATCCAAAGCTAGCAGAAGGAAGGAAATAATATAGTGGAGATAAAATAGAGAATAAAAGACAATAGAATCAATGAAATCAAAAATTGGTTCTTTGAAAATATCAAAAAAATTTACAAACCTTTAGCTAGACTTACCAAGCTAAAAAAGAGAGAAAATTCAAATTACAGAAATCAGGAATGGGAGAGGGAAACATCACTACTAATCTTACAGAAATAAAAGGATCCTATGGGACTAACAGCCACTGTTATATGCCAACAAGTTAGAAACCCTACTTAAAATGGACAGGTTCCTAGAAATATACAAATTTCAGAAGCTGACTCAATAAAAAGTTAAAATATGAATTGACTTGTAATAAGAGATTGAATTAGTGATTAAAATTTTATCACACACACACACACACACACACACACACACACACAAGCCTAGGACCAGGTAGCTTCACTGGTAAATTTTACAAAAAGTTTGTATTTATAAACTTCTCAAAGATAAAAAAAAAAAAAGTATTAGAGCTACTAAACAAGTTTATCAAGTTTGAAAGCTATAAGATTAATTTACAAAAAATCAATTGTATCTCTATATACCAGCAATGAACAATTTGAAAATAAATTTTTAAAAAACCCATTTATAATAGCATTAAAGACAATAAGATACTTGGTAATTTAACAAAAGAAACAAAACACTTTTACACTAAAAACTGTAAAAATTCATTGAAAGAAATGAAATAAATTCTTTTTTAAAAAATTTATTTTTTTCTGACAGAGAGCCCAAGCAGGAGGAGCAGCAGAAGTAGAGAGAGAAGCAGACTCCCTGCTGACCAGAGAGCCCTGTGCAGGGCTTGATTCCAGAACCTTGGGATCATGACCTGAGCCAAAGGCAGACACTTAACTGACTGAGCACCCAGGTGCCCCAAGAGGTTCTTACTAAATGGGAAGGTATCCCATGTTCATGGATTGGAAGAGTTAATATTGTTAAGACAATACTCCCCAAATTGATATATTGAATCAACACAATTCTGATTAAAATTTCAGCTCAATTTTTTGGAAAAATTGGCAAGTTGCTCCTAAAATTCATAATAGGAAATGTATGGACCCAGAAGCAAAAGTAATCTTAAAAAAGAACAAAGTTGAAAGGATTCACATTTTCCATATTCAAAACTTACTATAAAGCTACAGTAAATCAAGATAATGTGTACTGGAATAAGGTACCAATACAGACCATTGGAATAAAATTGAGGGTCCATAATAAAACCAATATATTTATGATGAATCTGTTCTTAACAAGTATGCCAAAACAATTTAATGCAAAATTTTTGCTGGCATAATTGGATATCCATATACAAATGCATGAAGTTGAAACCCTATTTCATACCAATACAAAAATCAATTCAAAATGGATCAAATACCTAAAGGTAACAGCTAAAATCATAAACTCGGTCTGTGCTTCAAAGGATACAATCAATGATTAAAAAAAAAAAAAACCCCACAGAATTGGAAAAAGTGTCTGCAAATCATATGTATAATAAGGGCCCTGTATCTAGAACTTATGAAGAACTTTTACAATCCAATAATAAAAAAGAAAACAATTTATATTGAAATCTCCATGGTCCTAAATTAATGTAATCAGAAGTCATAATACATTTAAGCATGTAAAAAGTCATTTTTTACAATTTTCAGTAAATAATTTGTTAAGGTCATAGGTAAACTACATATAAGTAAAATACTGTTAGCATATTTTTTACAGAATTCAGTGAGTTCAAAGCTAAATGTATATACTTATATTTCTTATATATTTTCAAAATTAAACTTTTTTAAAAGAAAAGCAATTTAAAAATGGGCAGTGAATATAAAAAAAAAAAAACATTTTCTCAGAGATTTACTGATGTCCAATAAACACATGAAAAGATGTCATTACTCATTAGGGAATTGCCAACCAAAACAACGAGATACCACTTCACACTTGTTAGGAAGGCCATAATTTTAAAAAAGACAGTAACAAACAGAATGTAAAATGGTGCAGCCACTTTAGAAAATAGGCAGTTCCTCATATGCTTAAATATAGTAGATTTACCATATTATCCAATAATTTCAATTCCTCAAGTGAATGCCCAAAAGAATTGAAAACATATGTCCACATTGGTGCTTGTACATGAATCTTCAAGAAGCAGCCTGATAATACCCAAAAGGTGGAAATAACCAAGCAACTCGAAATATCCAGCTGATGAATGGAGAAACAAATACAACATAATCATATAATATAATATTATTCAGCCGTTTTAAAAAAGAATGAAGTCCTGATTTATGCTACAACATGAATGAACTTTGAAAATATGCTAAGTGAAAGAAGCCAGATACAAAAGGTCACATATTGTATGATTCCATTTATATGAAGTGTCCAGAACAGGCAAGTCCACAGATGCTGAATATAGATTTAGTGGTTGCCAAATGCCTAGGTAAGAAGGGAATGAGACACTGACTACTAATGTGTTATGGAGCTCATTTTGGGAATCATGAAAGTGTTTTAGAATTAGGTAGTGGTGATTGTTGCACAACTTTATGAATATCCTTTAAAACATCACAGAAATGTATACTTTTAAAAGGTGCATTTTATGGTATGTGAACTATACCTAATTTTTTTTGTTTTTTTTTTAACTAATTTATTTATTTATGATAGTCACAGAGAGAGAGAGAGAGAGAGAGAGAGAGAGGCAGAGACACACAGGCAGAGGGAGAAGCAGGCTCCATGCCCCGGGAGCCCGATGTGGGACTCGATCCCAGGTCTCCAGGACCGCGCCCTGGGCCAAAGGCAGGCACCAAACCACTGTGCCACCCAGGGATCCCCCTATACCTAATTTTTTAAAAAAAATCAAAGGAATCATTTTGCGGCTCCTCGCTTGAGTGACCTGAGCCAAGAGCTAAAAAAAATTTCAGCTCAGTTACTATTACTTCTTACTATTGTCCAGTATGATTCGAATTCTCTTTTCCTATCATCTAACTCATCTCATGACAACCCAAAACCCCTCTGTTTTGGGATGACTTGTCTTTTCCCAAGTGGCTGTGGAAGATTCTCACTCTACTGATCAAAGGATGTGAGACATGGGGGAGGCCCCATGAGACACCATTGAGCTAAATGTCATGAGATATTCATAGTTCAAAGAGGAAAAGATAGGAAGGGACTTCTAGGGCAAGCACGTGCAATCAGGGGTGCAGTACCTGGCATGGGATTCTTCTCCTGCTTGTGAAGGTGATCAACCTAGAGGTGGCCTGTGAAATGCTTGATGAACAGAACGAGTTTCATATATACACCTAGATCCTAGCTTCCCACTTGTGCAAGCTGCACTTATGGTGCTGGGGACACCATAACATCAATCAAACTTCCTAAAATTCTGTGAGTGAATTCTGTGTTATCCCAGTACTCTTGGAACTAGAGCTACTGGAGATATGGTCCTAGAGTTAAAAACAAAACCAAAACAATAGATTCATAGGGCTTTAAATCTCCAAATACATGTCTGATTTAGATATATGCATGTCTATGATATTTGGGGGGAAATATGAGAGCAAAATTGACCACATCTATTGGAATTTTATGATAATTACACAAAAAAAAACAGGACAAAGATGATTTTCATTTGCCTTAAAAATTAAAGATTGTAAATTATATAAAATATGGTATTAAAATACTATATATCTGATACTAATAGTCCAAGGATCATGGTTATTGGTTGACCAATTCAATTGTTAAAAGAGGAAGAGAAGGGTAAATTAAAAAAAAAAAATTAAGCCAAAGCAAATTATTCATGCAATTCCTGGGGCATTTGATTTTGACATATCCTAAGTTATAATAGCTGTTATTTGTATCAGGAATGTTAGCATTTCCTGGGTCAGAATATAGGATAAAGAGTGTTTTCACATTCTGGCTACCAACAATTTTGGTACAATTTGTCCATGGAACAAAAGGAGGAGGTATACCTGGCCGTCATCGGAAGCCCAGAAGCAATTTATAGAAAGGTATTGTTGGTTGTCCAAACCTGAGCTTCAAGGACTGCAAAATAGCTGATTCAGTGCAGCCCTGGCCAGGTGTATGCAGATCTATCAGAAACTGTTTCCAAAATGAGAAAGATGGACACAGAGCATTGCAACAAGAGGTAAAAGTAAGAATGGCATTTGAGATTATTGTGATGCAACTTATGGAAGGGCAGAAAAGGAACAAACACATTTTTTTTCATTTTTCCCCAAAAAAATATTTTTTAAAGGATATCTGTGAAATAAGACAGAAAATAAGACTTTACAGGATAGAAGGACCATATGCCATATGATTAAATAGTTGAAAGATTTAAATCAAGGTAATAAATTATGAAATAAAATGTGTTCTAGCCTTCTATTTTGACAACTATTCCTTTCTAACCTGGAAATCCAGGTCACATTTAGAATTTTTGTGCTCGTTGGAGTTTTGCAATGAGAGCTTCCCTGTGGGAAAGCCTGGATGCCTGCAGCCCTGCATCTCTTCTCTTTTCACTCTGATTTCATCTCATGTAGAAGGGGTCTTCTGCACTTGCCTGGCTGGAGTTGTCTGAGTCCAAACTGTCCACATTCAGACAAACTGTGGCTATTTGGTAGGTTCTAGCTGCCCTTGGGAGCATGATCTCGGTGAAGAGATCTGTGGAGGCCCAGGAAGTGGGCTTGGGCAAGGAATTCCAGGATTCTAGGTACCTACATGTAACTTTAAAAATTCTAGATGGGGGGGCGGGGGGGGGGGGCGGCATTGAGCTCCCTGCTCAGCAGGGAGTCTGCTTCTCTCTCTTTCCCTCTGCCCCTCTCCCTGCTCAGTCTCGCTGTCTCAAATAAATAAAATCTTTTAAAAAATAGATAGATGATGATGATGATAGATAGATAGATAGATAGATAGATAGATAGATGATAGATAGATAGATAGATAGATAGATAGATAGATAAATAAATAGAAGATCTAGGAGAGGACATGGGATTTCAGTTGGCATGTTGCCTTCGCCCCCACAGATTCCTCACCATGGGAAAGGGTACTTCCAGAGGAGAGCCAAAGACAGGCTCCTTCAAGCACAGAGCCTGGGGCAGGGACTCCTTTAGTCTGGGTTAAGGGATGGTGTTGACAAGAGTTCTGCTCCATAGATAAAACACTTCTACTGATGGTTAGTGGAACAGATAAGGAGGTAAGAGAAGTGAGATAAACAGAAAAATGGTAGAGACAGTAAGACTTAGTTTGCTGCAAAACAAGCTGAGATTCAATAAAAACAACCGATAAAAGAAAGAGTAGTAAAAAACTGGAAACAAGGGGAAGGGGGAAAAACCCAGAGGAGGAAACTTAGATCATTCTAGGAAATTTAATTCATCACACTCAGTACGGACAAAATACAAAATTAGAGCTGGGTTGTGAAGAAGTAAAATTTAGAAAGAAAGAGATTTTGATAAATGTTTTTGGTTTCTTTTTAGTCTAAGTTTAAGGGATATTTAGCACTCACAAAGATTAAATTTGGTCAGCAGGAGAGGAGTCTTGCAAAGCAAGATAGAATATTGATGATGAGGCTGCAGGAAAGGCAGACAATATGGCAGAAGGTGCTGGATGTGGAAGAAGAAGGCTGAAGAGGGGAACTTGCCTCCTTTTACCCTATGTAAAGAGTTGTTAAGCTGAGAGGGGTTCTAGGGTGCAGAGCACGTTTGTAATGGAGCAGCCACAACTAGTCCTTTAAGCAGCATCAAAAATAAACCTGCATTTTTGCTCCTAAGATCATTCTTCCCCTTCCAATATGGGCACACAAGAACAATTCTATTTAAATATTTTTTCCATCATCCTAAATCCTGAAGAATATAAAGTAATTTTTCTTGTAAACAATATTAATCTATAAAATGCCTAACCATTTACAATTAAAATTTCCCTCTGTAGACAAAGCATGGGAGTCTATCTCATTTAGAAAATAATTTTTGCCATTAATGAAAAATTTCTTTCACATGAAGTCATTTCCTAGCCATCTTTGTTAATAAAATATGATAAATTGCTATATTATACTTAATCATTACATATGCAGTTCATTATTTTAAACCTTAAGCTCTGTTGAATTTAAGGCAAAATGCCTTTGCTCTGGGGATAGTGATTTAATTGACTAGTGACTTAATTGACGGCATTTAAGGTGCAGAAAAGAGAGTATCAGACTTGTACACAAAAGCAGAGACTGGAAAATTTCCTCTTTTTATTGCAGCTGGATATTCTACATGACAGGAAAAATTAAACTGGGATTTAGAGACTCTTTCTTATACCGTAGAATGGAGAGCTTTTACAATTTTACTTTAATTACCTTCAGATTTGTATTTGTTGTCTAAATTAATCAATGAAATTTTTTGTCTTCCATTTATTATTACCATATCTCTTGAGCAAAATCACTTTCTGTCATATCAGAGACAGACTAAGGAAAAAGAGTTTTTAGAAATAAAATACTATTTTTCTGAATTTTCTAGAACATCGATATTCTTTTTGGTACCCAACTCCATAATCAATATAGGTCTATATTTAATGGATTAAGAATATTGTATTGCAGGGTAACTCATGCTCTCAACTTTTTCACATTTTCCCAAATATTTGCCTCTATCCACCACTTGGCATATCCATGGAATAGGCATTTGGTGAGCACTTTACAGTGGAAACAAATGAGCCTGTAACATTGCAGATGTATTAGTGTCCAATTTTATCAGATGAGTTGCCGCTTAAGTTTAAGTCTCAAAGTGTTTCTGCTCTACAACCAGGCTCACAAATAACCCAGCTAATATATTCTGAGCACATCTATCACACAGCATTCTGAGATTGTAACATGTATTAAAACTCATCATCTTCACAACAACCCTATGAGGTAGATAATGGTAGGATCCCCTATTTGACAAATGAGGACACTGAGGCACAGAGAGGTTATATATCATGCAAGGAAGCACCAGCATAAGGACCTGAAATTTCAACAGTCTGGTTTCATCCCCTGTGCTTTCAACTACATTCCATCCAAATATCTTCATTGCTGTACTATTAATTAAGAAAATGCGATTTAGAAGTATGATGAGGGTAATTTTGAGGTTATCACTCTTTTTTTAAAATCTACATTTTTGATAGCCTAATAATTGCTACCTCACAATGCAAAGCACAGATACCTGGAAAAAATCCCCTTCTCTATCTCTAGGCTCTTCACCAATTGCTTTAGTACCAGATGAGGAGAGAAGCAAGTGACAAAGAAGGAGAAATGTCCACCACTTTAGTTCCAAGAGGTCTATCTGATCTCTAGGTTGAGGGTATAGGTATAGGCATTCTGGCTGTATTTAAAATGGTACTTTCTGGTGGGATCTCTTAGAGTGAGATGATCAAAGGAAGCAGATTCACCTGGGTCTGAACATCTTGGAGATTCTGTAGAGTGAGGTGAGAAACTCAAGGGTAGTGTTTACCATCTTTGATTCACATGGAACACAAGGTTGCTCCTGATTTTCAGAGATAGTGGTGTCTTTGCAACTCTGTTTCTCTCCCACATAGTTTCTTCATCACACCTACACTGTAAATATCATTCATCATAACACTGTGTTGTCATGTTTCTTAGATGTTGGCATTCTCCTGATAAAAGTATTTTAAATTTTTTCATGGAATGCATGCCTAGGGAATTTAGTGAATTTATAACTTTTCTTCATTGCTTGACTAAAAAGACACACACACAGACATGCACACACACTTATCAGGTAAAGAAGGAGGCCACCTTATAGGATTCAAAACAGTGGAAATGGCTCTATATATGAGCAGTACTTTTTCTTAGGTGGAACTCAAAAGCATCCTGCCAAATTCCAAGGCAGGAAAGTCACTCTAATGGTATTTTGAATCCGTCAGACTATTTGAGAAGAAAAACAGCAGTGCTTCTTGACCATAAGTGGGGAGCAAAGGTTGTGATTATCATGTGCTACATCTAGGAAATTATGTCTGTTGTCCCCTTGGGAAATAATTGGGAAAATCAAACGATCAATGCAAAATCCAAGTTGTTTACGAAAGTCTTCTCTGTACTGGTGGAACCATTATTTCAACCTCCCAAGTGATGAAAAGTTAATATATAGGAAAGAGATAAAAAAAATTAAAAAGTAAAAAATAAATAATAATAAAATATATAGGAGAGAAATTATACCCAATATAGTTCCTTACAAGAAATGATTTAATAATTTATTAATATGGCTTTTCCTATTTAGCAAATAGATGATTACTAGACAGAGACTTAGAAAGTCATCTAGCAACTTGGCCTTTTGTACCAGCCTATATTGATGGGGCCCGTTTTGGTTTGGTTTGTGATAGGTTCATCACCTATGTGCCTCATCCTCATTACTTGTTGATAAGAAGCATATAATCCATTGTGGGACTTGAGAAATCTATTGTCATAAGAGGTCTTGGATCTTAATTCTGTAGTTGAATTTGGAACAAGATGAAATCATTCGCGTAACAACAATGAAAATTACACCAAAAAATTAAGGCATCGTGAGAATAAACCCCAAATCCTTGCACCTTAAAACCTGTGATAGGAGAGGTATACGACTGGTCTGGCTGAGGAGAGCAAAGCTCCCCAGCTTTTTGCTGGGCCTTTTCCTGGGTAGTTTTTTTCCTAAGAATCAAGTTATAGCTGTTTCTGAAGACAGAATGTCCAACTCAGAAATAAGCAAAATATGCCTCACTGATCTTTATTGAACAATCTCCTCCCCAGTGGTGTCAATGAGGTTTCAGGATTATGCTGTTGTTTTTTTTAACTGAATGGCATGTCTCATCTAAAAATTTGGCCACAGTGTTTGAAGAAGTCATTCTCTGACACCTTGAAATGGCAGTTCAGATTTAGTCTAGAGGTACAGAGCCTCTGCTGACTGCAATAAAGGGTTGTCAGGGAGAGAATACCTGGGATTGTCATGTGATTTAATATCAGAACTCGGATTTTAGCTATTACACACACATACGATGATATTCACCAGAGAAACGCTTCTGTGGGATGTGGTAAGAAAAATATCATATTCTGAATTTCATGCTTCTAAAAGTCGAGAAATGTAGACTTTAAATACTTGCTGCAGTGCTAGGGCTTTCTGCTGTGTGGCTTCTGTTCTGTGTGGCAAGCATTTTGGAAAGGTTCTATGTGAATGTGCACATTTTTAAGTGGATGAATGGATTACAGAGGAGACCCTGAAAGAAATATTCAGAGAGACCCCTTTCCCATACCCCCCGGTGCTGGATCAAACAAAACAAGCAAGCAAACAAGACAAACAAAACAAACAACATGAACAAACTGTGGACACTTGAAGAAAATTAAGGCAACAGAAAGGGATCACACCAAAATATTAAAAGAAGAATGGTTAAGGCATAATTATATTTCATCCTTACCTTATACATGGTGAATTTGTAAAACTAGCCCCTCAGTCTTTATTTTTAATAACATTATTTCATTAATAATAATTTAATATAGTATTTAAAATTTTTGCATTGTCTTGCTTGGAAGAAAGAAAAAAATATCTCAAATCTAAAACTATGTCTATTTGTGAAAGTTGAAAAAGTTTTAAAATGAAATACAGATGAGCACAGCTCTGTTCATTAGAAATATAAGAAGAAGCACATATGTACTTTACCATTTTCAAGGGGCCACATATTAAAAAGAAAAAAGTGAAATTAGTTTTTATAGCATATTTTATTTCATCTAACATATTTAAAATACTATTATTTCAACGTTTAATCAGAATGTAAAATTATCGGGATATTTTATATTTTTTTTTCTTTTTTTAAGATTTTATTTATTTATTCATGAGAGACACAGAGAGAGGCAGAGACATAGGCAGAGGGAGAAGCAAGCTCCCTGCAGGGAGTCTGATGCGGAACTCAATCCTAGGACCCCAGGATCATGACCTGAGCTAAAGGCAGATGCTCAACCACTGAGCCACCCAGGTGCCCCTTACATATTTTTTCGTACTGTCTTTGAAGCTAGTATGTACAGCACATCTCAACTTGGACTGGCCACATTTCTCATTTCTTGTGCTCAGTAGCCACATATGGCTTACTGGTTATATACCTCCCATATCGGACCATTTACTTTTAACACAAAGGTAAAGGGTCCTATCTTTGGATTGGACTAATTTTTGTTCAAAACATGTCTAATTTTTGTTCAGTGGTTTGGCATCGCCTTCAGCCCAGGGCGTGATCCTGGGGACCAGGGATGGAGTCCCACGTCAGTCTCCCTGCATGGAGCCTGCTTCTCCCTCTGCCTGTGTCTCTGCCTCTCTCTCTCTCTCTCTCTCTCTGTGTGTCTCTCATGAATAAATAAATAAAATCTTAAAAAAAAAACATGTCTGTGCACTTATTAGTTATTTGGCCTTAGGCAAATAATTTAATTTTTCCTTCTTTTCCTAGAAATTGGAGAGAATAACATCTAACTCCTAGAGTTTTACAAGAATTGAAATCAGTGCTGTAGGTAAAACCCTTTCCACAACACCTGTCTTGTGGCAGTACTGAATAAATGGCTAGAGAGTCATTTGGAGCGCAGTGTAGATTACTATAGTGCAGCTATAATAGTGAGTTAAAAATAATTATCCTAATATTGAAGTGTCTGCTCTGTTCCACATAAAGTGAAGGCAAGCCCAAATCAGGCGAGGCCGAGCCATCTGGCCTCATGGCAAAGTTTGAACATTGAAGCACAGAATTTCTGTTTAGGTTTTGAAATGTATATGCATTCGGGAGATTGGACTTTTTCTAAACCTCACATTAGGAGCTACTAGTGGGAAACCTTTTGGTATTCAAGCACGAGATCCTCATAATAAGAAAATGAGCCTCTCCAACACTCTAGAAGGGCTATTTACAGTATTGGTAAGTCACAGAGGACCTAGGGCCAGAGTGCTCAGCCAAGTGAGGTGAATGAATTCCCAGAGCCTCTGGATATCATCTAGTTAGTCATCCTATCTAGTGCCATGATACACTCATTTAATATTTTGGAAGAATTTATTGTTCTCTTGATCCTCAAGGAATGGCTAATGGTTACTGGCTCTTCAGAGGATAGTATTGGTCCCAAGACTAGGATTTAAAAACTTGATCATGATGTCAATGATAAAGGCGCCTTTTTTTTTTTTTTTATAAGATTTTACTTATTTATCCATGAAAGACACACAGAGAGAGGCAGAGACACAGGCAGTGGGAGAAGCAGGCTCCCTGTAGGGAGCCTGATATGGGACTCGATCCCAGGACCCCAGAATCATGCCCTAAGCGGAAGGCAGACGCTCAACCACTGTGCCACCCAGGTACCCAAAAAGACATCTATTGAGTCCTGTGGTCCACACTGGGGTATTATTGACTCTTCTAAAACCCAGCCACCTCTGACTTGAAGGAATTTACACTCTGCATTCCAAAACTGAGTGGCCTGGTGTTTATTTTTTGTTTATTTACACGGCCAGATCATGTTTATCAAGATCTCTGTACCCTGATTAATCAGTCATTTTAGAATTATCAAAAAGACACAACCAGGGAAAGTCACAGCTGTTCATCTTCATGGCTGAGCTGCCTTTCTCCTGAGGGGAGGCATGGTGGTAACTGAGGTGGTCAGTGAAAGGTCAGTGAAACTCAGGGAAAGGTTTGTAAACACTATCCCTGAAAGCTTACAATGAAATCACGTATGGCAAAGTCTCTTCTCAAGAGAGTTCATTCTTCCCTGTTGGGGGGAAGCATGGAGCAGGACCCCGTGATGTTGAAGGCAATCATTTTCCTTTTTCTTTTCTCAGCTCTGCAACATGGAACTTAAACCCAACAGTAATCTGAATAGACTTCCAATGACTAAAAGATCCTCTTTGATTTTCACCAGTCAGCAGCAAAAGCGACACATTCTGAGCATGCAAAGTAGCTCAGCTGAGTTGAACAGCTGAGTCGATGCTTTTCATAAAAAGCCACTCACAGCCAAAACTCAGGGAATCGATATCTTGACCCATATTAACAAAGCAGCTGAGGATTTTAAGGCTCATTTGAATAAGACTGGGCACAGACGTGCAATGTCCCACTTGACTGGGGGTGCGTGGGAAGTGAAGTAAGCGCTGTTTGTCACCCTCACATCTGAGGGACACTGGCAGTGAAGTGTCCAAGGCTGAAGTCTGGTCTGATATGAAGTAGTTAGGCTACACACCAGGAAGGAGAAGACAATTACATCTGTCTGTCTAGGATGGAGAGAAGAAATCTCCTCTGCTTTGCACATTCTGTGGCAATATGCTGGGCACAGACAGCATATTCTATCAATCCACAACCCTGTTCCCAGTAAGAGCATTTCATCACTTTTCAAACTGCAAGGCTAGGTGTTTTCTGGCCTTACAAGATAGGCTGCCTCCTTATAAATCAGTGTGGCAAGGCTGCCCCACATACCTAGTTCTTGTTTATCAAGAGACCTGAACCAAAGCATTGTGCAAATTCCAGCTGTTTACAATACACTCAGAAAAGCCAGAAACCCCATGGTGTTTAGTTTACAGGCTCCTGTGAAGACAATACTTCAGCATAAATGTACAATATTGAAGTTTTCTCTCACCACTGCTTCCCTGATAGATCTATAGGGGAGCACAGTTTGGGGAATGAAGAGACATTCTTGGAGGGGGCTTTGTGATGATCTTGGAAAAAAAGTGACACACTGAGATATCCCTGCCTGGTGAAATAAACCTCAAAGAAAAAGCTCAGAGGCACAACTTCTATTTCTGGTTCTACAAGCTGTTTGCCCAAGTACAAAATGCAGATGATAAGTGGCTTGTTAAATTATTAAAAGGAGTTATGAATTAAAATGATTATAACACATTTCATGATTATGAAATTAACTGTAGAAGGTTCTACAAGATATAATAAACCAAGAATCTGCTCCTACTATAAAATCCAATAGGCCTTTCCAAGATATACACTTTGACATTCCATGTCACTTATTTTATATCCATTCTTAAGAGTGTGGGCACCTGCTGGAACAAAAACTGGGGGACAAGCTTAAAGTATGTCTTTAAAAAATACACAGAATGTGACCGGGAAAAGTTATTGCTCTACAGGGCACACAGATTTATAAATGGAATGTGAAAGTAAATCTGCCTCTACCCAGTCCCCATCTCTTATGAGGGAGGTAAAATAAATGGGAGAAGCCAGATTCCCCATGGGATATCTTTGTCTCTAGAACTGGGTAAACATCTCCTATTGGAGAACCTAATAAGCAGGCATAATTCTTCAGAATGCATCCAGACTGCTCTTGGAGGCTTGGAAGGTAGAAATATGGTGTCTTCTAGCTATGATCCTGCCATGGCTCCTGGCACTCAGACTTTTAGTGCCAGAACATTCTTAAAGGTTTTGGCCCGCTTCTAATGCTTCCTGTCCCAGGGGATCCGTTGGGAACAATTGAAGAGAGCACGGTTGTAATATTGATGCCAAGAGAAAGAAAAATATTTTAGAGCAAAATAACACTCACCATTTGGGTAAATGGAATTTATTTTTGGATATGCTCAGTGTTGGGTCAGTAATAAGCATGTGGGAAATTGAAAATTAAGTATTCTTTTTTTTTTTTTTTTTTTTATTTATGATAGTCACAGAGAGAGAGGAGAGGCAGAGACACAGGCAGAGGGAGAAGCAGGCTCCATGCACCGGGAGCCCGACGTGGGATTCGATCCCGGGTCTCCAGGATCGCGCCCTGGGCCAAAGGCAGGCGCCAAACCGCTGCGCCACCCAGGGATCCCGAAAATTAAGTATTCTATGCCATTTGGAATTCATCTAGGCCATGACCAGAGGAGGATCTTTTGGTTTTCTGGAAAGATGCAGTTATTAGATTATTATTGACCTATGAACATTTTTGCAAAAGCAAAGACTCTTGACATGTTCTGGGAAAAATCTGGTTAAAACAATTTTGTCTCTTCCATTTCCCTCTGGAGGTAAATATGGATATGCTATTCATTGCCATTTCTTTCTAGGTACTCTCGGATGATCTTAAGGACCTTGGGAATCCTCATTTTATTTCTAAACTTTCCTATGTAAGCCATATATAGTTTTAGGGAGAGGAGAACTGAATAAACAATTAAAATCAAAGAACATCTTATTCATGTTGTAACGCCTCTCCACTCTTCATTTACCAGCTGGAATTTGTCTGGTTTTCTTCAATCCAAAAGATTTTCTCTATCACCATAGCTTCATTCCACATTATCCCAAGGACAAGTCTAAGTTCTTATTCTTCTTCTTCTCAGAAGTTGTATTCAATAGACAAGCCACCTCCTAAATCCCTTCTAAAGCTTCACGTACTCTTTAAGGGCTTAGTAAGTGTCTAATTCCTACCTTTGGTTTGATTTCTGAAGGTCACTCTGCAAAATCATTTTATTTGCTTCTCAGCAAGTAAAGTCCAAAAAATCTGGACTCTCTTGTGTTGTGTCAAGAAGGTAGGGCATCTCATGTACTGTCCCACAGAATCCGCCTCCCCAAGATCTGTGGGAAGATAAGTCCTATTTACTAGGCAGTCCTGAAAATAGAACATTGCAGTGAAGTATGGAATTTAAAATTACCTTTTCTCTACAAACTGGCATATGCAAGAATGAAAAAGTGCATTTTACTCTTCAGCAGGACAAAGAAGGAATAATAGCAGGCTACTTAATGCCGCCACCAACCACAACAGTGGCTAACATCCTGGAGAGCTTATGAGCCCCCGTTGTTTTAAGCTCTGTATTGCTCATTTTTCCTTTCAATCTCCCCATGAGAAAGAATTATTATCACCTCTATTTTGTAGCTGAGGAAACTGATGTACTGAGAGGTTAAATGACTTGCCCGTGCTCATACCACAAGTCAATGGCAGAGTCAGGATTTGAGTCTGGGAAAAAAAAAAATAGGTAGAAAATATCAAGTGGAAAGTAGCATCTAATGGATATTTGCAGAATTCGGCATTGGCTTTTATGAATACCTATTACTGAGAAATTACACATGAAAATGATCGAATTTTATTGTAAGCATTCTTCAAGCAAGGATCTATGGATCCCTGGCAGAGTCAGATGAACATCAGTTTTGTGTAAATCTGAGTGAGTATATGCATGTGTCTGTGGCTGCGGTCAAGAGCATTATTCAGTCTTTAAAGGGCTCTGAGACAGCATGCCTCCCCCCTTCACCTCGTAGTAATAAGCCTCCATTAGGACCCCAGAACACATGCTGCGCACCTTCTCCTAAATTCTTTTTTATTTTTATTTTTATTTTTTTTACCTTCTCCTAAATTCTTCAGCAAGACTAGCCATTAGCATTCAGTAAGCTAAGGCCTTGTGAGGTGCTTGTTCTAGTAATTTACTCATTTACCTGATCTAGTAATCATGAAAAATTGGCTGAAATGTCAGTAAGCTGTGCAACCAATGCCATAATGATGCTTACTGCACCAGCTGCATCAGGAATTTGCTATACTTCCACCCAGGAAACTGGGCTAGGCTTTCAATGGTAGCATCTCTATATTTTAATCTAGTTTTGTTGGCTTTGCAATCAGTAAAACTACCTAACATGGCAAGAGTTTGATCATCAGTGCTGTGCATTTTTATTCTTTATTATGTCTGTACAATTATCTTAGTGGAGGTTTGGAAAGTCTATTAAGGGCATGATAATCAGAATCCTCCCAAGAATTTTAGAAGCCATTTCTGATATGCTAAATGCCACTGGTGAAGGCAGGTGGCTGCAGGTTATATTATGCAGAGGCAGAGGCTGGGTATCTATTGGGAAGCGGCCCCCATGGGTGGAGAGGAGGCAGAGGAAGCAGAATTGGGCAGAAGGAAAAATCAAATCATGATGCAGGCAGAGCAAAGCCTGAACTAACCTATCCAGAAACTCTGTAGCATATACAGTCTAGCAGAGTTGCCTGGTTTCAGGATGAAATGGTGGCGCCTCTATACATTCGCTTCCATCAATCGTTGGATGGGTATGACTTTGGGAGAGGTGACTTTGCAGTGGAGGCAAACTCTTTAGGAGCTGATGGCTGGAGGCTGTATGCTAAAATCTGGGGTTCAAGTCCTTCCTCTGAGTCAAATCTGGGTGATGCCCCCTTGTCTCCACTGTAGTCTGTGCCCTGAGCCACTACTTCATACCAGTTTGGGAAGTACCTTCTGTAGGATTTTGGAGGGCCTCTCTTCCTTGGAAAAGAAGAGAAAGAGGAAGGTTGATTGCATAAACCAGGGCCCTGACACCCCTGCAGATCTCAACTGACACTGTGCGAGTCGCAACTGACACTGACTCTTTTGTCTTCCATTCCCCATTCAAGACCACTGTCCCCTTCACCCAGCACTTTTGCCGCTCTCGGTGGCTTACCTGATGGCCTAACACTCTCATCCCTGAGAGGCCTAAGTGCTTCTCAGGCCATGGCTGATCCATTTGCCATCAAAGTTGAGCAAGGGAGGGCCAAAAGGCACCCAAGTGGACCACCTGGATGCCCACTGTATTCCTCTAAGTTATGTGTAACTGCAGCCCTTCCTCCTCCACCGGTTGACTGCGGTCCAGTGTCCCCTCTGGATGGTGAGTCAGCTCCTTACTTGATAGTCCCTTGGCACAGGGAGGCTCATGTCCTGGAGGCAGCAACAGCTTATAATGAATGGGACACTTGCTGTACCCTCTGGTAGAATATTCCAACACCATGAACCAAGATCTCCAAGCTTCCCTAACCTAGAGTTGTGGGAACAGGAGGCAGAGATTCCCGAAGTGGATGATGGAACTGACCTACATATATATAAAAGTTGGTACTCTGAGCTGCTCTGAGGAAAAATGCTGTATTTAGAAAGATTCTTATGGGGCACCCGGGGAACTCAGTAGGTTAAGCATCTGCCTTCAGCTCTGGTCATGAACCCGGGGTCCTGGGATCGAGCCCCACATCGGGGAGCCTACTTTTCCCTCTGACTCTGCCTTTCTTTCTGTGTCTCTCATGATAAATAAATAAAATCTTTTTTAAAAAAAGAAGATTCACACTAAGAATTCTTGTTGAAGAAGGTAGGTCTTTTTTTTTTTCCAGCGAAAAATCTAGGCTTCCCAAAAATGATTTGGAAGACAACATTTTTACTATCCATAGAAGCCCTTCAGATTTCTTCTCATATGTGGTAGCAGGTTTTATAGTACCTCGTGCTGGACCCAGAGCTTTATATATATTTTTAAATCAGTATTTACAAATACCCATCAGATTACAGCTTGAAGCCAAACTGACACTTTTGAGCAGCAAAGTGATGACTTAAGGTCTGGGAAGAAGGCACCTCACAAATGGAGGGAGAGATCCATTCATCTGTGGTTTCACTTATGAGCCTGCTTTGTTTTCCCTCAAGCCCCCAATAATTTTAATCATCTCTTTCCCAACCGGTACAAGTTGCTGATATTCATGCTTTTAATGGAGAGGCAAACAAAACCTGTAACACTGCCTTTTTTTTTTTTTTCCCCCTTCAACAACATGAACCTTACTGATTTTAAAGGTTAATAAAGTAATTTGAACATCTCATGCTAGGTAACGAATGAACATGACAATTTAGTAGCTCATTTTTGAGACACGATTATAGTTGAAATGTTTCTTATCTTAGTTTTTTATGCTTGTGTGATTGTGATAATTGAAAATAGATAGGACAAACAGCTCTTTGGCTGGCTCCTTTTTCAGGCAAGTGAGAGATTGAACCATAGGAATGTATGACTTGGAAAACAAATGTGGGTAATAACAAGAGACAATGGTTGTACTGCTTATCCGAGCCCCACATTCTAATGATACTAATTAGACTCTGAAAATTGTATTTCAACTAAAGGAATGACAATTCCAATTTAAGCTTTCCTTTCTCTGCCTGGTTTCAAGAAATATATAATGTATTTTATGGTACTGCTGATTATAAACTTCCATAGAAAATGTTAGAGCAGAACCCTGATAAAATCTGCAACTTCTGAAAGTTTTAGAAAATGAGCTTCAGGTGTAATATGCAAGTCAACTATACATATTCTTATAAACGATATCTGCATTTTAAATAAACTCACAAAAAATAAAATAAAGAATCAGGTAATTCAATAATTGTAGAGTAATTTACTCGAGTACCTCTATAGGGAGACACATGAATGTCTTTGGGCATCAATATTTAAGTAAACCCAAACAATTCTTTACACAGAAAATTAGCTATAAATCTACCTCTTATATGTGGCAAAGTATGAATAAGTGTCTTCTTTAGATAGAGTTTATTTACTGGCTATTCTATTTCAACAGTATTTAAAATACCAATATATTGTTATCCAAGCATGCAAATAAAAGCTATTTAGTTGGTTATACAAACCCCCCTGACTCCTAAGAAAAGGATGGAACATTCTCATACTTATTGAAAATATTCAACTATGTTTTCAGTTTTCTTGTAGAATGACTTTAAATGAACATAGGGAATATCTCCCCAAAATCATAAATATAAAGAACAGCTTCTATTTTCTTTAGGATTATTATATCTCTGGAAATGTTATCAGACTAAATAAACCAGCACTGAAAAAAATAAAATAAAATGACATTGTTGGGAAAAGCAAAGCAATGGAATCCACACTCCTATTTCAAGCATTTTCATCTGCTAGTCTTAAGACAATCATTTCCAATTTCATTTAGACAGTCAGTTCTGATTTTACAAAGGGTTCTCAAATTTGTATTTAGAGTAATGCTAAGTAGGATTATTACTTGCATGACTGAAATTTATTGAAATATTTTATTGCATGAATAAGAGTGAGGAAGTTTGATAAATAGCTACAAACAATAGCTTCAAAAACAGCAACATTTGTAGATTTTTAAAATATTAATGAGAAATACAACAACAATATATATGTATGTGAGAAAATACAATACTCAGAAATAGAAAGGTCAATTTGAACCTCGAATAACCCTATGTTATCTGCTAAAACTCTTTGCATGTCAAAGGGTATGTGGACATGATGTTTTCTAAGTCTTGCTCTGTGGCATACCAAGTCAAGGACATACCAATCTGTCCTCCCAATTCCCTCATCTTGCGGGTGGTGGTAACGGCACTTACCTCCAGTGGTAGCCATAAGGATATACTAATTAAAGGATGTGGCTCAGAGTTAGTGCTCAGTAAAGCATGGGCGTTATTATCAGAAATTAAAGTGGCAATTTAAATTGAAAAGACAAGGTTGTTTTAAATCTTGGGCTAGTGGATTTTAAATTTTCAAATAATGAGTTGTAAACATAGCAAACATAGTAAACATAAACACTTTGTAGTCTTATTTGTAACTTTGGAATGTGTGTCTCTAAATTTCTTCAAAAAGACAATAATATCACAACCTAAATGGATAATGAGGATATATTTTTGCAGTTGTCAATTAAGAGTAGTGAGACATCTTAGAGTGATATCTATTTCTGTCCCAAGTGCATATACCATTGAAGAAATTGAGGCCCAGAGAAGTGAATCTACTTGCCCAGAGAACTCTTGGTGAAGTCAAAATGAGGAGCTTATATCTTGATTCTCACTCAACACCAGTGCTGCCCATCCTACCATCCTTTTCATATTCACCTGGCCGGCCAACATGACAATTTCCTCTGCTGTCTTCCGTAACTGGTAACTTGCATCCCATTTCAGGGTTTCATTACCATACTCTCCATTCTTTTCTCACAAATACTCTTTACTCTCATCATGGTTGAAAATGAAGTACAAAGCCAGACTGTACCATTTTTTTTTCCTGGGCATTCATCTGGAGTATACTTTTCTGACTGCTATAGCAGTTAGGTGAGCCATGGACCATGGACTCTTTTCCAGTGCAATGTGATATGTCTCACTTCCATTCCTAACCCATAAGGTCTTTGTACTCCCGATCCTTATTTTTTCCACACCACTGGCTACATGGAGCAAATGCAGAAAACCTAGAAGGGAATGAAGAAGGAATAGGGATCCTGAGTGGATTAATGGAGCACAACACCCCCATCATAGCTCCATATCCCCATTGCCTACAGAGTGGCTCTGGATAATGACATGAGTAAGAAATAAAATGTATTGGTTAAGTCTTTGAGATTTGATATTGTTTGTATAGTAGTTAGCCTATGTCATTAAAATTCATACTCCAAATATTTCACTAGAACATATCTACTTGCTCCTTTTTCCCAAGACTAATATTGGAGAATCTTCTAGAATTAATCTTCTATCAGCTACCTTCTGAAATAGAAAATAAAAAAAGAGTTGTATGGAAACTAAAATAGACAGACTCACCATTTCAAGGAAACCATTAAGGTGAGAGGGGCAGATCTGGAATTTCCACTATGGAGGGTCTGAGGAGAGGGCAGTCCTGTTGAAGCAGGGTGCGGGGGGGCTTTCCTGGAAGTTATGGACACACATTTTATTAAGGTTGTTTAGTTGGAGTGACTTCGTTGGGAAATGCCATTGATATCAATCACTAGGCCCATGTGAGAAATTAGAGCAATTAGAGTTGTTTTCATTAAGTTGAGACCCCAAAGACATGGAATCTTCTGTAACAGAAATATACTGGCAAGAGCAATTCATTCACTGAAAGAAGAAATTGGTTGCCTTAAAAATGAAGATAAAGAGACATTTTTTTATACATTAGAGATAGAGACCAAATTATATACATTTGTAAATATCTATTAAAATTTTACCATAATAATTACATACCATTTGACCTCATAATTTCAAGTTGTGTACTACACATATAGAAGCAATTATTTCAGTACTTATGGACACGTGTGCAAAGAATTTTTTTCAGTAATGTTTCCAGTGGTTGAAAAAGCAGCAAAAACAAAACAAAACAAACAACAACAATAAAAGAAAAACACACACAGCCTTAATTTCTATTACTAGGAGAATCATTGAATATTTTGTGGCACATCTCCATATATAAGAAGTGTTCCTCGGCAATTTAAAAAAATTAGTTTGGGGGATCCCTGGGTGGTGCAGCAGTTTGGCGCCTGCCTTTGGCCCAGGGCGCGATCCTGGAGACCCGGGATCGAATCCCACGTCGGGCTCCCTGCATTGAGCCTGCTTCTCCCTCTGTCTCTCTCTCTTTCTCTCTCTCTGTGACTATCATGAATAAATAAATAAAATCTTAAAAAAAAAAAAAAAAAAAAAAAAAAAAATTAGTTTGGTCTGTGACTAATTGACTTGAGGCAAGGTCCATGGCATACTGCTGAGTGAAAAAAAAAAGTATGTGGTGATATAATAATCCCATTCTGTGTAATCAAAGACAGAAACAAAATCTGTACATTTGTGCATGTAGGAAAAAATGAAGTAAAAGATGACATGGAAAGAGGCAAGACCAACCTATGGTCATAGGTTAACTTAGAACAGTTGGAAAATAATATTGGCATCTTCTTTACACATTCCAATGTTGTTTTACTTTCAACAGTTATGCTTTCTGATGTTTTAAAAGCTACTAGGACAGAGAGGCACTTGAGTGTGGTGGCTAAAGAGCATGGCGTCTGGAGCCAGACTGTCTGGGTCACAATCCAACTCTTACAGTTACCAACTGTGGAGCTTTGGACAAGGCAGCCTACCTCCTCTAGTGGAGGAATAATAAAACCAACCTCTAGGGTTGCAAAAAGTGCTTGGTGAGAGCAAAAGCTCTTTAAGTAGTTATTCATAAGAAGGAGAACTCCGAAGAGCCTATTTGTATCGTGTTTCCCAGCGATGAGCACCATGCTGAGCGGAAAACTGGGGTGCATGCTAGGGGTGACCAGGTGACTCACTGTGTGGCTTTTTGCACAGAAGTAGTTGGTTCCCCTATTTTTTTCCTACCAAGTGTCTAGAGAGGATGAGTATGTGAAGGGGAAAAGCCAATAGCAGATGATGGCACTGAGCAGTGAGCCTGGTAGCTGACATCACCGTTTCTCCATCTTCTCTCCTTAAAAACATTCCAGTGCTGCTGATTGACTCAGCTCTTTAGGAACTGAGTATATCAGGTTGGTGTGTGGTGGCAGCCTGAGCTCTGGGGGCAATGGCTTCGCTTCTGAGCCCTGCCTCTAGTCTCAGTACTACTGAGTTGCAAGATTCCAAAATATTTTAGTTTATTAAAACAACAACAACATGAGGCAGCCCTGGTGGCTCAGCAGTTTAGAGCTGCCTTTGGCCCAGGGTGGGATCCTGGAGACCGGGGATCGAGTCCCATGTCAGGCTCCCTGCATGGAGCCTGTTACCCCCTCTGCCTGGGTCTCTGCCTCTCTCTCTCTCTCTCTCTCTCTCTGTCATGAATAAATAAATAAAATCTTTTAAAAACAACAACAACAACAACAAATCTTGGGGCTCCTGGGTGGCTCAGTTGGTTAAGCGTCTGCCTTCAGCTCAGGTCATGATCTCAGGGTCCTGAGATCGAGTCCCACATGGGGCTTCCTGCTCAGCGAGGAGTCTGCTTCTCCCTCTCCCTTTGCCTCCCACCCCCACAACTTGTACACACTCTCTCTCAATTAAACAAATATAATCTTTAAAAAACCCAACAAATATTAAGCATTGTGTGTCTCTGTTTTCATATCTGCCTGTCTGACTCTCAAACACACACATGCGCGCGCACACACGCACACAACTCATTCATATTTGCTCCCATCTCTGCATTTGTTTGTTATGGTCTGTATGTTTTCTTTCCCCTCCACCTACTTTTGTACAGATGAAGCTTCAAGTACAACCGTTATATCACACTTCAGGCCTCTCAGACCAGGGCTAGACACCACTCCTATCTGATGTAGAGAGGAGATGCCTTTGGTGACCTTGAATGTACAAAGTCACAATTCATGGAATAAAGCTTATCACAGAGCTCAGTGAGGCCAGTGGTCTCCAGTAGTGCCAAAAATATCCCCCAATAACAAAGTCAACTGACTGGAGCTTCTGATTTCCTCTGCTGCCTTTGCCAACAAGGACACAATAGGACCAGAATGTTGCCTGCCCAATGACAAATGGCACAATCAGTTTCTCAGGAACTGGTATCTTCTTCACTCATAAGTGGCAATGGAGCTTTAGGCCAACTCTGACCAGTGCCTGTTCAGCTCCTTATAAGGGAAGCCAGCTGATGTGCTTGGACATATGCATCTCCTCTCAAGTTTGTTTGCTCCACGCTCCTCCTTCCTCTAACTCCTCATCCTCGCTGTCACTGTTCTCCCTATAGCAGACAGAACACAGTTCAGATGCCACAAAAAATATACATGGAGCATTTGTTTTGTGCTCAGTACACAGACATGCACTGGATAACTTTCTTAAGGAGCTTCAAACCCATATCTTACTAACCTGTCTTCTTTGTAACATATCATAATGTCCCAGAACATGAAAGCATTTCCACTCAATCCAGGTATATTTATTCTAATACATAAGAACCAAAGGTGCTTTGGAAAATAAAAAGTTGCTTATAGACCCTCAAAATGTGAGTAAATGTCTCAAAATCTAAGTAGGCAGTCCAGTCCACATTCTTTTGTACCCATAGAATGGTGTGAACCCACTAGTCCCTCTAATCTGACAAATACAAAAGAAAATGTCACAAGACTAGAAAAATAGTTTGTCTTCTGATAAAACATAGTTGACAGCTAAAGTAAAATACAAATTAAATGATTTTTATTTTACTTCAGACGGTACATGTTCATTTAGGTATTTTAGAATATAATACCCAGAGAAGATGCACAGGAAATTGAAGTTGTTTGACAGTATTAAAGATGGACTGGTTTTCTCATATCCTGTCATCCTCTCTCTCTGACTGCATGCTCTTGGCACAATGAACAGACATAGGTATCCTTGAACAACGTCATACATTGTTTTAGCATTATTCTCTTATCCTTCTATATTCACGAAAATCAGACAATACTCTATGTCTCTTGCAATACCCATGCCGATGCCATTGAGGGTACTCTTTCACTTTGCCTTTGGTCTTTGTTCAACTGATTCTGAAACTAGTTTCTATCAATAAAGAGACTTCCGCTAACATTCTACTCAGCTGAGAGGAGCATCCTGGTTTTGGAGGATGTAGTGTTGTGTTATGGAAACCCTCTGCTGCCCTCCCCCCACCCAGTGGGGTAAAACCTTTCTTGACCACTGAAACAGGAGTCAAAGTGTCCACTCAGGAGGTGGTACACATGATCTCAGTCCCTGATGAGAATATTTGTCAATGTGCTAAGAATCAACTGGACTTGTCTCCACTACAAAAACAAAGGAAAAAAGCAAGACTATGATCTGAATCATTCAAATAGCATTTTAAAGGGCTCCAACAATTAAATAAAGGAAATGAAAATAAAACTCCTGGGCCACCTCCTAGCGACATTCGAAAGACACATGGAATAATAATCATTAAGGTTTTATATCACATGGGAGGCAAAAGGCCTTAAACTATAAGCTCAATTTATCTTATTTGTAATCATCATCATGTTGTTTACATGATAATTATACTTTAGCCCCATGGGCCTTTGTAATGGCCATTCTTACCTAGTCGCCATGAATTTATTTTATCTCTGCTTTCATGCTACTTATAATATTCCATGTGTCATGTTCATATACTCATTTATTTAAGTTATTTGATGAGAGTTACTATGTTCCACACATTGCATGAGTAACACTCAGTTCCCTGCCTTCAGGAAGCTTGCCTTCTAGTGGGTGCTAGACAATAAATAAGTGAAACAGAAGCATATCAGCTAGTGATAAGAGCCAAGGAGAAAAATAAAGCAAAGAAAGTGCCTTGAAAGTGTTGGGCAGTTGGGGATAGATAGTTAGCATTTTAGACAGAATAGTCAGGAAAAGCCTCCCTGGAAATGTGATGTTTGTGAAGTGAAGACCTGAAGGAATGGGAGCAAGCCATGAAGCTATTAGGGGAAGAAGCTTCCAGAAGGAAGGAACAGCAAGTGAGGGAGGGGCATGCACATAGCTGGGAGGAACTGCTGGCAGGGAGGCATGGAGAGGAACGGGGCAGAGAATCAAGAGATGAAGTCAGACAGGTGATCTGCGAGTGGGAAACTGTAGGGTCGTGGGAAGCCACTGGAATACTCTGAGCAAAGGCATATGAGGACCTCACTTAGGATACTATGGCACCACTCTGGCTGCAAGTCGTGAAGAGGATAAAAGAGGCAAGTGTAGCAGCTGGGAGACCAGTGGGGAAGTTACTGCAGTGACCCATGTGAAATGTGAAGGGGAGAGGGCAAAGAGGGCCCCCAAAGGTTTTGACAGGAGCCACTGCAAGGTCATTAATAGAATTAACAGAGAAGCAACCTTGGATTGATGTACACTTGAGATGCCAATGAGCCAGCCCGAGGAGACAGGCTGGGTATGCAGTTTAATATGCAAGTTTGGAATGCAAGGAAAAGACCTGGGCTATAGAGATCCATCTGGCTTGTCACTGGAAACAGGGAGGAAATAAGTAAGGAGAGAGAAAGGCCCTTCATCTCCTTGTCCTTAAAAGGAGGAAGCGGAACCAGCGCAGGTCAAGAAAGAGCACACAGGAAAACCAGCCCGCTGCCGTGTCCTGGGCACCAAATGAAAAACGTTTTTCAGGAAAGAGTGTAATCTGCTGTGTCCACTGTAAATGAGAGGTCAGGATGGTTGACCATTGCCTTTAGCGATGTAGAAGTCACTGGCAATATTAAGAACCATTTCAGTAGCATGAGAGAGGCAATATCCTGATTGCTATAGACCCCAAGAGAGACGGAGAGGAGATAGATTGGAGACCATAAATATAGACAACTGTGCTGAGGAATTTTGCTATACAGAGAAGGGCAACAAGTAGCTGGAATGCAAGTGGAGTTGAATTGAGAGTGTCTTTTCTTTTACTCCACAAACTGGCTTAAAACAGTTTATTCTCCCACAGTTCCAGAGTTCCAAATGTCCAAAACTGAGCTATCAGCAGGACCGTGTTCCCTCCAGAGACTCAAGGGGAGAGTCCTTCTTTACTCTTTCCAGCTTCTGGTGCCCTCCACATTCCTGTCTTATGGCCACATGACTCCATGGTCACACCACCTCCTCCTCTTCTGTATCTCAACTCCCGCTGCTTCTCTCATGTAAGGATACATGTGATTGCACATAAGGCCAACCCAGACAATTCGGGCTAATCTCCCCATTTCAACATTCTTAACTTAATCACATCTGTAAAGACCTTTTTCCCCAAATAAGTTGACACCCACAGCTTCCAGGGGATAGGACATGAAACTATCTTTGGGAGCCCTTATCAGACTACCACATAAGCAGATGACAGTGATCCAACAGAGAAAGTCCAAATGATAATGCAGAAGAGGAGAGAGTTACTGAAGCAATGTCCTTGAGTAGGACAGAAGGGATTGGGAGTAGTGGACAAACAGAGGGGTTACCCTTACCTAGAGTCACGGATAATTTGTGAATGATATTATTAGCAACATAAGTTTATGTTGAAGTTTTAGAACAGTTTAGCTTAGACATTTTCTGGGGTCTTTATTTGTATTAGTTCTCTATCACTGCTTAACAAACGTACAAATTTAGCAGTTTAAAACTGTACACATGTGTTATCTCCCTGTTCCTATGAGTAGGTGTGGAGTCTGGGCACAACCCTGCTGGGTTCTCTACTTGAGAGCCTCCCTGGGCTACAAACCCAGGGTTGGCAGGGCTGTGGCAACAGCCTCATCAGAGACTCACTGGGGAAAGATCTGATCTCAAGCTCCTCAAGTTGTTGGCAGAATTCATTTTCTTGAGATATTGGTCTGAGAATGTAGTTTCTTGCTGGAGGCCACCTACGGCTCCTAGAGGCCACTCACAGTTCCTTGACACATGGGCTTTGTCAACATGGGCATTTATCCCATGGAAGTGTGCTTCCTCAAGACCAGTGAAAGGGACTCCTCTAGAGTATCTGCAAGAAAGACAATCTTATACATGTCAGAACTCCCATATAATATAACCTAATTGTGGGAATTGCATGCTATCACTTTGGCCATATTATTTTGCTCAGGAACAAATCACAGGTCTTGCTCACACTCAAGAGGATGAGTTATGCATGGGCATGAGTATCGGGATGTGGAGATCACTGAGGGGATCTGTCTGCCACATTCATGATCAAGATTGAAATTGAATCAAATACCCATAGATTTAGTGAACTCTCATATTTTTTATAGTTAGAAAAGAAAAGAGACAAGGAGGATGCTTGTATATGGCATGTAAGGTAAGGAAGGATTCTCTGCTTTTGCACAACTTGAGTGCAGACTTAGAAGGAAACATGAAACAAGGGATGAAGAAGCGCCAGTTTAGAATATTCAGATGGTAATTTTAAAGAGTGAACAAACTGCTCCTTCAAAAACTACCCTTGATTCATTTTTCTTGTTCTACTCACATGCCCAAAGATTAGTGCATTAGTGCATTCATTATCTAACTGCATTGGTAAGAGAAAATAACACTGGACTTTGCAACAGAGTGTTATGCACTTATTTTATTAACTGGAGTCTTGGTCAGATTATTCTCTCAAAGCCTCAAATTCTTTATCTGAAAATGGGGATAAAGGTTTCTATACCATGGTATTATTGTAAGAATTAAATCAGGTAATCTATTTGTGATGATCATTGCAATCAGTACCTGGCAGATAGTAAGAAGAAATAAATATTAACTGCTATCTTTTTTAGTAGTCCATGGCTAGAATTCTACAGACTCACAAAAACATGAAAATATGTACAATAGATTATTCACCCTAATGCTTTTCAAGTAAACACATTGTTTATTGGTTATCTTATCTTCTGAATATTTCCTACATAAGATGGTCAAACAGTACAACCACATTGTTGTTAAGGTGAAAGCTTTTGAATTTTTCCTGCTTTTGAATTCTGTTTCTTAAAGCTGTGAAACCTTGGGAAGCCACAGCCCACGTGGCTTAGTTCCCTCATCTGTAAATCAAGGCTAATTGTATTCCCTTCCTAGGGTGTGGTTAAGCTTAGATGGGATAATTCATGCCAAGCAATTAATTCAATGCTTAGCAGAGGGTAAATGTTCGGTATACAGTAGCCAGAAGCAATGAAATAGTCCAATAAATAATGAGCAGGCCCTCAGAAACATTAATAGGGAAAAATTACCTGTATTATTACATGTGGGTATTTCTTCTGTGTGTTTCATTAGTTACTTCCAATTGTCAGGCAAATCAGTATGAATATTCCAATTTGGGGATTAAGGGCCAATGAACAATCTTTAGGATTTCAGGACTAATAAATTAAAAAAATTAGAGCCAACATTTTATAAATTTTCTTAAATAATAATAATAAAAAATAGTGAGTTTCCTAGAACTGAAAAAGTAGGAAGGACATAATTGCAATTTAGAGGTCAATTGCAATTTCAAATGAAATGAATCTGGCTTTATAAATATTCTTTTTTTTTTTTTAAGGACTTGTGGAAACTTTATCTTAGCCTACTGCTGCCTGCAAACCACTGATTAGGAAACACGGGGTTATAACAAATTTAACTGTGAGAGCCCAAACATGGACTGATAAACAAACCTGTAGGACAAATTTCACTTCCCAGCTGCAGGCAGGGGACAGACCATTCCGACCACCTAGATAGAACACCAGGAAGATGTGTGGTAATGACTGAGGGGCCTTGACTCACCAGGGAAAAGAAGGTCCTATGTAAGTCAGGAATCTAGCTACTCATACTTAATTTCACCGTATTCACCATTTATATTCTTCTGCCCTAAGGAGACAGTCACCTCTGAGATTTTCTTTATGAATCATCCTAATATTGTTAAATTGTTAGTCATTTTTCTTGCCGCTCCCCCTCTTCATCACCTTCAAATATGTTTAACCTGTTAAACCTTTTCATAATGAGTCCTCTAATCTGACTCCACTCTGAAGTCCCCTAATGCAGATAAGCTTTTGAAAATATGAAGTTGTTGTGCATTCCAGGAACTTACATTTTTAACGTGCTTTTGGAAGCCTCAGAGTGTGAATGGGAACTGAATTCTATTTAAAGCTATGTGAAGGAAAATCTCTTTCCCTCATAGATATGCACTTTCTAAAGAATTTCCAATGATAAGCACTTCAGCATCAAGTTTCTGGCAATATACGCCCATAAAACTAATTCCATTACAGTCTTTCACATTTCACATTTTTGCTATAGGCAAAGGCAAGTTCAGCTGTAAGCAGTTTTCTTTCAACTCATTTTGTACAAGATGAGCCAGATTCTGTAACATGGTATTAGAGGGCCAGTCCAGGCTGAACAGAGTGAGAGGAAACTGAAAGACAAGATATTGTTTATCTGAGATTTGAAATGGGTTGAAGCATTAAGTGACACTATATCACATAAGGGAAAACTGTCATGTGGAGGCTTTTTCCTTAGCTCTGACATTTCTTTAGACTCCCTCCCACCTTTTTTTTGGCATGGAAAATTGGGGCTTTGGGGAAAAGTAGAAATTTCATCTCCTAAAGAAAATCTCATCCTGAGAAGTACAGATGAGAGGGCTTTGCTCTCAGAGCTGCATGCCCCATCTTTGACTAGTTCACTGTTCAAAAATTTCCACCCATATTTAAGGGGAGGTTGTACAAGCAGTGACACAAAGATTAAGTTCTACGGAGGAGCACTGACAGAGGACCACAGAAAACTGCATTCTCTGAACTCCAGGCAGCATTTATGATTGGGCAATCTATAGCAAAAAGGACTTTCCTTGGAAGCAATCATAGAGACAGAAAGAATGGATGGTGGTGGGAACAGACGCCTCTACTTCTTCCCTGTCTCCTTTGGTAATCTGTGAATACTAGGAAGAAATCCAACAAAATGTCAATTTTCCAAGTGTAAACTCCAGTGAATCAAAGACCATGAGCACAAATTATAGCAAGAAAGAGGAAAAGAAAAAAAAGAAGATATGTCTAAGAGTACCTTTTTCTATTCATCTTGTAGGCTATTTCCTTAAAATAGATAGGAAAATATGACTCGTGACTTAGTATGTGTCCCCCCAAAATGATACCAAAAATAGCTGCCTGTCATTACTTTGTATATCCTTTTTTTTTCTTTTTAACTCCACTCAGCAAGTGTGGGCCTTAAACTAAAGATTAGTTTTGACAAAATAGATAGGAAACCACTACTAGTTGCAGCTCTGACATGAAATAAGCTTAAGCATTTGTCTCTCCTGCCTTTAACATAAGAAAAGCGAAACAAATGGAAAAAGAATGACTTTCCTTGGACCCATCAGAGAGCTAAGGTTGCAGATAAAACCTTCTACCCTGAGAGCTGGAAGAGCAGCAGAATCCAGAGACCCAAACATGACATCTGCTCCTGGAGCCACACCTCATAAGGACATTTATTTATTTATTTTTAAATATTTTATTTATTTATTCATGAAAGACAGAAAGACAAAGAGAGAGAGGCAGCGACATAGGCAG
Source organism: Canis lupus familiaris (assembly GCF_011100685.1). NCBI lineage: Eukaryota > Metazoa > Chordata > Mammalia > Carnivora > Canidae > Canis > Canis lupus. The sequence goes on from NC_049250.1 coordinate 9,576,813, forward strand.
AGGGAAAAGCAGACTCCCCATGGGACTTGATCTCAGGACCTGGGATCATGACCTGAGCCAAAGGCAGATGCTCAACTATGGAGCCACCCAGGTGCCCCTAGTAAGAACATTTAAATGACACCTGTGACAAGCTACTTCAGGCAGTATGGACAGGTATGAGCATGAGCCATTTTGGTGGGCTGTAACTCCAGAAATCTTCCCAGGTTCTCACAATGAAGGTCCAAGAAAGGTTCCCCGGAGTCTCTAGGAGATAAAAGAGAAGAGTCAGCATCATGAAGGGTCATGAGGCTCCTCAACAAAGTCTACTTTTCTGGGGAAAGCCTTTCCCAGCAATTTATCTCACTAGGAAGCTGAAAGACAACTGTACAACTCCAGAGCCTTCTAGACTTCCTATCTCGCAGGCATTCAAGAATAATCACCACAAGAAACACTTGTGAAGGTATTTGCCCACAGACACAAGCCAACTAAACATGTAAGATTTAATCATAAGATTATAGAACTTTGCTCTTCCTCCACACCTTCCCACCACATTACAGGGCTCTAGGATAACAGTGGATTACATCAGCAGAACTGCAAGATGCAGAATCTATCTGAGAATGAGTAGTTAGGGAAGCCCAGAGACAGTAGAAAAGACAAAAATAGGTACAATACAGTAATTTACAGTGACAACAAGCATTATACATGGCCCAATTCCTAGGTAGATTAACATAAAACCTTGTATCAAAGTCCCATTGACCTTAGTTCCTATTACCTAATACAGCATTTCTGGCTTTCATCAAAAAACTGTAAGACATGCTAAAACGTCAGAACAAATCACACTCTGAAGGCACAAAGCAAGTATCAGAACCAGACTTAGATATGGCATAAATTTTGAAATTATCACACAGGGAATTTAAAATAACTGTGACCAATATGTTAAGAGCTCTAATGAAAGAAATAGACAACATGCAAGATAAGATGATTACATAAGTGGAAAAAAGATGGAACTTTAAAAAAGAACCAAAAGAAAATGCCACAAGTCAAAAACACTGTAATTAATGAAAATGCCTTAGGTGGGCTTGTCGGTAAATGGATACAGCCAAGGAAAGACTCAGGGACTTCCAACTAGGTCAATAGAAATTTCTTAAACTGACATGAAAATAGAGAAAAGAATGAATAAAACAGAACAAAACATTTAATTACTATGGTACAGTTTCAAAAAGTAGAACATATATGCAATGGAAATAGCAAAACTAGAACAAAGAGGAAATGCAGCAGAAAAAATATTTTAATTAATAATGACTAAAAATTTTACAAAATTAATGACAGGCAACAACAACAAAAAAAAATCAGTAAGCTCAAAGGATACTCAGAAAGATAAATACCAAAAGGTCTACCTCTAGGCATATCATATTCACACTGTAGAAATCCAAAGACAGAGGAAAAAAAGACTTAAAAGAAGCTAGGGAAAATAGAACATTTTACCTATAAAGAAACAGGAAAGAGAGACAGTCTCCTCATCAGAATCAATAATCACTTTAAATATGAATGGTCCAATACACCAATAAAAAGATAGAGCTTGTCAGAGGGGACTCAAAAACAAGACCCAGGGGACACTCATGTGGGAACTATGTATCCATATAATTACCTATCTTTTACGTAACTATTTATCTTTTAAATAATATCTTTTAAGCAATTTTTATTCTCTTTAAGCAATGCAGAAATGTTTTTGCTAGTGTATCTCCATTTAAACTGTTTCTGACATCCTTTTGGACCATTTTAGGACCAGATACAAATCTAAATTCAGTCTTCTATATTTATTAGCTGTTGTCCTTTGAAAAAGAAATTAGATTAATATAACTTATCCTGCTCTTCTTCTTTCATAACAGTTCAGAAATTTCATTGAGCTCAAAAAAAGTAATGCAAAAGTAAAATTCTTACTAAACTGGGTAAACATAGTTACTAATATATGCATTTATCCACTTATAATTCTCCACTTTCCTTACAAGAATTTTTAAAATTTCTTTTATGTTTACTCTTTTATTACTTCATCACTTTGTGCCATTTCATTTTGCCTGCCTATCTCTTTGACCAAGATGATTTCAAATTTAATTGTACTCATAATAATGAATTTCAAAATGATTTACATGCGAAAAAGGAAAAGCAACTGCACTGATGTGCAAATGTTAAATCCCTCAGGCTCTGAGACAGACTATTTATTTCTCAAGAACTAGCCTTTGCTAATTTTTGGAAAGTATTTGCATATAAGAGTCATGGTGTCACTCTATTATGCTTCTACTGAATTGCTTGCCTGTGATCAAGCACACAAGAGTCAACTTTACTTTTTTTTTTCAACTAAAGTACTTTAATAACCCCAGAATATAACATATGAAAATGGTCCCTTGGTGACCTGAATTCCTCCCTAAACATTTCTTTTATTTTCTCTAGTTCCACGTAATAGGAAATTACTCTGTTTCTCTAGGGCTTCATTTTCTTGGCTGTGTAAAGCAGTCTATGATTCTATATGACAGTGAATAGAATTTAATACTCTGTACTAACCAGAGTCCTTAAAAATGACAAGTCCATTTTGTTTTTTCATATTTCCTAATTGAAAGACAATCCAGGGATGAAAAATATTGGGGAGAGAACAGAAAAAGACTGAGAGAAAGGAAGGGAAATTTTAAAAAGAAAACCTTGACTTGCTGCTGGATGAGCTGCACCTTTGCTTCCATGGCATTGCAAGAGAATCCCAAGGACCTTACTTAGCCCTGCCAATTTGCTATTGAAAAATACATCCCATTCTCTTCAATTTGCAGAAAAATCAAACAAAGCCATTTTCTTAATTTTTTTCAGCTTCCTGGGAGTGGAAAAAGTTATTCAGAATGGCTTTCACTGAAGTAAATATCTCAAAGTTTTCCCTTTTTCCTTCTCAATATTTTCCATGGACCCACTCTGCAGCGGTGTCTTTAGGAGTTAAGTACAAAGCCACAGAGACATACTGAACATATTGATTACCAAGTAAAATGGTTTCCTTGGCAACCATAACCCAATGAAAGCCTTTAGAACTGCCTTCCTTTCACACATGAAGTTTTTTCTAATGATTACAGACATCACAGATGGCAAAAACAGATACAAAAGTACCTGCTTTAAATGCATTGCTGCAGAAATGAAGCTGATTCAGCAAGAGAGACTGTTTTGTGGTTAGCTAATGCATTTTAAATTTGTAATATAATTTTTCAGTAATTATAAAATGAATTAATTCCTTTGTGCATTATAGTATGTGAATGTATTATTTATTACTGGCATAATAATCACCACACACTTAGTGGCTTAAAATAACAAAAAGTTATTAATCTATAGCTCTGCAGGTCAGAAGTCTGACACAGGTCTCCCTGGACTAAAATCAAGATGTCAGAAAGTCTGTGTTCCTTTCTGGAGGCTTTAAGAGAGAATAGAGAATCTCTCTTTAAGAGAAATGGAAAATCCATTTCCTTGCCTTTTTCAGTTTCTACAAAACACCTGCTCTCCTTGGCTCATGGCCCCCTTCTTTTTTTTAAGCTAGGACTATCACATCTCTGGTCTTTCCTCCACTGTCACTTCACATCCAGTAAAGCTTCTTGCTTTTAAAAACTCTTCTGATTACATTGAGTCCACCTGGATAATCCAGAATTATTTCCCCAGTGCAAGGTCATACCCTTAACCCTCTTCATCGCATCTGCAAACCCCTTGGGCCATGTCAGATAACATATTCACCTGTTCCAGGGATTAGGCTATGGAGATCTTTAGAGGCCTATTTTCCTGCCTGCCAAAATGAATCTATTGTCTAGCATATTGACAAAAAAGAGGCTTCTCAAAATACTGAGGTGCAGTGCCACATGCACTTTGAACTACTTCCTTTAAGTACTGGTGATTATTTCTCATTGATTTAGAACAGAGATCAGCAAATGTCTTCTGTAAAGGGACAGACCTTATAGATATTTGGCTTCACCAACCATATAGCCTCTGTTATAACTACTCAATTCTGCATGGTAATGTGAAAGCAGCCATTGACAGTACATCAATGAATGAGCTTGACTATGTTCCAATAGAAATTTTTATTCAAAAATTGGCAGTAGGCCAGATTTGGCCTGTGGGCTAGAGTTTGCTGACTTGTAAACTAAAGCTATGAAATCTTTAATCCCATAAGTAAAATTTGATACACATTTTCAGAACTGAGACCTCTCCTTTTGTATATAGGAGATAATAAAACTAAAAGTCTGCATGTGGCTTCTTTAACTATATTATGAAGAATAGAGACATTCTTCATGATTACAAAATCTGTGTTGAGTATCAGTGTTAGGGAATAAGACTATGAAGAGCTAAAAGACCAAGAGTCAGCCCTTAATGGGCTTGTAATGTAATTGGATAGGTGACACAGAGTCATTGAAAGATAATAACATAATTTTTTAAATCTAAGTAATTGCATACATTATTTAACTTCCAAAAATGTCTTTAAAAATTGTATGATGGGAAGTCCCCCTCTGGTCATGGTAAAGGACTTTTTATGAAACTAACCTCCTCGAGGACAACAGTGATAAACTCTGGACAAAATATTTTATTTTATTTTTTTAGAAGATTTATTTACTTATTTATGAGAGACACAGACTGAGAGAGAGAGAGAGGCAGAGATATAGACATAGGGAGAAGCAGGCTCCTCGCAGGGAGCCTGATGCGGCACTCGATTCCAGGTCCCGGGATCAGACCTGAACAGAAGGCAGGTGCCCAACCGCAGAGCCACCCAGGCATCCCTGGACGATATATTTTAAGAAACAAACAAAAAACTGTATGTTCGTAGTGGAAATTGATTAAAAGCACATCAGCAAGTTGATACTCTAAGTAATACTACTAGATATTCTTCATTTGAAAGGGAAATGACAACGGATGGAAGCTAGGATTTCTAGGAAGAAATAAAGGGTGTTTGAAGTGCCAATTATATGGGTACATACATGAGACTTGCTTTTATTGTCTATGTATATGTGTATGCACATCTAATATGTGTGAATCCTTCTACATATTAATTGCTTTTTAAATATATTGATTTTTAAAAGATTTTATTTATGTATGAGAGAGAGCACCAGCATGAGTAGGGGCAGAGTGGAGCAGGGAGCCCAATGCAGGGCTCAATCCCGGGGCTCGGATCAGGATCTGAGCTGAAGGCAGACGCTTAACCCTCTGAACCACCCAGGCACCCTTTTTAAATATATTTAAAAGCCATAAGAATGTTTAAAGCAAAAATAAAAGGGGGGCTAACACTGTACCATGAACTTATAATGCATTTGATGTAGTAGCACTTAGTATGGAGAATAAATTGCAATGAACTGTGGCACAATCCTTACATTTTACATGAAGAGGTAGGATATTAGCCCTAAGTACATTGTAATAAATTAAATATCTATATTGTAATTACTAGGGTAAACACATACACACACACACACACACACACACACACACACACTCCAAAGAGGCAGAGCTATGAAGTCAATAGAAGAATCATAATGAAACCCTAAAAAAGTATTCAATAAAGCAAAAGAAGGCAGAGAAGGTAAAATAAATGAACATATACCTGTTGGGACAAAGAGGAATGAATAGTAAAATGCATAGGCCTAAATCCAAACATATCAATAATTATTAAACATAAATGAATTAGAAATTCCAAATAAGAAGCAGAAATTATCAGTCTGAATTTTTAAAGTAATCTCTGAGAATCACACCTTAAATATAAAGGAAGCCTATATATAAGTATACAGATTGGAAGCAAAAAGATGGAACATGATATCTCATGAAAAGTAACAGATCGAGAAATCTGAGTGGCTATGCTAATGCCAGAGAAAAAAATGACATCAATACTAAGATTATTACTAGAGATTAAGAGGGACAGTTCATAATGATAAAAGCTTAATTCACCAGAAAGATGTAATGATTATAAAATTTGTGTAATAGTCGATGAGCTTAAAAATCACAAAACAAACATTGACAGAATTCAATGGAGAAATAAACAAATCCATACTCATAGACTGGGTGAGTCAATATTGTTAAACACTGCTTCTCCAAAAATTGACCTATAGAGTCAGTGCAATCTCAATTAAAATCCCAGCAGTATATTTTTGGTAGAAAATTACTAGTTGACTTCAAAATTTATGTGGAAATGCTTAGAACCTAAAAGAGCCAAATAATCTTGGGGGAAATAAAATGAAAATATTTGGAAGACTTTCATTACCAGATTTCAAGAGTTACTACAAAGCTATATTAATCTTGATAGTGTGATAATGATATAGGATTGATAAATAGACTAATAGAATAGACTCGTTCTTAGAAGATCAAGTGATGATTTTAACCAAGAAACCAAATTAATATAAGAGAGAAAGGAATGTCTTTTCAACAAATTCTGATGGAACAACTGGCTGAAATTAATTCAAGATGGATCATAGAGCTAAAAATAAAACTAAATTCTATAGAAACATCTGGAAGAAAACATAGGGAAATATCTTCGCAAATTTGGGATAGAAGAAAATCTCTTAGGATCCAGAAAACATTCTCCATAAAAGAAAATACTGGTAAAATGTATTTCATCAAACTTAAAAATTCTGTTTATTAAGAGGTACTGTCAAGGAAATGAATAGGCAGGCCACACTTATCAAACTGTGCTCTTAGTATTTGGAAACTACTTTCTTTTTATTATAGGAATGAGCAAAGGAGTGACTATATAATGATGAAAGTCAAGTTTCTCAGCACTGAAGAAGAAAATTACAAGTATAAAAAGGCAAGGACAAGAATTTATCCTCTGGCATTTTATTATTGTAATGGAATTGGATGTATCAGTATGAACTTGTACTCCTAACTCCATGTAAAAGGCTCTCTTCTTCTTGTCCTTTCCTTCATCTGTCTCCATCTCCTTCTCCTCACCCACTCCTCCTTCTTCATTCTCTACCTCTGTATATGTATATATACACACACACATACTTCCTAGTTCTGTCTTCTCAGAAAGTCTATAAATCACTGTAACATCAGAGCAATACACACGTCTGGCACCTAGATCTTGGTTTCTAAATACCATTACCCACTTAAAGAAGAGAAAAGTTTCTGGGAGAAAAGTTTGATTCCACAATTCAATTGATTCATCTTGCAGGGAAACAAGATGAAATTGCAAGAGCTTGTGTCAGACAAAAAGTGTCATGGTCAGGTTTATGTATCAACTTGCTAGAGAAGACAGATAGACATGAGCAGGAGGGTAATAGATGGACAACTGCTAGGGACCACCAGTTCTCCTCCCCCCCCCCCCCCCCGCCCACCTCCCTTAGACCAACCCCTTTTGCGGTTTAGCACAGACCAAGAAACAGAAGATACCCTCTACGGTGATGGCTCCAATTTTGGAGCATGCACACTTAAGACATACCATGGCCCCACCCTCCCACCCTCAGTAGGTTGCTCTTAAGCCTTCGGGGAAGATGACTGACACAAACTTGCTCAAAGGGCTGGAGCGGAGGAAAGCAAGGCCCACCCAAAGATGGAACTGTAACTGTAAGATGGAGGAGAGGAGACCACATAAAACCCCCTACATGGACACAATGAGAAATTCAGTGCGCTGCCATCCACCCTTGGGTGAGTGGTCTCTGGAGTGTACTATCACTTTTTGATAAATAAAAAAACTTTGCTACTTTAACTCTCTAATCTCTCGCCTAAATTTTTTCCTTGGAGAAGACAAGGACAAAGGAGTTCCCCAACCCACCACCCGGTAACAAGCTAGACTCTAGCCCCAGTTATTAAACCAAACACTAGGCTATGTGTTGTGGAGAAGGTATCCTGTACGTGTGTTTAACATCTACAACCAGGTGGCTTTAAAAGTAGATTATCCAGGATAATCTGCATGGCCTGAACTGAGTAGTTAAAAGGCCTTAAGATCCAAACTGAGGTTTCCCTGTGAAGAAGAATTTCACCCCAAGGACTGCAGTTTCAGCTCCTGCATAAAAGTTTCGGTCTTTCCCCAGGGCTCTGCAGATTGTGGATTTGCCTAGGAAGGCCCACAGTCATAGAAGTCAATTCTTTGCAATAAATCCTCTATCTATCTATCACCTATCTATTATCTATCTATCTATCTATCTATCTATCTATCTATCTATCTATCTATCATCATTTCCTCATGGTTCTGTGTCTCTCTGGAGCTCTAACTGACACAGTCAGGAAGTACAAAATGATGGCAACATATCAAAAAGATATATAGTGGCAGCTAACTTATAGAGGCTTCTATCTACTCCAAATGAAAATAAAAATAAATAATGGGTTGAAGAAAATAAGACTCTATGTGTCTATACTGACATAAATAAATGAATAAACATAAATAAGTGGAAAGATGGGAACAACTGTTCTTTCAGTAGAATGCCAACTAACCAGTGAAGAAAAAATGGTGTAACTAGAAAAGCATCAATGAGTGCTAAAACTCTGTAAAGGTTGATGAGGAGCAGGATATTTACATGGTGTCCAGATTATTAATTGGATAGAAAGATAATAACTCTACTGTGAAGAATCATCTAAATTAAAGGATCCAAGTTAACACCATCATTATTGGGCAAACTAAACTCATATGCCTCATGATAGAGCTCACTCAGAAGGATGCAACATCACTTCTGTGGGATCCCTGACAACATGCATTTAGCCTAATCATGAAGAAATAAACGTAAAAAATGAGAAAGATTTTGTAAAATAAATGTCTTTTCTCCTTTAAAATGCAATGTCCATAAAGATTTTTAAAAGGCTGAGGGATTGTTTGGGATAAAAGAGATGAATTCGCATAACAACAACGTGTAATTTGTAATCCTGGATTACATCCTGCATGAGAAAATAAAATTAGCTACAAAGAACATTATTGGGAAAATTGACAGTTTTGCCCGTGGGTCAGATAATAGTAGTGTATCAGTGTTAAATTTCCCAACTTTGATTACTGTAGTTATATAGGGTAATATCCTTGTTCTTGGGAAATATAGTCTGAAATATTTAGGTGCAAAAAGTCTCAATGTCTCCACATTACCAAAGGCTCAGAAAAGTACGCAAATATAAACAAATATACAGTGGGAACTTAATAAATCAGATGGGACAAAGGTAAATAATTGAAGACATTGATAAAAGGATAAAGGAGTTCCTCACAGTATTCTTGCAACCTGTCTGAAAATTTGAAACCATCACAAAATAAACAATTACAAAGAACATATATGAAAACATATATGGTGCCAAGATTGCGTTTTGCAGTGATAACCACATGGCTATGAAGTAAACGGAAGACGTGAGGTATTATTTCCTTTGAAAAGCAATCAATAAATAAGACTAAAGATCAACAGCTAAAACAAGGTGGTTTTTCCATGCTGCCTCATTGCTATAGGTTAACTAAAACAGAAGCCCAGAATTTTGTTTCTGAACTCCATGAATCTTTACTGGTATTTTTCCCATTTTTCTGTTCTGCTTTCCAGTATCTCATGGCTGGAATTGTCTAAACCATGGTTCCAACTGGATCATTCTCTACCAATCGTTAAAGAATTATCTGTTTTCATAAACCTCAAAAGATAGTAATCAAATATTTATCATAGCTAAATAGCAGGATATCCAACAGGAGAAAATACCTTTCCAACTGAGCCTCATGTTTTCCTCAGTGGCTTCAGATAGTGTAGCCTAAGTAATTTTAGAAGAAATTCTCTTCTCAGTTTAATAAGTAGATGATAGCAGGCTTATTTTATTGGCGAGGAGGCACTATAATTGGACTTTGAGAAAGTAAAAAAAGAAAAACCATGATTATATTGCTTTGTTGTTGAATTGGTGATAAGGAGGATGGACTTAAATTGATAATGGGAGTTGAACTTTTCCCATTTGTAGAGACCTCTATTGTTGAAATAAGTGGGTTGTATGTGTTTTTTGTTTATTTCTTCCCCCAACCCGAGATTCTCCAATCCCAAATAATTTTTTCCCCAAAGCTGCAATTACTGAGATTACAAATAATGTGAAGCATCACAGATGGTCCTGGCATGTTTCCAACACATAATCACCTGTCGTGTGCACTAATTCCTGCTATGATTAAGCCCCTTTATTCACAGTAGGGTCTGACAGCTCTATTGTTTAAAATGTCACCCATTAATACAACAGGCATGAGCTTGTCTGTACTCTAACTAGTCTCCTTGCATATTTTCTATGTCAGCTTCAGTTAAGCTGTTATACCCTGTATTTGATGAGTCATCACTTTTCCTGGAGCCTGGCATTGTCGATAAAAGACTAATGATATGTGAGACCACAGCTCAGTTAGATATGGATAGATTGATATGGATTTAAACAAAGCCTTCTAGAAAACATTAGAAAGAGAATTTTATAGGCTCCAGACGAACAGAGTAAACATGAAAGTGTCTTGGTTTCTTTTAAGCTATATATATATTAAAAAAGATAAAATGCTAGGGCTTAAATATGGCAATAATGGCATGTTCCCTTGTTTCTGGAAAACAAGCTTATGGCTAAATCTGTGAAAAATTTTCCGCTTGAATATACATTTGATATATATTGCAATATATATGTTCAACATATTCCCAATGTATCACTGGTAATAAAGGCAATCTTTTCAAAATATTTTTATTTTTTTCTATGAAACTAACTCCAAGTGCTAATTAATGGGGCAATCTTATGAATCAGACAACAGAGACATAGAGCTCACTTAATATAAAAGAAGAATCCAAATACATTCTATAGGTGACCTTGAAAAATGGAAAATTACAAGTGCTTTTTCTGTTGTTTGAACGGGAAATCTTGTGTGATCTTAAAAAGCTCCATTGAGAAAAGTTGGCACGGTCCTAAAGTGACCCAAATGGAGATGCCAGGAAGAATAAGGAAAGCTTTGTGTTAATGCTTAAGTTCTATCTCCCAACGATATCGTATTCAAATTCATGCATGCCTTGCTAATATCTTTCACCTGCTCTGGTTTGCATTTGTGATTGCAACTAGATTCCTCCAGCCCTTAATCAAATAGCAGCCTCATTCTGTTTCTATAACCCACAGAGACCATGCAATCGTGTCTGTACTCGCTTCTGTGGTCTAATGTTTGCCTAAAGTTTGATCACAGACCACAGCAAGTTACAGTGATCGAGCAGAGACCATTGTGAGATGAATGCCTTTTCCAGATCCATCTCTTCCATGAGCTGCAAAGATTGATGGAGAGAAAGATAAGAGAGACAGAGAGAAAGATGGTAAGCAGAGGTAGATAGAGACATAGGTAGATAGATATAGATAGATGGATAGATGGATAGATAGATACATAGAATTAGAACTCCCAACTCCAACATTTCCAGCATATGACCCATGTGCAGAGCCCTTCTGATTCTTGCCTCAAGACCTTCACTTGTTCACTTTTATTACCAAGTCCTAAACTTCCCCATACATATAGTGAAGATGTTATCCCTAATGAATCAAAGAACTTGAAAGGCCAGTCAAAAGTTATCAATTGAACCAAAAGGAAGTAAAAGCTGTACTACTTTAAAAAAAAATACTGATTTGGTGTCCTTCAGTCAACCTCCTACTGATAGAAAGAAATGTTTGAAAGGAGAGCCTCTGGCAATCCTACAAGATACAGTCTAAAAAGAATCGATACTCTGGGGACAAGATTTTAAGAGGATTCTAAATATGGTTTCAGAATCCCACCCTTTGCTTATCACAATATAAAGCTGTCTGACATGGTGTGCTTTCATTCCAGAGCACATAGGTGCATGGGTGGGTGGACGCCCTGCCCTGCACCAGTTTTCCCCTTTCTCTCCTCCTCCTGAACTAAATCTCAAATTGATGCCAAAGGACAACTCCTGTGAGGACAGCTACATTTCATCACTTGTAGAAATTAGGCAAATATGTAGATAGCAGAGCAAATTGGTACTTAGACTCTGCCATGTTTCTAAAAATAACAACAGTAACAATTAGCCCTGAAACTGCTCGTTAAAATGTCTAAAACTCTTTCAAAAATAATAGTTAGGAATACTATTGAATCATCAATTACTTTTTAAAGGCACTTGTTAATTGCCATAAAACCTCCTCTGTTGATATAATTTATTGCAGATATTCAATCTGTTAGAGATGTAACATAATTTTTTACATAATTTTGGGAAAAAATGCATACAAATCTAATTTTGTAAACTGTATAACATTTTAAATATGCTTGGAGAGCATTGTATGTTAAAAAAAAAAAAAAAGCCTGTACTGTATCCATTTGAAAGTGAGAGCAAGAATTTAATATCATAAATAAAAATTGCCTACTTTCTCTTTCCTATACTTTTAATATCTTACTCTTTAGAATTTCTTAAAACTAGTACACTTATACAGCATAGTATATTCTTGTAGAGATGCATGCATAATTGCATATTTATGTAATATAGTCACTTATTAGAATCTCATAGCATATATGTATTGCATAGTTATGTAATATAGTCACTTATTAGAATCTCATAATGAGCTACACCAATTTAGATATATGCCCAGTCAGGTTATATTTCCCCACACATAGCAACTATATGTGCTATGTATGCAGATTGTAAAAGTGTGATACAGCTTGAGGTTGAGGCAGTATAAAAATCTTTAAGTGCATGGGCTCTGGAGTCAGCTATATTTGATTCCTGTCTCTTTCAGTAGACTTGGCAAAGTTACTTATACACTCTAAGACTCAGTTTCCACCACTGCAAAATAAGCAATAGTAATAACGCTATCCTCAAGGACTTATGGCATAAAAACCAATTTTGCACAAGACAAAATGATCAAGACTGTAATAGTCCCATGACAGTCTGTTCTTGCTGAGATAATGCTGTGTAACAACTTCAAAATCTGAGAGGCGGGCAGCCCGGGTGGTTCAGCGGTTTAGTGCTGCCTTCAGCCCACGGCCTGATCCTGGAGACCCGGGATCAAGTCCACGTCGGGCTCCCTGCATGAAGCCTGCTTCTCCCTCGACCTGTGTCTCTGCCTCTCTCTCTCTCTCTCTAGCTCTCTCTCTCTCTCCCTCTCTGTCTCTCATGAATAAATAAATAAAATCTTTAAAAAAAATCTGAGAGGCTTACAAAAGTAACAGTTTATCACTAGGTTACATGTCAGGAGCTGGTTGACTGCAGCTCTGAGGATCTGAGGCTATGTTACAGGCAGCAGGTATATGATGGGTCAAGTCTCTGCTTATGCTAAGAGCCAGGCTAGAGAAGTGGCCCCTATTGATATATGTTGTTCACATGGTAGAGGGCAGAAACCCAAGAGTAATGGTGTAAATATGCACCACTTCTTAAAAAAATTCTGCTCAAGCTGCCACCCTGTCACTTCTACACTATACCTGGACCAAATGGGTCACATGGTCAAACCCAAAGTCAGTGAGGCAGAGATACATACCCCCCAACCAAGAGGAAGGCAAGTTACATGGCAAAGGGTATATATGGATATTTAGATTATTTAGGGGGGGGAGGGGGGAGAAAAATGTGTAACAATAATGCAATTTACTCTATATGCCCAGTGTCAAAAACAGCTTCATATAATTTGGTGAAAATGAGGAATTTGCTGAAAGAGACCACTGACTAAAGAAAGAGATGAACAAGAAAGTCATGAACCTGATAGACACATATCTGGGCCTCAAGAACAACGGGAAAACAAAGTCTTAGCCTAGCCTAGCCTAGCCTAGCTATATTGCTAGGCTTCTGTTTCTCTCTCCCACCAATGGGTTTTGGCTTCATGTTTTTGTCCCCAAAGAAGATTAAATTCCATCATGTGGCAAAAAACATGGCTGTCTCTGGCTCCCAACTCTCACAATCTTCCCCCAAAGAGTGACTCTCTCTCTCTTTAGCACTTCTGGTTACAGAAGTGCTGAAGAAAAATAGTGACTGAATCAGATGTCTGTGTTTTGGCCCAACCTATGAGATGCCCTATCAACTATTAGCTCGAGCTAGGGTCACTTTCCACAGGACCACATGATGTGAAAGCTGGTATAGGGACAGAACAAGAGTTCACCCTATCAGGACATAGTACATGGATGTATTTAAGAGTTAAAAATTATTTATAGAACAAGTAGTATTTTGCTTTAAACAAATCTGTTTTTTGTGTACTACATCAGTTCTATTGGCCAACTTTCAGCAATACAAGTTTACATTTCCACGTACAATTCTGAATGACCTTTAGAGCCCAGTGTACCTAGTTGAGAACAACCTGCCTTATCTGTCAGATGGGTATGAATGGAGTACCATGTCATAATGGTTTTGTGAGGATGAAATGAGTTAACATATACAAAGTGCTAGAACAGTGCTTGGTCCATAGCAAATGCTCAGTAAATGTTTATTTTCTAATTGATCTAGATTGATGTGTTAGTGAAAGCATGTGTGTATAACTGTATAAAAAGCTTACATATAAGATACACATACATATACGGGAAAATGGCCCTCTCACAAAGGAGAAGTTTATCTTGAGATTATTATTTTGTGCTGTATTACAGCAATATTTCCTGGGCCACATTTCATCTTAATGGCTAAGCAACAAACCAGGTGTAAACAGATGGTTATTCTGCTGTGGGTCCAGATGGCTTCTCTATAGTCCTACCGTGGGCAGCTTCTAGGTTCACCTTGAAATGTGTATAGCAACGTATTTCTCTTGGTGATGTGATGACTTGAGAGTACTCTAAGAGTCTGCCAGGTGCATGGTGGGGAGGATAGCACAAGATGAGTGCTGGAGTATCACCCTGCCCTCCACATTCTGTATGTGCCATCCTCGGATGAATTAACATAATGCCTTTTCATAGGTTTCAAAGTATCCACCATCTATCTGACCCCACTGAAATATTTTTGAAATGATTGAAAAACAACTAAAAATATATCAACAGAGGGGAAATATGGGGAAATTTCTGAGGTTTTTATAAGAAGTGTTTCATAAAACAGAGGATCATGGAGGAAGGGAGGGGAAAATAAAACAAGACTAAATCAGAGAGGGAGACAAACCATAAGAGACTTTTAATCATAGGAAACAAACTGAAGGTCGTTCGAGGGTAGGGGTGTGGGGGGATGGGGCAACTGGGTGATGGGCATTAGGGAGGGCACAGGATGGAATGAGCACTGGTTGTTATGGAAGACTGATGAATCACTGACCTCAACTTCTGAAACTAATAATACATTATATGTTAATTAATTGAATTTAAATTTTTAAAATGAGATTAAAAAAAAGAAGTGGTATTTCAAATTCCTGACAACTTTTCATTATTTAGAAAAATTCCAA
The DNA here is from genome assembly GCF_011100685.1 of Canis lupus familiaris. Lineage (NCBI taxonomy): Eukaryota > Metazoa > Chordata > Mammalia > Carnivora > Canidae > Canis > Canis lupus. The sequence continues at coordinate 9,592,065 of NC_049250.1, forward strand.
TGGCATTTTAATGGCACTCTTCAGGGGTTGGGGGTGGCGGAGAAATAGCTTTTCAATGGAGAAGACAGCATATTAAAGCAATTCATGAGGCCATGTTTTTGCAGATTACCTGAATAATGTCCATAGTCACTCTTAGATTATTTACATATTTTATATTTCATACATGGAAATAGGAAAGTTGTGACAAATAAGTCGGAATACAGATGATAGCTGTAGAGCATAGTGGTAAAGAGTATAGGCTTTAGCATAATGAAAAGTAGGTATAAATCTTAGATCCACTACTTTAAAAAATTATTTCTGCTTATTTTGACACAAAGTAGTTTTTTATTACTTATTAAAATTTTTGAAAATCTGTAGACATAACCAGCATTGAATGGTATAGTAAGCATCTCTCAAACATAAGGATATTTTTCACTCAATCACAATGCCCATACAACCCCAATCAAAAATAACAATTCCTTGATATCATTTAACATCGACTCCATATGTAAGTTTCCACAGAAATGTCAAAATATCTTTTCTCAGTTAGTTTCAAATCACAATAAAAAGAGAGACTACCTGTTACATTTGGCTGTTACATCACTTGAATGTCTTTTTCTAATTATTTAATTTAAATAATTTACAATAAAAAGATAAATTTAAAAAATGTACAAGGCACCTGGGTAGCTCAGTCGGTTAAGCATCTGCCTTCTGCTCAGGTCATGATCTCAGGGTTTTGGAATTGACCGCATCCGGCTCCCTGCTCAGCGGGAGCCTGCTTCTCCCTCTCCCTCTGCTTGCCACTCACCCTGCTTGTGCTCTCTCCCTCTCTCTGTCAAATAAATAAATAAATAAATAAAATCTTTTTTAAAAACTTTACAGTAAAATTCACCTTTTCTCATGCACTGTTTTATGAGTTTAGACAAATGTCTAAATTTGTGTAGCCACCACCATAAGATACAGACAGTTCCATCACTACAAAAAACTTCCTTTGGCTGCCCCACCATAGTGACATTCTCTTCAACAGCTACTGAGCAATATACTCTCCATCCCTCTAATTTTGTCTTTGCCAACATGTCATACAATCCTGAGTAGTATTCCATTACTTATGTATACCACACTTTGTTTACCCATTTACCATCTAAAGGACATTGGATTGTTTCCAATATTTGTGGGGGGGGATTGAAAATAAAGCTTTGTAAACCTTCACATACAGGTTTTTGTGTGAGTATTTTCATTTCTCTTGGGCAAATACCTATAAGTAGGATTGAATCATATGGTGAATGCATGTTCAGCATTATAAGAAATGGCCAAACAATTCATCCAAAATAACTGTATTATTTACTGTAGTCATTCTGATAGGTGCATAGACCTACATCTTTGTGATTTTAATTTGCATGTTCCCGAAGACTAAATATTGGGGATGCTGCTATGTGCTTATTCGCCTACTACATGTTTTCTTTAGTGAAATGTCTGGGCCCAGCATGGGCACCACACAAGGGTTCATCTGGCACTGGGGCAGTGGTTAATATGGACTTCAGTTCTCAAACACTTCATTATGTATATATATTTGGTCTGTGACACATATATAGCTCATGGGGCACCCTGGGACTTATGTCAGTTCAGACACAGAATGGGGGGTACCCTTCCCTAGCCCTCTATAGTCTGGGATTTCTCTTATAATCTCTGGCCCCATTCTGCTTTTTGTACTCCTCTATCTAGAAAGATGGAGTTCTCAGAGTTTAGCCTCCCATATTGACACACAGTCCCTCACAGTGGAAGCTGTCCATGTCATCCATCATGATTCACATTTCGACTTCCATCCCCAGTCCACTCATTGTTTACTTTTCATGATCTTTGAGTAGCCACTTTTTGTCTTCTGTTCAGAGAATTTAGTTGTGATCAGTGGCAGAAATGGGTTATTATCAGTTTTGTCTAAATTGGGCAACCCTACAAGTCACTTTGAGTCTCTAAATCCAGAAAGTCCCCCCACCCTTTTTTTTTTCACTGTGCTATTAGCTTTTTGTAGAAATTGGATCAGTAGATCTGGATCATGTTCCCCTTGTCTGGCTTTCTGTGCTTCTATGTATTATTTACATTCTTTCTCCATTTCTTTTCAGTAAACTATGTAGACACTGGCTCTAAAGACTTGTTTTGCTGTGTGACTATGGACAAGTTCCTTTAGGTCTCTGGGCCTCAGTCTTTTCCTGTGAAGGTATAAGAATAGTAGTTACTGCACAGACTTGCTATAAGGGGTAAATGGAATAGTACATGTAAAGAGCTTAATGAATCTAGTGGTTCAATCAAACCGGTGTTCTTTTACTCAAGTAACTAGAAGTACAGAGATACAGAAGCCCAGGCTGGTGTGGGCAGCTCTGCCTAAGGGTACCACATGGGACCAGCCCCATCTAGCTCTTGCTTCGTCGCTCTGCTAGAGAAATGAGCCTCTGTGTATCAGCTCTTGGGTTGTTTATTTTTTCACTGTGCCCATTTGCTCAACAGCCTGCCAGTACTTAATACATGAAATTATTTTAACTATAGTCCAAATTAGTCAATCATTAGCCACTTAGAGCCTCCCTGCTTTGCACACCTCCCAAACCTCAATCTACATCTGCTAGCAATAGATGGTACAGAGCCTTGTGGTTATAAGACCTGGAGCTGTTACGGCCCTTTGGGGCTCTCTGACCCACAGACTCCCTACTGCTGTGCTGCTGGAGTACATCAGTTGGGCCCATGAGATGTGTCTCTAATCCCCATCTCCTCGGGGAGTCTCCTTGCCCTCCTCTGCTAGGCAGTGCCCCTCCTTACTGTGAGCTTCTGGGATAGCCCCACGTTGTGAGCCCATTTTATGCAATCCTGTCCAAGTGTGGCCCAGTCAAGTGTGTTATGGATTACTATGCCTGGAGACCATATCGTTGTTGTTGTTTTTTTTTTTTTGATCAGCTCCAAAATCCCTCAAAGTGCAGCCACTCTTAGTGTATGGCTTTCATTTTCGTGCCTGCAGGATAGCTGCCGCTCTTTCTGAAGGGTAAACACAAAGGGTGTGGGTCATCTGATTTGATCATCGATTTATCAGGAAAATGACAGTTCTCCTACAATTGCCAATGGAAGGTAAGTAGGCTCACTTATATCTCATTACCCAAAATAGTGAAAGAATCTGAGCATTTAAACTGTGAGCTTCCATACCCTGAATAAAGTCAGTTTTCTGTAGGAAGCAAGAGGAGGAAAAGGAATATTACCTAAAGGACTGGCAGGGCTTGTCATCCAGACCAGAGGCTTTTTCAGTACCTAATGAGAAGTGCTGAGCCAACAGCAGCACATGCTTCAAGTGCTAGAAAAGAATAACATGCTGGTTTTCTTATTACACACATAAAGCTTCACTCCACCTCGCAAACAGCCAGATCAATTCCTAGGTCTTTTGCAAGAGGCAAACATGTATCATTTTGTACTTTAATTTTATTTCCCAAATTGTTTATGACAATAGTTATTTTCCTGTGAAAAAGAGTGGTTGGAGGGGAGGACATCTTTTTGTTTTTGTTTTACCAGAATCGTAGCCTCTCACGGTGGCATTATATTTTTTTAAACTTTTTTTTTTATTTTTATTTATTTATGATAGTCACAGAGAGAGAGAGAGAGGCAGAGTGTACACAGGCAGAGGGAGAAGCAGGCTCCATGCACCGGGAGACGTGGGATTCGATCCCCGGTCTTCAGGATCGCGCCCTGGGCCAAAGGCAGGCGCCAAACCGCTGCGCCACCCAGGGATCCCTTTTTTTTTTTTTTTTAATTTTTATTTATTTATCATGGCAAGCAAATAAGAGCTTTTCTTCTTTCATCTTTCTCTTTTGCCTGGAGATAGCTGTTAATAAAAACTGTAGGAGGTGGAAAGAAGACCTAAGGCTTGAACCTATTCTCTATCATTGGGATCCCATTGAACAGTAAGTGCCCAAATTCAAGACTCTACATTCAAATCATTTTCATTATGGAACTTTTTGTTGAAATATGGTAAACAAAAGAAGTTTTTGTTTGCTTGTTTATTTGACCAAATGAGATATCTATGTTTTCTTTTCTGTTATTTCTTTTTATTTTTAAGATTTTATTTATTTATTCATAGAGACACAGAGAGAGAGAGAGAGAGAGGACAAAGACACAGGCAAAGGGAGAAGCAGGCTCCATGCAGGGAGCCCAACATGGGACTTGATCCCAGGTCTCCAGGATCACACCCCGGGCTGCAGGCGGCGCTAAACCGCTGAGCCACCAGGGCTGCCCTCCTTTTTTTTTTTTTTTTTTAAAGATTTATTTATTTACTTATTTATGATAGACACACACACACACACACACACAGAGAGGCAGAGACACAGGCAGAGGGAGAAGCAGTCTCCATGCCAGGACCCCGACATGGGACTCGATCCCCGGACTCCAGGATCGCGCCCTGGGCCAAAGGCAGGCGCTAAACCCCTGAGCCACCCAGGGATCCCCTCCTTTTTTTTTTTTTTTTTTTTTTTTTTTTTAATCAAGGTATAGTTTACTACATTTGAACATATATTTTGATAAAATTTGGTAACAGTTGTATAACCACCACACAAATTACTTATGCAACATTTCCCTTTACCTAAACCTTTCCCTCTTGTCCTTTGTCAGTTAACCCTCATTCTTCCACCCAGCCCTTGCAATTACCATAGCTTTGCCTTTTTTGGAATTTAATATTTATGGACTCATCCATTATGTAGTCCACTGTGTTTAACTTTTCTCACTTAGCAAAATGTTTTTGAGAGCCATTCATGTTTTGTGTACTAATTTTTTTGTTCCACATTATGAAGACACTACACTTTGCTTATCCATTCATTTGTTGAATATTTGGGTTGTTTCCAGTTTTTTACTGTTGTGAATAAACCCTGCTATGAACTCATTTATTTATATACATGTCTTTATGTGGACATATGTTTTTATTTCTCTTAGTCAATGTCTAGACGTAGAGTTGCTGGGTTGGATAGCATATCTATGTTTGAATTCATAAGATTCTGTCATATTGTTTTCAAAAACATGTGACCAGTTTTGCATTCTCACCAGCAGTGTGTGAAGGTCTACTTGCTCCACATCCTCACCAACGTTTGGTATTGTTAGGCTTCTTAACTTATACCACTCTAGTGGGTATATGGTAGTATCTCATTATCATTTTAAGTTACATTTTTCTAAATGACTAGTGATATTGAGAATATTTTCATGTGCCTACTAGCCATTGATATATCATATTTTATAAGGTATTAAGGTATCTATTCAAATCTTTGGTCTAGGGATGCCTGGGTGTCCCAGAGGTTGAGCACCTGCCTTTGGCCCAGGGTGTGATCCTGGGGTCCTGGGATCGAGTCCTGTATTGGGCTCCCTGCATGGAGCCTGCTTCTCCCTCTGCCTGTGTCTCTGCCTCTCTCTCTCTCATGAATAAATAAATAAATATTTTTAAAAAAACAACCAAATCCTTGATCTATTTTTCATTCGGTTATTTAGTCCTATTATTGAATTGTAAGAATTCTTAATGTATTCTAGATAAATCCTTGTCAAACACACATTTCACAATTATTTTTCTGAATATGACTCTGGCCCGCTTCCCCCTCACCCAATTATATCTTTCAAAGAGAAAGTGATTTCATCTTAATGAAGACTACTTTACAATTTTTTGTGTATAATTTGGGCTTTTTATATCTGTTTAAGAAATCTTTGCTTAACACAATATCAGAAAGATTTCTTCCTATGTTTTGTTTTTGAAGTTTTATCATCTTACCTCTTATATTTAGATGATGATACATTCTAAGTTAATTTGAATGTGTGGTTTGATTGAGTGATCAGATTATTATTATTATTATTTTTTTTTTTTTTTTGCAAACAGATCCAGGTGTTCCAGAAATATTTTTTGAAAAACAAAATGATCTTTTTTCATTGACTTTAGTACTTTTGGAAAAAAAATGACCACAAAAGTGTGAGGTTTTTTTTCAGTTTTCTTTTCTATCCCATATATTTATAGGTCTAGCCTTACACATGGACATACTGTCTTGATTACTGTATCTTTATAGTAAAGCTTGAGATCAGGCAATGTTTAAGTTCAACTTCTTTCTTTTCTGAAATAATTTTGGCTATTCTGGGTCTTTTGCCTGTCCATATAAATTTACAGTTGGCTTGTGAATATCTTTCAAAAGCAGCCAGTTAAGGCTTTGATTGGAATTACATGAAATCTACTGAAAAATTAGGGAAGATTGTCATCTTAATAATGTCAAGTCTTCAATCCACAAACATGGCACATCTCTCCATTAACGTCTAGTTTAGTTTCCCTATGTAAGCTATCCTAGTTTTTAGTATAAAGGACTTATGTGTCTTTCATCAAATTTATTCCTAAATACCTTTGATGCTATTGTAAAAGAAGCATTTTTCTTTTATTATTTCATTTTGTAACTGATGTCATATCTCCAATTTCAATTGCTTTTTATATATTGGCTTTGTATTCTGTAACCTTGCTAGATTCACTTTTTAGATTTGATAGCTTTTTTTTTTACAGGTTTCTGTCATCTGCAAATAAGAAAATTTTTACTGCTTCTTTTCTCATCTATATGCCTTTTATTACTTTTTCTTATTTTATTGCACTGGCCAGGATTGCCAATGCAATGTTAAATACCAGTGTTGAAAAGCAAAATACTTGCTATGTTTTTAATCTAGAAAAGATTAAGCCTCTCACCACTAAATATATTAGTTATAGGTTTTTTGTACATGCCCTTGGTCATGTTGAGGAAGTTCATATCTACTTCTAGTTTGCTACATGTTTTTCCTATTAAATTTTATCAGATGCTCTTTCAGTATCTATTGAAATAATTATATATATAATAATTATATTTTTGCCATTTATTCTACTAATATAATAGATTTACATTGGATAATGTTTAAATACTGAACAGGCCTTGCATTTCCAGGATAAATTCTACTTGTTCATGATATATATATATATATATATATATATATATATATATATATATATATAAATATTTCTGGATTTGGTTTTCTGATCTAGTATCTCATCAAACATTTCTGCATTTATGTTCCTGAAGAATATTAGTCTGTAGTTCTCATCTCAAAGTGAGATCTTTGGCTTTAGAATCAGGATAAAACTGGCTTCCTAGAATGAATTAGAAAGTGTTTCCTTTCTTCTGTTTTTCCAAAAGAGTTTATATGGGATTGATATGATATCTTCCTTAAATGGTTGATAGGATCCAACTGTGAAATCACCTGGACTTTAGTTGTTTTGTTTTGTTTGACAGGAAGTAAGATTTATTGGTGGGCATGAATAGAGGGGGCAGTGCTGAGGTTCTCATGAATGCAAAGCCTGCCATGTGTCCAGGAGGCTACGATTAGGGATGTATTTGACCCCACAAACCATCTGAGATGACCTCCTTTTCAACCACTATGTCTTCAAATTCCTCCACATTAAACTTAGTTAAGTTGGAACTTGGAAATGTGAATCTTCTGGCAGCCAGGGAACTTGAACCCTGTGTAGGGCTTCAATTACATGCTCCTTGTTCTACAGCTTGGTACAGATGGACATGACTATTTGGCTTAAGTGGACTCTGACCACTTTGCCCTAAGACTTCCCAAAGTCACCCTGCATAGTATACCTGTCTGGAGCATGTTAATCCCAGCACAGGACATCTTGTTGATATGGATGACGTGGAAGGGGTGGAGCCACACTTAGATGTGAAAACCATCTTTGTTACAGCTTTTCACCAGTACTTATTGGCATAAATACTGGGAGCCTGCAGGGCTTTAGAGGAGAACTGCTCATATTCATTTGATATATATATCAAATTCATATACCATATAGTGGGAACTCATCCACTTTTGCTATCTTCCACCCCAGGTCAAAGATGCAGATGTTGGCATCAGAGACGCCTCTGCAGAAGTGAGAGTTTGGATACAGTTTGTTCTTACAATACTGGTAACCTTGGGCAGGGTGGTGGCCCATAGCGACAGCAGAATCTTCAGTGATGTGCCAAGGAAGAAAGCTATTTGTGAAATTGTTTTTAATTATAAAGTGAATTTTTAAATTGAGATAGCAGTGCTCATGTTCCTACTTCTTCTTGTGTCAGTTTTGGTCATTTGTGTCTTTCAAGGAATTTACCCATTTTACCTAGGTTGTCAAATTCATTGGCATGAAGTCCATAAAATTTCCTCATTATATTTTTAATGACTGGAGATTCTGCAATGGTTCCCTTGTTTTTATTCCTAATATTCCTAATTTGTCTGCTTTCTTTTTCTCTAATGAGTCCAGCTAGAGGTTTATCTGTTTGTTACATTAATCTTTCCAAATGTTAGCTTTTAGTGTGAAGAGTTTTATTTTATTTTATTTTTTTTTAAATTTTTATTTATTTATGATAGTCACACACACAGAGAGAGAGAGAGGCAGAGACACAGGCAGAGGGAGAAGCAGGCTCCATACACCGGGGGCCCGACGTGGGATTCGATCCCGGGTCTCCAGGATCGCGCCCTGGGCCAAAGGCAGGCGCCAAACCACTGTGCCACCCAGGGATCCCAAGAGTTTTAGCTATTACTTTTCTGTTTTCTCTTCTATTGATACCTTTATCAAGTGCTTACCTTTATTATTTTCTTTTTTAGCTTGTTCTGGGCTTAATTTATTCCCCTCATGGTGGAAGATTACTTTGATCATTTATTTGAGACTTCTTTTTTCCTAATATAGGCATGTAATACCATCAGTTTTTCTCTATGTCCTGCTTTAGTTCTGTACATTTCTTAATTTGTGATTTTTTTTTCTTTGATCCAGTTCATTAGAAGCAAGTCATTTAATTTCCAGGATATTTTGGGTCTTCCCGGTTGCCTTATTTTAATATTTCTAATTTAATTCTATTGTGCAAGAACCTACTTGATATGATTTCAACCTATTTAAATTCACGAGGGCAGGGATCCCTGGGTTGCTCAGCGGTTTAGCGCCTGCCTGTATGGAGCCTGCTTCTCCCTTTGCCTGTGTCTCTGCCTCTCTCTCTCTCTCTGTGTCTCTTATGAATAAATAAATAAAATCTTTAAAAATAAATAAATAAATAAATTCACGAGGGCTTGTTTTATGGCTCAGAATATAGTCTATCTTACTGAAACTCTATCTAGTTGCATTTTAAAAGAATGTGAAATATTTATTCTGCTGTAGGTGGTGGAGTATGTCATCAGTATCACTTAAATAAGTGATTGATAATGTTGTTCGGATATTCTACATCTCTGATGACTTTGTCTAGGTTTATCAATTAAGAGATGGCTGTTAAATTCTCCAACTGAAGTAGAATTGACCGATTCTTCTCCTGATTTTGTTAAATTTGCTTCATGTATTGGGTGCACACCCATTTGTAATTATTATATATTTCTGATATGTTGGCCCTTTTATCTTTTTATTGGTCTTTATCTCTGACAATGCAATATTGTTAAAATCTATTTTATTTGATATTAACTGAGACCCTTAAACATTCTTTTGCTTTTTGTTTGCATTGCATATCTTTATTTCATTTGCTTACTATAACCTCTCTGCATCTTTATATTTAAATGGAATGGAATCCTGGTAGAAAATGGTTGGTTTTTGTTTGTTTAGTAACCCATTCTGACAATCTTTTGAAGCATTTAATCCATTAACCCTTACATTAATTATTAATATAGTTTAGTTGGATATATTATCTAAGCTTCCATTTGTTCCTCTGGTTTGTTGTTGTTGTTGTTGTTGTTGTTGTTGTTGTCGTTGTTCCTCTACTTTTCCTTTTCTGTTTTTTGGATTATTTGAATATTTTTAAAACCCCGGTTAAATATTTCTGCTGATCTTTTGCTATGCTCCTTTGCAGCTTTTTCGGTATCTGTCCTAAGAATTATAATATACATTCTTAAATTTTCATTGTCTACTTACTGGAAAAATATGACTATATCATAATAGTTGTTATCTGTGCTATAGCTACATATGTAATAAACCCTACAAGAAAGATTATATTTTACTTTATGCAGTTCAATTGTTTACAAAGAAACTGGAAGTAAAGGCGACCCAAAATAGTCTCTTGCATCATCCAGATATTCATCATTTCTAGTGCTCTTCTTTTTTTCCCCGAGGATTCAAGTTTCCATCTGCTGTCATTTTCCTTTAGCCTGAAGAACGTCCTTTAGCAGGTATTGTAATGCAGGTCTTCTGGTGACAAATTATTTTAATTTTCTTTTATCTGAAAATGACTTTTTGGTCTCATTTTTGAAAAATACTGTGTGTGAGGAATACAGATTAAGTAGATACCTTAAGCTTTGCCTTTAAAGACTTTCTAAACTTCTTAATGAGGTAGAGTGCTTAATTGAAATGACATTGTGCTTTGCATATGTTTTCTTCATATATAAGTCTTTTTCTCTCCTCCACCCCTCCTCTGAATGAAAATTCTTTCCTCATACTATGACATACAATTCAAATATCATCTCCTTTTGTGTGCTGTTCTGTCCACTGTGCAAGCCAGAGAAGTGTTATTTTCTTAAACTTCATATTTATATACTATATATTACATCTCAAATAGGAAAAGAACAAATCATAAGACAGATGGTGAGAATATTCTAGGTGAGAGCGTATCTTGTCTGAACATTTCTTTTTACTTTCAGTCCACTTACCTTGCATTGAGAATTTCGGCATGCAACTATGTTTTCTTTTTGTCTATTGATCCAGTCGTGTGTCCTCTTCCACTGATAAATTTTTCATGTGATTTTCCATTGCTGTCACTATGAGGTCTTTGATTGCAGATCTGTTGCATTCTTTTATCTTTCCTATAACTACATATATGACTCTTTTTAAAATATAGTGCTGGATAGTGCATTTGGTCCTTCACCCATGCCAATCCCAAAAAAAGGAATGTCCAATGGAATTGAAAAGCATCAAGAGTGTTCCAGAACACCTCACCATTGTCCCTGAAACAACCAGTTTCTGGTCTTAGGTGCAAGGTTTTGCAAAAAGATCTAAAAGAATATACCACTTCTCTGGGCAGTTACCTTCATTCTTAAATGATATTTTCAATAAAGATAGAATTCTAGTTTGACAGCTGTTTTTCTTTCAGCGTTTTCAAAAGATTATTCTGTTCTTTTCTGTCTAACGGTTTCTGATGAGAAGGTGCCTATTTAACCATCATTTTTCCTCTACATGCTGTGTCAGAGTTCAAGATTTGTTCTTTATCTTTGACTTTTAACAATGTGCCATGCTGTGACTTGCTTAGCCTTGGATTTTCTGTGTTCACTGTGGTCTGTTTATATAGCATGTTGTAACTAAACATTTGTTTCATCAAATTTAGGAAGTATTCAGCTATTAAGTCCTCAAATATTTTTTTCTACCCCATTCTCTCTTTTCCTTCTGTTATTCTTGGATGTTTGATCATTCTATCCAATCTAACAAAAGATTGTTTTCTTTTCCAAAATCTTATTTTTCCTATTTCTCATTTTTGGTCATTTCTTTTGCTCTAGCTTTAAGCTCACTTACTCTTTCCTCTACTGTGTCTACTTGACTATTTTTTTCAATGAAGTTTTTTTAACGCAGTTCTAATTTTCAGTTCTATAACTTCTATTTGCTTCTTATTTTACTGTTTTTATCTCTGCTGAGATTCCCCATTTCTGTACAGAAATTCTCAATTACAGAAAACATGTTCTGTCTCACTTCATTGAAGATCGTTTTAATAGCTGCTTTAATATCTCTACCTGTTCACTCCAGCAACCTGTTGGTCTCCAGGTCAGACACAATCCATCATCTTTTATCTTGAGAATGTGTTTCCTTTGGGAGGAAATCTCTGTATGTTGGATAATTTTAAGTATATTCCAGACATTGTGAATGTTAACAGATCCTGGATATTGTTTTTTGTTTTTTGTTTTTTTGTTTTTTTCTCTGATAGTGTTGTTTTCTTTGTTTTAGTAGGGAGTTTCCTTGGCTGGTCTTGAAGTGCAGACGGTTGCTTGAACAGCAGTTCCATTTCAGTTCAGATCTTTCGTCTTTAGCTGAGCTGATTTGAGTCTGTTACATGCATGCATGTTTCTGGGGTCAGTCAGAGATACTGTGGGACAGACACTGAGGATCCCTCCTCGAACCTCTTTCCGTCCCAGGATTACCCCCACTTACATTCAGTTTCCTGGCTTCACTATGGTTTCTCAGAAAAAGTACCCCTGCCACTGTTGTGTGAGCCACACAGACCATGCTTAGCCCCATGGCTATAAAAACCAGGGAAACGGGAACTTGACTGGATAGATTCACCTTCCTGCAAGCACAGGTGCATTTCCCATCAGTCTGTGCTTCCGTTCACTAACACTATCAGATAGCCTTTTTCTATGACCTGCTTTCACAGTTGTTTTCTGCAAGGGAGGAAAGCGTCCAGCAGTGTCTTGGTCTATCAGATTCATAAGTGGAAGACTCTGCATAAGTTTGTTTGTTTGTTTGTTTGTTTGTTTGTTTGTTTAGAAAGAGAGGGCACACAGGAGGGCATGTGCACAGGAGTTGGGGGTGGGGAGTGGAGGAAGAGAGTGAGAGAATCCTAACTAGGCTTGATCTCACGACCCTGAGATCATGACCTGAGTGAAAATCAAGAGTCGGGTGCTTAACAAACTAAGACACCCAGGCACCCCTGCATAAGTTTATTTTTTAAATAATTTCATACCCAGGTGAAGAGTCTCTATTCTAAGTATTTAAAAACCACTCTTTGGAAAGCCGGGGTGGCTCAGCGGTTTAGCACCTGCCTTCAGCCCATGGTGTGATCCTGGAGTCCTAGGATCGAGTCCCGCATCGGGCGTTCTGTGAGAAACCTGCTTCTCCCTCTGCCGATGTCTGTCTTCTCTCTGTGTCTCTCATGAATAAATCAATTAAAAATCTTCAGAATGGCATGATGACCTAGGTACTATTTTCATCCCTGTTTTACAGCTGAGGAAATAGAGGCATAGAAAGTTAAGTAACCTTACCAAGATCACAGAGTGAAGGGGCCTGGATATTTCAGGGGAATCCAGAGGGCCGTGACGTCCCCTGGGCTAAATTTTAAAAAGACTGTCAATGTTCTCAGTAGAGTGCTGTGGTCAACAGGCAGAGCAAAAGGGAAAAATTAGCTTGTAGAAGTATCCAAGGGCAGGCTCAGAGAGTGTCAGTCACTCTTTCAGGGAGAACAGAATAAAAGGTATATCATAAACAGGAGGTGCAAACATCACAGAAAAGGTCTCCGGTTGGAGTGGAAAGGCTGCAGAGTGTGGGATCCTCACAACCTGAGGCACTGTGGAAACGTGGCCAACAGTGCATACCAGCATAAAATTCAGAACTAGAAGGAGGAACACCTGGGTGGCTCAGTGACTGAGCATCTGCCTTCAGCTCAGGGCATGATCCCAGGATCCTCGGATCAAGTCCCGCATCAGGATCCCCAAGAGGAGCCTGCTTCTCCGTCTGCCTATGTCTCTGCCTCTGTCTTTGTGTCTCTCATGAATAAATAAATAAATAAATAAATAAATAAATAAATAAAATCTTAAAAAACAAAACTAACAGAAGGCACCGGCCACGTCTCAGTGGACACCATGCAGGATGCCCAGAGAGGTGGCATTCTATGCAAACACCTCTTCTACTATCATCATAAACCCTTCCTACACTCAGATGCCCTCAGAGAAAAAGACAGGAGAGAAGACCCTTGAGAAACAGCCCTGAAGCAAGTTTGAGCTCTGCATTGAGTAAATACTCTCAAGACTTTCCTAAAATTAAAAGTGGCATATTAAAAAAATTAAAAAGAATAAAATAAATAAATAAATAAATAAATAAATAAATAAATAAATAAATGTATGTGGCTTATTAGCTAGTAAGCTTAAAGGAAAGCTTTTTTCCTCCTCATTCACAGCTGATATGGAGGTTTTAAATTAAGGATGAAGTCAGTTACAGAAAAAAAATTGTGATATTTTTGCACAATTGTCTTAGCAATTCTTACATTTGGCCTGTCCTCTCTTACACCAGCAAACAAGACTTCTGCGATGCAATGTGTTAGTTGGTCCTTGGAGAACAGCAAAGTCTCCTGAGAAGACATGGCATCTAAACAGAAGCTCCAGGGCAGGAAGCAGCAAGCCTTGATGGTGGGACAGGGAAGGTGTTTCATAATCTTGCTGTCGATTCTTTCAATCAGTTGAAAGATTTATATGTAAACATGATTGGTTTGTGGAACTTCAAGTATACTATGAGAGCTGGAATTTTCAGAATAAGGGAGAAAACAGAAATGAGGGTTAGAAAGACATAGATCATTTGTGCTCAGTTCTCCATAAATTAAGTGAATTACACATAATGTCTTGTGAAAATGCAACAGGATTATTATGACTAGAAAAGCTGGCTCTAAAGGTAATAATGAAAAATACTAAGCAAGAAACCAGAACATTTTTGAAAAGTGAGTAATAAGGAATTATTTATTATAATTGATTACAAATCTATCATCTAATAAAACATAATATTGTTCTAGTGCATGGGTAGCTTGATAAAAGGAACAGAATAGAATGTCCAGAATTAGGACTCAAATACATAATTTAGTAAAGGATAAAAATGACAATTTGAGTCAATGGGGGGAATTGGTTACTCAATCTATGGTGTCTGAATGTCTGGAAAAAAATAATAAGAAAGCTGGAGCCATACCATACACAAAATAAATGGAGAATTCTGATGAATAAAAGTTTTATAATGGAAACTACCATCTTTTTTTAAGATTTTATTATTTATTTATTTGGGTGAGAGAGTGAGTGAGTAACTGACAGAGAGAGAGAGAGAGAGAGAGAAAGCACAAGCCAGGGGAGTGCAGAAAGAGAGGGAAAGCAGATTTCCTACTGAGCTGGGAGCCCAAATCAGGGTTCTATCCCAGGACCATAAAATCATGACCTGAGCCAAAGGCAAACACTTAATCAACTGAGCCACCCAGATGCCCCTGAATAAAAGTTTTAAATGTCAAAAATGAAACCATTAACATGCTGGAGGAAGCCATAAAATATTTTTTTGAAAAAATAATCTCGGAATAAAGAGGATCTTTCTCAGTGTGATGCAAAACTCAGAAGCCAACACTTTTTGATAAATTTGGTGACATAAAAATGTTCCTCACAGAGAAAAATGCCATAAGCACAGTCAAGACGATGACAAGCTAGAAAACAAATATTTTTTTAAAAAGTTATTCCACAAAGAACTAATCTCTTTAATACATAAGGAGAATGACCAACAGCATGATAGATAATGGGCAAAATACATTTTCAGACAGTTCACCAAAAAAGTTAATACGAATATGCAAATGTGTTTAACCACTCTTGTAGGATTTTTTTTAAATGCAATTAAAATTACCATGACACATTGATTTTTACTTGTCAGGTGGACCAAAGGCACATGTGGCAGCTCTGTAGGCTCTCACTGGCAGGGAAGCACCTGTCCTTTCAGGGGTTGCGGAACCTGGGCTGATCTGGAAGGCAGATTCTCAACACAGGATTCCCTTTAGCATCACCTGGAGGGCCAAGGAATAGCCTGAATCTTCATGGTGGGACCCAGCCACCTGCAGTTTTATGCTCTCTGGGGGATTCCTATTGGCAGGCAAGTGGAGAATAATTGCTGGAAGGAATTAATGGATTTAGGTTGCAGATATACTCACACATGTTACATTATATGCAAAAGAGATTAGTCCTTGAAGCAGTAGCAAGGACAGGCAACATAACATGCCTGTCTTCCGTCAACGAGGCACCAGGTCAGATGACTCAATGCCTCTAGATGATGGAAAACCATGCAGAGGGCAATTCTGTGCAAGTTGATTTGGAGCAACTCTAATGACGTACAGTATACCATTAGTGAGAAAAGTAAAGTGTATGAGTGTGGATACAGTATTTCCATTGGTGTGTACATAAAGACTGTGAGCATAGGCTTGTAAATGGCTGGAGACTGAAGATCCTGGGGGTTCTGGAGGGCACTGGAATGGGAACTGCCTCTCAGGAGGGCGGTATGACGGGAAGGGATTGGGACGAAGATTCCTTTTCACTACATCACCATTTGTTCTGTCTGGATTTTTTGTTGTTGTTGTTCTGTCTGGATTTTTAGCTATGTGCATGTATTAACTACTTTTTAAAGTAGGAGATCTGGGGATTCCTGGGAGGCTCAGCGGTTTAGCGCCTGCCTTTGGCCCAGGGCGCGATCCTGGAGACCCGGGATCGAATCCCACGTCGGCTCCCGGTGCATGGAGCCTGCTTCTCCCTCTGCCTATGTCTCTGCCTCTCTCTCTCTCTCTCTCTCTCTCACTGCGTGCCTATCATAAATAAATAAATAAATAAGTAAATAAAATAAAGTAGGGGATCCCTGGGTGGCTCAGTGGTTTGGCTCCTGCCTTCGGCCCAGGACATGATCCTGGAGTCCCGGGATCAAGTCCAGCATTGGGCTTCCTGCATGGAGTCTGCTTCTCTCTTTGCCTGTGTCTCTGCCTCTGTCTCTCTCTGTGTCTCTCATGAATAAATAAATAAAATCTTTAAAAAAAATAAAAATAAATAAAAAATAAAGTTAAATAATGTTTTTTAAAGATGTGGATCCAATCTCTCAGGCACATATGGATTATTGTCCTACAGAGGGTTTTAAGCTTTTTAAATTCATTGTCAGTATTTGAAAATCAATAGCTATGCATTAAAACCTCACTTTTGATGTTCTTGGAAAAAAATCAGAATGTCTGGCAGCACTGGTCCCAAAGCCCCATACAGCATCCATGAGCTGAAGGCAGTGGGTGCCAGTGTCCCCTTCAGGCAGGGCAGGAGACTCCAACTGGTCACAGGAACCTTCCAGGGGCTCTTGAAGCAGGAATTTTACTGTATTTATTTCTTACTTGCCTAGGACAGTGTCTAGCACATAGGAAGTACTTGGTAATTTTTATTTTAAAATGGAATCAAATTTCCATATTAATTATAAACTCTAGTTTACTCGTGTGCAAGAAGAGGGAGTGGGTTGCTGCAATGAAATAATTCTTATTTTACCCTGAAATTACAGCTGTTAACATGCAGTGCATGTGTATGGTATTTAAAGAAGGTCTAGTTATTCTTCTCTAGTGACATTGCAATGCCTACCGTATACCAAAAAATACAAAGCTGCATGAAGAGAGGAAATTAATGTTTCCAAATCAACGCTTCTAGGAAGATGGGCCCCTCTTTTACAAAGACTGTGTTTATTTACTGATGTATTCCAGGGAAACTAATTTGTAATCTGGTCAGGATGTGTTTATGAGTTTAATACATTCATTTTTCTCTCACCAAAAAAAAAAGAAAAAAGAAAAAAGAAAATGCCTATCAACAATTCAGAGAATAGAAATTGGCACAGGAGCTAATTACAGCTCACAAAGAAAAAAATCTGCTATTTTGATGAATATGTGTTTTCCTAGCATTTCTGTTATTTCCATTGGTAACTGCAGAAAATAGTCGTAGTGTGAACAATTGTTATGGCTCTCTATGTATTTCTATTCTAAGTTGTGAATAAGGCGGCATTCTTGGCAAATACTTAGGGATCCATCTGGAAAGAGGGAATGACAAAAATTTCAGAAGATAAGCTTTCTTAGTTTCAATGTCCCTCCTGCTTTAAACTGCTTGTTACATTAAAAACATACATGATGTGCATTATGAGACTCGAAACCTAAATATACGCTTTCAGTTTTGAATGGACAAAAATCCATAGAATACTTAAATATCTCTCCAAACACCAAAAAGCAGAACAACTGTATTCTCTCAAGTTTGCTGAATACAGGTTAAGATCAATTCAGAAAGTCCAGCCTGCAGCCAGCTGTTTTGTTTGGAGGGTATTAGGGACATTCTTTGGCAGACTGCATTCTGAGATTTTTTTTTAAAAAATTCTATTTCAGGGTCTTATGCAGCCCCAGAGCCCACTGTTGCCCCAGCTGTTAGGATGATGGGGCCCAAAGAGTGTGAAAACAGAAGAATTAATATATAAAAGAAAGGTCTATTTTAAAACAGCATTGAAAGTGCCAGTATTTTATAGATTTATAACCATACATTTTCAAATCAATTTTGCAATTTATTCTATAATGAGTTAAAACTCCTATTTGCTACTGGCATGCATTTCAAATTTGAAACACATTTTTCTATTCAATGAAAGTAGTAAATGATGCTGCTTAGAGCCTCAGAGGAACTCCTAAAACTCTTGAGCAATCCTAGAGTTGCCAAAATGCCATATATTTTAAATGAAGCAAACATAGTACAAAGCAGGAACAAGAAAATTTGTGTTTGAAATAGTTAACAATGACCTTAAAGGCAGTTTCTTGAGGTGGAAAGAAATTAACCAGAAGTCGTGAAACAGATTAGCACAAACATTTTGAAGATCTATTTAGCCTATTACAGGGATTTGAAAGTCTTTTTCCTCCCTAATTTTATATGGATCTCCTGTCCCTTGATATAGAGGGATCATTATCCATAGACGTATGTTTATAAGCTTTAGTTAAGGTTGTGGAAAGGAGAGATTTTCCTCAGGCAACCAGGGTAGTATGTATATAAATACGTAAAAGAGGGAAAGCCTTACGTGAAATAACTTGAGTTGATGACAGAACCACAAATGGAGCATAATGGGGGGCTTGAGTCCTTCAAGAGAAGGTCTCCAGTCCACTGACTGGAGAGTAAGCTGCTGTCTGGGGTCTGCCTATTGATTGAAACTGGGACCCAGGGATCCCTGGGTGGCGCAGCGGTTTGGCGCCTGCCTTTGGCCCAGGGCGCGATCCTGGAGACCCGGGATCGAATCCCACATCGGGCTCCCGGTGCATGGAGCCTGCTTCTCCCTCTGCCTGTGTCTCTGCGCCTCTCTCTCTCTGTGACTATCATAAATAAATAAAAATTAAAAAAAAAAAAAGAAACTGGGACCCAACTGATGGTTCTCCACGGTCTCCCCAAGACTTACCATAGGCAAGGCATGTAGCAAGGGTTCACAAATATTTGTGGAATAGGTGAGTGAACAAATAATGGGCAAATGAATGCTGACCACTGGGGGAGTCTGATGTCTTCACACACACACACACACACACACACACACACACACACACACCTCCTTTTCTGAAGAATAGCAGAAGTGGAAGGGAGCAGGGGGAGCAGGGCTGAGCAGGGCACGGAGGGGTAGGAAGGAAGTTCAGGGAAGAGTGGGGTGGCCACCCTGCTCAGGGTGCCCTGGTTCCTCTCCACTAGTCCTTGGAGATGTGGATCAGTCTCGGGCTGGGTACATCCTTCAGTCTTGCTTCTCTACCCCTTTAGGCTCTGAGGATAATTCCCAAGATTTACTCTTGCACTTAAAGGTGAGAGAGAAGGCACAGAAGAATCAAGGCAATTTTGCCAAGAGGACTCAACAAAACTTGATATCTGAGCCATTTGGGCCTGCAAGAGAATGATTGAGTCAGTCAGAGTAAATATTTTATTTATTTATTTACTTACTTAAAATATGTATTTACTTGAGAGAGAGAGAGTAGGGGGAGGGACAGAGGCAGAAGGAAAGAGAGAATCTCAAGCAGACTTCCCACTGAGCACAGAGCCGGTCCCAGCACTCCATCTCATGACCCTGAGGTCATGACCTGAGCTGAAACCAGGAGTCAGACACTCATCAACTGAGCCACCGAGTCACCTGCATGATGAATACTTTAAAGTATATTCTACTTTAAATTCTAAGTCTAATTTTCCTTACTAATGTTCACATAGTCTTGATAGTAGGCATAAGGTATCATTTTATTTGGTAAGATCTTTACCGTAACCATTTTTCTGTGGAGCAATATAAGATGAAGCATGGTTGGTTAACTGATGTGCTTTTAGCTATTAAGTGACAGAGCCAAGACTGAGACCCAAAGAATGGGATCACAAGGTCATCTCTCCCACCACCTGTTGATAATTAGTATCCCAACATCGATCCAGGTACATGTTTTTATTATAGGCAGAGCATCAAGCTGAGCCTGAATCTCAGCTCCACAGCCTTTATTCTCTCTCAGCTGGGCCTCCTTAAACCAATCCATAAAATTGGCCTTGTCTTAGATCACCCTATTGCCAACAGCTGGGTGTTGACCCTTGCCCTGGTCTCCCATCCCAGTCAACCCCAGGCTGGGGCCTTCTTGCCATGCTTTGGGGAGCTCCCTCCCAGTGACTATTATGGCCTACTCCTGCCCTCTCCTGCCTCTGCCTCCTAGGCTTCTGGCCAGGGACTCATGCCCTGCTTCTACTCTGACCTTCCACTTTCCTCTCAACTTGTCACAGCCCACTGATCTCTGTTCCTAGTATTAATATCATCTATTCAGCATGGATTGAGCACTTATAGGTAGGTACAGGCACACATTAGCCATGAGGACCCAGCAACAAGCAAATCAGAACCTTCATGAGGTTCACAGTCAGCGAGATACAGCTGATGTTGGACAAGGATGACAAATTTGCTGACTGTCATAAAGTGAGGACCACAGGGGATTATGAGCTGATCTAGGCCAGAGAGCAGAGGTCAGTCAAGGCCTCTTGGCAGAACTTTGGATGATACTAGCATTTGCATCCAGAGTGGAATGTGCAGGTCTAAAGCTGGACCACGTGAGGGTCTGGCCTGTCCTCTCCCACTCCTTATAGTCATAATCAGATGCCACTCATGTCAGAATATGACAGAAATAACACCTCTTAGAAACCCATGCCTTAGGGCAGCCCGGGTGGCTCAGCGGTTTAGCAGCGCCTTCAGCCCAGGGTGTGATCCCAGGGTCCTGGGATCAAGTCCCATGTCAATCTCCCTGCATGGAGCCACTTCTCCCTCTGCCTGTGTCTCTGCCTCTTTCTTTCTCTGTCTCACATGAATAAATAAATTAAATCTTAAAAAAAAAAAAAAAACCCATGCCCTCCTATCTGTAGATTATTATTCATTTTTTCTTCTTTAATTCACGCCTTTCCAAGAATGCATGACCTTCATAAAAGATAATTTCCCAGAAGTGGGCACTGTATAGATGAGTCACCCTACATCAAACTGGCACACAGGCTCTATCAGAGCATAAAATAATACATTTAAGAATTATATTGCCGATTGACTCTTAATTCAATTCTGAAAATGTGGCTCACCCATCTGAACATGAGTCAGCATGAGTCCATTCGTGGGCTTTCAAGAGGCACTTAAAGAATTTCTGAGCCTCTCCTTGATCCACTGAGTTCTCTGTGGGAGTAGCCGAGTGAGGACAGTTTAAATTTCCAAGGTGCCTCAGCTCTCTTAGTGACTTTTAAACATCTGGAGAGCTGCACTGGCCAGGTAAAAGTACGGGGTGGGGAGTTCAGGTAGGGTGTTGGGGGGAGCCCCTGCAAACTCCGACATGCTCTGGCCAGGAGACAAAAGAATCACTGTGGGTGAGGCAGGACCAGGGGATGGGGGGAGGAAGAGCAAGGCAGAGAACACACAGACAGAACTTAGCATGACAGTGTAAAACTATGGTTTTGGCTTTCAGCCAAAGACAAGAAAGAGCCTGATTATATTGCATATTTTAGGATCCTTTTTCTATTCCATTGAAAATGAGGAGGCGAAAAGCTTCTCTTTGTCATAAGAAATCAATTTCTTAGCTGCCATTTCTGCTTAGCACAATGTTTTTCTGCTATATCCTTTAAAATGCCATTTGTTAGTGTGATTACAGACTGAATTCCAATCCATGTCTAATTCTTTAAAATCATCTTTTGCTTTTAAAGGGTATAAAAAAGCATATGGATGAGCATATTAATCACAGCTACTATTTCTAGGGTCTGAGTGAAAAAGAAGTATTTATGTTAATGGTGTATGTGGCTGAGCATACAAGTCTAGAAATATTCTCGATTACCAAAATTATCTCTTCTGCTGCAACAAGAATATAACTGAAAGAATAAATTACCATAAAGTACCATAGCACACCCCATGCAGGTTAGCTTTCCGAGGTTAAATTGTTGCTCTTTGAATCGAGGTTAGAGAATATATATTACTAGTCACACCACTTAGGCCATGATTGAATGAGCCAAAATGTTTAGCCACATTCTCTGGCTCTGACTTGGAATTAATTTGGAAAGTCCTAAATGTATCCCATTGGGCTCCCGGGAGAATCAAACCCTATGAAATTATTCCTTGTTCGCTTACAGTAAAATCTCTTGCAATCAGTACCTTAGTCAAAAATTGGCACCAGTTATTCATAGTGTGCCATACATCACATGTACAGGCCACCAAAGCACTGGATGCCAAATATTGTGCAGTTGTAAATCCAACATGTCATGTCGGAATTGGATAGGGAAAGCAATTGCACATCCTTCAGGGGCCTGGGTCCTTGAAGACCATTTTAGAGCCACAGGCAGGGAAGTCTTGGGATGATAAACCAGTGTCATGTATTAAAGTCACACTAAACAGGATAAGGCCAACTGTCTCAGATTTCTAGTCTACTATTTTGCCTTCCACGAGGTAGGACAAACTCTCCACCACATGCATAAATGATGCTCAGACCAGTATACCATTTACAGAGATGAAGAAAGATTCCATTTTTGTGAACTCTGAGTTAAAACCATGAAAACAATTTTTTGTTTGTGATTTTTTTTTTTTTTAGTCAATTTCAAAAACACTGTGGACAACTAACATTCTTTTCCTTATCTGTCAAAAAGATGGCGAAACTAATACCAAAGCATCCAGGGATGCCAGATTAGGACCAGAGGAGGCTAAAATGATCAGACCGTGGATATGGGTTTCTGCTGCTTCTGCTAAGTTGCAGCCAGAGGAACAAAAATTTCAGCTTCCTGTATGAAGAGAGTGGCCAGCAACATGTAAAGCTGAGGTCTTACCGCGTTACACATTTTTCTTCAATTTATCAGAATACAATGTTAATAAGCTCGGAGACCCTCACACAGTATTCCAAATTGCTAAACAGGGCTTTTGTTACCACTGTGTTTATTGTTCAGAAAAACAATGTTCTAAAGAGAGAAGATGACTGAAAATACTACCAATAAAAAATGTCGCCACACAGCACATTTGTGTACCTGAACAAGGGTAATGATAACAATAATTATTACCCCTTCACCAGAGAAAATCAAGATGCTACTCAGCATTGATGCATCAACAGGCAGGAGCTCTGACACCTTGGCTAACTTGTCATCCTCTGCATCTTCATGGCCGGCATACATCTTCTGGCACCTACTACACACTTTACCTGCATCAATTCATTTAATCCCTATGGCAACTGTGTTTGGGCCCTTCCCAAAGCAGACAAGATGAGATTAGATCTGTAACAGATCTAAGGGGATGAGAGATTTGAGGGGAATGGGGAAGGAGCTGGGGACATCCTGATGCAGGCTAAGCTGGAAACGATTAAGAGGGAAGGAAGGTTGGGTAGGAAAAGTCTTAGAATACAGCACAGTTTTTAAGGAAGTCTATGGAGGGTCCCTAAGCCAAGGTTATCTATCCAAGGAGACCACATCAACCAAAAACAAGCATGGCTTCCTGTCTGTGCTTCCTTTGGTGATTGGCAGTGGGAAGTGTGGCCTTGGTGAGGACACTGTCATGTATCAGGGCACAGCTCGTGGGGCGGTTAATCAATGACACCTCCTACAGTCAGAGATCTGACAGGGACAGTTTCATGCACCATCAGTCTGGGTCCAATTGGGAGAGAGGAACCACATTGTGAGTTAAGAAGTTTAACATAATGAATAATTAAATTCTGATAAAGGAGTGACTGTAAGACCCAAAGACACTCAGTTTTACACCCAGGGCTTAAGGAGAGAATCAAAGGAAAGACAGACTTGAAAGGATCCCCTCCCCAAGACTGGGGTTTAGACTTCATTGCAGAAGTAGCTCAGCCCCTCGGATAGCCAGGACATTTTTGCTGGTTTGTCCCAGCTAGAGTTGGGTTGCTGTCCCCAGGCAAGCAAGAAGCAGTCCTCTAGGGACACACAGAGTGCTGGTGATAAGCAAGTCATGGACTTGGCTACAGAGAGAGCACTGGCTCAGAGGGAAATCACGGCACACCTGGCCTGCAGAGGGAGTTAGGGGCAAACGTGGGCAGGCAGCCTCAGGACTCTGGTCAGTACATGGGCAGGTGGCCTCAGAACTCTGGACCCATGTTGAGAGAGCCATGGGATCAGCTGGCCAGATGGAGGTTCTTGGCAAGAGGCTGGGGGCACAGCTCCACTATGTTCTTCACCCTCATGCTGGGACCCCTGTGCAGCAGGGAGCCCTTCCTCCTGCAGTGTCCTTCCAAGGCATGCCCCTGAGAAAATGCACCATCCAGCTCACTGTGAAGGACAGATGTTTAAAGAACTGCTGTCCATTTGGGCAGAGCATCTACAGAAGGTGAGCCTGGATCTGAGAGGGGTGATACATTGATAATGAGAGCAGGTGGTCACCTTGGGAAACCAGGAGGTTAGTTGTCCCTTTCTAGAGAAGAGAAAATGGAGCCTTGGGGAGCTTATATAATTGGCACAAGGTCACATACATAGCAAGAGGAGGAACAGGGGTTCCAACCTAAGTCTGTATGATTCCAGAACACATGTTCTTAACCACCATGCTGTTTTATCATGACTCATCACAGAAGATACTAGAATCCTTCGTAAAGCCCCTGATTATTTATGACAGGAAACTCTTTTCTAATAAGCTCTGGGATTTGTCAGTATACCATCAAAATAAGTTGTGTTTTCCTGCAGCCTTGAGAAGACATTCTTCCCTTACATTCTGTAATCACACGACTCTGCCAAGAACACAGAAACAAATGTTTAACCAGATGTGAAGAAAGTAAGCCCTCCTCATATAAAAGGATCAAAAAATAAGAGAGCAATAGGGACCAGTGACCACGAGGAACTGTTCCGAGGCCCTTGGCTATTCAGACTCAGAGGGAAACAGGAAAGGAATGATGATTCAATATGGCAAAGATTTTCTGGATTGACAAACGCAACAGCTGTTCTCCTTTTCCCCTGGGGTCTGAATCCGAGGAAATGAACTTGCCGATTTCTGCTCACATGAGACGGAACTTCTTAACTGTTACAATGATGAAACACTAGAAGAAAATTCCTTGTGAACTATTAGTGTCTCCATTCCCAGAGATATTAAAAAGGGAAATCAAAACTATATATCATGGGGGCACCTGGGTGACTCAGTGGTTGAGCATCTGCCTTTGGCTCAGGGCATGATCCCTGGGCCCTAGGATTGAGTCCTGCATCAGGCTCCCCAGGGCAAGCCTGCTTCTCCCTCTGCCTATGTCTGCCTCTCTCTGTGTGTCTCTCATGGATAAATAAATAAAACCTTTTAAAAAGACCAATCTATCTATCATGAACGATTCAGACACTCCTCTAGATAAAAACAGCACTTTCTCAGGGTGCTTCCATGTCCCATATTGCCCATATGCCTCAGTCATCTTTAATTCTTCCTTGCCACTAACAGTAAATGCCTTCCGAGGACATGAGCCAACAAAGGGCATCCCCATTCACCCAACACTGTATGCAAACTGTTTCTCATCTTCACAACACTCTAAGATAAGCTCCATTGTTTCCAGTTTCCAGATTCTGAGGCTCAGAGAGGTCAAGTAGCTAATCAAGAATCACGAAGCAAGTAAACAATAGTCAGAATTCTAACCCAAGGGGATCCCTGGGTGGCTCAGCGGGTTAGCGCCTGCCTTTGGGCCAAGGCGTTATCCTGGAGTCCTGGGATTGAGTCCCACGTCGGGCTCCCTGCATGGAGCCTGCTTCACCCTCTGCCTGTGTCTCTGCCTCTCTCTCTCTCTCTCTCTCGCTCGCTCGCTCTCTCTCATGAATATATAAATTAGAAAATCTTAAAAAAAAAAAAAAAAAAAAAGGAATTCTAACCCAAGACTATCTACACACAAGCCTGGATGACCTCATGGGCAAACCATGCCATTTTAGCCCATCAGCAGGTAACTAAGCAGTAAACACTTGGAGGCTTCCCTCCGCTCCTGAACTCTCCCCAAGTCTGCCAAGTCTGAGTTGTACAACTCATTTAATTCTGCGTACCTGGAAAACTAGCAAATCAGTAAGCCACAGATGGAAAAAGGAAGATAAGTAATAAAGACAGATAAAGAAAATAGGAGCAAAAGTTTCAAGAACATGCATATCTCTATCTCTATCTTCATCTCTATCATATCTCTACTACCCAGGCTTTCATGAAATAGCCAAGAATTGACTCATTGACTCGCCTCACAAACCTCATTTGAAGGGAGAAATACAAGATACAGCCCTAGTCAAGCATGAGCAAACTGTGACACTGCCCAATCCCATTATTTTTGCAAGGGGAAGGGTTAAAAATGCATAAGTTTTGTTTTATTATATGTGTGTACAGAAATTGGACCATCTGAAATACACAACCCCATGTGTTTCTCGAAGGGATTGGTTTACAGTGTTTTGATAACTAAAAATTCTTTATTATTCCCTTGTCATTAATCTTTTGCATCTGAGGCCACAGAACAAGGGAGCAAATCCCTTTCACACAGATGCCTCACTGGGAGAACTCCACCTGTCGTGAGCATTAACTAAGTGTGGTGGCTGGTACCCTTCCCAAGAAGCAGGGCTTGCTACAACCTCCCCAGCCACACCAGCTGGCTGGCTCAAGATCCCTGTTACTCCCTCTACTCAGATGGCTTCAAGCTGGAGGTTACTTATGAGAGCTCTACATGAAATATATTTCCCAAAATGTTCTTTATCTATTTATCTAAATGTTCTTTTTTTTTAAATTTTTATTTATTTATGATAGTCACAGAGAGAGAGAGAGAGAGAGAGAGAGGCAGAGACACAGGCATAGGGAGAATCAGGCTCCATGCACCGGGAGCCCGATGTGGGATTCGATCCTGGGTCTCCAGGATCGCGCCCTAGGCCAAAGGCAGGAGCCAAACCGCTGCGCCACCTAGGGATCCCTAAATGTTCTTTATCTAAGATTTTTACAAAATATTCCTAAATGATCAACCAACAAAATATCTCTGTTCTGTACCTGTCTCAATATTAAAACAAATAAATTATATGCTGGGGATTTGGAAACAAAATGAATAAAAGATTTTCCTTGCCGGGTACCTGGGTGGCTCAGTGGTTGAGCATCTGCCTTTGGCTCAGGGCGTGTTCCTGGGGTCCTGGGATCAAGTCCTACATCAGGCTTCTCTCAGGGAGCCTGCTTCTCCCTCTGCCTATGTCTCTCTCAATCTCTCTCTTTCTCTCTCTCTCTTTCTCTCTCTGTGTCTCTCATGAACAAATCAATAAATAATCTTTTAAAAAAAAGGACTTTCCTTGCCTTCAAGGAGTTCACAAAAGTAGTATAGAAAATCGAAATGAAAGTAACCACAATAAAATGTGGGGCTCTGATGAAAGTGTTCAGGGATTTCATGTCAGCAGAGGAAAGGCACCTAGCCCTGGACACCAGAGCACACTCTCCAGTATGGAGGTTTGAGCAGAGCCTTCTCTATCTGTCAGCTTGGGCTGTGTAACCAAATGGCTTAAACAACAGACATTTCCTTTATCACAGTTCTGAAGGCTGGGGATACAATACCAGGGTGCTGGTAAAATCGGTTCCTGGCTTTTACATGGCCACCTTCTCACTGTGTCCTCACACAATAGGGAGAGAAAGAGATCTCCAGTGTCTTTTCTCTTAAGGACATTAATCCTATGAAATCAGGGCCTTCCCCTTATGACCTGATTAATTCCTAAAAGCCCTGTCTCCAAACACAATCACTTGGGGAGTTAGTGGTTCACATATGAGTGGTGGTGGTGGTGGTGGTATCCATAGATACCTTCAGAATGAATGGTAGGAGCTGGCCATGTGGAATGTACTCAGATCAGGGATGGCATCCCAGGAAAATACATCTGTGGGCACTGGTTGAAAGGGTTAGGCAGACACAGCAGGTTAGGGGAATGAGATCCGCCCCCACATGGCTGAGAGTATGGGGAGGGATGGGCAGAGGGAAAGTAATGTTTTTTAAGCAGCGTGTACTTTATCATGGGGGCAGTTAGGATTTTTACAGGACTTTTTAGTAAAGGAGTTGAACAGATTTGCATTA
Source organism: Canis lupus familiaris (assembly GCF_011100685.1). Taxonomy (NCBI): domain Eukaryota; kingdom Metazoa; phylum Chordata; class Mammalia; order Carnivora; family Canidae; genus Canis; species Canis lupus. The sequence goes on from NC_049250.1 coordinate 9,620,060, forward strand.
TAGGAAAAAAAAAAAAAAACAGTTGGTCCACATCTGAAAAATAAGTAGTAGGACAAGGGGGATTGGAATTTGGGACCCAAGCCACGGACACTGCAGTAATTCCAGGAAAGATAACAAGGGTTTTTTTTTTTTTTTTTTTTTTTTTTTTTATTTTTTATTTTTTATTTTTTAATTTATTTTTTTATTGGTGTTCAATTTACTAACATACAGAATAACACCCAGTGCCCGTCACCCATTCACTCCCACCCCCCGCCCTCCTCCCCTTCTACCACCCCTAGTTCGTTTCCCAGAGTTAGCAGTCTTTACGTTCTGTCTCCCTTTCTGATATTTCCCACACATTTCTTCTCCCTTCCCTTATTTTCCCTTTCACTATTATTTATATTCCCCAAATGAATGAGAACATATAATGTTTGTCCTTCTCCGACTGACTTACTTCACTCAGCATAATACCCTCCAGTTCCATCCACGTTGAAGCAAATGGTGGGTATTTGTCATTTCTAATAGCTGAGTAATATTCCATTGTATACATAAACCACATCTTCTTTATCCATTCATCTTTCGTTGGACACCGAGGCTCCTTCCACAGTTTGGCTATCGTGGCCATTGCTGCTAGAAACATCGGGGTGCAGGTGTCCCGGCGTTTCATTGCATTTGTATCTTTGGGGTAAATCCCCAACAGTGCAATTGCTGGGTCGTAGGGCAGGTCTATTTTTAACTGTTTGAGGAACCTCCACACAGTTTTCCAGAGTGGCTGCACCAGTTCACATTCCCACCAACAGTGTAAGAGGGTTCCCTTTTCTCCGCATCCTCTCCAACATTTGTTGTTTCCTGCCTTGTTAATTTTCCCCATTCTCACTGGTGTGAGGTGGTATCTCATTGTAGTTTTGATTTGTATTTCCCTGATGGCAAGTGATGCGGAGCATTTTCTCATGTGCTTGTTGGCCATGTCTATGTCTTCCTCTGTGAGATTTCTGTTCATGTCTTTTGCCCATTTCATGATTGGATTGTTTGTTTCTTTGGTGTTGAGTTTAAGAAGTTCTTTATAGATCTTGGAAACTAGCCCTTTATCTGATATGTCATTTGCAAATATCTTCTCCCATTCTGTAGGTTGTCTTTGAGTTTTGTTGACTGTATCCTTTGCTGTGCAAAAGCTTCTTATCTTGATGAAGTCCCAATAGTTCATTTTTGCTTTTGTTTCTTTTGCCTTCGTGGATGTATCTTGCAAGAAGTTACTATGGCCGAGTTCAAAAAGGGTGTTGCCTGTGTTCTCCTCTAGGATTTTGATGGAATCTTGTCTCACATTTAGATCTTTCATCCATTTTGAGTTTATCTTTGAGTATGGTGAAAGAGAGTGGTCTAGTTTCATTCTTCTGCATGTGGATGTCCAATTTTCCCAGCACCATTTATTGAAGAGACTGTCTTTCTTCCAATGGATAGTCTTTCCTCCTTTATCGAATATTAGTTGCCCATAAAGTTCAGGGTCCACTTCTGGATTCTCTATTCTGTTCCATTGATCTATGTGTCTGTTTTTGTGCCAGTACCACACTGTCTTGATGACCACAGCTTTGTAGTACAACCTGAAATCTGGCATTGTGATGCCCCCAGATATGGTTTTCTTTTTTAAAATTCCCCTGGCTATTCGGGGTCTTTTCTGATTCCACACAAATCTTAAAATAATTTGTTCTAACTCTCTGAAGAAAGTCCATGGTATTTTGATAGGGATTGCATTAAACGTGTATATTGCCCTGGGTAACATTGACATTTTCACAATATTAATTCTGCCAATCCATGAGCATGGAATATTTTTCCATCTCTTTGTGTCTTCCTCAATTTCTTTCAGAAGTGTTCTATAGTTTTGAGGGTATAGATCCTTTACATCTTTGGTGAGGTTTATTCCTAGGTATCTTATGCTTTTGGGTGCAATTGTAAATGGGATTGACTCCTTAATTTCTCTTTCTTCAGTCTCATTGTTAGTGTATAGAAATGCCACTGACTTCTGGGCATTGATTTTGTATCCTGCCACGCTACCGAATTGCTGTATGAGTTCTAGCAATCTTGGGGTGGAGACTTTTGGGTTTTCTATGTACAGTATCATGTCATCGGCGAAGAGGGAGAGTTTGACTTCTTCTTTGCCAATTTGAATGCCTTTAATGTCTTTTTGTTGTCTGATTGCTGAGGCTAGGACTTCCAGTACTATGTTGAATAGCAGTGGTGAGAGTGGACATCCCTGTCTTGTTCCTGATCTTAGGGGAAAGGCTCCCAGTGCTTCCCCATTGAGAATGATATTTGCTGTGGGCTTTTCGTAGATGGCTTTTAAGATGTCGAGGAATGTTCCCTCTATCCCTACACTCTGAAGAGTTTTGATCAGGAATGGATGCTGTATTTTGTCAAATGCTTTCTCTGCATCCAATGAGAGGATCATATGGTTCTTGGTTTTTCTCTTGCTGATATGATGAATCACATTGATTGTTTTACGGGTGTTGAACCAGCCTTGTGTCCCAGGGATAAATCCTACTTGGTCATGGTGAATAATTTTCTTAATGTACTGTTGGATCCTATTGGCCAGTATCTTGTTGAGAATTTTTGCATCCATGTTCATCAGGGATATTGGTCTGTAATTCTCCTTTTTGGCGGGGTCTTTGTCTGGCTTTGGAATTAAGGTGATGCTGGCTTCATAGAACGAATTTGGAAGTACTCCATCTCTTTCTATCTTTCCAAACAGCTTTAGGAGAATAGGTATGATTTCTTCTTTAAACGTTTGATAAAATTCTCCTGGGAAGCCATCTGGCCCTGGACTCTTGTGTCTTGGGAGGTTTTTGATGACTGCTTCAATTTCCTCCCTGGTTATTGGCCTGTTCAGGTTTTCTATTTCTTCCTGTTCCAGTTTTGGTAGTTTGTGGCTTTCCAGGAATGCGTCCATTTCTTCTAGATTGCCTAATTTATTGGCGTATAGCTGTTCATAATATGTTTTTAAAATCGTTTGTATTTCCTTGGTGTTGGTAGTGATCTCTCCTTTCTCATTCGTGATTTTATTAATTTGAGTCTTCTCTCTCTTCTTTTTAATAAGGCTGGCTAATGGTTTATCTATCTTATTAATTCTTTCAAAGAACCAACTCCTGGTTCTGTTGATCTGTTCCACAGTTCTTCTGGTCTCGATTTCGTTGAGTTCTGCTCGAATCTTTATTAACTCCCTTCTTCTCTTGGGTGTAGGATCTATTTGCTGTTTTTTTCTCTAGCTCCTTTATGTGTAAGGTTAGCTTTTGTATTTGAGTTCTTTCCAGTTTTTGAATGGATGCTTGTATTGCGATGTATTTCCCCCTTAGGACTGCTTTTGCTGCATCCCAAAGATTTTGAACGGTTGTATCTTCATTCTCATTAGTTTCCATGAATCTTTTTAATTCTTCCTTAATTTCCTGGTTGACCCTTTTATCTTTTAGCAGGATGGTCCTTAACCTCCACGTGTTTGAGGTCCTTCCAAACTTCTTGTTGTGATTTAGTTCTAATTTCAAGGCATTATGGTCCGAGAATATGCAGGGGACAATCCCAATCTTTTGGTATCGGTTCAGACCCGATTTGTGACCCAATATGTGGTCTATTCTGGAGAAAGTTCCATGTGCGCTTGAGAAGAATGTGTATTCAGTTGAGTTTGGATGTAAAGTTCTGTAGATATCTGTGAAATCCATCTGGTCCAGTGTATCATTTAAAGCTCTCGTTTCTTTGGAGATGTTTTGCTTAGAAGACCTATCGAGTATAGAAAGAGCTAGATTGAAGTCACCAAGTATAAGTGTATTATTATCTAAGTATTTCTTCACTTTGGTTAATAATTGATTTATATATTTGGCAGCTCCCACATTCGGAGCATATATATTGAGGATTGTTAAGTCCTCTTGTTGAATAGATCCTTTAAGTATGATATAGTGTCCCTCTTCATCTCTCACTACAGTCTTTGGGGTAAATTTTAGTTTATCTGATATAAGGATGGCTACCCCTGCTTTCTTTTGAGGACCATTCGAATGGTAAATGGTTCTCCAACCTTTTATTTTCAGGCTGTAGGTGTCCTTCTGTCTAAAATGAGTCTCTTGTAGACAGCAAATAGATGGGTCCTGCTTTTTTATCCAGTCTGAAACCCTGCGCCTTTTGATGGGGTCATTAAGCCCGTTCACATTCAGAGTTACTATTGAGAGATATGAGTTTAGTGTCATCATGATATCTATTCAGTCTTTGTTTTTGTGGACTGTTCCACTGAACTTCTTCTTAAAGGGGAATTTTAAGAGTCCCCCTTAAAATTTCTTGCAGAGCTGGTTTGGAGGTCACATATTCTTTCAGTTGCTGCCTGTCTTGGAAGCTCTTTATCTCTCCTTCCATTTTGAATGAGAGCCTTGCTGGATAAAGTATTCTTGGTTGCATGTTCTTCTCATTTAGGACCCTGAATATATCCTGCCAGCCCTTTCTGGCCTGCCAGGTCTCTGTGGAGAGGTCTGCTGTTACCCTAATACTCCTCCCCATAAAAGTCAGGGATTTCTTGTCTCTTGCTGCTTTAAGGATCTTCTCTTTATCTTTGGAATTTGCAAGCTTCACTATTAAATGTCGAGGTGTTGAACGGTTTTTATTGATTTTAGGGGGGGATCTCTCTATTTCCTGGATCTGAATGCCTGTTTCCCTTCCCAGATTAGGAAAGTTTTCAGCTAGAATTTGTTCAAATACATATTCTGGCCCTCTGGCCCTTTCGGCGCCCTCGGGAACCCCAATTAAACGTAGGTTTTTCTTCCTCAGGCTGTCGTTTATTTCCCTTAATCTATCTTCATGGTCTTTTAATTGTTTGTCTCTTTTTTCCTCAGTTTCCCTCTTTGCTATCAACTTGTCTTCTAGGTCACTCACTCGTTCTTCCACCTCGTTAACCCTCGTCGTTAGGACTTCTAGTTTGGATTGCATCTCATTCAATTGATTTTTAATTTCTGCCTGATTAGCTCTAAATTCTGCAGTCATGAAGTCTCTTGAGTCCTTTATACTTTTTTCTAGAGCCACCAGTAGCTGTATAATAGTGCTTCTGAATTGGCTTTCTGACATTGAATTGTAATCCAGATTTTGTAACTCTGTGGGAGAGAGGACTGTTTCTGATTCTTTCTTTTGAGGTGAGGTTTTCCTTCTAGTCATTTTGCTCAGTGCAGAGTGGCCAAAAGCAAGTCGTATTGGGAAAAAGAGAAAAAGAGAGGAGAGAAAGAAGGAAAGAAAAGAGAAAGAGAAAAAAAGGGAAAAAAAAACAAAAAAAAAAAAAAAAAAGAAAAAGAGAAAGAAAAAGAAAGGAGAAAAAAAGGGGGTGGGGGAAGGAAACAAATCAAAAAGCAAAACAAAACAAAACAAAACAAAACAAAACAAAAGAACCACCGGGGAGTATCTTCTGATTCTGTGTACTTTAAGTCCCTTGGCTTCTCCTGGAAGTTGTCCGTCTAGCTGATCTTCTGGGGGAGGGGCCTGTTGTGCTGATTTTCAGGTGTTAGCAGTTGGGGGAGCTGCTGTGCCCCTGCCTGGTGCAGGGCTCGGTGGGGGTTGTTTACCCCGTGAGGCCGCAGGAGGAACAGCCCCAGTGGCGGGGCAGCTCTGGAAACCTGGATTCAGCTCCGGCAGGAACTCCGTCTGCAGGGCCTGGAGGCTCCGGGGCGGGGCCGCTGATCTGCTCAGCTGGGGCAGGAGCGTCCTCGCTGTCCTGGGCCCTCCCGGCCTCTGCCTGTCCCGGGGGAGGCCGGATCCTGGGCTGTGTCCCGGCGGCCTGTGCTCCGGAGCCTGCGCTGTTGGATTCGCGCTCCCGGGCCGCGCAGCCCCCTCCGCGGAGCCGCCGCCCAAGTCCCTCCGAGCTGCTCCTGGAACCGCGCAGCCCCCTCCGCACGGAGCCTCTTCCTCTGCCCGAGCCCCTCCGCGCTGCTCCCGGGGCCGCGCAGCCCCCTCCGCGGAGCCGCCGACCGAGCCCCTTCAGCTGCTCCGGGTCCCGCCGGGTCCCGCCGTGCGCGCTGCAGCCCTTAGGGAGGGAGCTCGGCGCACTCTCCTGGGCGCGCAGTTGCTGTTACTGTCCCAGGGAACCCGAGGGCATCCCCGCCCTCCTGGGTCCTGCTCCACCTCCCCGCGAGCCCCTTTCCGCCCGGGAAGGTCGGTGCAGCTCCTGCGTCTCCGGGACGGGGCTCTCCTGTCCTGGGGACACTCGCCCCGGCCTCAGCCCGGCTCCTCGCGGGGCCCCTCCCCCTTGGAGGCCTTTGTTTCTTTATTTCTTTTTCCCCGTCTTCCTACCTTGATAGAAGCGCGAACTCTTCTCACTGTTGCATTCCAGCTGGTCTCTCTTTAAATCTCAGGCCGAATTCATAGATTTTCAGGATAATTTGAAGGTTTTCTAGGTAGTTTGGTGGAGACAGGTGATTTGGGGACCCTACTCTTCCGCCATCTTGCTCCTCCCCCTTGATAACAAGGGGTTTTGCCAAGATAGTAGCAATTTACGTGCAGAGGAAGAAACAAAAAAATTTTTTTTTATAAATTTTTATTTATTTATGATAGTCACACAAAGAGAGAGAGAGAGGCAGAGACACAGGCAGAGGGAGAAGCAGGCTCCATGCACCGGGAGCCCGACGTGGGATTCGATCCAGGGTCTCCAGGATCGCGCCCTGGGCCAAAGGCAGGCGCTAAACCGCTGCGCCACCCAGGGATCCTAGGAAGAAACAAATTTAAGAGTAATTTAAGAGGCAGAATTGTAGGAATGTTGGCTAGAAAGTAGGGAAGGGAAAAGGTAGAGTCCTAGATTTCTGGAATGGGTGCCTGAGCAATATTGAGGTCTCTGTATTATCATTATGGTTGAGTTGGAATGATATGCTTTGGTTTGTACTGTCACTGTTGTTATTCTATTTGCAGACCACCCTGGGACATCCCCATCTCACATAACACAATGGTGGGACTAGCACATGGATCAAAGGGTAAAGATACAAACGGTAATCAGAATAACAATTACACTTTAATAATAATGGTAGGAGGGATCCCTGGGTGGTGCAGCAGTTTGGCGCCTGCCTTTGGCCCAGGGGGCGATCCTGGAGACCCGGGATCGAATCCTACATCGGGCTCCCGGTGCATGGAGCCTGCTTCTCCCTCTGCCTGTGTCTCTGCCTCTCTCTCTCTCTGTGAGACTATCATAAATAAATAAAAATTAAAAAAAAAAAAATAATGGTAGGAAATTTGACAAAATAAACAACAGTATTACAACTTAAAGAACAAATTTGATGAAATAAACAATATTACAATGTAAAGACCATATGTGCAAATATTTTGGGGATTACACTAAAATAATGATAATTAGAGAAGTTTTACTTATTAAATTATCCCAATATATCAAAATTAGTGTCATTTCACATGTAATCGAAATAAATATTATTAACCAAATATTTTATATGTTTGTTCTACTTTGTCATTGAAGTCTACTTGCTATTTTATACTTATAGCACAACTTCATCCTGTGAGTTACATTTCTGGTGCTCCGTAGTCACCTGTTGCTAATGTGTTGCATATCGGACAGCACAGTCCAGACCGAGAAAAGTTCTTGAGACAACATTAAATATCAGACACTAGTACTTATTAATCAGAAGATTCAAATGCAGGTAGTAGTTTATTATAAAAATGTGACACGCTAAATGCTGTTTTAAAAAACATATAATTATTTTAAAGTCAAGCTTCCTAAAGCTATATAATAAGCCAAACTTTAATGCTCCTGTTTTGTAAGTAAATTTTCTGACACATTGCTTGCAAAGCCATCTGAGGACATGCAGTCTGTGATTGCCCAGGATATTTGATTAGACTGTTTACCTTGTTGCAGAGATAAATGAGGTAACCTCTGCCTCCACAGATGAGCCAAAGGACTTTGGGGGATTAAAAAAAAAGTCTACTTTTATTACATGCATCACTTACTATTGAACATGGGAAATTTGTAAAGCTCCATGAATAACTGATGCAATTAGGCAGTAGATGTATATTAGTTTGGTTTACCAATATTTATTTGTCACAATTATAGTAATCTGGCTCAAAACAAATTTGACAGTAATTCTGGGATTGTTCCTACAAACAGAAGGTCTTTTTTTTCAACAGAAATGATTTTAGGTAGGAGAGAACTTTGATTTGTGTTCTCTCCCTGATAAAACAATTCAAGAAAAAGTTTAAAATTTTGTACTGGCATAAAGGAAGCAAAACAAGTTGCAATTTCCCAGTCTTTTTTCTGAACATTTGCCGCTGCCCATGAGTCTGTATGTATATTATAACCTGTATGACCTGTAGAGAGAAGGCAGCTTCTGTTTCCACACGAAGCAGAGAACCAGATGCCCTGCTGGATATTCTACCTTGGGAGGCCTTGCCTTTCACCAAGGCCTTTCAATGCCATCCCTGAGTACAGGCCAATACAGCCACCATCTGGTTTTTCCTAGCACTGATATTTTGATCCAACCCATCCATGAACTAGGCTTAGGCTTTTCCTTTCTCCATCATAAGGTATGCCTTATAAGGCAGCAGATGTAAGCTGAGGAAGAGGTGATGGTGTAGCAGTGGTTGATGATGTGGGGTCTGGGCTACTTGTTTATTCAGCTTCTGGGAACACTGCCAATTGCTCTCCAAGGTCAAGTACTGTCTCAACCAGGGTCCAGTGGCATGCTTGGAGCTATTTATAGAAAGGCCCATGATTCTTCTGTAATGCATTCCTCTAAAATTCAAGGCATCTGTGTTCTCTCATTGAGGATTGCCATAATGCCACATAGCATCTTTTTCTACCTCTGACAACTTCATTATGGTAGGCCAAGTTGACTCAATCATGTGGCCCAAGTGGCAGAGCTGTGTGTCCTATGGTCTGGATGTGCTCCTAAGCCGTTTGCTGTTCTGGCTCCACTCAGAGTGGGAAGCCCCTGTGGCCTCCGTGTGTGAGTTGGAACAGTTTTCCCAGGTGTGGTGTATGCTGTCTCTAGAACCTCTGAAGAATCCTATTAGACACTGTGCATAATCAAATGTCCGGGTTATGTACGAATGACCTCTGGGCTCTGTCTTCTGTTTCATTGATCTATTGGTTTATCCTTGATCCAGTTCCACACAATCTTAACTACTGTGGCTTTTCATTAATTCTGATTTTAATAGGATAAGTCCTTCTACTTTGTTCTTCTTTAGATATGACACTATTCTTGGCCTTGTACATTTCTACGTAAAGTTTAGAACCAGTTTATCAAGTTACAACACGTAACTTGATACGTGCCCACACACATACAATTGTTATTGTGATTGGAATTGCTTTGACTCATAAATCCATTTGGTAATAATTGATATCTTTAAATACTGAGTCTTACACATAAGTAGAATACTTGAAAATTTAGGTATTCTTTCCTTTTTCTCAGTAATATAATTTTACATAAAATGTACATATTTTTCTGGTTTGACTCTGAAGTTTTTGATATTTTATATTGCTGCAAACTGAATCTTTTTAATATTTATTTTATAACTCTTTGTTGTCATTATGCAGGAATGCAATTACTTTTTGAATATTGAACTTATATCCAGAAATTTATTAATCTGTTAATTCCAATGATTTATCTCTAGATTCATTTTAACTTTCATGAATATAATCATATAATCTGTGAATAAATAGTAGTTATTTCTTCCTTTCTGGTCATTATACTTTTATTTCATTAATTAAGTTAGTTAGTTAGTTGCTTTACTGCACTGGTTAGAACCTCTGATGCAATGTTTTTAAAGTAGTCAGAATAAATACTTTGTGTTTCATCATGATCTTAGAGTGAAAGCTTTTAACACATCACTATTATGTATGCTACTTGTACTTTTTAAAATTATTTTTTGGTAGATATGAATTAAGCAAGCTGCCTTCTTTTCCTAATTTGCCAAGAGATTTTGTCATGAGTGAATGTTAAATATTAACAATTTTTTTCTGCATCTACTAATATATGATTTTTCTCTTTTTTTAATATAATGACTTACATTATTTTTAAATGTGAAAATAACCTTTCTTTTTTAAAAAAATAAACCCAGCTTGATTTAGATGTATTTTTGTTTTTTGCAGATTGTTGGATTCTATTTTGATTAATATTTTATATCTTTCCTCATCAGTAATATTTCAACTTTTTTATTTTAGTGTTGTCCATTTTTAGTATCTGAGTTAGGCTGGCTGGCCTAACACAAAATGTTAGGAAGGGCTTTTTTTTTTCTATTTTTTTCAAATAAATTTGAAGATTGACATTATGTATCCTTTTAATAATTGATAGAATTCACCAGCAGTGCCCTGGGTGTAGAGTTGCATTTCTGAGACTGTTTTTAATTACAGACTGAATTGTTTTATTAAAAGTCACAGTATTTATATTTTCAGTTTCCTTTTGTATTGATTTTAGTACATTGCATGGTTCTAATAATTTATTAACATTAATTTGCTCATAATGTTTTCTTAACTATTTAAAGAGTACAGAATCTATAATGATGCTCTTTTTTTCATTCTGATATTAGTTTTTACATTTTACCTTTTCCTTGATTGGTAGAGGTATTTGTAATAAATTTAACTAAAGATGTACAAGTCCTTTGAGTAAATACTACAAATCATTGCAGGGATAAATTTTACAACACTTTTAATAATGGAGAAAAAGAGAGAGTTATACCATGTCCATAGGTTGGAAGAATGAATAATGTAAAGATGCTAGTTCTCAAATTGATCTCTAGATTCAATGAAATTCAAATCCAAACTCCAGTAAACTTAAAAAAAAAAACTGACAAGTAGATACTGAAAATTATGTGGAAATTAGAGATTCAGAATAGCCACAACAATCTTGCAAATGAAGAACAAAATTGGAGGGCTCTTACATACTGATGTCAAGAGTTACTATAAAGCCAGAATAATTATGATAATGCTCCATTGCCATGAGTATAAGCAAACTGATGAATGGAGCAGAACTGACTTTAGAATAAAACCCACATAAATATGGTCAAATGCTTTTCAACAAAGACACCAATGAAATTCAGTGGAGAAACAAAAATATTTTGAAAAATGACACTGAAGAACCATGAGCCATGTGGGTACATGACCCATTTCTCACGCTACACAGAAAAATGAACTTAACATAGGTTGTACATGCAAGCGTAAGAGGTAAAGAAAGATCTTCGATAGAAATATAACAGAATACCTTGAAAACTTAAAATAAGCAAAGATTTTATTTCTCAGATTGCTTTCAAAAAGTAATATTTTTTTTTAAATGATCAATGCTACTTCAAATAATTTAAAAACTTTGCTCCTCAAAAGACGCCAGTAACATAATGACAAAATGAAAAGGCTGTTTACAGACTGGGAGAAAATTTAGATGATAGATTGTTAGGTAGATAGATAGATGATACACACTGTCAATTCTCATTATTTGCAATAATTAAGTTCTATAAAGTCATGAAATTAGCAAATACTAAACTATTGTGCCTAGAGGAAATACAAGGTTAGGTCCCTATGAGCCTTTGGTCACAATAATTTCAACACCTGACTAATACATAACCTTGTTTCAGGTGTATTTTTCTTTTTTTTTTTTTAAGATTTTATTTGTTTATTCATGAAAGACACACAGAGAGAGAGAGGAAGAGACACAGGCAGAGGGAGAAGCAGGCTCCATACAGGGAGCTGGATGCAGGACTCAATCCCTGGACCTCAAGATCATGCCCTGAGCCAAAGGCAGATGCTCAACCACTGAGCCACCCAGGCATCCCTCATGCAAATATTCTTCTTTACAAATGTTATTTAATATATATTGTTGATTCACTATAATTCATGCCTCAATGAGGCCTATCTAACCTACCTATTTTCTCCATAAAGTACATCACAGCATTCTTGCACTTCAGAACACCAGACAGCACTTCAACACTTCACTTAGAGTAATTTTAAACAACAAAATCATCAGCAAATGAGATAACAAAAAGACAAAACTTGGCACTCAATAGGCTTTAGAAAGACATTTGTAGAATGAGCCAAAGCAAAAAAGCAGAGCATCACTTTGACCTCATCTGGGAACATGGGTATCAGGTGACTCAAAATTTTCACACTTCTGCTCACATTTGTAAGAGACTACAAAAGTGCCCTGAGTATGGATTCTGAGGTTAAAAATGTATTTTACTGAATTATGGAATCCATGAATAGTAAGAATATTTGTGTGTATGTGTGTGAGTATAAAACAAAGAACATGTCTCCAGAATATATATAGAATTTTTAGAGATTAGTAATAAAATGAAAAAAGCTCAGTAAAATGGGCAAAAAGAAGAGAATTCAGAAAAGAATAGAAATGCACAATAAACACATACAAAGTCACACAACTTTATTGGTCATAAAAGAAATGTAAATTTTAACTAAAGGAAAATAATACACATACGCATCAGATTGGCTAAAACTAGAAAGTTTTACAAAACCAGATGTTGAAAAAGAAGCATAGGAACAGGAACTCTAAAACACTGCTGGCATTATGTAAATAATATTTGGAAAACATTTTAGGTGGCTTCTTATATACTTAAACATACTCCTATTTTATGATTCAGCAACTCTATTCCTAGTTTTTGCTGCCCTAAAAATGAAAACACACATTTACAAAAAAGATTTACTCAAGAACTTCAATGGAACTTAATATTAATTAAATACTGTAAACAACCCAAATAGCAAGGGAATGGTTAAACATATTGTATTATATTTATACAATGGAATACTACTCAACAATAAAAAGAAATAGCCTTCCAATATTCACAACAACATGAGTGAATTTATGTTAAGGAAAAGAAGCCAGGCAAAAAAAAAAAAAAAAGAGTTCATATATTATTATTCCCTTTATATACATTTTAAATAAAGAAAAAATAATCTAGAAGGATAGAAATCAATATCATGGTTGTCTCTGGAGAGGAGAATAATTGATTAGATTTTCTAGGATGGGACATACTACATATCTTCACTAAAGTATTAGTCTAGCTAATGTGTACCTTTGCCAAAACTTATATAAATTATATAAATTATATATATAAATATATAAATAATATCAGTGCATCTAATTATACTCAATCATATCTCAATTACCAAAAAAAAAAAAAAGTTAGAAGGAGGAGAATCTGAAGAGAGAGAGGGAAACAAAGAAAGGGAAGGGGGAACATTCTTTGAAAGAAGCATAATGAAAATAGAAAAAAAAGTGTGGGTGGATATGGCTAACTTCTCTCCATCTTCTCTAATACTGTGACTTAAAAAGGTAAACACACCAAAGGAAAGAATTTAGATGAAATGTTAAGAAAATTTGACTTAGAGTTCATGGATTTCCCCATCCGTGGAGGTATTGTCATCTAGGGATTCAGTGGGTTTGTGAGCCCTTTGAATTTATGTGAAATCTTGTGTGTCATTTTCTGTGTAGATATTTATCAGAAGACACGGCTAACATCAGGTTTTTTCAAAGAGCCATGGATCTCAAAATATGAAGCATCATTTTCTTAAAGGAATTTGCAACCATCAGGCTAGATTACCTGGTGGGCATGTGAAATGTCTTACCTGACATATCCCTACAAATAGTTATGTATTTGACAGCATTTGCAAATCAGTGTCAAAATCCTTGAGGATAATGTTAATGTTGTGGTTATGAAGAAAATGCCCTTATTCTTAATAGGCATATAGTCAAGTACTATAGTTTCACAGTGTCTTCAATTCTCTTTCAAATGGTTCAACCAAAAGGAAAAAAAAAGTGTATATATAGATAGCAACCACAATAAAGCAAATGTGGCAAAATATTAATAATCAGTAAGCCTTAGTAAGAAATATATGGATCATCATTGTACTGTTCTTACAACTTGCCTATGGCTTTGAAGTTTTTCAAAATTAAATGTTGAGAATAAAGAATGAGACACATACTCAAAATTTTTTTGATCAGCCAGGCAGAAAAATCAAGTTTCGCCTACAGTTGCAAAAATTCAGGCCAGCCTCAGATTTCTCTATGATATTCACCACTAAAGGATGTTAAAGGAGTGCTAACAAAATTCTTAGGGAGAAAAAATTTTAAGCCAAGATTTTTAAACCCAGCCAAACATTTGATTAAATATAAAGGCAACAGGGAACACACTTCCCAAGAACCCTTCTTAGAAACAGAGTACATGAGATATCTCATTGTGGTTTTGCTTTGCTTTTCTCTGATAATTAGTGATGTACTTTTCATGTGTCTGTTTGTGGTGATGATATCACAGATGTGTGCATCTTTCCAAACTCATCAAAACGTATATATTAAATTTGTGCAATTCTTTGTATATTGAGTACACCTGAATAAAGTTGAAAAAATACTGGAAGATAGATTTCATTCAACTAAGAGTTGAAAGGAGAAATTATGGCAAAGGGAGTGGGTGTGCATGACTGTAATATAACTTAACTATTATCTGAACACTAAAATAGACAGGAAGATTATAGTTACACAATAAAATGTAAATATTAAAAGTCTGATGGTAAAGAAACAGAAATTAAAGTGTTTGGGAAGACAATGGAGAAGGAAAATTGAACACAGTTCAAGCACACTGATTTTCTCATCTTTGATACATGGGGTTCAAGAAAGATAAATAAAAATAAGCTAAAAGCAACATTAGCATATTTCAGAACACAAAAATAACTATTAACAATGATATCAGCTAAAAATCAGTAGCAGAGAAGACAGAAATTAGTTGAAATATACTAATTTCATCATTGTCCATAGAAGAGAATCGCTACATTAGCACATTTTAAAAATCAGATAATCCAAGTAGACACAGAAAAAGCACTTGAAGAATTTCACAATGATTCATAATTAAAACAGCTAATGAACTAAAAATAGAAAGGACCTTCTTAACCTGATAAAACACATCTATAAAAATATATTAGAATAATCATCTTGAACCAGAAAGTATTATAAGTAGTCTCTTAAAATCAGCAACACAACAGAGACGTCCACTAACATCATTCCTAGTCACCTAGTAGTAGAGGTTCCAGTAGCCCAAAAGCCAAGAAAAAAAATTTTCGGACATAAGGATTGAAAGAGGGGATTGGCTTCTCCCTCTGCCTATGCCTCTGCCTTTCTCTGTGTGCATCTCTCATGAGTAAATTTTAAAAAATCAGCAACAATTAGAAAGTATGATTTGAAAAGATACTATTTGTTATAGCAGCAATATTTATAAAGTATCTAGAAATAAATATTTCTTTTTTTAAAGATTTTATTTATTTGGAATGCCTGGGTGGCTCAGTAGTTGAACCACCCAGGTGCCCCCCACCAGGAATTAATCTGACAAAAGATGTTCTAGACTCACTCAGAAAATGTCAAAGCTTTACTGAAGGAAATTAAAGAATACTTAACAAATGAAGGGATGTTCTTATCTGTAGATAAGAATATTTAATATTGTAAAGATATCCATCGTTCCCCAAATGATTCATGGACACAACGCAATTCTAATAAAAATTCCAACACATGCATCTTGAAACATGACAATTTGCTTCTAAAAGTGACATCGAAGAGCAAAGAACCAGAGATAAGAAAATGTTAAAGAATGACTGGCACAGTGGGGTAGAATAGGGACTGTCCTACCAGATGTAGAGTTCTCATACAGCTGTAGTAACTATGAGATTACAATATTGGTGGTAGGATAAAAAACACAGAAGGAGCAGAACAGAAAGTCCCCAAAAGTGACACACAAGAGCCAAATTTAAATGTTATTTAAACCGAAAAAAGATGGAATCCACAACAAAGACCTGATGATGATTAGGACTCCCTATGTGCTAGATAACATAGCTTTAATATTAATAAAACTGAAAGAGAGCATGAAAAACAGGCAAAAACACAGTGGGAATTATTCAATTCCACTAATTTCATTTTTATCAGATATGTAAATCAAAGACGTTTAAGACTTAACATAATCCTGTAGATCATACATGTGTATGTTAAATGAAAGGAATTATAATTTCAGCATATATTATATACTGAAAAGAACTATTTTATATATTGAAAAGAGAATTCTCACTCATTTTAAGTACACATGATAATACAATAAAATCAAAGACAATTACAAAACCAGAAAACTAAACTCTACAACCCGGAAAGGATCATTTTCTGTGAAAAGATAATTTACTAAAATTGATCTCAGAATACAGCAAAAATACAAGCTCAATATTTTTCATCGAAGAATAAAGGAAATTGTCAAAGGATTCCTCCCCATCGAAAAGCATCAGTTCCAGATGTGTTCACAGGGGAATTCTACAAACCATGTAGGTAATTCCAATGTGAGTTTAAACTGTTCCTGCATATAAAGAACAGCTACAAAGGGGACTTTCCCAATTATTATACGGAAAATATTTTGCTTAAATCTCAATACCCAAACTCATAAGAGACAGTACTGGAAAAGAAATCTAGAGATCAATCTCACTTAAAATATTTATGAATGGGGCACCTGCGTGGCTTAGTCAGTGAAGTGTCCGCCCTTGGCCTAGGTCATGATCCCAGGCTCAGGGAATGGAGCCCCACACTGAGCTCCACTTTGGGATCCCTGTTGAGCAGAGAGTCTGCTTCTCTCTCTCCGTCTGTCCCTCATGCCCTGCCTACCCCAAGGCTTGTGCTCTCTTGCATAGTCTCTCTTACAGATAAATAAATAAAATCTTTAAAAATACATGTTTATGAAAAATACTAATAAAATATGTGTTACCAAAAGAATCCATGAATACTATAAAGTAATATTGTGTCTGATTAAGCAGGGTTTATCCTAGTAATACAAAGTTGATTTAATATTAGGAATCACCTCAATAGTTGCTGCCTGTGAAAACATTTTCTAAAAATTAGCATCCATTTTGAATATTTTTTAAATCTTAAAGTAAGTGTATATTTACTTAAAATGAATAAATGACTTTTTTTGACACACACACATCACAAAAGACTTAGTGGAGAATAGTAGAAACATTTCTATTACACTATTATTTAACAGGGCTAGTAGACACTAGCTAAAGCAATCAAAAAGAAAACAAATAAGATATATAAAACTGGAAAAGAATGAATAAAATTGTCATGATTTGTAGATAATTTGGTTGTGAAACTGAAAAATACTTGAGAATAATTTTTAAATAATTATAAAAACAAAGTTTAGTAAGGTGTCAGGGTACAAAACTAGTACCCTGGAAATTGGTACAACCTCTGTACATAGAAATTTGGCAATAGCTACTGAAATTTCAAATGTTGATGACCTTGGATCTAGAAATTTTACCTGTGGAAATTTGTCCCTCACATACATAGGGCATGTATAAGATTATTCAATGACCCATCATTTATGATAGCAAAAGTTTGAAAATAACAAACATTCGATAATATGGGCTATTGAAACAATCTTTGCATGGCTATAAAACACACTACTTTAACTGCTCAAAAGAGTGAAATAGCTTTATTTATATATTTTCATAATGCAACAATCCTCAAGATACGTTGTTAAGTGAAAAAGCAAATACAAACCATTCGTGTAAAGTTAAAAGAATACACTTGTACATGCTTGTATAAGCACTGATTATCTCTGAGTGATATGAAAGAAGTTGATAATCATGAATGTATCTAGAGAGGGGTCCTGGTGGCTGGCCTTATGAGAGAGACTTTCTACGGTATGAATTTTTAATGTCTGTCCTATGAACATGTTGATAAATGTGTTGGTGAAATAAAGGACCGCTTATCTCAGTGGTAATAACCACAGTTGTTATGGTAACTACTCTTGGTTCATCTAACTGGAAAACAGCAGAAAAAAAAATCACTTAAACTGTGGGAGATAAAATTAAACTTCCCATGGGACTAATTTTATGCAAATTTATACTAAGTTTTATTTTTTTGAATATACTTTTTGAATTCTCTCACCAAACAAAAATATATTAAGAAAATATAAATCTTATCCAGAATAAATGTTAATGTGATGTTACTAAATAGTTAATTTAATAAGAAGGATTTTTTTTAAGGAACTATTCAATATCCAATAAAATTAAGTACTGCTAGTAGGTACTTACCCGTGGCCTAAAGGCTTTATTTCCCAATCATACAGAAAAGTAGCATATCGCTCCAAGTAAAAACACAATCCTGAAGAGATCACACAAACGAAGACTTCGGGCTTTGATACAGTCAAGTAAATATTCCCAGGTGTCTTATTAATCAATTTGAAATGGACAATCTATTTGTCTCTATGGCCAAATAAACCTAATGAAACTGTTGTATTACAACAGACTTTTACTAAGATTTCACATCGTACCATCTTATGCCCAGTTTATGAAACTTGTAGTGACTTATGCTAGGTAAACACTGTCTCCAAAACTTGGAGCCTCAGAGATAGAAAAGTGGGACAGAAAAAAAAAAAAGTTAACTTTTTTTGTCTTCATGAGCAAGAAATGGATCACAAATAATAATGTTCAGTTACAAAACTCAAGCTTTGTGTAAACTACTTCTTCCTCTGAGTCATTCCTCATTGGTGGTCTACTAATAACACATCATTCACAGCTAGACGTTGGTGTTTTTCCTTTGAACATAAACAACTTCACAGAACATTGACATCAGAGAAGGTCATTCTGTGACCATGATAAAGTAGTAAAAAAAAATACTTCATAATTTTATCTCAGAACAGATAAAAACAAGGCCATTATGCAAACCACAAAACTACCACCCTCTCCTAATATAAGTGAATGCCACTTCTTTCCTATTTAGAGCTTTGATCTTACTCTAGTCATCCTGCTCTGTTGATGTTTTATTAAGAAAATCAATCAGCATTGTCTCTGCTTCTGGACAGCTTCCAATCCAGGGCAAATATCCAGTTACTTAGACCTTCCCCAAATTACCAAACACTTTGCTGAAATGTCTACCATTCTCCATAGTGTGTGGTCTCCTTCACTGCAATGAGCAACAAACCCACCTTGCTCAACTACAATATATTCTTGGTGGCCTCTGGTTGGAGAAGCAAAAGAGTTGCCTATACCCAATGACTCACATTCTTCTTCAATTCTCTCTTAAGCACACACCAATCAGACTTTCAATCAT
Organism: Canis lupus familiaris; assembly: GCF_011100685.1. Classification (NCBI taxonomy): domain Eukaryota; kingdom Metazoa; phylum Chordata; class Mammalia; order Carnivora; family Canidae; genus Canis; species Canis lupus. The sequence goes on from NC_049250.1 coordinate 9,639,115, forward strand.
ACCAAGCCACTGAAATTGCTCTGCAGTGTCACCAGTGACTTCTAGGAGATTGATTCCAATGGTCAATCCTCAGTGCTCTTGTTACTTGACAAACAGTAGCATTTGCTGTAGAGTACTGGTCATGTTCACTTGGCATCTACTACACTTGATTTTCCTCCTCCTTGGCCTGCCATTCTTCATTGCCTCCTTTCCAGATCCTGCCTCAACTCCTTAATTCCTAAGCATGGTATACCCAAGGGCTTAGGTCTCTGGCTTCTATCTGTACTTACTCCCTTCACAACCTCCAGTCCCATACTTGTAAACATTTATGCTGATGACTTGTGTGTGTATGTTCCTTCACTCCATCCTGAAATATGTATATCTTGATATAAAGAAGTCTGACTAAACTGGAATAAATATGTATTCATTGCATATTCATTCCATTCAACTCCATTTACTCTGATCTCCACATAATGGCTGTCTGTATTCAGCATTTAAAAACATATGGCAGATATCTCAAACCCTGCAGTGGCTTACATCTCACTAGTACTAAAAGCCAGTCTATACAAAAATCTACATGATCCACTCCCCTCACACACATACACAAACCTACCTCTAAAACACTGTTCAAGTTCTTCAAGGCAGAATTCAATTATTCAAATGCATTCAAAAGATTGGAACTCAAACACAAAGTTTTAGGACAAAAAAAATTGAATTCAAATCAATGAGCATGATGTGGGATTTTTTTATGTAGATTTTTTATGTTTTTAGATGTTTTTATAACAGACTAAGATGAATGAATGACTGCCGGATATACTGGTAACCTTGAAATGTGTCAGAGCTCTTGGGATAGTGGGTCCTTCCCACCCCAGATATTTGATGAATCATCTTCTCCCAGGATCCTGAGAGCCTCCCACAACCCACTCAGTCCCCCTCTTCTTCTTTTTAGCTACTCAGGGGTCATTCCATACACCTCTGCCACACCTTCCCAGAAACAGATCAGCAAACCCTATTAATGTCTAACCGCTGCTTTGCACCAAGACTTAATCTAGCAAACTTGAAATAGAATATGCCAAGCACAGCATTATCTTTATTCAATAAAAAATATGTTAGTTAAAGCAGTAAGAATAATAAAGGATCACAAAATGTTAGATTTACATTAGCTCTTAGATATGATCTAGCCCAGGGGTTTTGTCTGTAAAGGGCCAGATAATAAATATTTTAGGCTTTGTGGGTCATGCAGCCTCTGCTGTACTGACTCAGCACTGCTAGTGTAGAGCAAAAGCAGTCACAGAAAACATGTAAACAAACGGCTGTGGCTGTGTTCCAATAAAACTTTATTTACACAACTATGCCTCAGGCTGAATTTGGCCTGTGAGATATACTTTGTGGACTCCTGATTTAAACCTACTCAGTCATTTCATAAATGTAAACAAAGTAATTTGACACAAAGAATAAGGGTGACCCCATACTCCTATTGACCAGGATAATCTCAATATGTGCCTGTTTTCTCGATATAATTATTAATTACCCCTTATTAACTTTCTTAAAAGCATCCTAGTTTGGATAACAAATTATACCGTCACCTTTTATAATGCCATGTCCTTCAACTTATGTAAATCCCCATATTTCTGATGTATTAACAATACCCAAAAATAATTTAAAGCTGAGTAAACATGTAGCACAGATAACAGTAATGTTTAAAAACTACCAAAGTTAGTTGAAGAGGTCTATAAAATTGTTCAAAGTTTTAATAGACTGATGGTAAGCTATTTTCTAAAAATCAATAAGTAATGTTGGATAATGGAATAAAAGATTCAATATTTGTTATATGTTATTTAAAGATAATGTGATTATAACTATTCAAGAAAAACATTAGTTTTCTTGGAAATGTACAAACTATCTTTCAAAACACTAATAGCATTAAATATTTAGAAAATTATAGGCCCAACATTTGCCAAGTTATCTTAAGTTACAACTTCAAATTCTACCCTTTGACATATTCTATGAGTTTACTTCTTCCAGTTGGACACTCTTCCTTGATGTTCTAACATGGCCTTAGGGTCAGGCATGGCCATGGTTGAAGCACTTTCTAGCTCTGAATGCTACAGCAAAGCAATCAGCTCTGAGGATTAAAGAGAAGAGATTTCATGAGTTTGCATTTCTTTCCTGTGCCTCTGAGTCTTCCATCAGCTTGATTCTGACTTTTAGATTGGGTCCAGAGTCTCAAAAACTCAACATAAGATGTGGTTAAACCACAATTATAGACTGAATGTTTGTATCTCCCCACCCCAAATTCATATGTTGAATCCTTAGCCTCAAATGTGATCATATGTGAAAATGGGGCCTTTGGGTAGTACTTTGTTCTAGATAAGGTCATGAAGGTGGGTCCTCATGATGGGATTAGAGCCTTTATAAGGAAATGCCAGCGAACTCTTTCTCTGCCCACTCCCTCTCTTTCTCCTTACCATATGAAGATACAGCAAAAAGAAGCCATCTACAAGCCAGAAGGAGGATTCTCACCAGAAACAGAATCTGCTGTCACCTTGATCCTGGACTTCCTAGCCTCCCAAACTGTAGGAATTAAATGTCTTTCAAGTCCCAAGTCTACAGTATTGTTATAGCAGCCTAAGCTAAAACATCCAGTTTCCCACAACAGCATCTGTGAATGAGCTTACCACAATCCATTCTCCAGCAGAAATAGAATGGGATCTGGTCCTTACTAATACAGCATGAGGTTTGATCTGGGACATTCAGTGATAACATGCCCATAGGCATTTTTTAATGTCTTAGAGGAATTATAGTTTTAAATAGTTTTGAAAATCATGCTATTAGATTTATGTTTTTAGAAGAAGTTGCATTTTAGAAAGTAATTTTACTCCTGGATAAAATATTTTATTTTCATTACAGAGTTATATGGATTAAGCTTGGGGTATCATTCCAGATAAAATGATAAAAGTTTATTTCACAGTTTAAGATATTGTCAACATTTTTAGCCTATCCTACTAAACTTGGGCCTGAGGCTTGCACATCATTCAGTTGTCATCTGCCCATAATAAAATCTTATCTTTTGAGACATCTGTGTAAGTGGCTAAAATGCTGAAAGACATGTAGTTATTCATTGCTATTGTTTTCAAGTTTAAATAGGAAAGTAGGAGAAAAATAGCCTCCTTTAAGATCATCAGGTAGGGGCAGATTGTGTACCGTGTAATTTATAAATCAGGCTGTTTTTTCACATTTTCCATAAACCACTCACTTAAATTTTGATGCTAACCTACTTGAGAGCAAGGATCATATTTTGGATTAAAAGTTTGTCAGTAGGGGCATGTGGGTGGCTCAGTTGGTTAAGCATCCGGTTCTTGGTTTTGGCTCATGTCATGATCTTGCTTTGTGAGATCGAGCCCCATGTGGGGCTTTGTGCTCAGTGTGTAGTCTGCTTCAGATTCTTTCTCTCTCTCCCTCTGCCCTTCCCCTTTCGTGTGCTCTCTCTCTCTCTCTCAAATAAATAAATAAAATCTTTTTAAAAAATTAAAATAATAAGTAAAAATTTGTCAGTAACTCTCTAGTTATGCCAAGAATCCTAGTTGGAAAAAAAAAAAAAAAAAAAAGAATCCTGGTTGACCATGACAACTCTTGGAAATTCTTAACTACCAAAGGCTTTATCTAAATTATATATCAGTGAATTTTTTGGAGTGTATTAAAAGGTCAATGCACACTTCTCAGCTCCTTCAGGAATTTTGATACCTAACAATATGCCACAGCCTAATTGTGGGGGAATTGACTTTAGGCACTGGACTGTTCTAGACCATGTTCATGTGGGTTAAGGGGAAGAAAAACAAGAAAGGGCTAACAGGCCTATCAAATACAACCTTCACTTTCTAACTCTAGAATGAAATAGGGCCAGCATCCTCTGGTTTACATCATCCACAACCTGGAAGCAGTATGGAAATTACCTAAGGTTCAAAGGGAGTAAAAGCAATCCTTTGTTTCTTCTCACTACATTTCTACTCTTGTATTTTGTTTTTTTTTTTTTTGTTTTTGTTTTTGTTTTTTTTTTACTCTTGTATTTACTAAAGGGAAAATCAGAAGAGTTAATCAATGCTTAGGAAGAAGGACAGTATCCAAGTTAGTGTTATGGAGTCAGTTGAGTGTCCACCAAAATCTGTCTTGCTTTGAGCACATTGCCAGGCTATATTATACAGTCTTCTTCTCAGTTATGTGTGTGACCATGTGACTAGGTTCTCAATGATTTAACTTGAAAAAGTGAGATATGCTATTTTTATAAAGTATGAACCTTATTTCTTTTCTCCTTTGTGAAAACTGGAACCTACTAGAAGAATTAGTGTGAGTATATTGGTAATCAACCCCCAACCCGGCCTGTAGACTTGAGACTTCTGCTTCTTCATAAGGTATTATAAAGGAAACATCCATTCTTTCTCTACTTCTCACAAGTTTTTCCAAACAGAAGGGGATTGATTTATCTGGCTGGTGAAACTGAGCACAAGATTCACTCTCCATGTCTGTCTTGGTCTCGTGTCTCATCTTCTTCCTGTTCTCAAAGTGTTCCTTTTCTTTTTAGTCCCTTCTGTTCCTAGCTAATAAATATACTTGGGAGGCTCCTTGGGAGGACCTAGAAGCCCATCTTTTTGGCTTTTGTTTTCTTAGACTTAACAAGTACACTATAGGCTAGAATTTTCAGGGAAACTATCTGGATAAGTGCCCTTATAAGCCACATTCTTTAGATACAACCCTTTCCAATTGCAAGCCTCCAGTCCAGATCAGGAAAAGGGGAGATCATTGAAAGCTCCTTTTTTTCTTCAGACCCAAGCATAGTCTCTGTTCAACCCAAGGTATTTACTATATTATGTTTGCCAACTGGATTTCTGGATGTATTTCTCAATTTGTTCCAGAATCTTCAGAGAAAAAAGGATGTAATTGTTTTGCACCTTTATACCTCAAATGAGAGGGCAGCACCTCAAAGAAATATTACAAGGCCCAATAATTACTTACTTCATTATATTGCCTCTGCTTTGAGAAATATGAATTTTGACTTATTAGGTATATGGACACAATTATTCTGGATGATTTTCTAGCATGAATATCAATAGTTTTAAAAATGTGCTATGGCTAAGATAGCTACAGGTCCACCACAGATTTCTGTATCCCTTCACCTAGGGTGGACTGACTAAGTTAGGCAGGGTCATTTCCCATGCCATGTAAGTGAGGCTATGTGACCCACTCTTACCAGTGGAACATAAATGGATGTGAGGAACATCATGTGTGTGCCACACAACATAAGGGGTATACTTTTGCCATCCTTTATTTCTCTCTCCACTGGTTGAAGCAGACTTGTGTGATAGTCCTGGAGGCCTTATTCAGAAGATGGTGGAACTCAGTACCACCAGAGAGAGAACCAGTAACACCTACTTTGAATTCCAAGTAATAAATAAACTGTATTTGAGCCATTACACATTTTTTAGTGTACCTGCTACCCCAGGCAGCCTACCACAATAATAGCCACCCAATAATAACCTTGGTCCAATGGCTACCTACAGCCATTGGACCAAAGAAATAATCACAGATGACACAAAAAAGTCATGTCCAACAATGCTGTTACAGCATTTTATGACAGCGAAGCCACTTCGAGGCAACCACAAGGTCAAACAAAAGTCAGTGACATGAGTAAATTTATTTATGATAAGATATTTTTAAGCATTTAATGTAAATTATGTAAATTTTAATTTAGATCAAAGGATATAATAATAATTTTTAAAACAACTAATTAATACCTACGGAAGTCTTTGCCACATTTCAGACACTGTTCTGAAATTTAATCTTTACAATAACCGTGCTATATGCTTTTTATGGGTAAGATTGCCAAGGTGCAGAGGTAGAATAACTTACCTCAGGTCACACAGCCAATAAATGGGGGGGGGGGCTAAGAAATGCACATAAAATAATACGTGAAAATGCCTAATAGATAAGAAGACTAAGAAGCAGAGAACAAAATAGATGTACATTCTTGTCTCTATTATTTCATATGAGTGGATCAGGTCAGTTGGGGGTCATTCATGCATTCATCCATTTATTCATTCATCCATCCATTCAAAAATATTTCTTGAGTGCTTGCTACTTGTCAGGCACTGCTCATGAGCAGAACATGACATTGACTTCACAAGCCTTCCATTCAAGTAGGAGAAACATAAGAAACAAATTAATATGTAATAAAATGTTGGCTTGAGAATTGCTGTGAAGTGAAGCCAGGAAAGGGCAAACAGGACACTCACTTAAGGAAGGATCATCAGAAAAGGCCTGAGAGAGAAGGAAGGAGGCCATTCAGAATCCTGAAGGACAATTTTGTTATTGGCAGAGGGAAATGCAAAAACCATAAGGAAGGAACAAACCTGCAGTGTATGAGGAAAACCAAGGTGACTGTAATGGAATGCATGGAGAGGACAGAGGGAGAGTGGAGTCAGGCAAATCCAGTCTGCACATGGCTTTGCCAGGAAGGAATTTGGATCCATTTTGGGTGAAGTGAGAAGTGTGGCAGGTTGAGTTCCCTGAGACAGACTCCAAGGTGGAAATGCATGGGCAGGATGCTTCTGGGAAGGGATCTTAGGCCTCTATATCTACAGAAGAGTGAAAGAAGCAGGATTAGCAGAGGGAGAAGTTGAACCATGATGTAGCCTGTCCCATCAGGAGCTCTGAAGCCAAAATGGCTAATACAATGCAGGCTCAATATTACTGTATCAACCATCAGTGGATGAAGGCAGTCTTGAGGGAGACCTTGATGAGGCAACATTCTTCAGCAGAGCAATTTCTAAAGAAACCCAGCTAAGGGCTGTCAGCTACCACCTATCCAGCATCTGAGGAAATTAGTGCTTTAGTCCTGGGAGAGGTATCAAAAACATCCACTCCCAAAAGCCACTGGGAGGTTTTGAGCAAGGGAGTGACATGATTGGAATCATGTTTCTAAGGGCCATTCAGGCTGCTGTGAGAAATTATTGTGGGAACAAGAGCAGAAGTATGGAGACCAGCTAAAAGGTGAGTGACCACTTTGGGTTTCTGGTCTTACATGTTCTAAAAAGTAAACCAGGAAGCAGCATGAAGCCTAATAGGCATCCAAAGACATTTCTTTTCTTTTTTTTCAGAGAGCTAAAAAAAATTATTTCTTTATGAGAGAGAGAAAGAGCACACATGCGCAAGCATAGGGAGAGGGCAGAAGGAGAGGGTGAGAAAGAATCCTCAAGCAAACTCCTTGCTAAGATGGAGAATGTGGGGCTCCATCCCAGGACACCCAAGATCCTGACCTGAGCTGAAGCCAAGAGTCAACCCCTCAACTGACTGAGCCACCCAGGTGCCTGAGCAATCTCTTGATTAGTCATATCAGAGAATCAGAGCATCCTTTGGAGAATTCCACTTACACTTTTGAAATGAGCAACAAAGTCATAAGAAAGTTACATCTATTAGAAGGCATCATCAGTCCCACTTCAAAGAGAGGCAATGCCATAATCACTTTCTACAAATGTAATAATAAATTGGTTCAGAAAATTGATGATCATAAAAATAAAGATCTGAACCATAAGGGTGACTTTGCTAATATGCCATTAAGAAAGTTGTGACTGCAAATTGAAATTGCCAATATAGACAAAACAGGAAATGCAGATTTTCCTACCCTCTGGAGGAACCATCTTTTGTCCAAACTACAGAAAACTTTACTGCAATAAACACAGAAATATATGTGCACAATTTTAGACCAAAAATCTATGCTAAATCATCTGCTATGTGAACTTAGCAGATCATAGATTTAACTAGTCAATATTTTTTCCAGTTTGGATCCTAAAATATCTCTCCTCAAGAAAATGGTTCTGACTAGCCAATAGGATCCAACAGTACATTAAAAGGATCCCACCATGACCAAGTGGGATTTATTCCTGGTCTGAAATAGTGGTTCAACATCCACAAATCAATCAATGTTATACACTACATTAATAAAAGAAAGGACAAGGACCATATAATCCTCTGAATAGGTGCAGACAAACCATTTAACCAAGTACAGCATCCTTTCGTGATTAAAACTTTTCACAGTGTAGGGATGGAAGGAACATAGCTCGATATCATAAAAGCCAGCTTTGAAAAGCTCACAGCAAAAATCATTCCCAATGGGAAAAATCTCAGGTGTCCACTATACAACATAGTACTAGAAGTCCTAGCCTCCATAATCAGACACCAAAAAGAAATAAAAGGCATCCAAATCAGCAAAGGAGTCAAACTCTCACTCTGTGCAGATGACATGATATTCCTTATGGAAAACCCAGAAAGACTCAACCCCCAAATTGTTAGATTTCATACAGGAATTCAGCAAAGTGGCAGGATATAAAATCAATGCCCAGAAGTCAGTGGCATTTCTATACACTAACAATGAGACAGAAGAAAGAGAAATTAAGGAATCAATCCCATTGGCAACTGTACTTAAAACCATAAGATACCTAGGAAAAAAACCTAACCGAAGAGGCAAAAGATCAGCACTCAGAAAACTATAGAACACTCATGAAAGAAATTGAATTCAGTAAAGTGGCAGAATATTGTTAAAATATCTATGCTACCTAGAGCAGTCTATCCATTCCATGCAGTCCCTACCAAAATACCATCAACTTATTGCACGGAGTTGGAAAAAATAACCCTAAAATTTGTGTGGAGCCAGAAGAGACCCTGAATAGCCAAAGGATTGCTGAAAAAGAAAACCAAAATTGGTAGCATTACAGTTTTGGGCTTCAAGCTCTATTACAAAGCTGTGATCATCAAGACAGTGTGGTACTGGGACAAACACAGACACATAGATCAATGGAACAGAATAGAGAATCCAGAATTGGACCCTCAACTCCATGGTCAACTAATATTCAACAAAACAGAAAAGACTATCCACTGGAAAAAAGACAGTCTCTTCAACAAATGGTGCTGGGAAAATTGGACAGCCACATGCAGAAGAATGAAACTAGACCATTTCCTCACAGTATACCAAAAAAATTTTAAGAACCCTAAAATGGATGAAAGGCCTAACTATGAGATAGGAATCCATCAAAATCCTAGAGGAGAACACAGGCAGCAACCTCTTTGACCTCGGCTGCAGCAATTTCTTGCTAAACACGTCTCCAAAGGCAAGGGAAACAAAAGCAAAAATGAACTATTGGGACTTCATTAAGGTAAAAATCTTTTGCACAGCAAAAAATCGACAAAACCAAAAGACACCCTACAGAATAGGAGAAGATATTTGCAAATGACATATCAGATAAAAGGCTAGTATCCAAGATCTGTAAAGAACTTCTCAAACTCAACACCCAAAGAACAAATAATCCAATAAAAAAAATGGGCAGAAGACATGAATAGACATTTCTCCAAAGAAGACAGACACATGGACAAGAGACACATGAAAAGATGCTCAACATCTCTCGGCATCAGGGAAATACAAATCAAAAGCACAGTGAGATACCACCTCACACCAGTCAGAATGGCTAAAATTAACAAGTCAGGAAATGACAGATGTCGGCCAGGATGCGGAGAAAGGGGAATCCTCTTGCACTATTGATGGGAATGCAAGCTGGCGCAGCCACTCTGAAAACCAGTGTAGGGGTTCCTCAAAAAGATGAAAATAGAGCTACCCTATGACCCAGCAATTGCACTACTGGGTATTTACCCCAAAGATATACATGTAGTGATCCAAAGGGGCACCTGCATCCCAATGTTTATAGCAGCAAGTTCCACATTAGCTAAACTATAGAAAGAACCCAGATGTAAAACTGACAGATAAATGGATAAAGAAAATGTGGTGTATATATATATACAATGGACTACTTCTCAGCCACCAAAAAAAAAAAAAACAATGAAATCTTGCCATTTGCAATGATGTGGATGAAACTAGAGGGTATTATGCTAAGTGAGTTAAGTCAATCGAAGAAAGACAATTATCATATCATCTCACTCATGTGTGGAATTTAAGAAACAAACCAGAGGATCATAGGGGAAGAGAGGGAAAAATAAAACAAGACGAAATCAGAGAGGGCGATAAACCATAAGACATTCTTAATCATAGGAAACAAACTGAGGCTTGCTGGAGAGGACAGGGTGTGGTGGGAGGATGGGGCATTAAGGAGGGCATGGGATGTAATGAGCACTGGGTGTTATATAAGACTGATGAATTACTGACCTCTACCTCTGAAACCAATAATGCATATGTTAATTAATTGAATTTAAATAAAATTCAAAACAAACAAAAGAGAAAGTGGTTCAGAAAAATTGCTGTGCATGAGAGCCACCTCAGATGCTTGTTTAAGATGCAAGTACCAGGCTCCAACCCTAAGACTTGATACAGGTCTAAGTGTGGCTCAAACACCCAGAATAATTCTGATGGAGGTGGTTGATGGGTAGTCTTCCAGAAACTAAGGGAACATTCATGGGAAACAGAGGGCAACTAACATTCTAATGTGGTCAGGTTATCTTGGTAAGTAGAGCAATGATATGCAATTGTGAATGGATTTATGGTCATTACCACCATAAATATACTCTGGCCAAATCAGTGGTATGTCATTCTTCAACATGCCTGAGTTTAAAATACCCTCAGCCACAAAATCCTGTAAAGCCAAGTTCATCATATTAGTGCCAGCAAAGAGCTCAGCTGAAAGCCATTAGCCAAAGGAAGTGCCACAGACAAAATCACAGGAAGACAGGTAATCACTTGTACTTATCACCACATCTGCTACATTGCATAAGAAAGTTTTGGTTTCACACCCAAAGTGAAAGAAAAACTTAAAATCCCATAAATAATACATTGAAGAGAGCAAAGTTGTTTTAATGCAGTATCTGGAGAGGCCCTGCGAAGATAAAAGGCTCTTTTCAGTATTTATCTTGCTGGCAGAGAACAAGGCAGGCAGTGAGGCAGACTTGTAATTGACCCAAAAGTGTATATGAGAAATGAACCAAGGAGAGTGTGGATTTAAAAGCTTCATAATAGAAAGAGCACAATAAGGTAAAAGTCCAGCAAATCTGCAATTCAAGTGATATGAAAACATGTTTGATTCAATATAGTGATGTACTGAATTTATATGAAATTCAACCTTTTGTTCTAGGGTATTTGGCAAGGTAAAAAATAAATTTGAGGTTATAGTTTTAGCACCCTCTCTCTCAGACATGCTATAGGACACAATTAATGAGGACAGCTGGTTACAAGCTTTATTGGACCTGCTAGGAAGCCAGTACATTCCACTGCTAAGCCTAGAAACCAAAATCTACATAAATATTGGATATGTAAGTCAAGGTGCTCGTTAATTCTGACCAATGAAGTCTTCTGATAAGAGCATACAGTTAGTGTTAGAGCATCTATTTGATGATTCTTATATGAACAGATATTTAAAACTGTCTTATGACCAAAGTTCTATTATTAAACATAAAGAGATTGTTATTATTTTTTTTATGATAGTCACAGAGAGAGAGAGAGAGAGGCAGAGACATAGGCAGAGGGAGAAGAAGGCTTCATGCACCGGGAGCCCGACGTGGGACTCGATCCCAGGTCTCCAGGATCGCACCCTGGGCCAAAGGCAGGCGCCAAACTGCTGCGCCACCCAGGCATCCCAAGAGATTGTTATTTGATAAAAAGCCAGACATAGAAAACTACATTTGGAATAAAATACTAGGGAAGCCTGGGTGCCTCAGTGGCTGAGCGTCTGCCTTTGGCTCAGGGTGTAATCCTGGAGTCTCAGGATCAAGTCCCACATCTGCTCCCTGCATGGAGCCTGCTTCTCCCTCTGCCTCTCTCTCTCTCTGTGTCTCTCATGAATAAATAAATAAAAACTTCAAAAAAAATAGAATAAAATAGTAAATTCTTAATTATCTACAAGAATCAAGAAATAAAGCAGAGCAAAAAAGAGTTAACGCTTGACTTTAATATTTATAATATTTTACAGATTTATTTTATCAACTGTTCTCTCTTAGAAAAAATAATACATTTAAGATATGTTTTACTCTTATATCCTGAACACATTCACAGTGAATAGGGATTGGCAAGGGAAGAAGGCATCAGGATAAATCATGTTGAGATTTAAAGCTTGATAATCTAGAATCAGAATACAAAAGTTAAATATAGAACTTGCACTTCCATCTTTGATAGAGTAACTAGGAGATTTGCCCTCCCACAAAAACAACCATAAAACTAGACAAAATATATGAGGCAGTTGCTTTTGGGCATTGAAAAATAAGCAGCACAGAACTATGATCCTTGAGAGAAGGAAAACATACAAAATAAGCTCCCCAATAACCCAATTTTCTGCCTGGAGCAAATTCCTTTTGTGGGAGGGAGGTGGAACCCAGGCCAAGCAGCAGTCTCAATGAGCTGAGATGAGCAAAACAGACTAGACAGCTGAGGCAGCTGGAATATGCAGGGCCTGTTATTAGAGAAATGGGATAACTCCAGAGAGTCACTTCATACACCTGCATAAACCTGAGTCCTTGGTCAAGGGCTGTGCTATGCATATGCAGGGTATACCTATGAAGCAAGGCTCACCTGCTTTAGGGCTGAGACCTGTATGGTGACATCAGAGGTTCGGGGTACTGAGAAACATTGGGACTCCAGTCCAATCAGAGTACAGTTTGCTCACTAAACAGCCACACACTTAGGTAAGACATGTGCCTTAGAACAAAGTCTTAAAAAAAAGAGATTCTCCTAGTAAAGAATATAAAGAAGACAAATAGGACAATAAGGACTTGCCATTAATTCAACTGGCTACCAAAACAAAATCCAATACCCTTTAAAAGAAAATAAGAACCAAAAAAATAAAAAAATAAAAAGAAAAATAAAAGAAAATAAGGTAATCCAGATGCTATAGAACATATCACCCACCCCATACAATATGCAATAAAAATTATAATAATAAAATAATAATAAATGCAATGGACATTTCAGTAAGAAGGACTGCAGAGCTCATAAGAAAAGGAAAAAAGAAACTCATAGTCAGTCATGATCCAGATGTAGAGAAAGATGAATGAATGTACAGATGGTGAAAACTAAAAAAATCAAATGGATAGACAGAAATGAGCTATAAAAGGTTGTATCTCCTCTTGTGACACACTAGTGGGGGATGTGGCAAAGGCCAGAGGTTCAAGCCTCAATTTTCCATCCGAGGTATCTTCATGGGGCTCTTTTTCTCTTCCTAAAGCTGAGAAATGTCCCTCCTAAATCTTCCTTTAGAACACAGTCTACATTGAATTAGACTTGGGCAGACTAAAAAATGGTTACTTCCCCAAATTTTTTACCTCATTCTTGGAAGTCCAATTCCTCTCATTTTTCCCCAGGGTCAGAGATTGACACCCCCCCCACACCTCCCCGCCCCAGAAATAATGACTAAGAATCAGGAGCAAAGTGAAGGGAAGAAACATAACTGATAGGACCTTTCAGGAGGGGAGCAACCACAGCTATTTACTCTGAGGCTTTTCATCCTTCAAAAGAATAAGTAAAGGCCTCATACTTTAATATCCACACTTTTATTTGCCATTAAATTATTATGATCCAATTATAAATCTTATTTTCAATTTAGAAAATAAGTCTTGTTCAGAACAAATGTTAAAATTAATACTTATATACATCAAATGTTGTTGTAATGTAGGAATTTTATTGTTTTATTGATGACATAAAGGGTAACTGGTTGCTCGTTTTGTCATTCACCTTTATAATTTCCCATCTGAAGCTCTTCAACCAGGCACAAGTTACCACAGAGTGGGAGGTCAAATGCAAGGCCACGTGCACACAAACACACACACAATCAAATGGAAATTATAAAATTGAAAAATACAGGGCACCTGGGTGGCTCAGTGGTTGAGCATCTGTCTTTGGCTCAGGTCATGCTCTCAGGCCCCAGGATCAAGTCCCACATCGGGGTATCTGTGAGGAGCCTACTTCCCCCTCTGCCTATGTCTCTATCTCTCTCTCTGTGTCTCTCATGAATAAATAAATAAATAAATAAATAAATAAATAAATAAATAAATAAATAAATAAAATCTTTAAAAAGTAATAGTAATACAGTGGGATATATAACATATGTAGTATTGTAATGTATGACAAAAATAACAAAAAGCATACAATGGTAAAAAATGTATAATCCACTCTAATGTATGACATTGTATGTGGCATGATATACTAAACAAAGCTAGATGGTAATAAGTTAATGATATTTATTGTAAACCTTAGAGCAATGACTTAAAAATTAAAACAGAGAGGGGTGCCTGGGTGGCTCAGTCAGTTAAGCATCCAACTCTTGACTTCAGCTCAGGTCATGTTCTTGGAGTCCTGACATCAAGTCTACTGTCAGGCTCTCTGCTCAACAGGGAGACTTCTAGTCTCTCTCACCCTCTGCCAATCCTCTCATTCACACATGTGCATGTGTATTCTCTTTCTCTCTCTCAAATAAAAAAATCTATAAATAAATAAGTCAGAGATATATAGCTAATATGCCAATAGAGGAAATAAAATCCATTACTACAAACATTGAACCAATCAAAAAAAAGATGAAACTAGAGAGAAAATGTCAAAGAACAAACGAGACAAATAGAAAATAAAATAGCAAAATAATAGACATAAGTCTATCCACATTAATAATTAAAAGAGTTTAACACTCCAGTAACAAGGCAGATTGTTAGATTTTCCTTACACCTCAAAAAAGGAAATTTGTCTATGTGGAAAAATAACATAATATAATTAGCCATATATATATATATATATATATATATATATATATATATATGGCTGAGGAAAGTGTTCTGCTAGTGCTTAATTATAATTTAGAAGGGCTGGAATCCTCATCTTCTCTTCAGGCTGTTAATCTTTTTCATCATCACCAAAAGTGTGCTGTTAGACAGGTTTAGTCTTCTGATGTTATCATTAGTGCACTTGTTGGTATAATCATAAGTCATAAGACAGACTACTAATCCAACATTACCAATGAAGAAATTGGAACTTAAGAAAAATTTTGTACATTCCCAGTGACAGTTCTTAAAGTATCCACTCCAATTATTACATACATACAGCTAGCACATTAATCAAATTCCCAAATTTGAGATGCAGTATCATGTAGGCATATCTTAAATAAAGTTAAGTAGAATGTCCTGCTCAATGCTTTAGTATATCATTTCTTTATCACTGTTCTTATGATTTTAAAGTTTGGTGAAGGAGATACTTGGCCTGAAAAAACTGTCATCATGGATTTAAAATATGAAAAAAATTAATACTAATAACAGGTAACATTTACTGACCATTTACTATCTACTAGGCCCTATGCTAAGCATTCTGCATATAATATCTTCTTTGTACTAAAAGATTAAACAAAAGTAACCAATCTCCATTTTATTTATTTTTTATTTTTTATTTTTTATTTTATTTATTTTCCAATCTCCATTTTAAAGATGAGTCTTAGAGAGATTTGTTGACTTGCCCATGATCACATGAGGTGATCACCAGAAGTGGAGCTTGAGTAGTTTTCCATGAAGAATATCTGACATGAGAGCTTGTGTGGTTTATAGCTTTATCTTCATTCTTACCTTTCCTCATGTGTCTTGTCCATCTTTGGAAAGGGTTCCTATGATTATGACCTGCCAAAATAAGCAGATTGTGAAACTAATCAGTTAAGTTTCAGCCAAAAGGGAAGACTGTCACCGAAAGATTGAAATCAAACTAAAAATTCGACTATGGAAGCACTCTGTGTCATTCTAATGAGGCCTCTCCTGCAAATTAAACCACAAGTGACCAGTCAAATCACCTTGGGAAGACATGAATCAGAGACACAGAAGTATAATTTGCTAGATTACTGAATATCAGTTTTGGCAACTCAATCTCTAATGTGAACTCTGTGAATCAAAGAAGTGAATTCACTGTGACAGAAGTGTTTTCTGCACAGGCTGGCCAAGAAGAGTCCATCAACCCTGTATGCCAAACAGAATGCCTCTGACAAGGTCAACAACAAAGTCACCCTTAAGTGACTGAGCTCAGTTGATTATTACATAAGCACTCATGGCTGACTGTGGAAATGTGGAAGGCTGGTGTACACTAAACAATCTTAGAGACTAGAATTTCATGCTTATAAAGAGAAAATAGTACCACATTTGTCCTGTTGAGCAATCATTTTATAGCTAAGGGATATGGTTTATCACCAGCAGAATACAAAATATGCTTGGAAAAGACAACAATTGCATAATTTCTTGCTACTGACTAGACTTTGATGATTCCATCTCAAGGACCCAAACTAATGATCACACGACTGTCCTCTGAATTGATACAGGTACAAAATCATCACATTTCCTTTAGAGTTACACAATTGCTGTGCAGGCAAGTGAGGCACAGATACCTGATGTAATTAATTTGTAAACAAATGTGATTCAAGTTGGAGAACATTATTTGCTCATCATAAGAGAATTTGAGGTCTTTAGGCAAAAATAATCATTTGCATTATATCATTCACATATCACAAGTTGGAGAGATATGATGACACGGTGATTTCTCACAAGCACAAACTAGACTGTCCCTGGAAAAGAGGGGCATTTGATAGCCTTACCTTTAGGTCATCCTGTACACTGCTCCACTAAAGATTTCAGTGTTGAAGTGCCCTATGATTCAGTGCTTGGACCTCTTTTTTTTATTTTTGACTCTTACATATTCCCTACAGCAGCACTGTCCAGTAGAATTATCTGCAGGGCTGGAAATGTTCTGTATCTGTGCTGTCCAATACAATAGCCACTAGTTAAATGTAGTGGCTTGAAATGTATCTTGTGTAACTAAGGAGATACAATTTAAATTTTAATTAATTAATTAATTTGAGAGAGAGAGTACAAGCAGGGGGAGGGGCAGAGGAAGAGGGAGAAGCAGACCCTCCGCTGAGCAGGGAGCCTGACATGGGGCTTCATCCCAGGACTCTGGGATCATGACCTGAGCTGAAAGCAGATGCTTAACAGACTGAGCCACCAAGGTGCCCCTACATTTTATTTAATTTTAATTAATTTAAATTTAAATGGCCACTGATGGCTAGGGGCTACTATATTGGACAGTGCAGACCTAGATGATTTTGCCAATCTCCCTAAGGTTCTGACTCCCAAATTTGTCCAAGTGCCCCAACCTTTCCACTAATATCCAGACCCATATATCCGAGTTGATGTATTTCCTTGTTTAATTAGGCATTTCAAACTTAACATAGACAAACCTAACCTTTCTGATCACAATATGGTACCACTTTGAACCCATTAGTATGGCTATTAAAAAACAAACAGTGGGGATCCCTGGGTGGCTCAGCGATTTAGAGCCTGCCTTTGGCCCAGGGCGTGATCCTGGAGTTCCGGGATCAAGTCCCACATGGGGCTTCCTGCATGGGGCCTGCTTCTCCCTCTTCCTGTGTCTTTGCCTCTCTGTGTGTGTGTCTCTTGTGAATAAGTATAAATAAAATCTTAAAAAAAAAAAAAAACAGAAAGTAGCAGGTGTTGGCAACGAGGTGGAGAAATTGGAACCCCATGCACCTGCTATGGAAATGTAAAATGGTCAGCTGCTGTGGAAAATGATAGGGCAGTTCTTCAAAAACTTAAACAGGATTACCATATAACTAAGGGATTCTACTCTCAGGTGTTTATCCCAAAGAACTGAAAGTGGGGACTCAGAGAGACATTTGGACACCCATGTTCTTAGCGTATCATTCACGATGGTTGAGAGGTGGCAGCAGCCCAAGTGTCCGTCAACAGGTGAATGGATGAACAAGAGATGGTCCATGCATACATGGAATATTATTCAGCATTAAAAAAGAGAAGATTTTGACATGGTACCATGTGGATCAACCTTGAAGTTACGCCATTATATGCTAAGTGGAATAAGCCAGTTACAAAAGAACGAATGTTGTGAGCTTCCACTTATGTGAGGTTCCTAGAGTAGTCACGCCCTGGAGGCAGAGTAGGATGGTGATTGCCAGGAGCTGAGGGACAGCATCATGTTCAAGGAGCATGAGCTGGAGAAGATATTAAAGTTCTACAGATAGATGGTGGTCATGATCTCAGGGTTGTGAGATTGAACTATATATTGGGGTCTGCACTGGGCAGAAGCCTGCTTAAGATTCTCTCTCCCTTTCCTGTTGTCCCTCACCTCCAACTCATGCTCTCTCTCTGTCTCTTAAAATCAATCAATACATACATACATACATACACACATACATACATATCAGTATACAAATCTTCTTAGCAAAATTTTTTGTAAATAGTCAAAAAATGAACACAAACAAAATGTCCTTTAACAGGTTATTGGTAGATACATACATTGAATACTACTAAGGAATAAAAATAAAAGAAAAATTCAGCAAAAAAAAAAAAAAAAATGGAAAAGCTATTGATGCACTCAACAACTTGAATGAACCTCCAGAGGGGAGGAGCAAGATGGCGGAGGAGTAGGGTCTCCAAATCACCTGTCTCCACCAAATTACCTAGAAAACCTTCAAATTATCCTGAAAATCTATGAATTCGGCCTGAGAATTAAAGAGAGACCAGCTGGAATGCAACAGTGAGGAGAGTTCGCGCTTCTATCAAGGTAGGAAGACGGGGAAAAAGAAGTAAAGACACAAAAGGCCTCCAAGGGGGAGGGGCCCCGCGAGGAGCCGGGCTGAGGCCAGGGCGAGTGTCCCCAGGACAGGAGAGCCCCGTCCCGGAGGACGCAGGAGCTGCACCGACCTTCCCGGGGGAAAGGGGCTCGCGGGGAGGTGGAGCAGGACCAGGAGGGCGGGGATGCCCTCGGGCTCCCGGGGACACTAACAGACACCTGCGCCCCGGGAGAGTGCGCCGAGCTCCCTAAGGGCTGCAGCACACGGGGGACCCGGAGCAGCTCGGAGGGGCTCGGGCGGCGGCTCCGCGGAGGGGGCTGCGCGGCCCCGGGAGCAGCTCGGAGGGGCTCGGGCAGAGGAAGAGGCTCCGTGCGGAGGGGGCTGCGCGGTTCCAGGAGCAGCTCGAGGGGTCGGGCGGCGGCTCCGCGGAGGGGGTTGCGCGGCCCGGGAGCGCGAATCCACCAGCGCAGGCTCCGGAGCACAGGGCGCCGGGACACAGCCCAGGATCCCGCCTCCCCCGGGACAGGCAGAGGCCGGGAGGGCCCAGGACAGCGAGGACGCTCCTGCCCCAGCTGAGCACATCAGCGGCCCCGCCCCGGAGCCTCCAGGCCCTGCAGACGGAGTTCCTGCCGGAGCTGAATCCAGGTTTCCAGAGCTGCCCCGCCACTGGGGCTGTTCCTCCTGCGGCCTCACGGGGTAAACAACCCCCACCGAGCCCTGCACCAGGCGGGGGCACAGCAGCTCCCCCAACTGCTAACACCTGAAAACCAGCACAACAGGCCCCTCCCCCAGAACACCAGCTAGACTGACTGACAACTTCCAGGGGAAGCCAAGGGACTTAAAGTACACAGAATCAGAAGATACTCCCCGGTGGTTCTTTTTTTTTTTTTTTTTTTGTTTTGTTTTGTTTTGTTTTGTTTTGTTTTGTTTTGTTTTGCTTTTTGATTTGTTTCCTTCCCCCACCCCCCTTTTTTTCTCCTTTCTTTTTCTTTCTTTTTCTTCTTTTTTTTCCGTTTTTTTTTTCTTCCCTTTTTTTTCTCTTTCTCTTTTCTTTCCTTCTTTCTCTCCTCTCTTTTTCTCTTTTTCCCAATACAACTTGCTTTTGGCCACTCTGCACTGAACAAAATGACTAGAAGGAAAACCTCACCTCAAAAGAAAGAATCAGAAACAGTCCTCTCTCCCACAGAGTTACAAAATCTGGATTACAATTCAATGTCAGAAAGCCAATTCAGAAGCACTATTATACAGCTACTGGTGGCTCTAGAAAAAAGCATAAAGGACTCAAGAGACTTCATGACTGCAGAATTTAGATCCAATCAGGCAGAAATTAAAAATCAATTGAATGAGATGCAATCCAAACTAGAAGTCCTAACGACGAGGGTTAACGAGGTGGAAGAATGAGTGAGTGACATAGAAGACAAGTTGATGGCAAAGAGGGAAACTGAGGAAAAAAGAGACAAACAATTAAAAGACCATGAAGATAGATTAAGGGAAATAAACGACAGCCTGAGGAAGAAAAACCTACGTTTAATTGGGGTTCCCGAGGGCGCCGAAAGGGACAGAGGGCCAGAATATGTATTTGAACAAATTCTAGCTGAAAACTTTCCTAATCTGGGAAGGGAAACAGGCATTCAGATCCAGGAAATAGAGAGATCCCCCCCCCTAAAATCAATAAAAACCGTTCAACACCTCGACATTTAATAGTGAAGCTTGCAAATTCCAAAGATAAAGAGAAGATCCTTAAAGCAGCAAGAGACAAGAAATCCCTGACTTTTATGGGGAGGAGTATTAGGGTAACAGCAGACCTCTCCACAGAGACCTGGCAGGCCAGAAAGGGCTGGCAGGATATATTCAGGGTCCTAAAGGAGAAGAACATGCAACCAAGAATACTTTATCCAGCAAGGCTCTCATTCAAAATGGAAGGAGAGATAAAGAGCTTCCAAGACAGGCAGCAACTAAAAGAATATGTGACCTCCAAACCAGCTCTGCAAGAAATTTTAAGGGGGACTCTTAAAATTCCCCTTTAAGAAGAAGTTCAGTGGAACAGTCCACAAAAACAAGGACTGAATAGATATCATGATGACACTAAACTCATATCTCTCAATAGTAACTCTGAACGTGAACGGGCTTAATGACCCCATCAAAAGGCGCAGGGTTTCAGACTGGATAAAAAAGCAGGACCCATCTATTTGCTGTCTACAAGAGACTCATTTTAGACAGAAGGACACCTACAGCCTGAAAATAAAAGGTTGGAGAACCATTTACCATTCAAATGGTCCTCAAAAGAAAGCAGGGGTAGCCATCCTTATATCAGATAAACTAAAATTTACCCCAAAGACTGTAGTGAGAGATGAAGAGGGACACTATATCATACTTAAAGGATCTATTCAACAAGAGGACTTAACAATCCTCAATATATATGCCCCGAATGTGGGAGCTGCCAAATATATCAATCAATTATTAACTAAAGTGAAGAAATACTTAGATAATAATACACTTATACTTGGTGACTTCAATCTAGCTCTTTCTATACTCGATAGGTCTTCTAAGCACAACATCTCCAAAGAAACGAGAGCTTTAAATGATACACTGGACCAGATGGATTTCACAGATATCTACAGAACTTTACATCCAAACTCAACTGAATACACATTCTTCTCAAGCGCACATGGAACTTTCTCCAGAATAGACCACATATTGGGTCACAAATCGGGTCTGAACCGATACCAAAAGATTGGGATTGTCCCCTGCATATTCTCAGACCATAATGCCTTGAAATTAGAACTAAATCACAACAAGAAGTTTGGAAGGACCTCAAACACGTGGAGGTTAAGGACCATCCTGCTAAAAGATAAAAGGGTCAACCAGGAAATTAAGGAAGAATTAAAAAGATTCATGGAAACTAATGAGAATGAAGATACAACCGTTCAAAATCTTTGGGATGCTGCAAAAGCAGTCCTAAGGGGGAAATACATCGCAATACAAGCATCCATTCAAAAACTGGAAAGAACTCAAATACAGAAGCTAACCTTACACATAAAGGAGCTAGAGAAAAAACAGCAAATAGATCCTACACCCAAGAGAAGAAGGGAGTTAATAAAGATTCGAGCAGAACTCAATGAAATCGAGACCAGAAGAACTGTGGAACAGATCAACAAAACCAGGAGTTGGTTCTTTGAAAGAATTAATAAGATAGATCAACCATTAGCCAGCCTTATTAAAAAGAAGAGAGAGAAGACTCAAATTAATAAAATCATGAATGAGAAAGGAGAGATCACTACCAACACCAAGGAAATACAAATGATTTTAAAAACATATTATGAACAGCTATACGCCAATAAATTAGGCAATCTAGAAGAAATGGACGCATTCCTGGAAAGCCACAAACTACCAAAACTGGAACAGGAAGAAATAGAAAACCTGAACAGGCCAATAACCAGGGAGGAAATTGAAGCAGTCATCAAAAACCTCCCAAGACACAAGAGTCCAGGGCCAGATGGCTTCCCAGGGGAATTTTATCAAACGTTTAAAGAAGAAACCATACCTATTCTCCTAAAGCTGTTTGGAAAGATAGAAAGAAATGGAGTACTTCCAAATTCGTTCTATGAGGCCAGCATCACCTTAATTCCAAAACCAGACAAAGACCCCACCAAAAAGGAGAATTACAGACCAATATCCCTGATGAACATGGATGCAAAAATTCTCAACAAGATACTGGCCAATAGGATCCAACAGTACATTAAGAAAATTATTCACCATGACCAAGTAGGATTTATCCCTGGGACACAAGGCTGGTTCAACACCCGTAAAACAATCAATGTGATTCATCATATCAGCAAGAGAAAAACCAAGAACCATATGATCCTCTCATTGGATGCAGAGAAAGCATTTGACAAAATACAGCATCCATTCCTGATCAAAACTCTTCAGAGTGTAGGGATAGAGGGAACATTCCTTGACATCTTAAAAGCCATCTATGAAAAGCCCACAGCAAATATCATTCTCAATGGGGAAGCGCTGGGAGCCTTTCCCCTAAGATCAGGAACAAGACAGGGATGTCCACTCTCACCACTGCTGTTCAACATAGTACTGGAAGTCCTAGCCTCAGCAATCAGACAACAAAAAGACATTAAAGGCATTCAAATTGGCAAAGAAGAAGTCAAACTCTCCCTCTTCGCCGATGACATGATACTCTACATAGAAAACCCAAAAGTCTCCACCCCAAGATTGCTAGAACTCATACAGCAATTCGGTAGCGTGGCAGGATACAAAATCAATGCCCAGAAGTCAGTGGCATTTCTATACACTAACAATGAGACTGAAGAAAGAGAAATTAAGGAGTCAATCCCATTTACAATTGCACCCAAAAGCATAAGATACCTAGGAATAAACCTCACCAAAGATGTAAAGGATCTATACCCTCAAAACTATAGAACACTTCTGAAAGAAATTGAGGAAGACACAAAGAGATGGAAAAATATTCCATGCTCATGGATTGGCAGAATTAATATTGTGAAAATGTCAATGTTACCCAGGGCAATATACACGTTTAATGCAATCCCTATCAAAATACCATGGACTTTCTTCAGAGAGTTAGAACAAATTATTTTAAGATTTGTGTGGAATCAGAAAAGACCCCGAATAGCCAGGGGAAGTTTAAAAAAGAAAACCATATCTGGGGGCATCACAATGCCAGATTTCAGGTTGTACTACAAAGCTGTGGTCATCAAGACAGTGTGGTACTGGCACAAAAACAGACACATAGATCAGTGGAACAGAATAGAGAATCCAGAAGTGGACCCTGAACTTTATGGGCAACTAATATTTGATAAAGGAGGAAAGACTATCCATTGGAAGAAAGACAGTCTTTTCAATAAATGGTGCTGGGAAAATTGGACATCCACATGCAGAAGAATGAAACTAGACCACTCTCTTTCACCATACACAAAGATAAACTCAAAATGGATGAAAGATCTAAATGTGAGACAAGATTCCATCAAAATCCTAGAGAAGAACACAGGCAACACCCTTTTTGAACTCGGCCATAGTAACTTCTTGCAAGATACATCCACGAAGGCAAAAGAAACAAAAGCAAAAATGAACTATTGGGACTTCATCAAGATAAGAAGCTTTTGCACAGCAAAGGATACAGTCAACAAAACTCAAAGACAACCTACAGAATGGGAGAAGATATTTGCAAATGACATATCAGATAAAGGGCTAGTTTCCAAGATCTATAAAGAACTTATCAAACTCAACACCAAAGAAACAAACAATCCAATCATGAAATGGGCAAAAGACATGAAGAGAAATCTCACAGAGGAAGACATAGACATGGCCAACATGCACATGAGAAAATGCTCTGCATCACTTGCCATCAGGGAAATACAAATCAAAACCACAATGAGATACCACCTCACACCAGTGAGAATGGGGAAAATTAACAAGGCAGGAAACAACAAATGTTGGAGAGGATGCAGAGAAAAGGGAACCCTCATACACTGTTGGTGGGAATGTGAACTGGTGCAGCCACTCTGGAAAACTGTGTGGAGGTTCCTCAAACAGTTAAAAATAGACCTGCCCTACGACCCAGCAATTGCACTGTTGGGGATTTACCCCAAAGATACAAATGCAATGAAACGCCGGGACACCTGCACCCCGATGTTTCTAGCAGCAATGGCCACGATAGCCAAACTGTGGAAGGAGCCTCGGTGTCCATCGAAAGATGAATGGATAAAGATGTGGTTTATGTATACAATGGAATATTACTCAGCTATTAGAAATGACAAATACCCACCATTTGCTTCAACGTGGATCGAACTGGAGGGTATTATGCTGAGTGAAGTAAGCCAGTCGGAGAAGGACAAACATTATATGTTCTCATTCATTTGGGGAATATAAATAATAGTGAAAGGGAATATAAGGGAAGGGGGAAGAAATGTGTGGGAAATATCAGAAAGGGAGACAGAACGTAAAGACTGCTAACTCTGGGAAACGAACTAGGGGTGTTGGAAGGGGAGGAGGGCGGGGGGTGGGAGTGAATGGGTGACGGGCACTGGGGGTTATTCTGTATGTTAGTAAATTGAACACCAATAAAAAATAAATTAAAAAAAAAAAAAAAGAACCTCCAGAGAATAATGCCAACTAAAAAATCCAGTTTCAAAATGTCATATATATGATTTCACTTACATAGCATTTTTGAAATGACAAAATTATAGAAATGGAGAAGAGACTAGTCATTACCATAGGTCAAGAATAAGAGGAGGGAAGAGAAGTGTGTGGGACTGTAAAGGAAGCAAGAGGAATTTTTGTGGCGATGGAAAGAAATGTTCTCTATTTTAACTATATTAATGTTAGTATCCTGGTTATGATATTATACTATAGTTTTGCAAGATGTTATCATTGGGGAAACTGAGTAAAGAATACGTCAGATCTCACTACATTATGCATTACAACTACATGTGAAGCTACAATGATCTCAAAGTAAAAATGTTTAATTATAAAATATTAATGATTATTTCTAGACTCTGAATTCTGCTTTATTGATTTACATATTTATCTTTATGTAAATTCCACACACTTTTGATTCTGTGACTCTATAATAAATTTTTGAATTTCCAGTGTAAATGGTCTGTGTTCTTATTTTTCAAAAATGTCTTGGCAATTCAAGTTCCTTTGCATTTCCATGTAAATTTTAGTATCATATCATCAATTTCTCTTAGAAATCTGTTGATATTTTGATAAATATTCTATTGAATCTTAGATCAACTTGGGGAGAATTGACATCTTAACTATTTTTTCCAATCTATGAACATGCGATATTTCTCTAATTATTTATCTCTTTTTAGATTTATCCCAATAATATTTTGTAAACTTCAGTGCACAGATCTTTTTTCTTTTTGTTCAATTTATGCTTAAATATTTATTTTATTATGAATTAAATTGCTTTGATTTCATTTCTGGATTGTTTGCTGCTGATATTTTAAAATAGATTTTGGTATATTGATCTTGTATTCTGTATCCTTGCTAAGCTCATTTATTAGTTTTAGTAATTTTTGTTGATTGCTTAGGATTATCTACATACAAGATAATGACACCTGACAACAAAAAAAATAAAACTATTTTTACTCTTCCTTTCAAACCTGGTTGACTTTCCTTCCAACCTTCCCTCTCCTTCTCTTCTCATCCCCCGTCCTGTTCTCCTGTCCTCCTTTTTTCTCTGTTCCCTTTCTTCTTTCTTTCTGCTTTTTTTTAATAATAAATTTATTTTTTATTGGTGTTCAATTTGCCAACATACAGAATAACACCCAGTGCTCATCCTGTCAAGTGTCCCCCTATCATTCTGCTTTTTTATTATTACATGTTGAGTACAAAAGTCATAGTTAACGTCTTGTTTCTGATCTTAGACAAAAACATTCAGTCTTTCATGATGAAATATAATGTTAGCTATATATAACATATATATATATGTCTTTCATAGATATCATTTATAAAATTAATCAAGTTCACACATCTCTTCATTTTCTGTTGAACTCTTGGATATTTGTCAACAAATTTAGGATGTTTTAGCCATATTTCTTCAAATATTCTTTCTGCTTCTTTGTTTTCTCTCTCTGAGACTCCCATTATATATATGCTGGTAAACTTGATGTTGTCGTACTTACCTCTGAGGGTCTGTTTTTTTTTTTTTTTTTTCTCTTTTCTTTGTCTTTAAATTGGATAAATTTGGTTGGTCTATCTGCGAGAGCATTGATCTTTTGTTCTGCCATACTAATTTTGCTGTTGAATCTGTTTAGTGAATTTTTTTTCATTTCAATTAATATCTTTTAACTTTAGTATTTTCATTTGTTTCTTTTTATTTATTTTCATTTTTTATTTTTTTGTTTTGTTTCTTTTTAAAAGTTTGTTGAGTCATTGTCAGATTTTCCTTTAATTCTTTAAACATAGGGTCCTTTAGTTCTTAGAACATATTTATAATAGCTGCTTTGATGTGTTGGTCTGCTAAATACAACATCTAGCCTACTATAAACATTATAACTTCTAATGTTGACTTTCTTCTCTGAGTGTGGGGTCACACTTTCCTGCTTCTCTGCATGACTGCATAATAATATTTTGTTTAATACTAAGCATTTAGGTAATATATAGTAATAGGCCTAGAATCTGATTGTGTGTGTGTGTGTGTGTATGTAAGAGAGTTGTTGCTAGAATTTTTTAAATCTGGTTTTGTTTTGGTTTTAGTAATTTTCTCTGGACTAAATCTGCCATATCTGTATCCCTCATGATGTACAGGCACTGATGTCTCTGATTATTTTTTTATAGTCTTATTTTTACTTCCTAGCCTGACTTTCAAGAGTTGGCATATGTGTCTGCATGGCTTAGTAGTCAGCTGATGATTAGTTAAGACTGTTCAAACATCTTAGGACAATTAGGTTCAAACCTATGCAGATGGATCCATGCATGGTTTGGAAGCACATTTGAAGTTCAGATATTTTCAAGTCTGATGGCTTCCACTTTCTGCCAGGCCCTCTCACATCTTCCCTACCCATGCATATAGCTTTCCAATCAGTGTATGGAAAGCTTGTACTCTCTTGGTCACTCTTTCACATGATGCAGTCTCCCAATCAGTCAGGAGGTAAGGAGAGCTTATCTAACTTCTTTGACTTTGTGAGTTTTAAGATTTCCTTTAAGTTTCTGGATAGTCTATCAGTCTGCCACTCTCCCAACCAAGATTCCAACCTCAGGTCTGCCCTGTTCACATCTTTACGAGATTGCTACTTTTACTGGCAATGCCTCTGAGTGTGGATTTTTTCCCCTCCATTCTAAATCAGATCAGCCCCCACAGTAGAGCTGCTGGTGTTCATCCTTGTAGAACTACTACACCTAACAAGGTGGGGGGAAGGCAACCTTCCTGGACAAGAACACCACAGACTTTTACTATTCATACCTAAAATTCAGAAGTTTATCTGTCAGTAAATGTGTCTCAATTTATTATTTGCTTTTGGTCAATTTTTAAAGCCAGAAATGTTTTTGACGGTTCTGTTCAATTTTATCATCAGTTTTGTAGAAAGAATTTGCCAACCTCTTCAGTCACACCTCTCACAAAAAAAATTATTCTTTATTCTCTAGTTTATTACCTCATTATACCTGCCCTTATCAACCTTCCTATTTCTCAGATTTTGTTTTCTTAGTCTTTTCTAGACTCTCAGTATCTATTTTCAACTTTTTACTGCATTCCACTGAAAAGACTGGAATGAAGAGAAGAGCATCATCTATGGATATTATACTATAATTATAATGATTTAAAATGCATATTAAGGTAGAAAGAGATGCACAAGATTGTGAGATTGTGGGTGATTTCTTCCTAATTTTATTAATTTCATTTTTTACCATTCTTTATAAATTGTGGCTACTGGGATACTATTTTCCTCCAAGAACTTGGAAATAAGGAGCTTCAGGCCACCACTCAGGAATTAAGTTTATAATGAATGTGTAATGAATTAGAGCAAATATATGTAAAGGTAGCACAAATGAAAGGATGGCTCTTAGGCCACCTAGTTTGATGGTAACTTAATGGATGTGCTAATGTCTCCAGGAGCAGTTCATAAGGTACCAGCCATGGAGGCACAGAAAGATAGTGCTAGCAGTATCAATCCAAGCTCTATTCCACAGAAGGTGTTCTGGTGCAAGGACATGATATATCTAGTCTGAGTGATACATTTATCTTTCTTGTGGAGGCCAATATATCCTGCTTACTTCTCTTGATATCATTAGACAGCTCAATTCTATAATTAATTCCTCTGCCCTGATGCCATATACACCAATCATCCTTCTGATTACAATTTGGCTCCCCATATAGCTTGCCTTTAAGAAGCAAATGAGCTAGCCACAGCAGGAGTATCCCCTTGACAGATAGTTTTCTCCTTTTAAATTAGAATGTTGGCATCCTGGTGAAATGGAGCATTAGGACAGTATGGGACAAATTGGAGTCTCTGGAGAAGGTCTGAAATTAGGCAGACAGCTATGGCAGCAGTTGTGATATAAAGTAAAAAGGACCTTAGCAGAGACAATTTCAGTCAAATAGAAAGGAAGAAAGAAATACGCAAGACACTATGCAGACAGAATTGGCAGGAGAGTGTCCAGTTGATCATGAGATGGAAAAAAAAGAATCAAGAGTAACTTTGAGATTTGAAGCCCTGCTAAATGAGAAGATGATAGGCATGAATAGAAACCAGAGACCCAAGAGGAGAAGCCAATCTGAGGATGAAGTAATTGATTAATTCATTTGGACATGTTGAATTTGAGCGATGGTGAAGATGGAAGAAATATCCACTGGGTTGATGAAAAAGCAGAAGTGAGGTCTGAGGAATACAATAATTAGAAAGATTTAGGTTCTGGATATAGACCAGATTGGATCATGAAGCACAGACCTTACTATCTGGGTGGTTTTCAGGTGTTCTCTCCAGAAGAGAGAGGGAAAGAAGAGTAAAGAAAGGCTGGGAGGGGGTAATGTAAGGAGTATCCACATTAGGTAGAGGAGACAGATGGTGAAATATCAGGGTTGCAAGCCATGTACCCCAGTGTGACCTAACTTGCCTGATGTTCAGTGTCATCTATGTGGTTTATTAAAATTAGAGACTCCCTGGCCCCACTCAGACATTTTGTACCAGAAACTTCCAATGATGGGCTCAGGAATCGACACTGCAGCAGGTTCCCTTTTTGATTTTTTTGAGCAGGCAAGCTTCATCAAAAAGTATCTAGCACTGGATCAGGCAAGTTTCTGAAAACCACAGAGAATGGAGTGAGGAGAGAGGAAGGAATGGAGTGAAGGAGAATGGAAGTGAGGAGAGAGGAAGTAAAGAAGAGGAAGAGAAATCAGGGCATCAGAAATAAATCAAAATAAACTTTTTAAAATTTAAATGGGAAAACATTTAAAGAAGAAGAGAAAGACTTAAAAAGGAAATAGAAATGGAAATGCTGGGCATAGGGGTGGGTGAATTTGGGAGAGTAATGTGCCAAGCAAAACTAGAAGCTCCATGTGAGCAGGACCAACCTGACTTGTTCACATTGGTCCCCAGCTCTATAGCAAATGCATAGAATATGCTGTAGGCTCTTTATAAATAACTAATGCAAAGATGATTCAGGCATGGGAGCCTGTTAACAGTTAGAAGGGTTAACCGCACCCAGGAAGATGATTTTGTCACTTTTATGCTACAGGAAAGGAAAAAGAGATGCATACACATAGTTTAAGGGACAGGAACAAAACAAAGCTGATCTTTAATGGGAAAATTTTTTCCAGTTAACTAAAAAGAGGGCCGTGCATTGAGAAAGACCTGGGGAAAACATGATAATACAACTGTAGAGAAATGTATACACACTTGTATTCCTTTTAAATGCTGCTTTCTCTTCTGCACCATTTATATTTCTTTTCCGGTGGCCTAAGTGGTCCCTATTTACAAACAAAACGTTGTCCAATCAGCAACAGATTTTAAAATCACAAATCAAAGATCAAGATATTCTAAACTCTGGTTCTCCTGAGAGACAGAAGAAGTAACAGTAACTTGGCTCAAAGCAATGGCATAGCTAAGTGCCATGGAAACAGTATCAAATTGTGGCAGGGATTAGGGGGAAGATATTATGGAGTTAGATCAGATTCTCCACATTCCTTTTTCTAACTAAAAAGAAAACCTAAGGGAAGTTGTCCTGGGTTTTGCCAGTTGTGGTATGAACAGAAGGCAGGACAGATAAGACTGCTACCTAATGGTGGGTTCACGCTGGCACTTACTTCAAGATATGATGCCCACAGGGAGCAGGAGCAGTGTGGTGTTTCATGAAAGATTGAGCAAACTTAGAAAGACAGTAAGCTGAGCAACTCAGGCTTCCAGAGCACTTGAGTTAAAACAGCCAAATGATCCCTGCTGACAAAGCTGCAGATGAAACTATGGCAGATGTGGACTCTGGGTACACATCCGAAAGCAGCCAGCAGCTCAGATCCTAGAGTACCACCCCAGCCTGACTACATCACAAGGGTGTTTTGACCTGGGAGATGACAGATGGAAAAAAATACTAACATATAGGGATGGAAGTATATCAGAAGCTTAGCCTCAAGGGTAAATGGGTTGCAATTTGAGATTACATACTTGTTACCAGTCCAAATGGGCAATCAATGGTTATATTATATGGTTATATTTTACCATCAGATCTTTTTACTTGCTCATGACAGCAAAGTACCATTCATGAAAAGAGAAGCCAGTCGCAGTTGACTCATCTTCTGAGGAAACAAGGACATCAAGGCTTCCTTAAAACTGAAACAACTCAAAAGACAAACAGTAAAGTATATTCTAAATATGTCACTCATAAGCACTTTCAGATAATCTCAGATAATATTACATTTAGGTATATTGTAATTAAGGATATTATGGGGGAATGGATGCCCATTAACACCCCAAACAATAGTGAACCCATCTTGCAAGAGTATAATAAAAGAAGCATGTTGGATTAAAAAAAAAGTAGATCAGTACAAACTTTTTCACCACTGCTCTCTAAAACCCAAAGAATATGCCATCTTGTTTAGAGATCATTTTTTATCCCAAAAGACCATTTACATTTATTATCATTAATCATCCCCAAACTCTCTAAACTACTGGATATAATCTTCTACTTCATCCCGGAATTTTCCATTTTAGATGAGAGAAGAGAAAATGCATTTATTCTACAATTAATAAATAGCCAAGCATTCTGTTTAATGTAATACAGATTTAACCACACTATATATGTTAAGGTAGACATCATTCAACACTCAACCCAAATAATGCTGCTGTGGCTGCTGCTGATGACGATAATGATTTTTGAAGGATATGATATGGAAGTGTACTATTTCACACAGTGTATTGCTGAAAAGTTTTGTGTAAGTTAAATTCTTGTTAATCAAATTATGTTTAAATTGCATGATAAATTGGTACACTTATGATAAATTAGTTTATAAGTGAAAAATGCTTTCAAAGAAGAATAATTGTCTCATCTGTCTTTTATAAATTTGTAATTGTATAGGTATTGTCTATATCAGGGAAACATACACTTTGGCTTATATGATTTTATTTCCTGAAGCCTTATCCAGCACTAGGCCCCCACAGCCTCTCCCATAGGAGAGTGGTTTTCCTTGGCACTGATGAGGTGCTGAAATAAGAGGGCAAGTGTGAGACACAGTCAGATGGAAGGTAAGGACTTCAAGGATCAGGAATAAGAACAAGTACAAGGAGGAAAAAGGCAAAGATTTGGGATGGAAGGAGCCTTGAGGTGTTTGGGAATGAAAGTATAGATAAGACAAGCAAACAATTCTACATATGCAGTATCATCTACTGAGGTGTGTGTGTGTGTGTGTGTGCATGTGTCTGTCCATGTATGCATGCATATATGGTGGCCATTATGAAGAAAATAGTGTATATTTAAGTCAGGTATAAACTATAGGCCATAGGAGCAGAGTGGTTTATAACACACAAGCCTGAAACAGAGGCTGAACATTCTGATATGTTCCTGGGGGTTGAAAATGATCATTATAGACAAGTTTGACAGGTGTCTCATACCAAACACCCATGCCAGTGCTACACATCAGAGCCTGGTGTACTAAAGCATGAAAACCAAAAGTCTAGCACAACCCTAAAATATTTGATAGGAACATTACGATTATTTCCAGCCTATAGTTAGGGTGACTTTATCACCAATAAAAATTATGTCCATATAAAAATCTTGGAACACAGGGGAAATAAAAGTAACCTTCTAACTAGATAGAGCATGTTTGAAATAAAACCGAGAGCTGGAAAATCACAAAGCATCTCTGAACAAGCATGGGAAGAGGATTTTAGTGAGATATGTGCTGTGGGACACAGGTACAGGAGCCCTAAATGGGGAGGAACAGTTTGGGAACAAGGTCTAGAGTTCCTGCAGGCTCCCTCCCAAGATGATGAAAGAATCTTGGAACACCCTTATCCTCTCCCAAGAAAGCTGATGCTGTGCACTGGTGTGACTCTGCATCTACCCAGAACCAACTCACCCATTGGAGCCAAAAGGAATTACTTCTAATTTGGGGAAAATACATGGCAAGCATCTTTGGATTTGACCCCATCTCTGTCCCCACTCCATCACCTAGCATATTTCCCTTTTTAATTATCTGTACTCCTAACCGAAAATATGGATCTGTTTTGTAGGTTTATTACTTACATCCCAGTAGATGGTCTTTGTTTTGGAATGTCTTCACCATCTATACATTTAACATTTTCTCATAGTCTTTACTTCAGATGCTGTTTCTGGGGGGCTCCCCACTTAATGAGAAGTCCTGTGAGGGTAGGGCTTTAGGACTTGTTCACTCCTGAAATCCTCAGCCTGGCATTTACTTGGTGCTCAACAAATATCTGACAGATGAATGGATTCTATCAGCATTTGACCGGGTTTCTCATAGTAGGATTCTATTTTTCTATGCCTTCTTTGAAAAGTTCAAAAGACTTTTTGTTTGTTTTGTTATTTTTTTAAATAAAAGAAAAAGATCAAATAGAACAAGAATAAAAGCACTCTATTCTAGCAGAGTTAGAGGATGACATAATAGGAAATGATCAATAGTCATTTATTTTAGTAGGACCTATTACACTGTTGACTTCTTGTTTGAACAAAAGACTCAACAGTAGACAGACAAGTTCAGGGTCGGAAGAGATGTTTGAAGTGATACGATAGAGCAAAGGATTTGAAATTTCCTTGCATCTTGATAGAAAATGGGCTAAACTTTGAAACTTTATCCCACAAGTACAACATCCGAACTTCTTAAGCCATTCCATACTTTCTAAAGCAAAATGGGGAGCTCTAGACAAAGCAAGTGGAGGAAACACAAATCAGTCACTGAGCAGAGCTCACTGGCCAGCTAGGTCCAACTTTTGAACAACATGTTGCACATCCATTGACATCTGTCCTTCTCCCAAACCCACATATAAGGATAAGAAACTGTTAAATGTATATTGTATATAAGCTAGCATGATATTTTTCTTACAAAATACTTATTTGGGGGACACCTGGGTGGCTCAGTGGTTGAGTGTCTACCTTTGGCTCAAGTCATGATCCCAGGGTTCTGGGATCGAGTCTCCCATCAGGTTCCCCACAGGGAGCCTGCTTCTCCCTCTGCCTATATCTCTGCCTCTGTGTGTGTGTGTCTCTTATGAATAAATAAATAAAATCTTTTAAAAGGCTGACTTATTTGGTTATTTTATTATGGTCACATCATTGCTGAAATTGAGAAATGAAACTCATAGCTTACTGATTTGTGTTTCAACCCTGCCTCCAAATTAAAATCAACTCAGTTCTTTTTTTTTTAATTGAAGTATAGTCGACATGCAATATTATATTAGTTTCAGGTGTAAAATTACTGAGCGATTCAGTAATTACATGCATTACAAAAACAATCGAGTCTTTTTCAGAATTGTACATCCCATGGCTCCACTTCAGAGATTCTAATTGTTCTGGGGTGGGGGTCAGCAACTGTGTTGTCAAGACTGAGACCCACTGCTCTCCACCGTTACTAATTCCATCTAGGACACAGAAATTCTTCTGTCTCTGCTTGAACATCACTAACAATAGCAAGCTTACATGTTGCATTTATCCTATTTTTCAGACAACTTGTTCTTAGGAAACAGTCTTCTACAGAACCACAATTTTCCTGCCTATGTGTACATTGGTTGGTCCAGTCCCACCTTTTGTTGTACACTCCTATTCTCCACATGAGGCAACAATTTATGCTTTGCGGACTCTGCAGAGCTTTTGTCCTTCCTGGGTATTTTTGCAATGATGAAGTTAATCAGGCCTTTCTCTGCTTCAACACTTGTGCCCAATTCCTTGGGGTTCTCAGGCTTCAACACACTTTGCTTTCTAGCCTCATGGCCTGTAGTCACCTTCCTTCTTCCTAAATTCTCTTTTCTCTCCAGGCCTCTCAAGGATCACTGTCCTTTGTTTTGAAATATTTTTCTCCCACTGGCAAATTCCTACATATCCTTAAAGGACAATTAAAGGAAGAACAATTTCTCCCTCCCCCTCCTTCTCATTCTGGAGCTGACCTCCCTGGTCTGAGCACCACAGTACCATCTTCATATGTTTCAGAAGCAGTTACCAGGCTCATGTTCATTCTTATGTATCTGTCACTGCCTCCTCACTAGAATTTGACATCCTCATGGTAAAACATGTATCTTACTTACCACTCCATCTTGGACTCATGCCCAGAGCCCAGCTTAAGTTAGAAACTTAAGAAATTCTGTAATTAAGAGATTATAGAGGGGCACTTGGGTGACTCAGTCAGTTAAGCATCTGACTCTTTGTTTCAGCTGAGGTTGTGATCTCAGAGTCGTGAGAGAAAGCCCTGCATCAGGCTCTGTGCTCAGCATGGAGTCTACTTGAGATTCTCTCTCTCCCTTTCCCTCTGTCTCTACCCTCACTTGTGCTCTCTCTCTCTCTCTCTAAAAAAATAAATCTTCAAAAAATGCTTGTAAAGTGAATGAATGAATGAATGAATGCTGTATATTTTCCAAAACAATCACATAACTTCCCAAGCTTCCATTTTCTAACCTAAACAGTATTTGTTCTTCAACTCTTCCCGAAGTGTCACAGTTTCCAGGCCATTAACCAATCTTCATTGCTCTTTTCTTAAAACTAAAACTAAACAATAGAAACAAACAAACCAAAAAAAAAAAAAAATCCCACTGCTGAAATCCAATCCTTTGGAATGAAAACATTCCAAACTGAACATAATAAACAAGACATGATTTCATGATGCAGGGCACAGAAGAAATAGTCCCTCTATTGCTGTCTAGAATTAGCCTACAAAGGAGACCTTATGTACAGGTGCCTTGTTTCTGGCAATCTAATCACCATCATATTGAACCTGCAGTCACCTGAAGAGTAAATCTCACATGTGCTGGTGTCTAGTTAACCTCTGTGATGAATTTAGTTTGTTTTAATGGTTAAAGGAATGTTTTATTATGATAAAATATACATAATATAAAATTTACCATCTTAGCTATTTTTAAGTCTTCAGGTTAGTGTCATTAGGCATATTCATATGGTACTACTATCACCATCATCTTTCTCCAGAATCTGTTCATCTTTCCCAACTGAAACTCTGTACCCTTTAATAACTCCCCACTACCTGTTCCCAAAAGCCCCTTAAAAACACCATTCTACCTTCTGTGTATGAATTTGACTACTCTAAGTACTTCATATAAGTAGAATCATACAATATTTGTCCTTTTGTGATGGTCTTATTTCTCTTAACATAATGCCCTCATGGTTGATCCATGCTGTAACATGCATTTGAATTTCCTTCATTTTTAAGGCTGAATAGTAGTCCAGTGTATGTATACACCACATTTTGTTTATCCATTCATCCACTGATGGACACTTGGGTTGCTTCCAATAACTTTTATTATATCAGGCCATTTATTTTACCCCCTAGATGTACATCTAAATCCTGACTCTACCCCAAAAATGTTGGTATCCCTGCGGCTTCCATTCACCTAGGAGGTGTACTCAACCCCTTTATCAAGTCACAGTGCTTCTCCTAGAGGACTCTGCCAGCCCTCAGCACACCACTTCCTTCCTGGCCTTGAATGTTGACCGTGGCTTTGGTTACAGCAGTCTTTCTCACATTTAAGGATCCTATTCAAACTTCAGCTTCTTGCTGAAACTATCTCTCTTCCCAAGACTATACTGAGGCTCCAGAAGCCCTTTCTGCCCTGCAACAGCCCCAGTTGTGATAAATTGCAAGTATTTTAATTATGTGTGCTTCTTCCTCTCTACTATAGGCTCACATTAAATATATCTTTAAACCCCCAGGGCTTAGTTCAGTAGATGGTACATACTTGGTACTCGGTAAATGGGTTTTTCTTTTTTTAATGAATGAATAAAAACCTGAATCCTCACTACTTTCCAAAATTGAAAACGTGAATTGAAAACCATATATTGTGTGAGTAATTTTCATCCTCTATCCTTGAAAATGGCCTGGTGTTATTGTTTTTATTTTTTCCTTTTTACAGTACAAAGCTGTCAGTTAACATGATACAGAATTCCAAGTAAAGATTAGATTACTTAACAAAAGAAAGATTTGAAAGAGTTGTAAAAGGAGAAATAATGATGACAGACTGACATAGCAACATTGTCCTCTCATAACACTATCTGCTTTCTTCTGTCATTTTACCAGGCACCTGGGTACAAGGCTTCAGCTTAGAGAACTGTAATGATTAGATCTTTACGCGTAGCTGGTCTGCCCTGAGAGTGTGTAGCTTACTTTGTTGACTTCCAACTCCCAGTGGCTTCAGATACAAATAAGATGGAGCTGACATGATAACACAGAGGAGCAGCCCATCAAGAAATGACTCTGTCAAGCAGCAAGTGAGTGCTGCACTTTCAACTGCATAAAAATCCAACAATTTTGGGGAGAGGCTACGGTACCAACACATAATGAAGATTAAATAAACCTTCCAGCCTGTCTGTTACTGTAGATATTCCTTCGAAGTTTCTGCTGCTATTTTAAAATATTGCCAATGTGGACACAATTTGCCGTAATTGGCAAGAACCTAACCATAGAAATGTTTAAATTACAAAAGAGATGCGCTAACACAAATGTATAGAGAAAGCACATACACTGCCAGCTTTGCTATGCCTAGTTTTCAGGCAAT
Source organism: Canis lupus familiaris (assembly GCF_011100685.1). Taxonomy (NCBI): domain Eukaryota; kingdom Metazoa; phylum Chordata; class Mammalia; order Carnivora; family Canidae; genus Canis; species Canis lupus. Next base: position 9,676,397 of record NC_049250.1, read on the forward strand.
GATTTTCATTTTCCTAAGTGACCAAATTTACTCAGATATTGAAAAAAAAAACTTTATCCATTAACCCTAAATTTCAAAATTTCCTTAAATATATGCATTAATATCTGTTACTATTAAAATTAAGACTACAGCTTATATGTGATTATGTGAGTTACATATAAGTGTCTTGGTTGCCACTAGCTGTGGGAGGAGAGGGTATGAGAGATTCCAACTTGTCAAAACTGACCCAGTATAGCAAGTTAGTTTTAGTTGCTCCACGCATTGCTTATCCACAAAAAAGAGTCTATGACTTCAAAAAACCTGAAAATGGCTACACTAAAAAAACAAACAAACAAACAATAATCTAAGGCAGTAGAATCTTATGAAAAGGACCCAGGTTCAGATCTAGGAGAGCTTGGATCCAGCCTAAGCTGAGCACTAATCAGACCAATGCTAATTGGACAAACCATAAAAACTGGCTGGATCTCGATTTCCTCATCTGAAAACTGATGCAATGAATAAGAATCTATAGTCCATTTCAGCCCAAAGATTCTGAAATGCAAATGAAAATTTTTGAATGATATTAATGATCACTTGTGGGTAGGTAAACACAATCTCTGTCTCAGATGTTTTAAAAGAAATTTTATTTTTTAACGCAGTGACGTTCCGTATAATAAATGTAACGTGTAGAAGTCATCTGTCTTTAGATGGTGTTTCTCATAATTGGTGCTTAATCTCAATGCTTCCTTAAAATTCTGTCCCTGTTGTTTTTGGTTGCCTGATTGAAAACTGCAACCATATGAGCCAAGCCTCCTATTCAATTTGCTCACCTTATTAATTATTTAAATTATGTGGTTCAATTAAACCAAAATGAAGATCCCTAGCACCCCAACGTGATTAAAAGAATATGAGACTAATCCATAATTCAAAAATTATAAAGATATGATTGAGCTCAGGAGCTCAAGTCTGTTCCATATGTCACAGCAAGTATTTCTATATGTTGCTAATAAAATCTTGAATATACTGCTAAGTAATAATATATTTGACCTCCCTGGGTATATCACCTAAGATAAGCAAGCATTAAAAACCATACACACACACATATGTATCCACAGATGTATACATATACATATGCCTGCAGGATTTTCAAGCATCTTATCTCTTTTAATTTTCACAACTCTATGAAATTGTATGTGCGCACGCATGTGCATATGTGTGTGTGTGTGTGTGTGTGTGATTAAGAAATTAATTACACTGCCCATGGTCAAATCTAGTGGGGATCAGAGATCCAGAATTAAACATAGGTTTGGAGATCCCATTCATTGTTCTATGCACTTCATCATTATCTTGACAACTGAATTTTCTAGGGTAGTGGCAACTTTGAAGCATCTAGTAAGTGCAGTGCAAGAACATCATAGGAGATGTCCTTTCCCGTGGAGCTCTTGTCATCAGTTAACAGGCAAAGCACAGAAGAAGCACCATATGACAAAGGCAGCATTACTGAAATGCCCAATGAGCAGTACGATCCCATGGGGCTGTGAGAAGGGAAAGACAAATTATGGGCTGTGGTGAAGAAAAGCTTTATGTAGGAAGTAGGACCTGACCAAAGTTTTGAAGGGTAAAGTTCTGAGTACAGGAGGCATTCCAGGCAGGGACAGAGAACATGAGCAAAAGCTTAAGAAGCAAGAATGAAAAAGCATCCCATCACATCATTGGCAAACACAGTGGTAATGCCCTGACCCAAAGTTGGAGGAGAGGAGGAGAATCATAGTGTTCATTTTATTTGCTATGCTTTGAAACATCCATACATATGCTATATATATTCTTTTGCATACAATTGTTACACAATAAAACTTGAGCAGATTTAGCAAAGTATATTCAGGGAACAATTAATAGAACCTTCTGGGGATACAGGGTCTATAATTTGAGGAGAGGAAAAGGAGATTTGACAGATGAATTGAGGTCAAAATGAGAACAGACTTGAATACAACAAGGAAACAATTAACAGTTAAGGACAATGAATTCCATTGGGAAGAATTAAAAGTTCCATGTAATGAAGTTATTATAATATCTTTGCAAATATGAAAAACTCTTTTGTTCACTGATTGCAGAAAATCACATTTAATTAATAATTTGGGATAATCTTATATATTTCCCTGGTTCTTGCCAATGGTTGTTGGCAATGTCCATTAAATGGTGCTTAAAGTGGACACTCTGCTCATGTGCTGGGACATATTTATGTGCCATCAATCTTCTTATCTCCAGCATGCCAGTTACCTAAACCTTGTAGACACATAACCAATAAAAGTGATTTATGGGGTGCCTGCGTGGCTCAGTCAGTTAAACATCCAACTCTTGGTTTCAGCTCAGGTCATGATATTGGGGTCCTGAGACCAAGCCCCCCGTTGAGCCCCCTGCTCAATGTGGAGTCTGCTTCAGATACTTTCTTTCTCTCCCTCCCCCTTAGCCCCTCCCCACTCTTTCTTTCTCAAATAAATAATTAAAATCTTTTTTTTTAAGTGATTTAAAGTAGTTGGTGTTCTAAAAGCCAGAGCTGTTTATCTACTTCACTATTATATCCCTAGAGCCTCAGAGTTGAACTCCTATAGTCACTCACTTAATACTTATTGAATACACAGATGAAAAAGAGAAAAAAGGAAGGGAAGGAAGGAAAGACCATTTACCCTCCATTTCCTTTTCCCAAGTACATATTTTCATTTTTCATTCAACAAGTGGTTATTGAGTGCCTAGTATGTGCTAGTCACTGTTCTATGTGCTGGGGATATAGCAATGATCAAAATGAACAAAAACTGCTTGCCCTCAGGGAATGTTTTCTAATATTCAAACTCAAAAATAAGCTATTTTTCAACCCTGCAGAATGTGATTTCCTGTAATGAGGTTTTTTTTTTAATTAAACAATGAAACAAATCAAAAAGCAAAACAAAACAAAACAAACAAAAAAAAAAAGAACCACCGGGGAGTATCTTCTGATTCTGTGTACTTTAAGTCCCTTGGCTTCTCCTGGAAGTTGTCAGTCTAGCTGGTCTTCTGGGGGAGGGGCCAATGAGTATGTGTGCACATGTGTAGCAAAGGATTTTACTAGTTTTCAGTTAAGAGATACAAAAACATTTTTTTCGAGTTAATCAGATCTTTCTCAACTTTTGCAATTAAAAGATGCCACAATAGATAATATTGCTCTGTTGTTAGAATGGTGTGTCAAAGGAAAGGAATAAATAAGTCCATTTTGTTTTAATGGTTATTTTCACATTTTCTAAGGGTCTAGTACAGAAATGATAGCATAACTCTTTTTAACAATTGGAAAGGAACTAAAATAGTTTCAATCTAACAAGGTCATATGAAAGCTAAGCTGCATTTCTGGATGTGGTACATCGTGCGGAACCTCTGGTTTCTTTTCAGCAGAAATCAACTGTGATTTAAAAAAGAAAAAAAAAAAAAAAGAAATCAACTGTGAGGAAGCTATTGGAGATATACACAGTAGTGTGACTCAGACTTCCAGCAATCACAGGCAAACTTTCTTGTTTTATTGGTTTAAAAAAAAGAGATTCTTGGATAGAGTGATTCATAGTTACATGCTAAGGTGAGCTGGACTCCCAACGTATTGCTCATGAATGTACCAAATGCTATTCAGAACTCTGGTTACAGATATATTTTATTTAACTCTAGTGCCAAGATATCATTTCCTTAATCTTACTTCCCTCTCCACTCTAAGGGATCACTGTGCTGTGATGGAGGAAATCCCCATGCAAGATAAGCCTACCAAGCAGCGTAAATAATATTAGCATCCTATAACTTCCAAGCATCTCTTTATCCCACTAGAACACACCTGGACACATATGTTTCACCTTTGGAGCCCCATAGCTTAAAAGTAGGCCTTTTTAGTGAAATTGCTTTATTTTCAATCATAACTGGATTTTCATTTCTGGCTTTGCTTTCCTTTTGCAAAATTACAAAGAAGAAAGCAATTTGCTACCATACTTGTCTTAATTCCTAAAATAATTTTACTAATAATCTAATAGATGATTTTCAGTTCAAACAAAAAGCACCCAAATAGGATCCCCATATGACTGCAAGATATTGACTTGTACTTAGAATTCCCACTGCCCTGTATTAGAGATTTCTTCCTAGAGCCACAAAGGATGAATGTTTAAAAGCTCATTATCTGCTAGTCAAAATAAATCCTTAAAAAATGTATTTTAATCATATGGAAAGTCCAAATGCCTTTCGAACAAAAAATATCTTGAACTCCCCTCTCGTATTATTAATCACACGTTAAAGTCTGTATATGGCCCAACGCCACTCCAGGAGGCTATAAATTCTATGACGGCAGGCAACATGCCTATGTTATTGCCATGCCTCCAAAGTTAGCCATATAGTAGCTGCTGGATAAATTTATGCTCCAAGATTAACATTTTCCTAATGAATATTGAAAGCATAATTCTGAGTAAGGGATATATGAATACATAAATATAAATATATAGGCTACTTTATATATAAATGCAAATTTACACATATATTATGGAAGACAGAATGGCTGTAATTGTTCTGCTAAGAAAAGCAAATGGCAGTCTCAGACTTTTTGAAATATTTCACTGTTTGACAAGGCTGTGGAAGTTTCTTAGGCATCCAAAAAGGACAGATTATTTCATTAAAGGTAGAATGATTAGCAGAGAGAAATTCTGACAATCAGAGCAGGGAAGGAGCACAGAGCAGGCAAAAGCCAATGTTTTCTGGAATTCAGCTGGCACAAGAACTTTCTACATCAAAGGATGAAGAAGAAGACACAGATGGTTTTGTCCTTCCTACCATCTTTCATCAGGAGACTACAGGGATTTCTCTAGCAAGCCTCTCTATTTTGCCAATTAAGCATGCTACTGTTATTGTTGATGCTGTGAGAGGGGTAAATCCCTGACTTAAGATACCCAGATTTGGCAAATAACAGTAGGAGATGCCTGAATAAATTTGAATTTCAAGGGACAATTTCAAAGTAAATGTCCCAACTGTTATGAGAGTCCTGCATTTTCTCCAGCAATCCTACCCCAATAGCAGATACATTTGAATTTTAGATAAACAAGGAATAGTTTTGAAATATATGTCCCAGCTGTTCCATTTAGGAATCTAGCAAGCCTACCTCAATCTTACCATGCTTCCCAAGAAGGAAATTTCAAATTAATTGTAGGCTTCCAAGAATTCCATTTCTTTCTTTTTTTATGCTATACCTGTCACATTTTTCCTCTCTAAGGACTGAATGATTAACTACATTGGAGATTTTTAAAATTTTTCTCAGGATATTGTATTTTTATGTCATGATGACTTTCCAGTTTTTCCAGGCAGACTCCACTCACCAACCAGCATCCTGTTCCTGTGCACTCCCTATAGCAGTGTCAACTTCCCAAATATTGGCATAAAGGGAAACTCTGTTGACATTTTTCAGACTTCATCAAACAGACTTCCTATCCTAAAAGACATCTACATACCTTTGTTGCCTTTTGACAGAGTATAGCAAGAAAGGCAGCTAGTCTTCAGGAAATATGGACTTCATTTCTGGCTCTTGCAGAGACTTTCCATGTAGCCATCAGGCAAGTCATCTCAAGATCATTTGGGGGCTAATCATCCCAGCATCTCCTACCTGAAAAAAGGATTACAAGACTAAGATGAAAATTCTTTGAAGAAAGTGAAATTTTGTGGGGAAAATGTAACATCACCTGTTGAGAAAATGCCTACTTCTTGGAAGGTCTCGGGATGGCATAAAATATTTTTAAATATGACCTCTCTTTTAAAATAAAATGATGTCTCATTTCCCTGGCTTTTTCAGAGAGTGCTCCATAGTAAGCAAAGATTTTAGAAAAATATTTCTAAATCTTGCATCTGTGAGCATACTGGAAAAAATTTGCATTTTCTTGATGATTCTAGGGCAACATTAGAAACATTGGTAATTGTGCTGCGCTATGTGAAACAAGTAAGCAAGAAACAGACACATAAATAGATTTTGTACTTTTGAGAGTTTCCAGAGTCGTTATGCCATGGAGGATCATTCGCCCTTGTGCTAAATAGCTCCGGCTGCTTGGTTCTACAGTGCTGTCTCCCAGCTGCTGTCATTTCTCATGGCTGTCACGGGCCATCATTGCTTCTCCCTTATTTTGCATGCAGTTTTATTGTAAGAGGCACACATCCTATAACGAAGCACGTGGGATTTGCCACTTGGAGGCATTTTTACTTACTCCTGTTTTGCTGCCTATAGTCCAAGTGGTTGAGATTGGCTGTTTCTGGAGGACTCTGTTATATATCTTCATGTCACCCCCAGGTCCCGTGTACATACAAGATATTTAACAATCACTGATCTTTATCTCAAATGTAGAGTGGTTAACATACCTCCAGATTCATTAACAACTACTGAATTGTTTTTTTGAAATCAACCTTTATCAAAAAGTAATGAAATTTTATGCCTGACAGCTGCTAAACCTGTCAGCTGAATTACCATATTCCTTCATTTTGAACATGCCTGAATAAACATTTTACTATTTCTTAAACTGAGATAAGTCTTAAAATTGACGTGTGTATTTAATCTGATAATGCCCCTTAGATTCCAGGAAAGCTGCTATTAAGAATGATACAGTTTCAACTAACGAAATTGTAGTTGAAGGAAATAGGAACGTTTTGGTGGGGAGGGGAGGGGGTAATTGAGTGATGGACATTAAGGAGGGCACATGATGTGATGAGCACTAGGTGTTATATGCAACTGATAAATTATTGAACACCACATCTGTAACTAATGATGTATTATTATATGTTCAATAATTGAAGTGTTAAAAGTGGGAAAGAAAGAAGAAAGAAAGAAAGAAAGAAAGAAAGAAAGAAAGAAAGAAAGAAAGAATCTTTTTAGTGTTTTTCCACAAAAAGTTGAGAGGCAAGTAAATACCATGAGAAAAGAAGTAATATTACAGATATTACTAGTACAGCTTTTAATCATCACATCTTATCCCTATACCATTATTTCCCCCCACACCCCAAAGGCATGTATAATTTTGAAATCTAGGCTTCCATTACATTTTTTTATATGTATGTAGCCTCTCATTCCATACACAATTTAAAATATCTACTCTTACTGTAGGTGTTTTATATTATTCCAGAATGATATAATAACATTGTTGTGTAATTTGTTTGTATCATTCCATATTATGTTTTGAGAACTAATCAACATGCATACAGTTCTATAGGAATATATGCAGAAATAGTTCATCATTTTTAACTGAAGTATAGCCTTCATGTAACTTATCATGGTTTATAAACTCATCCTTCTATTGATTGATATTTAGTTAGCTTTATGTTTTTAGCACTACTATGAATCTTCAGGAAACATGCTTGCTCCTGTCTCTTGTGCTCTTGTGCCAGAATGTCTCACAGTGTGGAGGCAGACCAAGCTCAGGTAACCCATGAGAGCCAGAGACAGTGCACATCTCTTCCCCGTTCTGCCTGCAGTGACGTTACATTGGTAGCTTGAATATGACCATGGTGAGAGCATTTACACCATGAAAAACGGCAAACCTACAAACCAAACTCTCCAACTCCCAATCAGAAAGCCAGTTAAACATTTACCAGCAAACCACTGACAATTTTCCAGCCCAGCACTAGATGTATATTCCCTGAAACCAAATTGCTAAATATTAAACTTGTTTGCATTTTTTCCAGATGCAACCAAGTGTTTTCCACATTGCTCTCCCACCAGTGTATGAAAGTACTAGGTTTGACATATCTTTACAAAGGCCTGTTGTTGCAAGATTAATGTATGCCTACAAGATAGGTAGGAATTGGCATCCCATTACAGGCTGCATTTACAGTTTCCCACTAACCGATGAAATCAAGCATATTTTCACATGCATGGTGGATATTTGCATTTCCTTGACTTTAAATCGCTTTGCCCATCTTTAAATTGGCTAATCCTTTTCTTATTGAATTATCATTCTTTACATACCCTGGAAAATTAATCTTTTTCTGTTACACAACTTACAAATATCTTTTGCCATGTTTGTTGCTTGTCTTTAAACCTTGTTTATGTGCTTATTAGGTACTAGCTATGTGACTTTTAGAAAGTTACTTATTATATAAGACTGATGAATCACTGACCTCTACCTCTGAAACTAATACAATATATGTTAATTAATTGAATTTATATTTAAAAATATGTAAAACAAACAAACAAATCTATATATCTCATATTTTTCACCTATGAAACTGGAGCAATCATTGAACCCACCTTGTTGGTTGTGTGGATACATGTATTAGGTATATCATTGCCTAGTAATTCTTGTTACTGTTATTGTTATATTGCTCTTTGGAAGTTCTTGATTTTGATGTAGGGTTTATTTTTTTATGGTTGTTTGTTGAAGGAGTATTTCCCAAATCCGAAAGGTGGGGAAATAGACAACTCTACTTTTTTTTGTAGTTTTAGAATTTTTCACATTTAGACTGCTTATACCTTTGACTCTGCTTTTTTCTTCCCTTTATTCTGATTACCTAGCCAGAAGTCCTAGAGCCTGTAGGCACTCAATAAATGTTTACAGAAGGAAGCAATGAAGGGAGGGAAAGAAGAATTAGCATTAATTTTTATAAGTGGTCCTACTTAGAAACCCAAAGGGGGAAAGAAATGAAGGAAGAGCTGGCAGCATGAGTTACTATTAACCATACTTAGAACCTATTAAATGGAAATCCCTTATTCCTCATCATATTTATGTCAAATCTTCTAGAAGCTTTAAAAATTGATAACTTTTAAGACAACCAAAGACACTTGGCATTCTTGCCTTGAGATGTTTTATCCTGTAGGTAATAAGTTCTTCCTTTATTCCCTCCCTAGATAATATCTAATTCTTGCACCCTAAACTATCTCTCCCTGAATCATAGTTTTCTGTATGTATTTGGGATTTGGGGGAAATCTAATTTAAATTTATAGTAAAAAAAAATTTACAGTCAAAAAGTAGGATGGGAGAATATGCTAACTGCCAGACCTCTCTTCCCCCATTGAGGCCCGACCCAAGGAGCCACAATCCGTGTGGATGAGCCATAGGACTAGTACACAAAACCCTCAATTCTACTATATCTTGTACCAACTAGTATTTGTAGACTGAAAAGTTAAGGATATCATCATTAGCAGCTGGGAAGTCCTCATACTCAACACTTCGGGAACCACCAATTAAATGATAAGTACCAGGGGATCCCTGGGTGGCGCAGTGGTTTGGCGCCTGCCTTTGGCCCAGGGCGTGATCCTGGAGACCCAGGATTGAATCCCATGTCGGGCTCCCGGTGCATGGAGCCTGCTTCTCCCTCTGCCTGTGTCTCTGCCTCTCTCTCTCTCTCTCTGTGACTATCATAAATAAATAAATAAAAATTTAAAAAAATAAATGATAAGTACCAGGAAAGCTGGATTTTCAAATGCTTGCCTAGATTGGAAAATTTTAAATTCAAGCCAAATGGGAAATTCACAAAGTTCACTGTCAGGTGATTCTAGCTTATTGACACTTTCTGCATGCACACCTACTTTTATCCTATCAACCAATTAAGTTACTCAAATGTCAAAATCTTTGGGATTGGGGATTTTATTATTTTTTAAATAACTCTTCCCATTCCCATGAGTTAGGTACATTTCTAATGTCCAGCTTACCATGTTGTACCAAACTAAAATGATGTGGTTTATAGGTGGCCCTTGACTTAAAATTACTAGCCTTTCTTACAACAAGAATTTTTGTGATCAAACATTATTGCATCTAGGGCACTTTTTTGGCAGCAATGGGACTTTTCATACATTAGTTCCTAAATGTATATGTAATTCACAGTGCAGTGCATAGTGTCTCAGGCAGCATATGCACTTTTGCACGATTGCCACCTTTATCAATCAGCAGTGTGGGATGCAATTGCTAGAATCTCGCATTAAGGTTTACCAAAATAGGTGAAAGTGGAAAAAATGAGAGTGTTGATACTAAGGCAAAGATCACTGTGACAAGAGTGAAATTGCTATCATGCTAAAATTAAAATGTATAAGACTTCAATCAGATGCTCCTTTATCTTTAAGAGGCCATTTACACATTCAGTTTTGAATGGAAAGACTAATACGAATGTGTAGAAAATGCTAGAAATACACATAGGGGAGGTGTCTAAGGAATGATCTGGAATTATAAATTTGAAAAAAGTATTGTGTATACAAATGGGAGATGTTGTTCTGACGACATTTGTCCCCTTAGGAGAAGAAGTCGGTTTAATTGGTCTTCAACCCCAGCACCAAGCACAGCACTATCTCTTGATAGGCACTTAAGAGAGCTGTGTTGGCTCAATTTGTTTAATTGCATACAAGCCTCTTTTTCTATTCACCCCAGATATCCAGGACCACTCTCACGAAATAAAAAAGTTTTTTTTGTTGAGATTTTATTTATTTATTTGAGAGAGAGAATGAGAGGGCACAAATAGGGGGGAGGGGCCAAGGAGGAGGAAGAAGCAGGCTCCCCACTGAGCAGGGAGCCCCACACAGGGCTCTATCCCAGGACCCTGGGACCGTGACCCCAGCCAAAGGCAGAGGCCTAACCAACTGAGCCACCCAGGCACCCCTCATTATATAAAAATTTAAAATACTTCTTAGTGCCTAGATTTTTCTTTTGTTTCTGTTTACCCACAAGAAAGCATTTCCCTCTCGGCTCCATGGATAACTTATCCTCCCCAAGATTACACTGCTCACAGAGTCTAAACAGACGCTGACTCCTAGGTAAGTGCCAAAATTCAGCTTCACAGGATTCCTACTTCTTATATCTCTACTATTTCACTCACCAGCCATCCTAGTGACAAAATTAATGGATGCAATTTTTACATATGTACAAAACGACTCCATTTAAATGAATCCCAGTCCTTCTGCTTCTTTTGTGCAAGCTTTTCACTGGTGCCAGTGAGAGCTTGGCTAGAGAAAGCCTGAAGGGATTGGTCTGTTATTGGAGAAGGGAGAGGAAGGAGTGTTTTATGAAAGTAGGATCATTATAATGCTTCCCATTAAAACATTTTTAGTGCTCGCATTTCAAGCTTAACACAGTCGACCCTGTAAATTGGCAATAGCCCAGACCCAAGAACCAATAAGCTCCTCCGTGCTTCCTGAGGCTTCTTAAGCAGTGAAGCAGGCAGCTCTTTCTCTTTTCTGATCACCATCAAAAGAATAAATTACTAAACAATAGACAATCCTGCTTCATTTAAAACATATGAAGCACTTCACAGTAGTATTGCCATCTCTTTTTTTCTTTTTTTTTTTTTTTTTTTTTTTTTGGTGGTGGTGGGGTAAATGAAACAGCTGTTTTAAAGCCATAGCATTAGACCTTAAAAATTATTAATCCAATTTAGAATGATTTAATCCATTAAAATAACACTTCACACTAAGTGCAGGCTGTCAATTTCAATGAAGTTATAAAATTGCCTGACAAAAGTGGTCTTGGAAAACTCTATTTTTTTGAGATGTTGTGATAAGATCTTCCTTTCAGAGTGTCAAAGACCTTACTAAATAATTAGATTTTTTTTTAAGCAAACAGATCTTTACTTTTTAAATAACAATGGATAGAGACCCTTATAAACATAACGCTGCTCTGGATGTTTATGGCCTTGGTTTGACCTGCGAAGTTTTTCTCTGCTGTGAAGTCATGAATTCAGTCATCGCCTTGATTAACCATCTTTATTACCTATGTATTTTGCTGCTATCATGGTGTTGCACAATTTCTGTCAGTGTAACGTCAGCCAAGTTGATCTTTTGTTTCTGAAGTTTCATTTATTCTGCAACCCCAAAAGACAAATGACGAATTTAGCTTTCCTCTTATGAGTAAGCGAGTGGTTAGCAATTTCTAACAACTTAAAAAGAGGTTGGAACCAATGGTTTCAAATTCAGATTAATATATGGCTGTTTAAACCACAAAGGAAATAATAACAGCTCATCATGATATTCTCAAAGTCAGTAAAGCTGCCTGCTTCCAATCAGTAATCCTGGACGCCAAGACATTTTCTGAGAAGGATGTGTATAGATGTATTTTTGAACTTCCTGCGTGTCTTGCTATGAGAAGAAAAACATCCCTAAATGTATAATCCTGCAAAACAGAAGAAAAGGCAAGAGGACTGAGAGCCGATACATGCTATTCATGACCCTCTGAGACGTCCTTTTAGGTGGCAGTTAGCAATATTGTGTCACATGTTATCTAGCAAAATAGTTACAACATCTAATGTAGCAGCAAGGATGTCTGACAAGAAAACAAAAACGATTATGTGTGTGTATGTGTGTGCGAACATAATAAAAGAAAGTACAGTTTATTGATATTAATAAACTTTATATTAAGAGATTCTACTGTCAAAAGCTATTGACTAGGGGCACCTGGGTGACCAGTGATTGAGTATCTGCCTTTGACTCAGGGTGTGATCCTGAGGTCCTGGTATCAAGTCCTGCATCAGGCTCAGGGCAGGGAGTCTGCTTCACCCTCTGCCTATGTCTCTACCTCTCTCTCCATATCTCTCATGAATAAATAAATAAAATCTTTTTAAAAAGCTATTGACTAAGTTTCAAACAATCCATATTTTTGAGTACCCCCTTCATATGAAGAATTGGTCTAGGCACTATAAGACATGCAAGAGAAGACACTTAGAAGGGACCTACCTTCAAGATGTTTATCCCTTAGTTGGGCCCAAAAGACCAAGACCAACAGAAAGATGGTAACTCTAAGATGCAGAAGGTTAATAGCCAAAGAAGTAACAGAGACAGTAAACGCTATGCATTGAGGGATTCCTTTGGGTCAGGGGGATCAGTAAATATTTCCCCCAAAAAGAGAGATAGAAGTGAACCAAGCCTTGTCAGTCAGAAACTAATCCTTTACATTCTAGCATTTTCCCTTTGGTGAATTCTTCAATCATGAATATATTTCTTTAAAAATCAATGAATACAGTACTCAGATGACTTCAGTGCCCACCCTTTGCAAGGGCCAAGTGAGAACCTCATTCAAAAGAACACAGTGTTGAAATAATCCTCATCATGCCTATTCTAGGCTACATGTAACAAAAAATATAATAAAAGTAACAAAATTCGAATTGAACAAAAAAACAAAACAAGATCTCATTAAAATGTTTGCCTCCCAGAGGTAAAGAGCAAAAGCTCAGTAAGTGAGTAAAGAAAGATACCCTTGTTGGTAGCGTGGTGCTTAAGATCTATTAGCATAACCAAGTTGACAGCTAAATGATAAGCTAGTGATGCCACATCTTGGTGTCAATGAGAGAGAGATTGAGAGAGGAAAATGGGCCAATCAACCACCAAATAATAGAAATACAAGAGAAATGAAACTAGCAATACTAAAATAATATTCAAAGAAATAAAGTGCAACTGGGTAGAAGGAGAATCCCAGTGTAGCAACCATAGAAGAACCACCAATTTTTAGAATAGTTCGGGCCTTGAGAAAACAGATGACATCAACAATTAGCAGCACATAATTCCACAAACAAACAAATAAAGCAAGGCCAATGAGGAAAAAACAAGATTACTAGCAATGAAATGTCTAGAATATTTGATGCAAATGTGGCACCATAAACCATATTACATTCTAAATTAGTTAAAGTATAAAACACACATTGAAAACTACTCGTGAGTCAGGAAAAAATTTAAAAACACATTTATAAAATGATACGAATAAATAACAAGAAGGCAATGAAAAAAAAAAAAAAAGAAGACAATGAAATTCCCAAACTGACAACATAATTTAGAAGTTTCATATTCTGACTACATAAAGAACTGATACAAATAACATCAATGGAGATAGGAAAGAAATATAAAATAAATTCCAGTAGCCACTACCTATCTATGAAACCAACCATAATAAATACAAATGATAGGAGTCAACATGAAAGACAAAAGCTGCAAGAAAACAAGGGTGCCTGGGTGGCTCAGTCAGTTAAGCATGTGACTCTTAGTTTCAGCTCAGGTTGTGATCTGAGGGTGGTAGATCGAACCTCCCCATGCTCAGTGGGGAGTCTGCTTGAGAATTTCTCTCCCTCTCTCACATTCTCTCTCTCTCTCTCAAATAAATAAATCTTTAAAAAATTATTTTTAAAGCTGCAGGAAAGGCAAAGTATCCCCAGTAAACTATCTGACACCATCAAACAATATTTACAAAGTCTATGACAACATGGAGTATCTACTGATCTAGTCATGGGAGAATGTGCAGGGCCAGTGTGAGGGGGTCAGAAAAAGCTTAGTGGTTGCAGTACTTCACTTCTAAAGTTTGTAACCAAAGACAAAGCAATTTAAATATTAAAAATAATAATAATATGGACTTAATTACTTAATTACTTGGTTATGCTAATAGAAACACAAAAAAAAGTTGAAAGCCGTGGTTCTAGAGGCCAGACTTGTGAAATAGAAATAGTGAAGCAGGGATCCCTGGGTGGCGCAGCGGTTTGGCGCCTGCCTTTGGCCCAGGGCGCGATCCCGGAGACCCAGGATCGAGTCCCACATCGGGCTCCCGGTGCATGGAGCCTGCTTCTCCCTCTGCCTGTGTCTCTGCCTCTCTCTCTCTCTCTCTGTGACTATCATAAATAAATAAATAATTTAAAAAAAAAGAAAGAAAAAGAAATAGTGAAGCAGAAGACTACTGTTTGTAGTAAGCCTTGGAATATTAATTAGTTTTGTGATAATGTTTGCTTTGAATTTCTTTCCAGCATAATCAATTAATGTATTACTTTGAGAACAATTTGAGAATAATGCAAATTTTCCATTTCTTTATGTGCAAATGTGTCTGCACGAAACACGAGTAATATTGCACCCAGCTGGAACTCCTGGGAATACACAACACACACACACACACACACACACACACACACCCCAGATATGTACCAGCTGCCTCGATGCACCACGTGTATGAACCATCCACAGCTCCTATTATGCATCTGTATTACTCATAAAGATGAGCAGCAATAAACATGACTGTTTCTTTTTAGTCACAACAGCATTGATGTTTTTTTGTTTTTTTGTTTTTTTTTTTTTGCTAAATTTTGCAGTTAACCAAAGAATTTTTTAAGTATTATTTATTTTCTGATCACTTATGTGTCAGGTCATTTTATGTCATTGATGAAATGTTGGAGTGCCTTGCCCCTAACTCCGTTTTTGCCCTGTGGTCTCTGTTTTTTTGTTGTTTGGTTTATTTTTTTTTAATTAATAGATTTTATTTTTTAGAGCAGTTTTAGGTTTACAGAAAACTTGAATGGGAAGCACAGAAGTTCCCAAAACATATCATTAACATCTTATATTAGTGCAGTACACTTGCTACAATTGATGAGACATGATCATTTCTAAAGTCCATAGGTCAGTCTTTGTGTTCTACATTCCATGGGTTCTGGCAAATGTATAATAAATAACATGTACCCACCATGATAGCTTCCTACACAATAACTTCCCTGTTCTTTTTTTTAAAGATATTTATTTATTTACTTATTTATTTATTCATGAGAGATACACACAGAGAGAGAGGCAGAGACACAGGCAGAGGGAGAAGCAGGTTCCATGCAGGGAGCCCGATAGCGGTACTCGATCCTGGGACTCCAGGACCATGCCCTAGGCCAAACGCAGGCGCCAAACCGCTGAGCCACCCAGGGATCACCGTAATTTCCCTGTTCTAAAAATCCCTGTGTTTCACCTACTCATTCTTCCCACCCCACTAACACCTGGTAACTGCTAGTCTTTTTACTCTCCATGGGTTGCCTTTTACTGAATATCATATGATTGCAATCATACAGTATTTAGCTTTTTCACATTCATTTCTGTCACTTAGTAATAGGTATTTAAGACTTTAGCTTGTGTCTTTGTGGCTTGGTAGCTCATTTCATTTTATTGCTGAATAATAATCCTTGTATGGATGTACCATAGTTTATTTATCCATTCATCTTCTGAAAGACACAGTGGTGGCTTCCAATTTTTGGCAATTATGAATAAAGTTACTAGAAATATCTGTGTGCAGGTTTTTGTGTGGAGATAAGTTTTCAAGTCATTTAAGGGCAATTAAGTTTTTAATTCTAGGAGCACAGTTGCTGGATTGTTATGAATATGTTTAATTGTTAAGAATATGCTTAATTTTGTAAAAAGAAAAAAAAAACCAACTACTCTCTTCCAAAGTGGCTATAACAGTTTGCATTCCCTCCAGCAGTAAATGAGAACTCCAATTGCTCCACATCCTTGCCTGCATTGGCTGTTGCAAGTGTTTTGGATTTGGGACATGGTAATAGGTGTGTAGTAGTTGTGGGGGTGGTGGTGGTTGTTGTTGTTGTTGTTTTTGCAATTCCTTAATGACATATGATGTTGAGCATCTTTTCACATGCTTATTTTCCAACTGTATATTTTGTTTGGAAAGGTATCTCTTCAGATTTTTGCCCATATTTTTTTGCCCTTTTTTTAATTGGGCTGTTTCTTCCCTTACTATTGAATTTTAAGAATTCCTTGTATATTTTGGATACCAATTCTTTATCAAATATGTGTTTCACAAAGATTTTCTCAAAATCTGGCTTGTCTTTCATTTTCTAAACAGAGCAGAAGTTTTTAATGTCAGTGAGGTCTAGCTTTATCATTTTTTCTTTTGTGGGTCAAGTTTTTTTATTGCACAATTTTGCACTACTCAGTGATTTTTAGGAATTTGTAGAGTATGTAACAGCCACTGACCACATTTATCTTTTTTCAACCATTCATTTCTTTGACCAAATAATTCCATTTTGAATGAAGTCCCCAGAACAATTGGTGGAGAGGTACAGCGTAGGACAACTTATGGCAAAAAATTGGAAACTTAATGTCAAACAGATGAGAATGACACATAATAATAGAGAATATTAAAATAAAATACTAGGGGTGCCTGGGTGGCTCAGTTGGCTAAGCAGCTGACTACTAATTTCAGCTCAGATCGTGATCTCAGGGTCATAGGATCAGAAGCCTGGCATCGGGCTCTGTGCTGGCATGAAGCCTGCTTAGGATTCTCTCTCTCCCTCTCCCTCTGCATCTGCCCCCCACACACACACACACACTATCTTACTCATGCTTGCTCACTCTCTCAAAATAAATAAATAGATAAATAAATAAAAATTACAAAGTAAAATACTAATATGCCGTTAAAGATTGTTAGCATGTCAACATTCTTTGCATACAAATACATAATAAGTTCATGGAAATGTTAAGTGAAGAAGGTAGCACATAAAATACTACTTATACATAACTTCAACTAAGAATAAATGTAATTTGACAAATAGAAATTAAAATCCAGTATCATGTATTAGTTAGAAATACTACTTATACATAAACTACTTATTAGTTAGAAATACTACTTATACATAACTTCAACTAAGAATAAATGTAATTTGACAAATAGAAATTAAAATCCAGTATCATGTATTAGTTAGAATGAGTAGCACTAGTTGCTATAAAGCAAATTCCAAATAATATTAAAAGTTTAAGTTTTATTCATGCAAAGCTAAGCAACCATTTCAGGTAAGCATCAGCTAAGGGACCCAGGCTCCTTCCATCTGTGGCTCTGCCATCCCCTGGGCTATGGAGCCCTTGGCCATTCCTTCTCCTGCATGTGGCTGGGAGATGGAGGAAGAGTTTGAGGAAACCACACAGGAGGTTTTTATGGGTTTGGTTTAGAAGACTGAACTCACTTGAACAAATGTGGCGAAACCTACCTTGAAGACAGGCTGGTCTAGCTGTGTGCCCTAGAGACAGAGGAATGCTTTTGTGCCTACATAACACTACACTTGACAAAATTGACTGCTGATTTTCTTTGGTTCCTTTCTTTTTTCAATTTTGCTTAACTCTATAGTAATATATAAGTATCTCTTATTATCTTATTTAGTTCCTGAGTCCAGAGAATGAGGGTTGAGATACCACTTATGCCACTTATCCAAGTCTACTCAGCTCCTAAGTTCAAATAGGAAGAGTTTTGATAGTTAAGATGTATTCATTCTTTCCTTAAAAAAAAGAAAATTGAAGTTTGCAGTCTCTCTGAATTCATCTCCTAGCCATCAATTCAGACAATCAACTAAATCAACTCAGACTATTGTCTGTCCTATTTAAAAATTTTATAGCAGATTATATGTCTTGCCAAGGGAGCAATGTGTAAAAATCTTTTCTGTGATTCTTTATTCCTAACCTATATTTTTTGTTTTTTAAGATAAAGCAAAATTGCTTTGATTTTCTTCTCTGCATATTAAGAAGTAGTGTTTGGTTATGCATCTTTGATAACATTCATCAGAGTCAATTCTTATTGAAATGTTTCATGTTAAAGTAGATTTTCTAGATGATAAAAAGACCTGTAAACATGCTGTATTTGGGGAGTAGAAAATCTTTGTATAATAATCTGTTTCTAAAATTATTTTCTATTTCCATGATCACCTTCAACATTGTTCTCCATTATCTTTCAATTTTAACAAAAGTTTTTCAAAATGTCTGAAAATTATATAGAGTAAGTTGATATTATTAGTATCTTTAAAAATTATCATATGTACTTACTTCCTGGATTTTGCAGATTTTTTTTTAATTTATTTATTTATTTATTTATTTATTTATTTATTTATTTATTTATTCATTCATGAGAGATACAGAGAGAGAGGCAGAGACACAGGCAGAGGGAGAAACAGGCTCCCTGAAGGGAGCCAGATGCGGGAATGGATCCCAGAAACCCGGGATCACAACCTGAGCCAAAGGCAGACTCTCAACTGTTGAGCCACCCATGTGCCCTGGTTTTTGCAGATTTTTACTATTAACTTGCCAACTTGTGTAAAATGTTCCATACAGGCTCTTAACATATATTTACATTTTATCTATGTTTACTTTAAATGGTATTTTCACGTGCAGTGTATTTAATTCTGTAATTATGAATATCTTCCTTTATTTTTCCTACCAAAGTTTTCTTATATTCTGTGAATATATTTTATGTTCCAAGATAAATCACTATCACCTATGCAAGGCTTTTGCTAAGTTAGTACATTTATTTTTTATTTTATTTTCTAATTACATGTAATTAATATAAGTGTGCAATTGATTTTTTGAAGTTACACTAAAATCTTTCCATTTTGTGAACTAATTTTTTGGTTGATATACTTGATTTTTGATATAATTAATTATACAATTAGCAGAAGTTGACTTTCTCACTAGATATCCAGAGACATTATTTGAGGCTTTCCTCTACCTTTTTATGCAGTATTTTTAAAGTTCCTTTTTTTCTTAAGATTTTATTTATTTATTTATTTATTTATTTATTTATTTGTTTATTTATTTATTTATTGGGAGGAAGGGGCAGAGGGAGAGACAAAGAATCTCAAATAGGCTCTGTGCTTAGCCCAGAGCCCAACAGGGGGCTCAATCCCACGACCCTGAGATCATGGCCCGACCCAAAATCAAGAGTCAGATGCTTAACTGAGACACCCAGGCACCCCCAAAGTTTCTTTCAGATATACAAAGCTTGGGGCACCTGGGTGGCTCAGTGGTTGAGCATCTGCCTTGG
This sequence comes from Canis lupus familiaris, assembly GCF_011100685.1. Taxonomy (NCBI): domain Eukaryota; kingdom Metazoa; phylum Chordata; class Mammalia; order Carnivora; family Canidae; genus Canis; species Canis lupus. Next base: position 9,695,920 of record NC_049250.1, read on the forward strand.
GCTCAGGCTGTGTACCCAGGGTCCTGGGATTGAGTCTTGCATCAGGCTCCCTACAGGGAGTCTGCTTCTCCCTCTGCCTGTGTCTCTGCCTCTCTCTCTCTTTCTCTCTCTTTCTCTCTCTCTCTCTGTCTCTAATAAATAAATAAAATCTTAAAAAAATAAAAGATATACAAAGCTCAATCTGTATCCACTCTTAGTCTTCTAATTAAGTAAATCTGTTAATTGAAACCAAAATATTTACAAAATTAACAGAATTAAAGAAATTGTGACAGATTAGAAATCACATCATCTGAAGTAATTGGATTTGGAATTCTATTTCTATACAGGAACAAATTAAAGGAACAAATTAACAATTCATTGATATCCTAAGTGAGTATATTAAGCATAACAAAAATTTTACACAAGCAATTTTTGTATAACATTGTGTAACATAATACATTTTATAAATGCACTTTTTGTGCAAAATCAGAATTCTACTACAATGACAAAGAATATTTCTGAAATGAATTCTGAGGCAATGGTAGTCAGTTATTAGATCAGTAACTGTTTTGAGTGTTGTGATATCACCACCTACTGGATAATTAGAATTGGAACATTTTCATTTTGGAAATCCTCATCAAATGGCAATATTTATTGAATTTAGATCTTTCTAGATTTTCTTTTTTTATTTTTATTTTTTATAGATTTTATTTATTTATGAGAAAGAGAGAGAGAGAGGCAGAGACACAGGTAGAGGGAGAACCAGGGTCCCTGTGGGGAGCCTGTTGCAGGACTTGATCCCAGGACCCCCCAGATCACTCCTGAGCTAAAGGCAGATGCTCAACCACTGAGCCACCCAGGTTCCCCGACCTTTTTAGATTTTCATAACATTTGTTAAGACATTGAGATCTTAGTCCCTTACTTTACACACATGTGAAAATAGACATGGAAGGGCTAAACATTCAATGATTTGCCTAAAATCACTACTAATTATGTGTAGTTGATCATATAAGATGAATTACATATAAGACTCTACTCCATTTCTACCAGTCCTCAGCCCCATTATCTGTGTTCTATAACTTGCCTGCTAATGCAACAGTTGCCATGTTTGTTGTCAGTATCCATTATAATGAAGGCTAAAAACACTCTTGAAGTGAAAGCAAAGTTGGTTTTCTTACCAAAATTGTTTATCATCATTTCTCATTTTTATTTTACTGCCTCAGAATAATCAAGGGCTAAATTTTTACTAAATTCTTAGGTTTTCTCCCCCAGATGACTACTGATCAAATTATTTAGTAGGAGCATCCAGTTTCTCATTATCCTCCTTTTATTTTCTCACCCATAATTAGAGAAAAAAGGAAGATAGCACTTTCCAACTCTGACTACAAATTAAAAGACTGTTGGAAACTATGGCAAAACAGGCTCCCTCTCAAACTTAGAATAAATTGGTGTTCAAGTTTGTTAGTAATTCACACTATCAAAAGTTCAAAAATCATGTCGCCTTTGACACTACAATTCCACAGATATTTTTGCCCAAATATCACAGTAATATTGCTGATAGCAAGAACAAAACAAATCTGGAAACAACCTAAATGTTCTAAAAGATACTGATAAATTATAGAACATTGCCGTAGCCATACTATATGGAGTACTGTTCAGCCTGGGGAAAAAAATGACATGGTTCTATGCATACTTATAAGAAAAGAAGACTAAACTTTATATGTAAAGAGAAAGAGACAGTTTTTGCATTATATGTATATTATCATTCCACCTGGGTAAAAATATAGAATTGTAGAGGTACCTGGGTGGCTCAGTCAGTTAACGGTCTGAATCTTGATTTTGGCTCAGGTCACAATCTCAGGGTCCTGGGATCAAGCACCACATTGGGCTCTGCACTCAGCAGGGAGTCTGCTTGTCCCTTTCCCTCTGCCCCTTTCCCCACTCATGCACTGTCTTTCTTTTTCTCTCCCTCTCTCAAATAATAAATAAAATATATTTTAAAAAACAAAACTTCCAGTATTGGGAAAAATATTAAATACTAAATTTAAGCTTCAAATATTATTTTCAAATGTTTCATGTACTTTTAAGTTTGAATATAACTTCTAATATATGATTTTTATGTTTGAGATGGCTACACCCAATTTTTTTTTTAAAGATTTTATTTATTTATTCATGATAGTCACACAGAGAGAGAGAGGCGCAGAGACACAGGCAGAGGGAGAAGCAGGCTCCATGCACCGGGAGCCCGACGTGGGATTCGATCCCGGGTCTCCAGGATCACGCCGTGGGCCAAAGGCAGGCACCAAACCGCTGCGCCACCCAGGGATCCCTATACGACAGTTATATGTATAAAGATCTTGATCATATAACTGGGTATAGGGGATCCCTGGGTGGCGCAGCGGTTTGGTGCCTGCCTTTGGCCCACGGCGTGATCCTGGAGACCCGGGATCGAATCCCACGTCGGGCTCCCGGTGCATGGAGCCTGCTTCTCCCTCTGCCTGTGTCTCTGCGCCTCTCTCTCTCTGTGTGACTATCATAATAAATAAAAATTAAAAAAAAAAAAACATATAATGTCGTCTAACTCTTGGCCACCTTGGGTGAAAAATAATTATTTGCACTAGAGTACAATAGAAAAAATTATTTTGCAACCATGTGAAAATTTTCAAATAGCTGAGAGTCTATATGTTAAGAGGAATGTAATCTCCTTTTCCTTCATCGATAAATGTAATGCTAAAATTTCTTTGGGGATGTGACTGGGTTTTCAAGTTAACCAAACATTACACAATCTAAATAATCTCTCATTTTCAAATAGGCATGAGCCTTGTTAGAGCAGTCACCCTCAAAGTGGGTTAGATGGCCCTAAAAGGATGTGTCAGCCCCAAGTAGACAGAATTGTATGATATACATAGTGTACTGGGTTGAATAGTGCCCCCCCCCACCACCAAAATTCATGTCCATTCAGAACCTCAGAATATGACTTGATTTGAAATAAATGTCTTTGCACATGTAATCAAGGTAAGGTTCAAGATAGGATCATGGATCATGGTGGGCTCAAAATCCAGTGGGACTATCTTTATTTTTTTTTTAATATTTTTATTTATTTATTCATGATAGTCGAGAGAGAGAGAGAGAGAGAGAGAGAGAGAGGCAGAGACACAGGCAGAGGGAGAAGCAGGCTCCATGCACCGGGAGCCCGACGCGGGATTCGATCCCAGGTCTCCAGGATCGTGCCCTGGGCCAAAGGCAGGTGCCAAACCGCTGCGCCACCCAGGGATCCCTCCAGTGGGACTATCTTTAAAAGAGAAAAGGAAGACTCAAGGACTAGAGAAGAATGTGATATGAATATAGAGGCAGGGGTTGAAGTGATGCATCCTCAAACCAAGGAATGCCAAGGACTGAATTCTATCACCAGAAGCTGGAAGAGAGAGTCAGGGAAGGGATCTCCCTCAGAGCTGCTGGAAGAAACCAACTCTGGTGACACCCTGACTTCAGACTTCTGGAATCCAGAACCATGAGAGAATGTATTTATGTTATTATAAAGTCACCAAGTTTGTGGTACTTTGTCATGGCAGTCCCCAGAAACTAATATTCAGGCCGACCTCTTGAGGTCCTGCCCCTGGGGTGCCTGGCGTAGGGGCAGGGGCCTACGGGGTGGCCGTGGAGTCTAGTAGAGCTCTCTCTCCAGGAGGTCAACCAAGCTTTCACTTTCAAGACAGAAAATCCAGCAGACTCAGCACTCCACAGCCTGCACCAATCCACCTCCCCCGCATACACACCGTTCAAGGAAAACCCCGTGAGGGAGACACTTAGAGAACGACTCCGGAAAATCAGATCTTCATCTAATTCCTGTTACAGTGTGGTAGAATGTCATAAAGTAGAGGATGAAGAAAATGATCAGACCTCTCCAGAGAAAGCAGTATCTCCAACCAAAGAAAATGGTTGGAATATCAAGAAAATTTTAAACACATGAACAGTGAATCTGATGACAGGATGTAGTTGAAAAACACCTTCAAGCATATCAACGCACGTGAATCTCTGTCACTGGATACTAGGTGACGCAGTGGCCCCCCAAATGATATCACAAAGGAGAAGCTTCTCAAACAAGGATTCAATGAAGAAAAAAAGGAAAATTAGTGAAGCCCATTCAGGAAAAAAAGGATCTTCTTCAGAGGTTAAAACTAGTCAAAATGTATGACTCAGGCCATGACTGGGTTACAGCTGTTAAAGAAGTGGAGAAGGGGTGCCTGGGTGGCTCAATGGGTTAAACATCTGCCTTCAGCTGAAGTCATGATCTCGGGGGTCCTGGGATCCAGCCCCACACTGGGTTCCCTGCTCAGGGAGGAGTCTGCATCACCCTCTCCCTCTTCCTCTGCTCATGATGCTCATGCTCTCTCTCTCTCTCTCTCTCTCTCCCAAATAAAGTCTTTAAAAATAGAAATAAAAAATAAATAAAAAGTAAAAAGGGATGGAGAAGCTTTAGCCTGCTGTTGCTTTAGCATGCAGTCAGCTGTGTGTGAGAACAAGAAAGGCAGCCTTGCTCGGCTGACAGGCCACTGTAGATTAGGTGGTAGGTTGCCACACTATAACAGAAATGAAGAAGAAGGTATAGGTGTTTCATTCATAATTTTTTCTCCAGAATGTCTTCAAGAATGACAATTTAATTAAAAGATACTTATACATTTGAAAAGAAAGATACCAAACCAGTAGGGCATAGAGAAAGGTATCCTGGTGAACATTGTTTATTAAATATAAACCAAGCTCTAAAATGAAAATTTGGTATGTGGGGTAAATCTTGCGAAGAAAATTGGACCTCTTGGGTGCCTGGATGGCTCAGTCATTTAGGTGTCTGCCTTCAGCTCATGTCATGATCCTGGATCCTGGGATCAAGCCCCACATCAAGCTCGCTGCTCAGTGAGTCTGCTTCTCCCTCTCCTTCTGCCCCCCACCCCTCACTCATGTGCACGCACTATCTCCCAGATAAATAAAATCTTAAAAAAAAGAAAAAAGAAGAAGGAAAATTTGGCAGCTAAAGTAATGTGAAAAAAATTAGATTGTGTTTAAAAAATAATTTGGACAATTCCTGGAGCCAGTTTTAATATATAATTTGCTTACTGTAAAAAGTTTTATGTTGACTTTAAAAAAAAAAAAAATAGTCCAATCTGGTGAATGTCTAAACCTAAGCTGGTCTAAAAATGCTTGCCTCTCTCCTAAGTTTGTGATCTTCATTTCTATCCATTTACTACACATTTCTGCCTCGATGGTCTAGCTGGTAATGAAGCTCCTATGTCCGAAATTTTAAAATAATTATAATATTATTATGGAGACAAAAATTGGGGGTCACTGCACAAGCTAGAAGCCTTTCTGTGTCCTGCATCAGGTGCTTTGGGCATCTGGAATGGCAACTCCAGCAAAGCTCCCCCTCTGTGCCCAGCAGGGATCTCATGGCCAGTCTACAGAGACAGACAGCAGAGCCTCCACCACGCTGCCCCTCCTGTGGCCTCGTACCGCTTTGCTGGGCCTGCGTGAGGCCCCACCTTGATCAGGCCCCCTTGGAAGAGTGAGTTTGGAGAGCCCCGGGAGCCCCTCAGGCCGAGGGAGTAGTCCCCTCAGGCACATCTGTGACTCTTCTGGGCAGCTCAGAAGTTACCTCAGGGATGTGTGCTTGGGATGTCCCATATGGGGACGGAGCGTTCTCACATTTGCATTATACACTTCTATGTTCATTGAGTCATTTTAACCATCACTATGCATTTTATAGTTTTTAAAACTAGTTTATACGTAGGGACACCTGGGTGGCTCAGTGGTTGAGCATCTGCCTTCGGCTCAGGGCATGATCCCTAAGTCCCGGGATCGAGTCCCCACATAGGGCTGCTCACAGAGAGCCTGCTTCTCCCTCTGCCTGTGTCTCTGCCTCTCTCTGTGTGTCTCTCATGAATAAATAAATAAGATCTTTAAAAAAAGAACTAGCTTATATGGAAATGAAAACCATAGATGGATCAAATAGGAGAGCATTTCCTCACCCTTCCTCTGTGTTCTCCCATCCCCCAGTCCCCGGCCTCCCTAACGCCGGCCCCTGCCCCTCACCATGTCCTGCTCCTGGTCTCCTCTCACATCCACTCAGGAGCCCGGCTGTGCTGCGGGGAGGCCAGCTAACCCTGAGGAGAGCAGGCCGTGCTGTGTGAACGTGGTAGCACTAAGTGAGCCGAGTGTCAGCGGCTGGTAGACTTCTGCTCAGACTTGTCTCTTCCACATAACCGGCCGGGCAAACGTGGCCACATATTCCACCCACTCTGAGCACGTTCCCTGGTGGGTGCCACCTCACGAGGTGCGGCGAGGATGATAATGTCCCCCTTGTAAGGCTGTGAGAATTTGATAGCGTGATACATGCAGAAGTCCTGACGTGAAGCAGGGCAGTGACGAGCCAGTCAGAGGAGCAGGCAGTGACAGGTGACAGAAAGCCAGAAGGGGCTCCCACATCACCTCTGCTTCTCTGTGGAAGTTTGCTTTTTCCTTTTATTTCTCTCTGCCCAGCCATTCCTCCTGACTCCTTATCCCTCTCCTCTGTGAGAAAATCGCTGCCCCGTGCTTTGCACATTTTGACTCCAGCCTATGGGGCAGTCTAACCTATAAACCAGAATCCAACACCATATTCCAGGAAAGAGAACCAGATGGGCCATGCTTGGGTGACAACTGTCAATCCACTGACCAGTGTTCTGGGGTCAAAGTCAATACCTACCGTTCCTTGAATAACATTCAATCCATTCTAATCTGTGAGTAAAGTTGGTCTCCTTCTGGTCTCCTTCTAGAAGACAAACAAACTGAAGTACATTTGGTTAAGGATCCCAACTTTCTTGGACATAGGATATGGACAGATAACGTATCCCCCAAATCTGCAGTGTTTTGATGGCCAGGGCTCAGTGTCAATCAACCTAATATCCATGATGTATTCATGCAGGCTTAGAACAGAGCTAGATATATGATTTAAAAGGAATATAATATTTATAATATAAAATATTTACACAGTATCACTGCTTTAGCTGCACCTAAATTCATTAAAAAGTGCATAAAGTTTTAGAAATATAATTATATATAAAGATTCTATAAAACGTTTTTATTTGTAAGACCCACAGAAAATACCCTTTTGGAAAGTGAAAGAACCTCCTGAAACAAGAGTAGTTGTTTCCATATTCTTCTCTTTAGTTTATAAGGTAGTCAGGTATCCTTAAGGTGAAGAGCTCTTAGAATTTGTTTTCTGACATGAATTTTTGTTTCTAAAGCTTCATTGAGATGTATTTGACAAAAAAAAAAATGTGAGATATTTAAAGCATACATGATGTATACAGTGAAAGGATACCACAATCAAGTTAACACATCCATCACCTCACATATTTACATTTTAGGGGGACAGGAAGACACTTAAGACCTACTCTCTTAGCAAATTTCCGTTATACAATGGAGTATTATCAAGCAGAGTTACCGTGCAATGTGTTAGAGCCTCAGACCTTGTGCACCTAGCAACTCAAAGTTTGTACCTTTTTATAGCCTCTACCTATTTCCTTTACTCCAGCACCTGGCATCTACTCTGTTTCTATGAGTCTGGCCTTTTTTTTTTTTTTTTTTAAGATTCCATATATAAATGATACCATGCAGTATATGTCTTTCTCTGGATTATTTCACTTAGCATAATGGTATCATGTAATTATAAACCTCTGAGCTCCCTAGTGATGAAGAATAAGGAATGACTGACCTATGGGGTTCTATGCAATGCATAGTCAACCACCAGGCTCACTCTTCTGTAACCAGGGAGGACCCCTGGTGTCATAGGAATTTAGGGTGGAATTTTATTTATTGCATTCTTGTCCTTCACATTTACTGCCCAAACTCTGGTTCTTATTGCTGATAGTGGTGAGTTGGCATGTTTGTCTTGGGGCCAAGGAAGAGAGGTGAAGTGCAGGAGCTGGGAAGAGCTTGGGACCATGGGGAAGACAACCGTCAGATATGTGTTATATCTCTAGAGTACTTTCCACAAAAAGATGAAGGTTTAAGAAATAGCTAGGCCAAAGTTTACAATAAAATCAATTAATAAAATTTGGTTACCCTAGATCCTTTAAATCATTTTTTCATTTTTTTAGTTTGAGTATAATCAACACACTAGTTTCAAGTGTACAACATAGTGATTCAACTTCTCTACGTTACGCTATGCTCACAAGTGTAGCTACCATCTGTCACTACATGACACTATTACGGTATCATTTACTACATTCCCTATGCTGTGCCTTTTATTACCAGGACTTCTTCATTCCATAGCTGGAAGGCTGTATCTCCCTCTCTCCTTCACTCATTTTGCCACTCCTACCCCCTCTGACAACCACTGGTTTGTTATTTGTATTTATGGGTCTTATTCTGCTTTTCGTTTGTTTATTCATTTGGTTTGTTTTTTAGATTCCACATATCAGTGGAATCACATGGTATTTGTTTTTCTCTGTCTGATTTAATTCACTTAGGATAATACTATCTAGGTCCACCCATGTTGTCACAAATGTCAAAATCTCATATTTCTTTTTTTTTTTAATTTTTTATTTATTTATGATAGTCACACACACACAGAGAGAGGCAGAGACATAGGCAGAGGGAGAAGCAGGCTCCATGTACCGGGAGCCCGACGTGGGATTCGATCCCGGGTCTCCAGGATCACGCCCTGGGCCAAAGGCAGGCGCTAAACCACTGCGCCACCCAGGGATCCCAAAATCTCATATTTCTAAAGAAGAAAAGGGACCTCATCCTTTCTTGTGGTTGAGTTATATATATATATATATATATATATATATATCTCTGATCCCCATATCTTGGCTACTGTAAATAACACTGCAATAAATATAGGAATACATATCTTTTTAAAATTTGTGTTTTCATTTTCTTTGGGTAAATACCCAGTAGTAGAATTACTGGATCATATGGTATTTCTATATTTAATTTTTTGAGGAATCTTCTAAATAATCTTTTTAACTTTCTTCCCCAAGCTATTTTGCAATGAATGGAAACAACCACTACAAATTTCACATCACCAGTTCAACCTCTCTCTCTCTTCCAAATTCAGCTTTACATTTCTACAGAATAACAATCACAGTAATATAATCTTCTCTTAATGTATATTTCATATAACACTGCCTCTCTGAGAATTTCACCTTCTCCGTTCAGTCCAGATTAGGAGGAATCAAACTGAAGTTAGAGTCTCAAATTACAGGCAAACCTGCAGGCTGGCGTTCCCTCTCGTGGACATTTTTTGCATTGCACATGCTTTTTCTGGGTTTTTTGTTTTTTGGGTCTTTTTATTTATTTATTTATTTATTTATTTATTTATTTGTCCTTTTAAAGCAGGGGCACTTCTTCATAGGCCAAGAAACATCTCCTAAAGCCAAGAATAATCAGAGGATAATCTCAAAAGATTGTATTCGCCAGAATTTTCAGGGAACTTTTTAAAAAGTAATAGCTTTGTAAAACCTTGGAATGGCAGATAAAACCCCAAGAGAATGCTCATTAATAATTATTTTTCAAATGTTTGTTCTGATTGATAAAGGATGGGGAGTTTACATTTGGGAATAGGAAAGAAAGACATTTCATCCTCACCCTGAGGATGGTGTAGCTCGGTAAAGTAGGGACCACAGAAAATACATGCTAAGTGAAGTGTTCATTTGGAGCAATCTGAGATGCTGAACCCTTCCCTGGAGAGCTGATTTGTAGATCCTACTGCAGAAAATGGTGAAACAGCTGAATTCTATGTGCTGGGTGATTTGAGGTTCCAAAGGTGACTGGCTGAGACCCAGACCAGAGTCTGAAGAGCTGAATGGAGGAGCCCAGCATTACCACCATGGTCCCTTGTTGCAGAGCTGCATAAATTCATCATGCTCGAATGTCTCTGAGTCAATACTATTGAAGTGGTTAAAGGAGTCAAAAGCAATGCTGTAAATCAGTGTTTCCCAGCACAGGAAATGGCAACATATGTGTAGCTTGCTGTCAGAGGTGACTGTCCAGGGCCTGTTCAGGATGACCTCAGACCCTGTGTTGCTTTCCAAGATGCAGGGGCACCAGCACTTTAGCACAATTGTAGCCTACTGAAGACAACTCCTTTAGCAGGTAGACTGCACATGAGGTGCTGAAATGTCAGGAGCTTGGTCAATAGGACTGACAGTAGACCTCTAGACAAGGCCAAGATCTGAGACCTGCCCTTGTCTTACACAACTCTAACACTGAACTCTCTGGGTCATCTTGTCATATTAGAATGGATTCCTTTATTAAATGCTACCTGCCTAATCAGGCATTTAAATTCTCTGTGCATTTACTCAATAGCTCTATTTTTAGTCTCAAGTGGATAGAAATATGCTGCTACAATATTGGTGGCTGCTCCTCTTCCTTTCTCTTTATGCTTGCTCTATCTGGTCGTTTTTCCCTGTAAACACTTTACTAACACAGACAGTAACACATTACACAACTGAGAACAAGGAAGTAAGCAAAAAGGGGAGAAAACACCTCTGAATGGACAAAATAGATATTGCAAAGCCTATGTGTAAGACTGATGTCATGTTTGCATAATCCTGAAACCACTATCTGAGAACAGTTCTAACATCTCTTATGCTGTGATGAGGGAAAACCTCAGGGCTTTTCGAGGTAAAAGTGAACAGCTTTCTGGGAAACTTGGAGTGATGATTTCCTCAATTTACTAAGTATCTTTTTCTTAGTTACACTTCCTAATCAACTCTTGCTGAGGAAGGTCATCAAAAAGACATGACCACTGGAAGATATTTGCAAATGATACATCTGATAAAGGATTAGTATCCAAAATATATAAAGAACTTATACAACTCAACACACACAAACACAAAAATAATCCAATTAAAAATGGGCAGAAGATATGAACAGATATTTCTCCAAAGAAGTCATCCAGATATCCAACAGACACATGAAAAGATGTTTAACATCACTCATCATCAGGGAAAGGCAAATCAAAACCATAATGAGATATCATCTCACACCTGTCAGAATGGCTAAAACCAAAAACACAAGAAACAACAAGTGTCGGACAGGATGTGGAGAAAAAAGAACCCTCTTGCACTGTTGGTGGGAATGCAAACTGGTGCAGCCACTCTGGGAAACAGTATGGGAGCTCATCAAAAAATTAAAAATAAACCACCCTAAGATTCAGCAATTGCACTACTGGGTATTTACCCAAAGAACACAGAAACATTAATTTAAGGGGAAACATGTACTCAATAAACATGTATATTTATTGCAGCCTTATTTACAATAGCCAAATTGTGGGGTGTCTGGGTGGCTCTGTTGACTAAGTGTCTACCTTCAGCTCAGGTCATGATCCCGGGGTCCTGGAATAGAGCACCACACTGGGCTCCCTACTCATCAGGGAACCTGATTCCCCCTCTCCCTCTTCTCCTCCACCCCCGCTTGTGCTCTCTCTCTCTCAAATAAATAAATAAATAAATATCTCTACAATAGCCAAATTATGGAAGGAATCTGTGTACATCAATAGATGAATAGAGATGTCCTAAATATAAGTGGCCATGTCCACAACAGGCCAACTATGGGAGGAGCCAAGATGTCCACTGATAGATGAATGGATAAAGATGTGGGGTGTGTGTATGTGTGTGTGTGTGTATCTCCAATGGAATATTACTCAGCCATCAGAAAAGAAGGAATACTTACTATTTATATTGACGTGGATGGAACTGGAGGGTATTGTGCTGAACGAAATAAGTCAGAGAAAGGTAATTACCATACGGTTTCATCCATACGTGGAATATAAAAAACAGCACAGAGGATCACAGGGAAGAGAGGGAAAACTGAATGGAAAGTAATCAGAGAGGGAGACAAACCATGAGAGACTCTTAGCTACAGGAAACTAAAGGTTGCTGGAGGGGGAGTGGCTGGGGGGGATGGAGTCAATGGGTGATGGGCATTTAGGAAGGTAGGTGATGGGGTGAGCACTGGGTGTTATACATAGCTGATGAATAATCGAACTTTACATCTGAAACCAATAATGTACTATATATTGTCTAATTGAATTTTATTTTAAAATTTTAAAAAAGAAAATAACTTTGTGACACACACACACACACAATGGAATATTCTTCAGCCTTAAAAAAGAATGAAATCCTGCCATTTGCAACAACATGGACAGAGCTAGAGAATATAATGCTAAGTGAAATAACTTGGAGAAAGACAAATACCATATGATTTCACTCGTCTGTGGAATTTAAGATACAAAACAAATGAACAGAGGGGAAAAAAGGGAAAGAGACAAAAAACAGACTGTTAACTATAAAGAACAGAAGAGTGGTTTCCAGAAGGGGGGTAGGTTGGGGGGTGGGGGAAATAGACAATGGGGATCTTGAAGAGCATAAGTAATATTTGGAATTGTTGAATCACTATATTGTACACCTGAAATGAATAGAACACTGGAATTAACTACACTGGAATTAAAAAATAATAATAATAAAGACATGCTGATTGACCGGAGAGCAGAACCGACCAGGCACTTAAAGGCTTCTTACCCCCTTGGTTGTACCAGGAAATGGTTCTGCTTGCCTCTCCTGCTCCCAGAGGCTGCTCCAAGGACATGGACTTGAGATAATGATGTGGTATTGACAATACCTGCAATGGTATAAGTGGCTGAAGCCAGTCAAGGCCTCTTTATAAACTTCCGAGATTTGGATGGTGGGTACTGGAATCTACTCCTCTTGCTACTGCCCAGCACAAGCCTCTTAATGTAAGTTCCCTTTGCTTATTACAACTTCCACTTAACCAGCCTGGAGCGGCCTTTCTCTTTGGTCTTCTCCCTGCCCTCTCCCTGCCCCATGTGGGGGCCAGTTTCAAATTTCATTTAGGAAGTTCCCAGAAGGGTTATGAACCAACAATTGTATAGTATCTTTTGTCACGATTTTAGAATTAGATGAAAGAGACTATTCACTGCTAGAACCAGTGCAGACAACATCTTTAATACTCTCCTATTCTTAATTTGTGAATCACACTGAAACAGTCTACTCACTGAGATTTCCAGTTCTGCTCAGAGTACACCATAGGATTGCGCTCCCCAATTCCCTGAGTGTGGCACAACCATAGGATTTGCTTTGACTAAGGAAATATGCCTACTCAAAGAAATAATGGTTCCTTGATGGGACCTGTATAATACATATATTGGTCAGCAGGATGATGTCCCATAATTCCCTCAAGTTATTTTCATTCTTTTTCTTTTTGTTCCCCTCATTGGATGTATTCTACTGCCCTGTCTTGGAGTTCATGGACCTTTCTTCACTTAAAAAGGAAGGAAATCCCGCCATTTGCAACAACATGGATGTAGCTTGAGGGCATCATGCTAAGTAAAAAAAGTTGGGCAGAGGGATCCCTGGGTGGCTCAGCGGTTTAGCACCTGCCTTTGGCCCAGGATGTGATCCTGGAGTCCTGGGATCGGGTCCCGCATCGGGCTCCCTGCATGGAGCTTGCTTCTCCTTCCACCTGTGTCTCTGCTTCTCTCTCTCTCTCTCTCTCTCTCTCTCTGTGTGTGTGTGTCTCTCATGAATAAATAAATAAAATCTTTTAAAAAAAGTTGGGCAGAAAAAGACAATATGGCATGCTATCACTTATATGTGGAATCTAAAAACAAAAGTCAAACTTACAGAAACAGACAGTAGACAAGTGGTTGCATGCGGCAGAGGGAGAGAGAGATTGGTAAAAAGTACAAACTTTCTTTTTTTTTTTTTTTTTTAGATTTTATTTATCTATTTGAGAGAGAGACAGCCAGAGAGAGTACATGAGTAGAGGGGAGGGGCAGAGGGAGAGGGAGAAGCAGATGCCCCGCTGAGCAGGGAGCTCCATTGGGGCTCAATCTCAGGACCCAGAGATCATGACCTGACCTGAGCCTAAAGCAGATGCTTCACTTACTGAGCCACCCAGATGCCCCCAGGTTCAAACTTCCAGGCATAAGATAAATAAGGTCTGAGCATCTAATGTATAACTTAGTGAATATTATTGATAACAATGGATTGTATAATTGAAATTTGCTAAGAGAGTAGAGGTGCCTGGGGATGGCTCAGTGGATTAAGCATCTGCCTTCAGCTCAAGTCATGATCCCAGGATTGAGGCCCACATTGGGCTCCCTGTTTAGCAGAGACCCTACTTCAACCTCTTCCCACTGCTCATGCTCTCACTATCTGTCTCTCTTAAATAAATAAGTAAAATCTTTTTTAAAAAAGTAGAACTTATATGTTCTTGCCATATATATTTAAATATATGTAAATATGTGAGGAAATGGGTGTGTTAATTAACTCAATGAGGAGAATCTGCTTACAATGTATACATACATCAAATCATTACATTGTACACTTTAAATATCTTACAAGTTTATTTGTCAGTTATACCTCAATAAAAAGAAAAAATGTGAATCATGTCAGTAGAAGTAAGAGTAAAAAGGAGAAGACATGCTCTGGAGATGAAATCAAAAGATCTGGTAAACATGGGTACCTGGGTGGCTCAGTGGTTGAGCATCTATCTGCCTTTGGCTCAGGTCATGATCCCGGATCCTAGGATCCAGTCCCACATCGGGCTTCCCACAGGGAGCCTGCTTCTCCCTCTGCCTATGTCTCTGCCTCTCTCTCTGTCTCTCATGAATAAATAAATAAAATCTTTAAAACAAAATCTGGTAAACAATAAATGGTGTGAGTAAAGCAAAGAGAGGAATTAAAACGACTCTGATTTGTAGCTTTTGCTAAATGGTGATGTAGTAAATGCTAAAATAGTAAGGAAGGTTTATAGGAGAAAAAAAAGGGACTGGTTTGAGACGTAATGTTTCTAAGGCATCCAGATGAAAATTACAGTTGACATCTAGAAATGCAGGTCTGGAGCAATGGAAAGAATAGGTATTGGAAAAATAGATTTTGAAATTTTAAATGCAGTCAACCCTCTATGCACATCTCCATATTTGTAAATTCACCTACTTGATAACATGTATTTGTAACTTCAAATCAATACACATGGGGCTTTTGTGGTCATTGGCAGATGTGCACACAGAAGCAAAATATTTGAATTACCCAATGAGCATGTTCCCAGCTGAGGACAAACAAGGCAGCACTCTACCTTCTCGTTTGAGCTCTTACATTGTAAACAAATATCTTTTGCGTGGCCTATTTTGTGCCACATTTTTTGCATTTTTGTGCATTTTGTTGGTGATTTTGCTGTTGAAAAGGGCCCCACATGTAATGCATAACTGCTAATTCCTAAGTCCAAGTTCATAAGTAACAACAGCTTATGCTTATGGAGGAAATACATGAATTAGATGAGCTTCATTCAAGCGTGAGTTATGGTGCTATTGGCTATGAGTTCAGTGTTAAAGAATCAATGATATGTATTAAATAAGAGGTCTTTTAATAGGTAATATATTAATTGGTTGATGAAAATGTAATCAGAAGCTTACCTAACCTTGTATTTCCTCTAGAAGCAATGGTTCAGTATGCACCAATTTCATGTTCTTGGCAACACTATAGAACATAACTACTGCAAATAATGAGGATTTTCTCTGTATAATCTTAGGTGGTACAAGATTGTGACATTGAATAGTAAATGCATAGACAGCAAGAAAGTAAAAGCACTGAAGGCAGAACTCTAGGGAACACTAGTATTTAGGTGGTGAACAGAAGATAAAACGTTAGAAGCTCAAAAGGGATGATTAGATTGGTAAGCAGAGAGCACCAAGAAGAACCCTGACGAAATTTCAATAAGAGAATAATTCCTAGGATCAAGAGCTGCAAAACGACAAAACAAAACAAAACAAAACAAAAAAACATAAAACTCCCAGGAGACACACAGATGGTATAAAGGAGAAGCATACATGTTTAAGTCTAATGGACCTGAATTCAAAACTTAGCTCTGCTACCTTCTAGCTAAGTGATATAAAGAAACTCATTTTATTTCTCTGGTCCTTAATTCATTCTGTAGAATGAAAACAAGAAGTAACACAGAAGGTCGTGGTAGATTTAAATATTCTACATTCTGTAAACATTAAAAAGCCAAGATTAAATGTTTTAAAGAGTTATATACTACAGTGACCTCGGATCTCAGCCTCAGTTATGTTTCAGCATAAGTGAAAATTATATGAGTATACTGCTGCACGTTTCATTTAGGTTGGGAAGTTGTAGTTGGATACAGTATATTAGACCAAAATAGATAGGCCTGCATTTTATTCTGTCTCTCCTATCCATATATGACAATTTCTGTTGATATATCTTGTTATTTCTTGACTTTGCATGAATGGAAAATGGTCTTTGGAAATAGTCACACCTTAGCTATGAATCCCTACCTGCTTCCTCCTTCCTTCCTTCACTCACTTATACACTTTTTAAAGATACCTATTGGGCCTCTGGGTGGCTCAATCAGTTAAGCATCTGCCTTTGACTCAGGTCATGATCTCGGGGACCTGGGATCGACTCCTGCATTGGGCTCCCTGCTCAGTGGGGAGCCTGCTTCTCCTTCTCCGTCCACCCCTCCCCCTGATCATTCTCTCTCTCTCTCTTTCTCTCCCCCCCCTCTTTCTCTCTCTCCCTCAAATAAATAAATAAAATCTTAAAAAAATAAAGATACATACTATGCTACGAGTTCTATATTAAGGCACTAGAGATAAAGAGGCCTGTAGCCTCCATGATCTTCTAGTCTAATGGAAAGAAAAACTAAATATAACAAGGTATAAAATTACGTTTCCAGTTTAAGTACCCCAAGAAACAATACATATTCTATGCAGAAGCAAGTGTGAGACAGAAGCTCCTGGACTTTATACCCTATAGAATAAATGCTGTGATTCTTGAACCTCCTCAACCACTTTGAGAATATAAAATAGAGGATGGAGAGACAGTGAGGTATTTATAACCACATACCTTTGGAGAAGAATGGGAAGAGATATTATAGTTTTTATTACAAACTAAAAGAGAGGTGATTTCAAAGGGACCATGTGAATGTCAGTTGTTATTTTAATTCATGTTAACAAGATATGAGCAAAAACAACACAATCGAAGTAACTCAATGACATGACATGAGCAACTTCTTTTCTGAATCAGCTAATAATTTTCAAATACTGCAATATGTCTTTTCTCTTTTCTTTCTTTTTTTCTTTTTTCTTTTCATAATATAACAACAGCTTAGACACAGCATACTTTTAAGTCTTAACTAGGATACTTTCCCCACTACATTTTTAATTCTAGAGTAGACATTGAACAAAATAAATTAAATTGTTTTTGTGGTTGCCAATTTCTGAGGTGTAAATACTGCCATCCTGGCAAATTTCAAGCTACCACATGCTGTTGCTGAATGCTTAAGGAGTTAGTTAGGAAGAGGTGTGCAGTAGCGTGTCATTACCTAGTATCTCTACCATATGGATACAAGAGATGTAAATAACCTCAACAGCACAAATAATAACAAAATGTATTTTAAAAATTAGGCAGTGATGATTTTTGAGTATTTATTACATTGGTTTTTGATATGATTTCATTGTAGGTTTATGTAATTTACTTTTTTTTTTAAAGATTTTATTTATTTATTCATGAGAGAAACAGAGAGAGAGGCAGAGACATAGGCAGAGGGAGAAGCAGGCTCCATGCAGGGAGCCCAATGTGGGACTTGATCCCAGAACTCTGGGATCACGCCCTGAGCCAAAGGCAGACGCTCAATCACTGAGCCACCCAGGCGTCCCTGTAATTTACTTTTTTTTTAAAAAAAGGATTTTTATTTATTTATTTGAGAGAGAGAGAGAGAGTGCCATTAAGAGAGAGCACAAGTCAGGGGAGGGGACAGAGAAGCAGGCTCCTGCCCCACTGAGCAGAGAGCCTCATTTGGGGCTCAATCCCAGGACCCTAGGATCATGACCTGAGCCATTTAACTGACTGAGCCACCCAGGCACCCCTGTAATTTACTTTTAATAATGGCTATGTTTAACAACTGCTTATAAAATTCCCGAAAACTTAACAATAGGCTCTCACAAACCACTATAAGCCACCTCTTGCACACCACTGACTTTAAGTACATTGAAAACGTAGCCTTCACTGTCCTAGCTGTCACTCTCAAATTACTAAAATATGGGTTGTTCTCTGTATGAAATTAGTAGTGACCTTTGGTACACTGATCTCCTCTCCCTTTAATCCAGTGGATACGTTCTGGTCCTAATCTTACTTGATTATCTGTAGGAAATGACTCTGTCAGTCTCTTCCTTGAAACTGCCTTGTCACTAGCTTTTTCAGTCTTTTGTCTTCATCCTACCTGTTGTGATTTCTTAGGTCTACTTTGAATGCTCTCCTTTCTCCATTGAACCCTTCAACATTAGTGTTTCTGTGTATTGTCAGTCCTTGTATCTTCTCACATTTCACACCACCGCTGGAAGTCTGATCTACTTGCACTCAACACCAAATCTGTCTATCTCCACACCAAAATTCTCTCCTGATCTCCTAAAGTCCACACCCATATTTGCAATTGGTCTATGATGTATTTTTGCACTAGTGTTTCACATAAATTTCAAATTCAGACTGTCCATAATAGATTTGTTTCTTTCTTTGGAAGTTTATTTCTCCCTGTCAACTCAGTGACTTGTGAATAGTGCCATTTACCAAACCACCTAACCAAAACCCTGAATGGCATTCTTTATTCCTCCTTTCATGTAGATTCCAGCACCTATTGGGTCTCACCGTAAAACCTCTACCAACTATTGCTTCTCTCTGTACTCACTGCCACTGATAAAACTTGAGTCCCAATTACCTCTCATTGTTATAACCTTTTAATCTCCTAACAATGATTCATCCTACACACTGATGCCTCTGTGATCTTTCTAAATCACAAATCCTTTAATAACTCCCCGTTGCCTTAGGTCAGTGGTTCTCAACCATGGCTGCACAATAGAATTATCTGGGTAGACCTTTTTCAACCAACTTTATAAATGTATAATTTATATATAATAAAGTATATCTATTATAAGTATATAGTTCAGTGTGTTTTAAACAAATGTATATACTCATGTAATCACCATAAAATATAAAACATTTCCATCATCTCAGAAAGATCCCATATGTCCTTTTCCAGACAAACTCCCCAAGCTTACCCTTCCTCAGAGAGACAACCTTAAGCAATCACCAGCTTTATGCCAGTAAAGATTAGTTTTGCCTATTCTAGAATTTCACATACATTGAATCAGACGATATTTACTCTTTGTATCTGCTTTTTTTTAAAAGATTTATTTTTTAAATTTATTTATGATAGAGAGAGAGAGAGAGGCAGAGACACAGGAGGAAGGAGAAGCAGGCTCCATGCCAGAAGCCTGACGTGGGACTCGATCCTGCGACTCCAGGATCGCGCCCTGGGCCAAAGGCAGGCACCATACCGCTGAGCCACCCAGGGATCCCCCTGTATCTGATTTCTTTTACTTAAGATGTCTTTGAGATTCAATCATGGTGTGTGAATCCATAATATCCTCCTTTTTTCTGTTTTGTGCATTTATCAAAATGTTATCCATTCATTTGTTGATGAACATTTGGATTGTTTCCTATTTGGGGTTATTATGAATGAAGCTTCTATAACCATTTGGTGCAAATACTTTTGTAAACATGTTTTAATTCCTCTTGGACAAATCTTAGGAATGGAAATGCTAAGTCTTATAATAACTGAATATTCAACTTTAGAAGAAACTATCTTCCAAAGGTGGTGTGTCATTCTCCATTCCTACCAGCAGTGTGTGAATGAATGGTCAAGGCAGAAAACCAGAGCAAACACAGCTCATCTTGCCTGTTTCCCTTCTGTGGGCTATCACAGACTTGTACTGCCTGTTATTCAATATCCAAAAATAGCTGTTTCATGTACTTTGTCTAGTTTTTTAATTGTTGGGAGTGGGAGGGCAAGTCTAGTACACAGTGATGAGTAGAAGCAAAGTCCACTTGGGGAGCACCTTAAAAAATATGAGTTTGGGGGCAGCCCTGGTGGCACAGCAGTTTAGCGCCGCCTGCAGCCCAGGGCATGATCCTGGAGACTCTGGATCAAGTCCCACGTCAGGCTCTCTGCTTGGAGCCTGCTTCTCCCTCTTGCCTATGTCTCTGCCTCTCTCTCTCTCTGCATCTCTATGAATAAATAAATTTAAAAATCTTTAAAAAATATGAGTTTGAGTCCTACCTCACATGAATTAAATTTGGATTTCTGGGATTAGGTAGGGAGGAGAGAGGGTTCTAATGTGGGCCCTAATATGCAGTAATATTTGAGAATCACTGGCTCAGAGGTAATGATTCCATCTCTTCACTAAGACAGGATCTTTCAGAATCTGTCCAAAGCCTGTATCTCCAATCTAGATCTGTACCCCCTAACTCCATTACTATCTTGTCATTTCCTCTATGCTTCAGCTATGTAGGACTTTACAATGTGAACATGGTATCTCAAACCAATGCCATTCCTTGTGATCCCTTTTGATCCAAAGTCTATTGGAAACACTTACCTTTTAAGATTCAGCCAAAATACCATTGGCTTTATGGGACATAAAGAAGAGCTGAGGATTTGCAGGCCAAAATGTTGTATTAAAATGAATATTGGGTCAACAAATGCCAGGTTTGGTATCTGATACTGCCATTGACAACAGGTGAATCTAGCTGCTATTTATAATCTGGTTTCCTTGGATATAACAGGATAACAGTGTTTAACCAACAGAGGTAGCCGAGATGACACACGGAACGCAGCTAGCATGGTGCACGCAGCAGGCACCAACAGAATGCTCTCCTCCGCACCCCATATCCCACTCACAACATTTAATGCAAAGCTCTATTGCAAACTGCATTTTAGTATCTGCGTTGCATTTTATACTATCGCATTTATTATCTCTCTTTTCCCTCCACTAGATTTTGAATTCTATGATGACCGGGACTACTACTACTTCTACCTTTGCATCCCAGGGACATAAAAGTACCTGGAATAAGACAGGAGCTTAAACAAATCTCAGAGGAATGAAGGGGGTTGAGCCGTCTCCAGCTCTGAGTGCAAAGGGCTTTCACGGTGTTCTTCGTCCTCAACACCAATTCACGCATCGGGGACGACGTCCCACCCGGTCTTTGATAGGGAAGATGAGAGAGTTTGATCAAGACTAGAAAGTGAGCTGCAATTTTTACTAGGCAAAGCATCCAGAGGATGTTTTCATTGTGCAGTTGGAAGAACCCGCAAGTGTATGCTGCCCTCCAGGGCGGCCTAAGCATCTTCAGGCGTGCTGCGGAGAGAACACAGGGCTTGCGTGGCCGCGTCCCTGCGGGGAAAGTCTCCGAGCCCTTTTCCTTTAAGAAAGAGCGGGGTGCGGACCTGCGCGCCGGGGGCGGGGGGAAGCGAGGGGTCTGGGCCCCGCCCCTCCCGCGGTTGCCAGGCAACCGGGCCCGGAAGGCGCGTCGGCGCGTCGGCGCAGGCGCCGAGGAGCCGGTGAAAGATGGCGGAAGGCGGCGGCGCCGACCCGGGCGAGCAGGAGAGGTCTTCGGGGCCGCGGCCCCCGAGCGCGCGGGATCTCCAGGTGCGGCGAGCGGCCGGGGGCGGGGCGCGGCGGCGGGCGACGGCGCGGAGGGGTGCGTGTGGGGCCCCCGGCGTCCGCCGAGCCCCGGCCAGAGCCCCCCTGGGGGTGAAGTGCAACTCCGGGCGCGGCCCTCCCCGCGGCGGCGCCTCGAACGGCGGTGTTCGTGGAAACCGGAGCCGGAGCCGGAGCCCCGCGCGGGTGCCCGGGCCTCGCCTCCCCTCCACCCGACTTGCACTTTAAGAAGCAGCTGTTCTTTAGCGTGGCACTGCGTGGAGTCGGCCGAGGGGCCCCCTGGTTGGTGCTTCCCTCGCGTTTGACTGTAGAAGCTTGACTGCGGCCGCGGGCAGCCAGGAACTCTCGAGAAGCTGTAACGTGTGCCGGTTTGGTCTTTTTTTTTTTTATTTTTTTGTCTAGAATGCCGTTTCTGTCTGGATTTTTTGCATAAAAAGGCTTCCTTTTTTTTTTTTTTATCAAATAGCTTTCCCCCCTTAAAAGTGTCAGCTAAAGTATTTCATCCTACAGCTGCACGTCCCAGTCGTAAAAGCTCCCACCTATGAAACATCGCACATCGACAGCGAGATACACCCTCATGATGACGTTAGGTGGCTATATACGAATGCAGCAAACTGCGCTTTTTCAGATGCTTAGCACTGCTTTGCTCACTTGGGGTTTGTTTGTTTCCTGTCTCATAAGACCATTGATAAAATCAACAAGTAATTCAAAGTAGAAATGACACCCAGTCTACATGCCTTGGTAGAAAAGTTGTGTTACGGTTACACCTTTCAGCAAGCATTGACCACCTGCCATGCCACACATACTGCTAAACTCCACGGAGTGCAGGGATGAATAGGACGTGAAATCCGTGGCTGGTGCTGGACACCGTTGAAGGGAGTAGAGGTGCTAAAGGCTATTTTTTTTTTTTTTTGTAGTAGTAGTAGTAGTATTGAACATGACATTTTAAGGTGGAGTGTGATCGAATGCCAAAAAAGCAGTACATAAAATGAAGAATTTGAAGAATGGAGAGCTCAGTGTCAGGTTAGAAGATGACCTGAATATAGAATAATTCCAGTACTCATAACAATTCAGTAGTAGTAAATAGAATCAGCGATAGGAAGCTCTCATCTGCCTCATCTTTTATATGGTAGAGTACCATCACTAAGGCAACATGGGATGTTGGGGAAAAGTGGAGTCTCTGGTTAGACCAATTTCTTTCTTTCTTTTTTTTTTTTTAAGATTTTATTTATTTATTCATGAGAGACATGGAGAGAGAGAGAGAGAGGCAGAGACACAGGCAGACTTTTCTGTTTGCATCTTGGTCCTGTCACTTAGTAGGCCTGTGAATATAAAAGAAATGTCTTAATCTCTCTGATCCTTAGTGTCTTTGTTTGTAAACTAGGAGTGATGGTGGTGGTGTCAAGGGGGAAATGTTTGTAAAGTACCTATGCACTCCCATATTATCCTGGATTGGTAAATGTTTGGTTTCTTTTTCTTTAAAGGTAGGAAAATACTGTAACTTTAACTGGTTAGTCCATTCTAATGCCATTACGGTTAAAACTATGTAACTTAGTATCCTTTCTCTAATCTCATTGTTTCTTCATGTGAAAAGTGTGAACAGCTTAGTTAATGACTGCTTAATACTTGGCAAATTTACACACTTAATCCAGTAGATTAATATATGAATAATGAAAAACATATGAATAATGGTTGGAGATATTTTGGTAAATGTCAATAATTGAGAGAATGCCTTCCTCTTCATCAATTAGAGAGGATAGAGATTTTTTTTGTAATTGTCTACTTTCTGGTAGGTAGGTTGGTAGTAGATAACTAATTTTTTATAAATGCGATTTGGATATCAAATACATTAAATATTGAAAATGTTTCTTTTAGAATTTAATACGAATCTGAAGAACTTGCCAAAAAACCTGAAAACAACCAAAGTGATGATGTACAAAGAAATAGAGTAGGTTTAAAAGAAATGAATAATGTTCTTCTCACCAACTAGTTTTTTGAATAGTGATTATTGTTTGATTATCTTGCTGTTTAATCTAGCTGTGCTTAACTGTACTTTTCAATAGATACTTCATACTTTCTAGACAGCTTGCTCTAAGATTATTCATAGTATTATAGAGGAAAAGGATGATGTATTACTAATTGGAACGAGCAAAAGATAGCCCTAAGTATGTATATCTTAACTGCCAGGAAGTGTAGGGTTTGTCAGCATCTAAATCAGGAGAGGTTTCCTCATTTAGCATAGGAGGAAACATGGATGGTTGTCTCCCAGAAAGCCTGCCAACACTGTGAGCCTTGGATTTAAAACTGCAGAAATCTGTGGATATCAAACCAAGAGCGGATCTTAGCTCTCTTCATCACCCCAAATCAGGAAACATTCAGTCGGAAGGTTTAGGATGGGGTTGTTACTGAGAGTCCTCACCCTAAAAACCTCAGTGTTCATTAGTATTTCTGAACATTTTCAGAGACCTTTATCTCTCCTGATTCCCCTCAGTCTGTCTACACACATGGGTTTAATAGTTGGCTAACATATTTAATTGTATACTTCTGTCTCAGGTTTCCTGCAGAATAATATCAAAAGAAAAAAATTTCTGTTCTTAATTGTGTATTTCCGTATGTTAGAGTTGGAGGGTGATCGAGATCACTTCAGTACTTTATTAGGGTCAAGATGGAATGGGATAGACAGTGGAGTTCTAACCAAGAGTAAGAATGTCTGGTACTATGTTACAGTTTCAACAAGTATCCTAATCCTGTTGGATATCAGTATTTCATACTATTGGTTCTCAATTTCAGCGTGTATCAGAATTGTCTGGAAGGCTTGATATAGCACAGATTGCAGGGCCCCATCTGAGTTTTTCATTCATTAAGTCTAGGGTGGGGCTAGAGCATCTGCATTTTCAAAGGTTCCTGGGTGATGTTAATGTTGCTATTCTATATTTTTAAAAATCCGTATACCTTCTGGCAGTTGTCATTCTAAGACTGAGAATTTAATCTTTTGCTCTATACTTGATTTTCTGGTTCTTGATTACTTTGCTTTCAAGTTTCTTTTCATGTGCTTCACATTTCAAATTCCAGAGCAAAGATTATCAGTACTTATGTACTGTACTTTATTCCTTCTGTGTAGTTGAGGTGGCTTCATAATCTAAGTGCTTAGCCTGTGGAACACTCTGTCCTGATTATTCAGTCTTCATTACTTCACAGGGCACGTATTCTTATCTCTTTATTTGACTGATACTTTGTTGTCATTGTTGTTGTTTTATTTGTTTTGACTAGTGCTTTAATTTGATCAGTTTAAGTA
The DNA here is from genome assembly GCF_011100685.1 of Canis lupus familiaris. Taxonomy (NCBI): domain Eukaryota; kingdom Metazoa; phylum Chordata; class Mammalia; order Carnivora; family Canidae; genus Canis; species Canis lupus. Next base: position 9,720,771 of record NC_049250.1, read on the forward strand.
ATCACTTCCTTTTCTGGTGTGGTGTCATTTGCTTTGTCAACTAATACAAATTAAATTTCTTTATAATATTTACTAATGAATTTATACCATATGATACCGCAGGGACATCATGAATCCCAGCATTAATTCCCTCTAAATATCATTTGTTTTCCTCTAAGTTAATAGTGTACCGTTAATAACTAAGACCTTTCACCTAGGTGTACTCCCTGCTCTAATACAATTTACCCCATATTCCTATTTTGTTTATATATTCCACAGAGTCAAAACACATTTGCTTTATACATTTATTTTACAGAAGAAAATTAGTTGAGTGACAGGGTTTGTTCAAATCTTAAACAAAAGCAAATAAGGTACAAAACTACATAGAAAATGTAATCTGAATTTTAGACTTTATCTATATATGTTATCTACATAATTCAAACATAAATTTGTTGGATGACCATGAAGTACTATATTAGAAACAATCTAGGAAACCTCAATTATAGCAGGAGAAATAAAATAGTAAGAAAAGTACACAAGTGATGACAATATGATGTTTAATATAAATGTTAATGGTAGGATAGCATATGCTATGAGTTAGGAAAGAAATATCATTAAGGTAAAAGTAGAAATGGCTTTGTGAAGGATGGCTGAAGTAGACCTTTGAGATATAGGTAACATTTCCACTGATGGGATTAAAAATCACGTAAAAGTAATTCATAGAGCTGAAATAATTTAATTGGCTCAAGAGGAATTCTATAAAGGAATACTGTTTCGAACAGATTTTAGGGAAGTAAAATTCCTGAAAACATTGGACCCAAGGAGTCAGGCAGAGTGTCTGTCTCCATCTCTCTCATTTGTTTTGTTTTGTTTAGTTTCAGAGGGACTAGGGTGGGAAGAGACCATAGGAAATATATAGCTAACACTGAAGAAATAAATCTTGGGGAAAATGAAACACTGATATAATCACAGTTCAATGTTTTTTAATGTCTTCTAGTAATGAAGCACTTGCCTTATGCTTCACATGCATTCTGTGATCCTTAAAATGACCGTCCAAGGTAATTTTCTTTTAATAGACACTTAAAGATGAGGGAACCATGGCTCAGAGAAGTTAAATAACATGCCCAAGGTCAAATCATGAATCCAAGTTAGGATTTTAATTCAGTTCTTTTAGGTTACAAAGCCCTTTCATAATAAGGATTTCTAACAAAATTGCCATGTCAGTAATATGAAGTTGTTGTAGCTGTATGTAGATGGGGTAGGGAGGAAAAATTGGGAAGGAAAATAAATCCTTTTGTTTTTGTTTTTTGTGTATGTATATATTATATATGTATAATATAATATATATGTATATATATTATATATATATTTTTTAATGTGTATGTATATTTTAAAAGTTGACTAACCGAATCTTCAAAGAATTAACTTTGTCACAATTCTTCTTTTCCTTCTGAGGAAAGAAGCCCTGGAGGTAGTTTTCATATTTCTTGTATTTCTGGAGGGATCACTTTATCTGGATTTTTGGGGGGATTTTGTTTTTTGTTGTTTTTTTTTCCCCCAAAGATTTTCCAGAGATTATGATCATGCCAGTTATGGAGGTATAAGGCAAAGTTTTTGAATGGTTGTCCAAGATGTCAAAAGTGGGAACAAAATAACTTAATGCTGAAATATTTAGATAATTTTTTAAAATTCCAATTCTAAGAACTACATTATGTTTATTTCATCTTAAAGGTACCTAGCCATGTATCTATAATGCATAATTTGGTAATATTGCTTTCTAAAAGTTAGAAAAAACATATATATATATATAATATATTGTCTTAAATCTTTGAAAGTTCATTTTCCTAAACTTGATACACTTTATGTCAGGCAGACTTTTAAATAGAATAATTTTGAAATTATTTTATATGCTTGGATTTTGCAAACTTGAACAGCTAAATGAAATAACTTTATGAGATTTGATGACAGCAGGCTGATACTGGTGTGAAACATCTTCAAGCATTTTTTTTTATTATTATAGGAAAATTGTAGGTCCAAATTTGAAAATGATCTATTCCCAGTTTTTGAAACAGTTGAATAGTTAATTGAAAATAATTAAGGGGTACCTGGGTGGCTCAATCCATTAAGCATCTGCCTTCAGCTCAGGTCATGATCCCAGGGTCCTGGGATGGGTTACCACATCAGGCTACCTGCTTTGTGTGTAGCCTGCTCTTCCCTCTCCCTCTGCCTGCCACTCCCCCTGCTTATGTGCGCATGCTTCCATACACGCGCACGCTCTTTCTCTCTCTCTGTCAAATAAATCAGTGGAATCTTTAAAAAAATAATTATACTATTTAAGTAGTTGTTGTAACTTTTATATGTGGCATTTTGATTAGTTTTAATCAAGTGAGAGATACATTGGTTTTACTGTGGAAGGGGGTCATCTGAAACAGCAGCCTTTATTTTTCATTAGAAATTTGTACTGCACAATCACATGTTCTACTCATAATTTCTACTTGTGTAGAAGAGTTCATTTCTAGTGTTATACTTTGTAACAAATCTGTTATTTTATAGTTGGCTTTGGCAGAATTATATGAAGATGAAGTGAAATGCAAGTCTTCCAAATCCGATAGACCTAAAGCTACAGTCTTTAAAAGCCCACGGACACCACCTCAAAGGTAGGTTTTGTCTTCTTTTGGCTTTAAACGTATTTCTTTTTAATTCACTAATCCTAAATTATTTTAGATGGCCTTGGGAATTTTCTTTAAAACTATGATTTCTAAAAAATGTATTATTTAGGTAGTGTTCCTAAAATGGTAATAGAAAGCTAAAAGGAACAGAAAAATTATCTTAAATACCTAATACTTTGGCAGATGTCATAAAAAGACATCCACTGAGGAGTATTTTTCTTAGACACACTGGTTTATAGGATGCATTGAGGATCTGACAGTAGCTGTAGCCCCTCTCCCCGCAAAACTGCATTTATGCACAATTTTGTCCGTTGTCTTTAAGGATTTGTGTTTCTGGGGCAGCCTGGGTGGCTCAGTGGTTTAGCGCCACCTTCGGTCCAGGGTGTGATCCTGGAGGCCCGGGATCGAGTGCCACGAGAGGCAACCTGCTTGGAGCCTGCTTCTCCCTCTGCCTGTGTCTCTGCTCTCTCTCTGTCTGTGTCCCTCATGAATAAATAAATAAAATTTAAAAAAAAAAAAAAAAAGGGATTTGTGTTCCTGAAAACCCACTTGTGGAGCCCCTGTGTGCCTCTTGCCCCCAATTTGAGGATCTAGAACTTCCAGAACCTGTCTATACTTTCACTGAATGATGTGATCTCCTGGATAATATTTGCTGTTGTTAAAATTCCTGAACTAGAAAGAGAGCCAGCCATGAAGATTAAAAGATGAGAGCCAGGTATTCTTCATTACCTTGAATTTTCTTATTTTTAGGAATATTTTCAGTAAGGTCTTTTTCTTTTTTTTTTTTTTTTTTTTAAGATTTTATTTATTTATTCATGATAAACACAGGGGGGGGAGAGAGAGAGAGAGAGAGAGAGAGAGAGGCAGAGGCAGGCTACACACAGGGAGCCCAATGCAGGACTCGATTCCGGGACTCCAGGATCATGCCCTGGGCCGAAGGCAGGCACTAAACCGCTGAGCCACCCAGGGATCCCCTAGTAAGGTCTTTTTAATACTGTGAATCTCCTTACTGGGGAGATACTTGGAATTTTTCCATTATATATCATTTACAGAAAGTCTATCACTTTACCAGAAGTTTAAAAATTCACTTGAAAGGGGCACCTGGGCGGCTCAGTCAGCTAAGCATCTGCATCAGCTCAGATCATGATCTCAGGGTCCTGGGATCAAACCCCGTTTTCAGGCTTCCTGCTCAGCGAGGAGTCTGCTTCTCTCTCTCTCCCCCTGCTTGTGCTCTCTCTCTCTCTCTCAAATAAATTTTTAAAATAATAAATAACTAAAAATTCACTGGAAATTTTTCTTTTTTGTCTGTCATTTTCCACATCTTTTTTTCTGTAGGAGAGAGAAAAATGACATATGTTTTTGGACCTGAATAAGAAGACAGAATATTAATTTTTCCCTAAACTTTTTATTTTATAAATTTTCAGACCCATAAGTAATCAAAAGATTAGTACAATGAATATATGCTATATATGCTTCACCTATATTCACCAGTTGTTAACATGTTATAGCATAACATCATGCAAGCACTCTTACTCAACTATTTGAAAGCAAATTGCAATCGTCCTAACACTTCATCCCTAAATACTTCAGCATGTATCTCCTAGGAAGCATGTACTCCTTTATAACTCTTACAACATATCACACCTTAGAAAATAAACCATAATTTCATAAAATCATTTAATATGTAGTCCATAGTCAGACATGTCTTCAAGCCTTTTTTGGATTTAGGATTTAACCAAGGGCCATGCATTCTACTTGGCAAAAGACAAGGGAAACGATTCCAGAAACAAATAGGGACAGAAGAGAAAATAATAAATATGACAAGAGGAATCAGAAAAGGAGCCAGCAGAACTTTCATAGTCTAGTGGCAAATAAGGTTAGAGAGTAGAGTGCTGGCAGAGTGTGCTGCAGGGATGTGTAACCTGTGCATTCACATAGAGCCTCATGCTGAGAAAGGCTCCATGCTTGGGTTGATGTTTTGTTGTTCCTGTATTGAAATTCCTAATGAATTTTGAACAAGGAGACTCATTTTCACTTGGCATTGGGCCCCACAAATTGTATAGCCAGTCCTGAATAAAGTCACATTATGGACCGCCTTGAAAGCCAAGGGGAATTGTATTTGTGTAGAAAGCAGTGGAAAGCCAGTATATGTGTTTTTTTTTTAAGATTTTTATTTATTTATTCATGAGAGAGAGAAAGGCAGAGGCACAGGCAGAGGGAGCAGTATATGTTTTTTAATGTAAATTTTATGATAAAAACTATAATATATGTGATAAAAGCTTTGATTCTAGAGATGGATATACCTCAGTTTTAAGGTTTTTTTCTCTGTTCTAATAAGGTTTTGCCAAGTTTTTAAATTCCCTAAGCTTTAGTTTTATCTGTAAATCAGGGATAATACCACTGTTATAATACCATTGTTAGGAGGATGAAGTGAACTAGCTGTTATTATATTTTTAGAAAAATAGGACAAATACAGTGCAAAATTAATAGTAACTAAGAGAACAAGATAAGAAAAATTAAGAAGAAAACAATTATGCTAATCTAAAGAATGTAGTAATAAAATTTTGCATTAAAGTGGCATCAGTGGAATGGAGGAGAAAGAGTGAAATCAGTGTGGGAGACTTTCAAAGAATTTATTGTAGACACTTGATGACATTGGATATAGGAAGCAAGTGAATGAGAAATTGAGACCTAAAGGTTCTTAATCTGGTGTACAGGAAAAAAAGTGATTGTTAATGGGGAGTTTTATGTGAGGAATACAGGTTTAGTTTTGGAAAAATGATGTACATTCAGTAGGTGCTTTTGAATTCAGCCCATCAGTGGGGCACTTGGGTGGCTCAGTCACTTAAGCTGCTAACTCTTGGTTTGGCTCAGATTATGATCTCAATCTTGAGATGGAGCCCAGCCTTGGGCATGTGTGCTCAGCAGGGAGCTTGCTTGAGATTCTATCTCCCCCTGCCCCTCCCCTGCTCACTCTTGCGTGCTCTCCCTCTCTCCCTAAAATAAATAAATACATCTTTAAAAAGAGTAAAAATGAATAAATAAATAAATTCAGCACTTGACCATAAGTCATTTGTAGAGGAGGCTGTTATCTGTAGAAGTGCACAAATATTTTGATGATCAAAGGAGTTTAAGTAGAGAATGAGAGTCAAGGATATAAGCATACTTAATTAGGAAGGAGGAGAAATGGATGGATTGTGTATCTAAATACAAAAGGAAATGTAAATAGAAAAATAATGTATAATAAGGAAAACAATAAAATATAAAGATAAAAAGAAAATGATAAAACTTCTGGGAGAAAATGGAGTATCAAAAAAAGAAAGAAAGAAAGAAAGAAAGAAAGAAAGAAAGAAAGAAAGAAAGAAAGAAAGAAAGAAAGAAAGAGAAAGAAAGAAAGAAAGAAAGAAAGAAAGAAAGAAAGAAAGAAAAGAAAGAAAGAAAGAAAGAAAGAAAAGAAAAGAAAAGAAAAGAAAAGAAAAGAAAAGAAAAGAAAGAGAAAGAAAGAGAAAGAGAAAGAAAGAGAAAGAAAGAAAATGGAGTATCTCCATGACCTTCAGTAGGCAAAGATTTCTTAAACAGGAAATAAAATCATGAACCATTAAAGGAGCTAGTAAATCTTTTCCCATTTCAGATTTTTCCTGTAAGGTCTTTCTAAGCACAGCTGAGGTAGAAAGGAGCTATATAGCTGTACTTTCCAGGAAAAAGACACCGGACAGAGAAGCAAGATGCTACAACAGAAGGCTTTTTCTTTTGTTTTCATTTCCCCCTCCCTCTTTCCCTCCTTTCTGGTAACTGCCTTAAGTCATCCTCCTCGAGCTCCTCCTCATATTACCAGCTATGGTATTGTTTGGCCTTGCTACGCCAGGTCCTCTGTGGAGGACCTCTGACTCTGCTCTGAGCAAACTCACTCTGTACTTGCTGGGTACACTAGCAGGATGGAGGCGAGCCCACCTCCCCCCTCCCCCCAGCAGTTATGAGTTAGTCTTGTGTTCATAGGGTTCTGTTGTTGGATTTGTTTTCCAAGTGGATTTTTCCTTTACTTACAGTGATTTGAGAGCTACCCTCCCCTTCCCTCTTTCCTGTTCAGTTTTGCATGTACTAATTTTGCAGAAAGTCTTGAAGGTGACCTCTGTTCCTAGTCTCCAGCACTGATACAGTTTTCCCTTCTTGGTTTTATGAGACAGTTCAATGCAAATTTGGAACTGGATTGCAGGGTATGAGTAGTTAAACATATAGCAGTCTCCATGTTGATATTTCATTGGCTTTATTTTCTAATACTCTCACTGAAAAACATCTTGAAAGATAAAATAGATAAAATCATATTAAAAAATGATGTGAATTTTTATGTTCCTGGGACCATTATGAAGTTGGAGTCAAACTAGAAATCAGTCACTGTGTAGTTAATACGCTGGAAACATTGTTTATGGTCTAAATTATTTACCTTTAACACAGGAAATTATAATTTTTGAATCCAAAAATCTCTGAAGAATAAACTCCCTATGTGTAGCCCTTCACTAACTAGGTCCCTACTGAGTGTGAATTCCTCAGGGGAAGAGACTTAATTCTGCTTGTCAACACTGCTTGACCCACCACACCAAAAGTGCCTAAGTTGTGCAAGAGATGCATTTAATAAGCAGTTACAGAAGGGGGAGGGAAGAAGTGACAAGCCAGTTCTCATGTGGAATGCTGACCTTGACTGCCATAATCTCCACAAACTCCATGAGGAAGTGTATGAACTGTTTCGTTCCTTAATCCCATTTTTAAAATTAAATATTTCCACAGAAGCCATAAAAGTGGCTCTTTTTAAATAAGTTACTGTGTAAGACTGTAGCTTTTTTACTTTAATGAGGTTTATGTTTGTTCTAAGTTTCTATTCATGAACTTTAATGTTTAAAGGTTCTATTCAAGTGAACATGAGTACAGTGGATTACATATAGTTCGACCTTCAACTGGGAAAATTGTGAATGAACTTTTTAAAGAGGCAAGAGAACATGGGGCTGTCCCTCTAAATGAAGCCACAAGAGCTTCTGGTGATAACAAATCTAAGGTAAGTGATAAATTTAAAAACTAAATATATATACATATATATATATATATATTATATATAGTCTCTTCTATAGGTTTTTATATTATTTGCAAACATTGCTTTTCTAACTACATATTTCTATTTTTAGTATTCAGTTTTCATAAGATTACTACCTTTCTATTAATGATTGAAAGTTGCCTCAGTTTCTTACCTTTTTTTTTTAACATAATTGTAGATTCATATGATTTTCAGAAAGAACACCAAGAGGTCCTGTGGTTATATCCACATAATGGTTATGATGTGGTTATAGCCTGTGGTTATATCTTACATAATTAGAGTGTAGTATCAAAGGCAAGATTTGACATTGGTACCATGTATGTATATAGTTCTGTCATTTTCTTACATGAGTAAATTTGTGTAATTGTCAACTCAATCAAGATACTGTTCGGTTGTCATAAAGATCTCCCTCGGCCCCATTTTAGTCACGCCCTCTGCCCTTTCCCCCACCATCTCTGACCTCTTGCCACCCTAATCTGTTCTCCAATCTCTATGATTTTGTAATATTGAGAATGTTATACAAACAGAATCATAGAGGATGTGAGCTTTTGGGATTAGCTATTTTCACTCAGCTTAATGCCCTGAAAGTCATCGTAGTTAACTGTCTCGGTAGTTCTTTCTTTTTATTCCTGATATTACTCCATGGTATGGATGTGCAGAGTTCGTTTAGGCGTTCGCTCATTGAGGGACATTTGAGGTGTTTCCAGTTTGGAACTATTACAAAGTTGTTGTGAACAATCACGTACAGGGTCTTATATAGATAATAGTTTTAATTTCTCTGGGATAAATGCCCAGGAGGACAATTGCTGGGTTGTATGATAAGTATATGTTAATTTTTTAGAAACTGCCAAACTCTTTTCCATAGTGAATGGAATCCAATCCATTCTTGCCAGCATTTGGTATTGTCACTATTTTAAAATTTAGTTATGGTGGTAAGTGTATAGTTATAGCTCATTGTGTTTTTAATTTGCATTTTCCTCGTGGCTTAGTGATGTTAATTTACATATTCCGAATGGCTGTTGATATTGAACATCTTTTCATTTGTTTACTTGCCATTATCTTTCTTATCCCTTTCAGTAAAATGACTTTGGCCTATTTTCAAATAGGATTGTTACTGTTTGAGTTTTGAGAATTCTTTATGTATTTTATTAGTTTTGAGGCTTTTATCAAATATATGGATTGCAAATATTTTCTTCTAGATTGTAGCTTGTCTCTTCATCCTCTTACCAGGGTTTGTCACAGAGCAAAAGTCTTTTATTTTGATAAAGTCCAATTTATCTTTTTTTTCTTTAGGTTATTCTTTTGGTCTCTTATCTGAGAACTCTTCCTCTAAATGTAGGCCTCTAAATGTCATCTAGAAAAGTTTTATAGTTTACATTTTACACTTAAACTTGTGACCCATTTTGAGTTAATTTTACATGAGGTTTACAACAAGGTTTGTTTTTCTGTTTATGGGTGTCCAGTTGCTACATTAGTTGAACAAGCTCACCTTTCTCCAGTTGCTTTTGTGCCTTCAGAAATTTGTATACATCTTTTACACAGCTTTTATAATTATATCAGCTGACATAGTACTGGTATATTGAAGAAGACATAAAGACATCAAGTGTCTTTTTGTGTATAATTGTCATAATATTCTTAAAATTAGCATTTCTCAACCTGAGTTCCCTTGTCAGAATCATTTGGGGAGGATTTCTAAACTATCATATGGCCTCTGGTTCAATAGGTTTCTGATATACCTAAGCATGTATCTTCTGAAAAAGCCTGTCTGATAATCCACTCTTGAGAACCATTGCTAAGAGTCACTATTCTAAATGAAACATAAATCTTAGTTTTCATTTTGTTATTGACTAACCGCTTACAACTCTTTCAATTAAGTCTGGGGTGATTTGCGTTCTTGCAGCTTCTCTGATTCTGTAAGAAAAATGTGGAATTTATATAGTTAGTTGATATATTTAGTCTATAGAAAAGAAAGCAGTATGATCATTAAAAGCTCATTTATGATATGCACAGTGATTAAAAGGAATGGCATTTTTACCTCATAAGCTATCCTACACCTGAGAAATAGAAGACCTTGTGATCAATATGGTAAAACAAAAAGTATAATCATAGTTGATTATTACAGTTGAATAAAAGCAGCTTTAAAAAGTAATTATGGAGCCTTTCCTCAGGGTAGTTTATACCCATTTATAAAATTCTTCCTTTTACATTGTGAAACTTTTATTTACTTTGTGAAATAAGATTTAAGCATAATTTTTATTAGAAGACATCATAAAATACTAGTGGTAGCCTTTTTAAATCTGTTTATACTTGAAAATATATATTTCAGTACATAAATGTATTTTTTAAGTTAAGATTGGCCTAAATTATTTCAACTTCTGAGTCACTAATGTTTTATGGGAAGAAATATAATTTCTTACTTAAGTATATACCTCTCAGTAACATAAAACCTTCATTTTAATATAAAATTTTCCTGGAAAGTATAAACTGGTTTGGCTAATTATAGCTGATCTAGTTTTGAAATATATATCGCACATTACCATAACATTTTTCCTGATAAACCATAGTGAATTTTTAGCTCATTTGCTATGTATTTTAGTCATTTACAGGTGGAGGATACAGATTGGGTAATTCCTTTTGTAAGCGGTCTGAATACATCTATGGAGAAAATCAACTGCAAGATGTAGGTACAGTAACCAAAATGAAAAGTTGCAGATATTTGCCTCTAGTGACTACTGTTTTTAAAGTTAAAAATTGGTAATATGAATATAATTTCTGTTATTTTTGAAACCTGGATTTTAAGACTAATGTGTAAGCTTTTAGTCTCAAATTTTATATTGTGTCTCAATTATGCCTTGTACTTAGATGGTAAATATTTTCTATATGTTGAAAAAAGATAGGATTCATTGTCAAAATGAGCTTTATATACATACAGTAATTATTATAAATAGTATAATGTCATTAATAGAGAATTAGCTAGGTTATAAACAGGGAAATCCCTAAAGTCATTATTTGGATTTGGCTTTTAAAATTTGGAGTTATAATTTCATTTAAACATGTGTACTTTAGCCCTATAGGGTCACTGAAAGTTCTGTCTTGCCCCTTGACATAAATATTTAAGCCCTGTGCAGCAGACAAGAATATAGGTACAGATGACGGAGAAAAGCGGATGTGGAGTAACAGCTGGACACTCTAATCGCTTTCATTTTCTCAGTGACCCAGACTAATTGTACATCAAGGCCAGGATCTAGCTGTGAGACCTTTGGCATTTCAGCCATTGTCACTTTGTTAAGTTACATACAAATCTGCCAAGCAAATACTCATGCGTTCATTTACATCTTTAACAGTAACTAAAGAATAGAATGAATAACTCCATATTTGAAATAAAGTAGGTGGTTTAATATGTTGTGAAACCGCATTTGAAGCTTAAAATTATTTGATGCAAATGGATTCTTGTATTTCTTTTATCTTTTTTCCTATGTTCAAAAGGTTCAGATTTTGCTTAAACTATGGAGTAATGGTTTCAGTTTAGATGACGGAGAACTGAGACCTTATAATGACCCACCAAATGCTCAATTTCTGGAGTCTGTTAAAAGAGGGTAAGATATATTTACCTGTATTCTATTTGTTACTGAGGGTGGAACTTTTTTATTTTTAAGGTACTAGAATATATTATGTAAATAGGGGGAAGGGTATTTTTAAGTATCTAAAAGGATATATTGCTATCCATAAGTCTCTGGTTCTTAATTTGGTGGGAAGGGGCAATAGACATTGGTCACTTTCAAGATGTGGTCAAGCTGTGGTCCCCGTTCCAAGAAGAAACATCTCAATATAATAAATCAGTACAATTGATTAGCCTGTAGCTGCCCATCCTACTAAGCCACTGTCCTGCTTACTGTTAACAGGATGGCTCTCATTGCATGTTTGCCTGAAATTCAGCAACTTATATTAGAAATCTTTTAAAGTGGCATTTCTGCTGGTAGAAGATTTAAAAAGTTAGTTTGAAGTTACAATTTGTGAAAGTAAACCAGATATACAGTGCTCTGACCGATCTAAAGAATATCATAGCTCACTAAGCTCTTGCTAAAGGATGAAGAATCAAGTGATTTTGCTATGATTATAAAAGCTTTTCTGCATCATTCTTTCACTGGCTGACAATGTGATCATTCCTAAATAGAAATACAACCAAGCACAAAAGGTTGGTGATGAACTAGGAGATTTAAGTCACAGTGAAGAGACTAAGTAGGAGGTTATACTCCATTCAGGAATTAAAGGTGGGGCTTTTCCAAGTGATACAAATATGTCCAAGGAGAGTGGCTGAAGTGGAGTGGAGGTGAAACTCACTGGCATAGAGGGAGTCAAGGACCTCTAAAGGAACGATATCTTTAGAACACTAGCATGAAATTTGAATTTGAATTCTACAAAATAATGTCAGGACACCAAAAAATGGCAAGAAATACTGTAAACAGTATGCCAAAGTCATTGAGAAAGGTGGGGAGCTGTCCAAGGAGGTAGTATATAGTGGTGATAAATACAAGGAAATAATAATTTGAGTCAGTGCTGTGGACATGGAAACCTGAAGTCACTAGAAAGAGCTAGGAACGTGTAAGTAAGGGAATGTTCATCTGCTAAGGGAAGATCAACATTGTTGTTGAAATTGATGCTTATTTCAAAGATGTTGGAAGATAACATACTGATGATGAATGTACTATAATGTAGATCAAAACTCATTTATTCTTAATTGAAAATAAGCCAAAAACTTCGTGGGCTAACGTTCAAGCAGTCATGATGTCCTAAAAGAGGGTATTTTTTTTTTTTTAATCATGTCCTGAAGTACAAATTATGATCAACAACAGTTTTAGAAAAGAGTCCTTGAAGACATGACTGATGTCAGATAGTGGTTGTCAACTATTAAATCGCTGTCTTCTATTTTGTAATACTGTCTTCACTGTCCTCAAAGAATGACTCCATAGATAATATAATCTGTCCCTACATATTATTTCCCCCAAAAGATATAATATTTATCTTAAATATATTGAAATAAAATATCATAAAATTGTATATATTTCAGTTTATAAATGCTTTTATTTGACCACACCAGAAGACATAATAAAAGTAGTCAGATAGTTTGCACCTATGTGCAGTCTAGCACTTCTCAAGAAAATGTGACAAACATAAAAACAGAATAATGAAGTATGTGCGGTTGGCAGCATAATTACTAGCAGTGGCTTTGTAGTCAGGGACTTGATAAAGTTCCAAACAAAACACAGTCTTCTCTTGGTTTATATGGTACAGGTATTCCTGAAAATTTCAAAGTGTATTAATACAATGCTCCCCCCACCAAAAGAAAGTCCTTTTTTCTTCTTTGTAAGACAGACCTTAAGCTTTAAGTTTTAGGCTCAGACACTACAGTGTCCTCATTCATGCAAATCTCTAGCAGGGCATTCAGTGGTTCTGTGGGACCCAAGACAAGACTTGATTAGGCAAGATGAATCCCTATAGAAGAGTGCATCTCGTATCTGGATCCTGACCCTGAACAACAGCAGTCACGAACCACATAACAATCAAATACATCAATTTTTAAAACTTCTTCCAAAGATTTTAGAAATAAATATCTTCATTAACTATTATGTCTTCATAGGAATTTTCTAGTGCTTATTTAGGTATAAATTACTGTCTTGCAATTTGGGTTTCTAAATGTTAGAAGCACTCCAAGATCACTGTGACAACAAAAAGTCCCTATATTGAGAATCACTGGGAATGAGGTGATGCAACTTGTTTTAAAATTTTAATTCCAGTATAGTTAACATACAGTGTTATATTCATTTCAGGTATACAATATAGTGATTCAATAATTCTGTATATCACCCAGTGCTCATCAGGACAACTACACTCCTTAATCACCTCCCCTTTTTAACCCATTCCCCCACTCCATCCCTGAAATAACCTTCAGTTTGTTTTCTATAGTTAAGAGTCTGTTTCTTGGTTTGTCCTTTTTTTTGTTCATTTGCTTTTATTTTGTTTCTCAAATTCTGCATATGAGTAAAATCATATGGTACTTGTCTTTCTCTGACTGACTTATTTTGCTTAGTATTATACCCTCTGGCTCCATCCATGTCATTGCAAATGGCAAGACTTCATTTCTTTTTTATGGCTGAATAATATTCCTGTGTGTGTGTGTGTGTGTGTGTGTGTGTGTGTGTTGTATCTCACATCTTCAGCAGTCAGTGGACACTTGGGCTCCTTCCATATTTCAGCTATTGTAAATGATGCTGTGTATATCCTTTGCTTTAGTGTTCCTGTATTCTTTGTGTAAATATTCAGTAGTGTAATTGCTGGATCATACGGTACCTCTATTTTTAACTTTTTGAGGAACCTTCCTACTGTTTTCCTGAGTGGCTGCACTATTTTGCATTCCCACCAACAGTGCAAGAAGGTTCCATTTTCTCCGGATCCTCACCAACATGTATCTGTTGTATTTTTTATTTTAGCCATTCTGACAAAGGTGAGGTAATATCTCAGATGACACAAAGAAATGGAAGGACATTCCATGCTCATGAATTGGAAGAACAAATATTGTTAAAATGTCTATACTACCCAGAACAATCAATCTACAGATTTAATGCAATCCCTATCAAAGTACCAACAGCATTTTTCACAGAACTACAACAAACAACCCTAAAATTTATATAGAACCACAGAAGACCCTAAATAAACAAAACAATTTTGAAAAAGCAAAGCAAAGCTGAAGGTTCTATAATATGATGCAACTTGAAGAAGAAAATATTTCCAGGATAACTCACAACTTGATTATAGTAATGTCAGTGTGGATTAATTTTTTTTGAGTTAACTAAAACCTTTTTCCCTTTTTAAAAGAGAGATTCCCCTGGAACTTCAGCGACTGGTTCATGGTGGCCATGTGAATTTGGATATGGAGGACCACCAGGATCAAGAATACATAAAACCTAGATTGAGGTTCAAGGCTTTTAGTGGAGAAGGACAAAAACTTGGAAGGTAAAATGCTGAAAAATGAGAAAGATACTTGTTTTTGTTCAGTATGACTTTCCTTTGAGAATCAAAACAGCAAAATGACCTAGAAAGTAAAAACTAAAGCATGAACTGTGAAGACCTTACTGATGGAATTAGGTATTAGTGATGATATTAGTAGCTAATGATTATATTAGTGATAGTCTAGTGATAATATTAGTAGCTAATACTTAGATGGCAATTACTACATTCCTGGCCCCTAAGCACTTTAATACATATTAACTCACTTAATCTTTACAACTCTTGGATACAGAACCTATGGTGACCTCATTTGCTTATGCAATAGTATGCCCAAGGAGATTGAGCTAGGAAGTGGTTACTTTCTGGGATTCAGACCCACACTATGACTCAAGTCTGCTTTTTACCATTGTACCATCCTACCTCATTCTGAGTACATGAGCTCAAAAGAGGAAATTGTAAAGGGTTCTTGATTAGGTTGAACAGTAGGTATCTTATTAGATCACAGCTGTAAGCATGTCTGCCTTCAAGTTAGGGAAAACCAGCACATAAAACACTTAACAAAACTGGAGCTTCTATTGTAGAAGGAAGGAATTGCCTCAGAGATGTTTCTAAAAGATCCCCTAGGACTTTGCTGATTACAGTTCAGAAACCAATGTGCATTGTATAATATAAGTGGACTCCTGTATAAAAGCTGTACCTTCAAAGAATTTTCATAAATCTCATGAAATTTGTTGGGAAAAGTTACCCTGTATTATATGTCTGCATATTACTATAAGTGACATGTGAAATTGGAGTATTGGCCATGTTTCTAGTATACCCTTTTGTGTATCCTTTATTCTTTTTTGTGTGATTCCTTGCCTTCCAACTTCTCTTCACTTGGCTTGTGTACAGTGGTTCTCCATTCCCCTTGCATTTCTAAAAATAGGGAAGAATTCATGTCAGTTCTTTACACTTGTCTTTCATACCTCAAGTGTCCCTTTCTGTATCCTTTTCTCCTGATAGAGACTGATTTCTGAGGCATGTAGAGAATACAGGAACACGTGTCACCCTGGCTTTTCTTAGGACCCAAATCCTTCAGTGCCCACTCACAGGTCTACTTGGAAATTTTCTCCCTCATCTCTCCTTACTACCAACACAGGTCAGATTTGTCCTGATTGTTCTTTCTTCCTCTCTTTTGTTTTTATAACTATAACCTCCAGATATATTTTTAAAAATATTTTCTAGCACTTCTCATTTCTTTTTTTTTTTTTTTTTAAGATTTTATTTATTTGAGAGAGAGAGAGAGAGTGCATGTACAAGCAGGGGGAAGGATAGATGGAGAGGGAAGAGCAGATTCCCTACAAGGGGCATCGAGGCTCAATTCCAGAACCCTGAGATCATGACCTAAGCTGAAGGCGGGCGCTTAACCAGCTGAGCCACTCAGACACACCCCTAGCACTTCATGTCTTAATGTTTATTGAGATTATGATTTTTAATTAGAACACAGGTAAAAGACGCAGCCATGTCTCTGCTTTATACATATTTTCCTTCTTATTTAAATACATGACCAAGAATGAACGTTAGACTGTACATCTTGATTAGCAGAACAGTAAATCTAGAACTGAAATTGAAAAAAGTACCATAAATGGAAGATAGCTGAATAGAGCCAGTGATTACGGTTGACAATTTCAACTCCTGAAAATAAGGATATTATCTCATTTTCATATCTTACAAAGACTGGCCTTTCTCGTAAGTCAAATAGCTAGAGAAAATGACTCCCGTGAAAGAGGCAATGATGGAGGAGAGTGACAAAACTAAGTGGTGAGAATGCTGGGCTGTTAATCATTAGCTGTATTGGTTAGGGTTTTTGATTATAGAAAACGAAATCTACTCAGTAATTTAAGAAGGGGCTTCTGACAGAGCCCTGGATAGTTTATAGCATTTCTGGAGCTAGCAGATCAAACTTTCCTAGAAGAAACAAACAACAAAACTATCTAGAAAGAACATGTCCTGTGTCCCCATCAGCTGCTCAGTGCCCATGAAGCTGGGGACCAGACACTAGAACATTCCATCATGACCTCTGTAGAAGAATCAAATACCTCCAACACCTTGGTATCCAGAAGAGCTGCATAACTTTCACTTCACAGTGCTTACGTTTACCACACAAGTGTGTATTTATTGCTCAGTAGAAGGTGGAATCATATAAAATCCTAGCTGCAAGGGAGTCTGAGAAATGTAGTCTTTAGAATTTTCAGCTTCTGTATAGGAAATTACACTAGATTAATGTGGTGTGAGCCTCTGTGGTGCACATGAATTGGAATGTTGAACAGTCGAATATATGTTCTAAGAAAGTGAAGAATTGTATAGAACATTTTAGAAGGCTTTCCATTAAGAAATCTGTTAAAATATAAAAGTTCTAACAGTTAATCTTCATGTATTCAGAAAATCACTTTCTGAGATGGTTCATTTCCCAAGAGTTCCAAGCAACTACCGAACAGAGAAATAATTAAAAAGAAGCAAACGAAACAAATGGAAATAATTCCATTGTCTTCCATAGTTGGCAGTCTTATTGCAAACATAACATTACATAGATGAAAACTAACTTAATTTTTTTACTATATTATAAATTATTGTGGGGTAAACCTAAATGCAATAAAAATATTACCCAGTTCCTTCATGTAGTATTATAGGAGCAAGCAAATCATAGCTGTAACACTTGCAAATTTACCATGACAGAATAAACTGTGCAACTGCTTAAGAATCAGTTTAGTGAGCTGGAGCAGAGCCCAACAGACCTAGAATATCACAGAATCATTTTTGATAAGCAGAGCTAACAAGTAGATAGTTGCTGGAGGCTTTTGAGCTCGTGCATATGGTGACACAGATCGTGATTGGAAGCAAACCTCTCTACCTACGCAGTTACTGTCTGTTTTTCATACTGTGCAGTCTGAAAGATTCCATTTGCCACTCACCGATTCTGGCCTCTCAACCTGAGTTTTGACTTCATCTTGATCCCTGGACCCTTAGGAGCTCTCTGTTCTAAAGTCTAATGACCCTTTCCTTCCTGCCTTTTCATTTTCTTATCCCAGCTTTCCTGTTCAACCATTGGATTTGTCTGCTCCTCTGCAGTTCAGTACTGGTGGGGATGTTCACACCCCCATGCTGGGCGGGCACCTCTCCTCCCACTGTCCACTGATCCCAGATGTTCCCTGCTCTCATCTCAGTCATCTCAGTAGACTTTTTTTTCTTTCCTTTTTTTTTTTTTTTGCTTCCACAAGAAAATGGAGCCTGACAATGAATGAGCTTAATATATTCCTCTTAGCTTCCAAGTTTATTAAATCCATCCTTATTGCCCTCTCTTAAGTTAGAAGAAGTTTCTTTTCCTGACCAAGGGACTCATTCCTCTTACAACCAACCTACATCCTTTCTTCCAGTTTGCCTAGAAAGTTTATTTTATTAGTTAACTTGCCTCTTTTTAATGTAATACTTGAATCATACAAACAATATACTGAAAATGTCATTATATTTTATCAGTTGAATGATAAGGAAAAACTGTTAAGTCATAAGCAGGTAAAACTCTGAAGGCTAACTAGTAAAGTTACTCTAATTTTTTTAAATGTGTTTTTATACCTCACTGACCAGCCTTCTCAGCTACCTAATTCTGTGGCTGTGAGCATGTCTTTCAATCTCTCCGACTCTTTTTTTTTCCTATAAAATGATATGGTTGGCCTAAACTATCTTGAAAATCCATTCCTGTTCTCAAATATTATGATGCATATAATTTCATTTTGACATATACACATAAAGAAATGCATGAAGAGCTTTCCTTACTTAGTTTCCCTACCTGGTATTTTCTTTTTGTATTTTGAGAAGCTTATCTGATCAGAATCTATTTTAAACAGAAAGCAGTAAAGTACAGAAATAGGGGTCTGAGGAACTTTTATCCTGAAAAGAACCAAAGATGAACGTGGCCTTTCTCATCTATCCACAAAGAAAACTTTTCCCTCCCTAGTTGTTAGGGTAGGAATCATGATGCTAGTAGCTGCCTTTTAAGAAGTGTCGACTGTGTAAAAGCACTGTTTGAAATGCTTATATGTCCTCATTAACTTAATATTTACTGCTGTGCTGCTGGTATCTGTTTTGCATGTGAGGAAACTATTTAGTGACTTGCCCAGGGTCACACATCTAATACGTTGTAGAATCAGAAAAATCCTGGAGTCAGGCTCCTGAATCCATTGTTGTTAACTATTCAGCAATTGCTCCCTCCTTCACATCGTGACTTAAATTAACAAATGCAGTGATGGCTGTGATGGTGGTAGTGATAATAATAATAATAGTAATAGTAATAATAATGTATATACCTAGTTATTGGTGAGGTAGAGGAAGAGAGGAGAAGCCCTTTGCATTCAGTGTACCATCCCTTTGGATTTTGTACCTCTCAGTATGTAAGGGACGCTGGACTCTTGACACAGTGAACCAACTTGGTGGTGAAGTCCTCAGTTCCAAACTTGAAAGAAAATTCCTTAATAATACCTGATCAGTGATTACAAATTACCATTTTCTTTTTTTCATGTCTTTATCGTATATATTCTGAAATCCATTCTAAAATATGTCAGGAGGGGAGCTTGGGTGGCTCAGTTAAGCATCTGCCTTCAGCTCAGGTCATGATATTAAGGTTCCTTGGATGGAGCCCTGCATCAGGCTCCCTGCCCAGTGGTAAGCCTGCTTCTCCCTCTGCCTCCTGCTCTTTCCCCTGCTCATGTTTGCTTGTGTGCGTGCTCTTTCTCTCTCTCTCTCTCTCTCTCTCTCTCTCTCAAATAAGATCTTTTAAATAATATAAAATTTATGTCAGGAAATAGCTAAAGAAAGGGGAAGTGTTAGGAATAAGTACCATTTAATTTTACCACTTCACTGTATATTTTGAGAATCTTTGGATGGGAATAAGAATCAGGATGAGCTAAAGCAGAATCAAAATGCTCCTGGAACTTTTATACTAATAAATATATACTTATTTTTTTCAAAAGAAAATAATTTATGAGATACCATCTGAATCTTAGTACTTGAGAAGATAAACATTAAGACTATTAAATAATCTCTTTAGATAAAGAAGATTAAGAGTTGATATCTATAAAGAATTTGGCTAAATTTGTTTTAATTCCTTAACCAAAAGAACACTTTATTTTTTACATAAATGACTTTCAGCTTACAGTGATGGGTCATCCTGATAGCATTAGAAGGCACTAAAAAAGCAGTACTAAGGTCCTTAGTAATCAAGTTCCAATGGTAAGATGTCCCATCAAATAAGTTTTATTATAAATCTATCACCATGGGGGCAGGGCACCTGGGTGTCTTAGTCAGTTGAGTGTGTGTCCGATTCTTGATTTCAGCTCAGGTCATGATCTCAGGGTCCTGGGGTCAAGCCCCGCATCGGGCTCTGTGCTCAGTGTAGAACTGGCTTGTCCCTTCCCTCTCCGACTTGCACATACACATTTTCTCTTTCTAAAAAAATAAATAAATAAAACCTTTTAAAAAATAAGTAACACAAGTAAATCTATCACCATATATAAAATTTCATTCCTCACTAGCACTTAGAAATTACTTCTTTTTCATAAAGGAGTAACTACTTAAATCAGGTGTTTCTAAGTAATATTAGATAAATTTAAGCTAATAATTTAGTGCTGATGATATGTACAAAACTAGTTGGTACCTGTTGAAACACTGTCCTAGGCACTATGGGACTTACTGGTATAACAAACCTACATAACATTGTATAGTTGTCTCCCTCCACCCCCCATTTTATACATGATAAAACTGGGATTCAGAGAGATTAATTTACTTCCTCAAGTCTATGCAGTTGACATAGCTGGGATTTGAAATCAAGTCTGTCTGTACTCATTGTCATTCTTTGACATTAACTCAGAGTTGCTCAGACTTTTGAGTGAAGACTGTTGTGCTAACAGCCTCATGGAATTTCAAAGGGAAAAGGGAGAAAAGAATACAAAGTTAGGCTTTTGAAAGAGATTGGATAAACAAAACTTGAATCATAGGATACAAAATAATTTTAATATATTGAAAGAAGTTGAAAGAAATATGGGAGACTCAAAAGAAGCCATGTTTCCTTTGAAAGAAGTAAGGAAGTCACAGGCAGGAACACTTGAGACTCAGCCATGGATGTCATGGTTATTCTTGTGTATTCAGATTCATGTTCTAATTTTTCAGTTCTTCTTTCTTAGCCTTACCCCTGAAATAGTCAGTACACCTTCATCTCCAGAAGAGGAGGATAAGTCAATATTTAATGCGGTTGTTCTTATTGATGATTCTGTGCCAACAACAAAAATTCAAATCAGATTAGCAGATGGGAGTCGTTTGATACAAAGATTCAATAGTACACACAGGTAAGCTCATTTGTGGTTTTTCACACAGGGTTTCTTATCTTTATAAAACTATGTGACATGCTGCTGGGGATTTTTTCTAGGTCATCTGCTGCTAAGATATTTTATACTCTGAAAAGAATAGGATCTGCACTTTTAATATAATAACATTGTTGACATCTATTTTATGCATAACTCACCTAAAGATTGTTTCTTTACAGAAAAGGTAAATAATTAGCTACACTCCAAGAGTAATGCTCGATTGTATCTATAATCCAAGATAAATCCATCCATTTAAATAACGTAAATTTTTAAAAATTACAGTACATTTAAATAAGGATTAGAATTGTATGATTTATATCACTAATTTTAACTAAAAGCTTACATGAAAATAACATTTTTGTATCACAAATTATTTTCACCTTGTTTCTTTCAGGATCCTGGATGTCCGGAACTTTATTATACAGTCCCGTCCTGAATTTGCGACTCTTGACTTTATTCTTGTGACTTCATTTCCAAATAAAGAGCTAACAGATGAAAGCCTGACACTACAAGAAGCAGATATTCTTAACACTGTGATACTTCAGCAACTAAAATAATACGGCTCCTATCCATGCAGTAGCATGTAGGGAAGATAATGTGCCATAATAATAAGGAAAATACTTATAGCATTAAGAAAACAAACTATTTTTTATTATTTATACAGATAAATTTTGGTTTTATTCTTATCCTGTCTTCCAGCCTTAGTATAGATGAATTTGGGCCAGGAGTAGATTTTGAGATAAATGTTTGAGTTTTTAGTTGCAGGGCTGGTTTATGTTGATAGCTTGTAAATATTCAGGCAAACCAATTTGTTACATGCTCTGGGTTAATGTAACAACATTTGTTTGCAGAGAAAATGAACAAAACCCCATTTTGATAAATGCATTTGGTAAAATTTGCACTAAAGTTTCTTGATGGTGCGTTGATCAACAGCTATCAAGAAATCCTCTGATCAAATTGAAATTTTTGCTGTGATTATATTGAAAAGTATCTGTATTCTGATTTTGAAATATGTTGATCGGATAATTTCCTTCTATTAAGATTGTATGCGTCCATCTGTACGTGTCCTTCCGTACGTGTCCTTTATACTTACTGATTTAGCTCTATTACTAGTGTCAAAAAATACAGTTTGGCCTTGTATTTTACAGAACTATGACCATCATAAACCAGAAACACAGACAGAAAGGTCAGCAGTTCTTGAGAAGATCTCTTAAATAGCACTTTAAAATAGAGTAATTACAGTCTCTCCCAGAGTCTGCCTTGATCACATTCATTTATTTATTCAACACATTTTTCTAAGGGACCCACTGTATATACTGGACACTGTTCTAAGTGTTCAACCCAGAATGTATTCTACTCCAGGGCAAAATGAGTGTACAACTTCAGAAATGTAAATTCTGTCAACCAGACTGGGCCTAAAGGATTACCAGCAAAAATATTTGCATTTCTGCCAAAGCCAGGTATTTCCTGAATGAGGTAGGCTATATCAGGAATGATAGAACGACTTTTTCTTCCTCCCAGATACCATTTCATCTTTGGTCAACACTCCTAGTTTGTTTTCTGTGGCTGCTGTAACAAATTACTACAAACTTAGTGGCTTAAAATAGTACAAATTTATTATTTTGTAATTCTATAGGTTGGAGGTCCAACATGGGTCTCACTAAGATAAATATTGACAAGGCTCTGGTCCTTTTGAGAGGCTCTAGAGGGGAATCATTTCCTTGTGTGTCCAGCTCCTAGGGGCCCCCTTCTCCCATCCTCCAAGCCAGTACTCTTCTCTGCCATTACATCTCTTTGACAACAGCCAGGAAAAGTTCTCTGCTTTTAAGGACTCGTGATTGGGCCCACCAGGTAATTCAGGATTATCTCCACATCACAAGGTCTGTAGCAACCTTGGCTGCATCTTTAAAGTCCCCTTTACTAGGCAAAGTGACATATCACAGATTCCCTCTGGAGGCTGCAGAGGTGAGTCTGTTCTTTGCCTCTTCCAAGGCTGTTAGCATCTCTTCACTGTAGCTGTATCTCTCCAATCTCTGCTTCTGTCTTGACATCTTTTACTACCAACTTTATTTCTCTTGCCTTCTTCTTAGAAGGATCCTTGTGATTATATTTGGTTTTCCTAGAATAATTACCAGAAAAATCTCATCTCTAAATACTTAATCACACTGGCAAAATCCTTTTCTTATTTACATAGGAAGCCATTACCATACCTACATTACCTAGGTATGGTAATGAGACCATGAATATTTTGGAGGTCATTCTGACTACCACAGTCCACACCTGCCCCAAGGATTCACATCGATTCTGCATAAAGCCACCCCATCTAGAAGTATCAACCAATTATAACATCAAAGTGCAACATCTTACCTGAAATTCACCAGCTCAAAAATCCTAAACCTCATTTAAATCATCTAAATCAAGTATAAGTGAGGGTCTTGGTATGATTCCTGGGACACCGTTTCTCTCCATCTGTGTAACTCTGAACTTAGAAAACCAGTTATCTGTTCCCAAATATAGATAGGACATTCCTTTTCAAACAAAGCGGAATGAGAAGAGGAGCCACGTGTGCCAAGATTTATATAGGAGCCACGCACACTCTATTACATGTCAAATCCTGGGAACTATTCTAGGCTTTTGATGTCCTCTCAGAGTCCTCTTCCCTTTTTCATGAAAGGTAGCACCTGTTTGCAGCTGAGTAGTTTTCTCAGCTTGTTTCTTACCTGTGGAATTGTGGGAAGTCCGGCCATCGTTGGTTTCATACCACCACCATCTTTTTCAATTTAGGGTAGCAGTGTGTGGCATAACATTCTCCAGAATTTCGTGGATCTTGTGTGCCTGTTGGGAGGATTCAGTTCTTTAGACTGGAGGCCCCTGCACAAAGCATTCCTAGGTAGTCCCATCTCTATTTTTGGCTTTTTCTGAGAAGGCTGAGAGGATCTATGAGTCCCACCCTTAATGCCTTCAAAGAACTTGTGGTGTGATGGAAAATTCAGGCCTTCCCCAGGTATTAACAGAGGGTTGTATGACTGTACCCTACTCTTGAGCTGGTTCCCTGACAGTGAATTCCTTAACTGTAATGTCTTCTGTCAGCTGGGTAAGCTAAGAACTTCCAAGTCATCGGGTCCTGTTTTCTTTATATTTAACAGTTCTTCACTCAATTTATCTATCTCCACTCACATTGTATTCTGACCAGCAAGAAGAGAGCAGGGCACACCTTGCACACTTTGCTTAGAAGTCGCTTCAACCAAATGTCTTAAATTTATCCCTTACAACTTCTGTTTCCACGTAACTGCAGACACCACTATATAACCACAGTCTCTTTTCCTTCACTTTCCAAAGCATGTTACTCATTTCCTACCAAGCCCTCTTAGCAGCCCCTTTAATGTCCTTTTTTCTTCTAACACTCTGTTTAGGACAATTTATATCATCTCCATGGCAATTTAGGTGCTCTCTACCATGCTCTTTACCTTCCTTCAGCCCTCACCAGCATTAACATCCATAAATCTGCTAACAGTGTTCAAAGCAATCCTGCCTCTTTCTGTCATGCTCCTAAAAATTCTTCCAGCCGTCTACCCACTGTCTCATTCCAAAGCTAAGCCCTCCTTTTCAGGTGTTCAGCAGCGCCCCACATCCAGGTATCTGGGAAAGTCTACTATGCCTGTTCACTGCCACTTAACTTGAATGTGCCAATAAGGAGATTTGGAATTCAGCTTTCTCTGGGAGCTCCATTTATTTCAAGGAGGTGACCTGTGGTCAAGGTTTTCCTACTGTCAAGTGCTATCAGAACTACCACAGGATAGAAGTGTTGGACCTCACCACCACAGAGAAACTGGTTCTCAGTGTCACAATGCAGAGTGAGAAGATTATTCCTAAATCTTAGAACAGGAAGCCATGCTCCTCTCCACCAGTCAACAACTTGGAGAATATATAAATAGCAGTTCAGAATGTTACCAGGAATAAACTACATTTTCATAGGAGCAAAACCATCTTCCTTAGGAAATACTCTATCGAAACAAATGAACATTTTAAATAAGAGGGCATTGCCCTATTTTGGATTAACAAAATGGGGTGAGGGGATTAACCAAACCCTGTAAAAGTGTTTGAAATGTTATGACTGTAGTTTCTTTTTATCATTTAGATGGAGTGCCCATAGATGCACGTACAAAAGCAACTGCCATTTTTGTATATGATAGTCTTCCAAAAGGTAGAGATTCACATTAGGAGGGATAATTAAACATTCAGAATAATACTTTCACATGTACTACACAGTGTTTTGCTTCATTGGAGTTGTTTTCCTGAATTCTTTTTTACTATTGCAGTCACCGTAACTTATAAAGTTTATAGTCATCCCCAAGGAATTATGTCACAATGGGCAGGTAGAGAGCCATGTGTGAGGTCAGTTGTTTTGCATGACATATGTAATCAAAAAATTTCAAGTGTCTGGTTTACCAATAAAGAATGTTTTCACTGAAAGTCATTGAAAATCCTTTTCAAAATTTCCTTAATTAGTTTTATTTGAGTGACTTAATGGATTATTGTAGAGCATGAATAACATTCCCTGTGGTTTAATTTCTTGTGGTGCATCTTTTTGATTGACAGAGAAGAACTGAATTGTAGCAATGTTTTCTCAATTTTCCGTTACTGTTTCTGTTTTCATTCCACCAAAATAAAGGTGCGAATTTTTCTTAACTTTTTGTCGCAGTGGATTTCTGAAAACCGTGTCACAACGTGTTGTTGATAAAGTAAGTCATTATTTTCCCCTTATAGAGTTTTTCCCTCTGATCAATGATACAAATTAATACATCTTATTTGTGTCCAATGTTGTAATAATGGCTAAGAAATACTTTCTGTAATCCTCTATACAGTTTTAAGGGAAAGGATCTTTTAACTCCAAGGAAATGATTTGTAAAAGTAGCCCCAGTGCATATGTGTGTGAGAGAGAATGTGTGTGTCCACAAGCACGGTTATTATGTTGGGATGGATAGCAATATAATCATATTTAAGACAGTGACTTTTCTTGCCTTAACCTGGGGAATAGAAGAGTATATAAAATGAGTGTATGTCCTTTGATTTTATGCCTTCATATTTCCCTTATCTACATAGTGTACCATTCATGTACTTTTTAGAACATTGTTAATTATAAAGTGTACCAGGTTGTAGTTTCCACATTTCACATCTTTCCCACTTCGGTCTTCATTTTTGTCTTTTTGGGAATAGCTTGTTTCTTCTAATGTAAACAGTTTTCATCATTTTTATCCTAGGACTGGGATTTGCAAAAAGTATAATTTTTAGTTTTCTATCAGAATCTGTGTTTGTTAAAAAGTAGCAACTATAAGTACTACAACTATTGAGAGCATCAGTAGGCTTGAGAGTGAAAGCATGAATGTAGTTGAGTACAAGCAGAGGTCCTGTTCCCACCAGCCTGGAGTTACCTAAGTCTGAGCTTCTGAGCATAGAAGGAAGGAGGATGGAGCAGCAGCTTTTAAAACGAAATGTTCAGGGGTGCCTGGGTGGCTCAGTGGTTGAGGGTCTGCCTTTGGCTCAGGGCATGATCTCGGGCTTCTGGGATTGAGTTCCACATCAGGCTCCCCACAGAGAGCCTGCTTCTTATTCTGCCTGTGTCTCTGCCTGTCTCTCTGTGTGTTTCCCATGAACAAATAAGTAAAATCTTTTTTTCAAAAAAAAAAAATGTTCATCCTCAGTATAATCAGTCAGATATAACATTCCCTGAGGTGAAGTTTATTTCATATTTTACTATATTAATAAATATTTCATATTTTACTATATTAATTACTATATTTATAAATATAAATTTAATATTTATATTAAATTTATTTAATATAAAATAGTAAAATAAATTTTACTATATTAATAAAATGTTTTGTTAATATAGTAAAATTTTATGCAAATCGATAGTTTACATATGCATATTATAAAATACATGATGACATGAAGGCTAGGTCTTCTTATCCCCTTGAAAACATTATAAAGGTCCATAATGTAAGTAGACGGTACTGTTCTGAAACATTGTGTACATGGTATGCTATGACAGCAAATGAATCTAACTTTATAGTCTTTAATTAAGCATATGTGTAATTCATTTGCAATAAGGACTTTGTGTCTTAGATAGTAACTACTCGGGTTGAACATTTATTGAGGGCTTACCAAGGGCAGGATCCTATTTTGATAGGCAGCATGTTACAGTCAGTGCCACTCTGACAGTTTGTCACCCTGACCTCAGTATAAGTGTGACTTGAGAGAGGACTTTTGTGAGGCCTCTATCTAAAAATCATGGTCTTGTCTCTTAGTCATATTACCCTGTTTACTAGCATTAGCAATACCTGATACTTTCTTGTTAATTTGTTTGGCTTTCGTCAACATCTTACATGGAGACAGTCTTTCCTGTTCCCCCTATCAAATGATAAAAGTAAAACTATATAGTAACAGCCTGATGTTCCTTATCCAAGGAAATCAGTCCATGGATTGGGGAAGTACAGTGCCTCATAAGCGCTGGAGCACTGATCCCAGGGGTTTGAGGCAAGAGCAAGCTTTATAGCTGGTAAAAGAGGCAACTTGGAAATGCATGGTCAGCTAGGAGGTGGAGGATTTTCTTACAAGGCTAATAGCCTATTTTCCAGGGTAGGGTAAGCTAGCTAAAGCTGAGTTGGAGGATTGTGATTGGTATGTGTTTCCTTGACAGGCATTCCCCATAAAAGCAAGCTTAGGTTTAAAATTGTGACAGACCAAGGCACTGGGACATCCTACATTTTGTGAATCCTAATATATGAGTTAAATTTAATATCCCATATTCTCAGAATGTGCATTTGTGAGAGCAGAAATTTTTCTTATACTGTATCCTTGGAAATTAGGACAGTGTCTTAAATGTAAGAGTCACTCATAAATGATTAATAAATGATAAATCAGTGGATTAAGAATGGGACCCTCTGAAAGTTGGAAGAATGCATGCATTAATGTTTTAAAATCAAGAGCTTCAGAAATACCAACAGAGTCGATACTAGTGAGAGAAAACATTTGTATACTTGTTTGGGTTTTAAAGGAAGGAGAAGACAAAAGTGTTCAGTAAGTGGCAGACTTGATTCATCTCCAGGAGTGGTAGCACCTATACCTATAAGTGAATGGTCCTGGTAGTTCCCATGGTAGAACTGGATAAAGAGAGCTAAAGAATGCCCTCCTGACAATATGAGAGATACCCAAAATTGTTTGAAGCCCAGCAGTAGGTGTTGTAATTCTGTAAGTTTAAGGATAAGGAAGGACTTTGCTCCAGAGACGTGGAAGAGACCCTTCAACCCATTATGTTCTATTCGGTTATTCAGAAAGGAATGCTGCTTTCTTGTCATGCGATCTGATGTTTAATATGATTTCTCTTATGGATTTTAACTTTATATCAGAGGTAAAATAGTACTAGCCTCATAGTAGCTATCATTTATTATATCACTTTCACATAATTTATTTAAACATTTTAGTTTCAGGCCAGCCCGGATGGCTCAGCAGTTTAGCGCTGCCTTCAGCCCAGGGCCTGATCCTGGAGACCCAGGGTGGAGTCCCATGGAGCCTGCTTCTCCCTCTGCCTGTGTCCTGCCTCTCTCTCTCTTTCTCTCTCTCTCTGTCTCTCATGAATAAATAAAATCTTTAAAAAAAAAAACATTTTAGTTTTACTAATGTTTTATTTCAGAATGTGGCACCTTAATGTTTTTGTTTTAGAGTGTTTTATTAACGTTTTATTTTGGAATGTGACACTTCATCATAATTTATTTAGCACTTTAATACTGATATCTCAAAGATGTGGAAGTTGATTTAATCAGTTAATTGAGAGTGTGCTAAAATATATGTAAACTCTTGTTAACTGAAAAGCAACAGAAAGTCATATGATACTAGAGATTTTATTTACACGTCCCTCGTGCCTTTGAAATGAAACTAGTTTGAGGAACTGTTGACTTTGGCTTGACTCTCAATTTGGCTGAACTTGCAAAGAAAATTCTCACTAGTCACTTTATATTGTTCTTGTTCTCTAAATTAACTCCCATTACCCAATCTTCCACGCAAGCAAAGAAAGGAGAAATGACCTGGAGTTACAGATTTCCAAATAACCTTTTAAACAGACAAGTATACCAGCAAACGTGTAGGAGTTTCAATGTTCCTGAAATTATTTTTCAGAGAGAAAATGTTTAAAATTCTCTTATTGTTGATATTCTTTAATAGCGCTTTTTTATGTATAATAAAATAGCTAGTACTTATTTAATTTGCATAGATTTTTTAACATATTGTAAATACAGATCTTAAGTATGTTTGACATTTAAAATGGCACTGGAGCTCATAGTTGTAAGTGATCAAGGGTTCTCTATGTGCAGCCCTTGAAATAAATGACTTTTTTTTTAAGGATTTTATTTATTTATTTATGAGAGGGAGTGAGAGGGAGAAGCAGGCTGCCCGTTGAGCAGAGAGCCCAATGTGGGGCTCAATCCCAGAACCCTGGGATCATGACCCAAACTAAACGCAGACACTTAACTGACTGAGCCACCCTGGTGCCCCGAAATAAGTGACTTTTAACATAGAATTGTATCCCTAGGCATCTTAATCATTTTGTTTTAGATGTAATAAAAATAGCAAAGAGGCTAGATTTGATTCCAAGATATGCACATGACTCAGTGAGTGTGTGGCATATATTCATTTGATCTAATCTCAGATGTGAAAGACCACTGGATGATTCACAAACTGTATGTCTTTTCTTTCTCCAAATTATTATTTTAAATAAGAGGATCTACCTTAAACTATTAGTGAAAAAATTATGAAAAATGTTTGCATTTTTAGAAGTTGTAATTTTATGATTTCAGTTTTTCACTGAAAAACTGCAATAAGTGCAGTAAGTCCCCTAATTCCACTTTTGGATGGTTCTCCAATCAAGGCTAGGACTTTTACTCAAACATTGCATGTAAGTGTATGCAAAAGCATATTTGATTATTTCCTTATCATTCTTCCTATTATAAACAATAGTGCTTAGTTTGACTCAGAGGAGCTACCAAAATATCTAAAAATCTTCATACTAAACGTGAAGATTGGGAATAGTGCTGATGTGTGTTTTCCAGTCAACACACAAACTTTCACTTCCTTTCTTATTTCTCCTCCCTTTCTCTTGTCAGGTTACCTTTTTTCTTTTTTTCTCCACATACTTGTAAATACTACTTCCCAAACTTTCTGACTTACTGGAAGCTTTCCTTGGAGGAATAAGTTCTCTATCTTCAGATGTTAAGGAGAAGAGTCGAGTGTTGGGAAGATGAGGGGGGCAAGCCTTCATGAGGACTGTGGGAGATAAGCAGAATCAATGTTTTCACCATCATCTTCATCGGGAAAATCACACTAAACAGAGATGAAGTCAGCGTCTCCTTCTTGGTGTGCTTCCATTTCCAATGTCCATCAGTGTCGGGCAACAAACATTGTCTTCATTTCTTACTAATTATCTACAGTGTAGGTACAGAGTTACCAGGACACTCATTTTATAGATCATTGATAAAAGATTAAGTTATTTTCTAAAAGATATTTAGCAAATGTGGCAAATATTCCCCACTTCAAGTAATTTTCAGCATGCTAAGTAATATCCTAAAAGATATTCAGCAAATATAGTAACTTCACCACCAAAACCATCCTCAGGTAAAATGTTAATCTATGATAATTTGGTAAATTTGGTGCTTATGTACCTTTCTGTGTGGAGTATTCAAATACAGTTAAAAGTTTTGTTATATCTTTCCTCAGTGTTTGCTGTCTCTCTAGCAATTTTGTTCATCAAGAATAATGCAGAGAAAGCGAAGTATTTGAAGGGAACTGACTTTCTATAGGAATATGTGGGGTTTTTATTAACTGGAGATACAAATATCAAATCCTTTTTTATATTGATCTAGCGGATGAATACCGGTGTTCTTACTAAACTCTAACCCAGAATATCTTGAAATCCAAAAAGTTGGTAATCTTAGAAATCTGAGAAGTTCTTCATATAGGCTTTTAAAAATCTTATATCATGGCAGGAGGGTGGGGAATGGGTGCTGTTAGGTGATGATCTTCAATGTAAGAAAATAATTGAGATTACTATAGCACCTATCATTGCCTGGAAGCAATTAACAATATCAAAAATGCTATTGTTGATTACAGTTTTAACTTTCACAAAATGCTTCCAATTTTACAAAACAACCCAGCATGGAAGATGGAAGAACTGCATTCCTACCCACCAATACATATGTCTGGAGGAGGAGCCGTGTGAGGTAGAAAAGTGAGTGAAGAAATTTTTTTTTTTTTTTTTAGAATTTTTTTTTCATATGTCATCGTCTGACAAGAAATATCTAAGGCCATGGGCCCCTTTGATCTCCACAATGATCAAAGTGCTGCTGTTAATAAAACAAAACGTTATAGTACCTTTGACAAGTTAATACTACATCAGTATGTGGGAATTTGGTTACTTATTATCTCCACCAGAGGGTGTATAGGCCCTGGGAAGGAATTTACATCATTCTGTCTCACCAAGCTGTTTTAAAAAAGTGAAGGAGAGTCTAAAATTTACTTGTTAAAATAAGAACTGGGGGTTACCCAGACATCAATATCATTTAGCACTGCTTTTCTGACCTGTAGTATATATAAGAAATATAAGCTAAATATAATTTGCATTTTCAGAAATGTAATAGTATTAAATGAAAACTATCAATAGTATCAAGTACTAGGCCTTGGGTTTTTTTAGTGTGATAGTGGCCAGATGTTTATCATTTTGTCATATGCCCACAGGCCGTTCTCCCTAGAAAGTATTTTAAATGCCCCAAATGTTTTAATTCCCTCAATAATGCATTTTTCATTTTGATGCACTGCCCTAAATGCTTTGTCTGTTTTGTTTTGTTTTGTTTTTTCTTTCACCCATATCATATTCCCTCTTGTTTTCCTTGGCTAAATTCTGATTACTCAAATTTCAATTCTTACAGTCACCAGTTCTTCCAGAGTTGTGTGTGCAACTTTATTATCACCAAGCCCACTAATGGAAAAAGAAGTGATAGAATTGTAAAAATTAAAATGGAGAGGATTGGCATAAGAGCTGGAGGTCCTACTCTGCTCATCATGCCTCCGCCACCAACTCGGCAAGTCTCGATTTTCTTATCTCCAAAACAAGATTAGAACACAGTCCTTCAGTTTTCAGTTCTGATTCTTTCCCCAAAATTAAGTGCCAACCAACATAACATGTCTAAAAATGGTGTGGTGGAGGTAAAGAGGTCAAATGATACAATTCAGTGGCAACCAATAAATAAATCCATAGGAAATATAACTTGCATTGTTCATCCTCTTCCTTTTGGTTGATTTTCTGGCACTATCTTCCTGGTAAAAGAATTTGAGAATTCTTATTAAAAGCATTTTTATTCTAGTAATATCTGTAGGATAACTGGTAAGGTATAGATTAGCAAATAGGTTAAAGATAATTTTACAGGTCAATACAATTTTCCTAATTGTTTAATAGCTTCTTTAAAAAAATTATGTTAGGGTCTAACTACAGATTTAATCAACAAAAACGATGGTGTCTTCATATAACAGTATTCGGTCATTTTTTTAATGTAGAATATTTAATGATGTGAAAAAATTCATGATAAGAACAAAGTCAAGTTAGAAAAAATTTACCATAGGACAACAGTTTACTTAGGAAAAGCAAAATGAGCAAACAAACAAGCTTTTCTAGCCCAAATTTTGGTCTCTAACATATTCCTCACTAAGGGTAGCCAGAACCCCTTCAAAAAATGTCTGATTCCAAATTTAGGAAAGGGAAACACAGGTGACTAAAAGGTTATCTTGTGACTAAAAGTAAAGGTGCTTTCAATTACCGATGGAGTCAAGAGCCAGCTGATGTGATTCCCACTGGCACCATATCAGCATCTAGATTTTGGTTAACCAAAAGACATTGGGTCTACAAAAATCCCCTAAATCTTTATGACAATCAAATGAGCTATTAAAACTTCTTGGTCACCATGTGAGGAAGCCATTACCTTTGAAAACTGGTAAGTAAAGGGAAGCATTTACCCTGCCTTTCCCAAGACCTTCATTTCTAGTAACCAGTAGCCCTAGCAATAAGTGAAAGCTGTACTTTACAGAAGAACACCAGCTAATAAATGTTGATGATATAGAAATATAAAATCACCATTTGAAGTCCCTAATGAAATTACCAACTCAGACGAGGATTATCAGCTGGTGTTAAAATTATCAAATGATTGATTGGGGGAAATGAATTTTCTATGTAGTTTGCCCAAGGCACATCAAAAAATACTGTGGGAAGGGGGATCCCTGGGTGGCTCAGCAGTTTAGCGCCTGCCTTCGGCCCAGAGCACAATCCTGGAGTCCCAGGATCGAGTCCTGGGATCGAGTCCCACATCGGGCTCCCTGCATGGAGCCTGCTTCTCCCTCTGCCCGTGTCTCTGCCTCTCTCTCTCTCTCTCTCTCTCTCTCTCTCTCTCTCTCTCCTTTCTGTCTCTCACGAATAAATAAATAAAATATTAAAAAAATATATTGTGGGAAGGGGGAAACCATAACCGCACAATGAAAAATAAGGCCATTATCACCCTAATTCATTGACCTAACTTAGCAACCCCAGTGGCGGAACAACCAGAAACTGTATCTCCTCGTGGGTTACCTGTGGTGTATACATATAACCCGTGATGTACTCTCAACTAAAATATTTGACTTGAATCCATCAAGCTTTTAGATGTAACTTCTACTTTATAGGAAAGATATAGAAGAATAAGTTAATAGTTGTCTGAAAAAGTAGTCAGACAAAGCCAGAAGATGAAAAGTTTTACAGGACAGATCCATGTCATGAAAAGAAGAGACTTTTCTAGATTAAAGGAGGAGTAAGGAATACAGCTATAGTGTGCACTGGGCTAGATCCTGATCTAGCTCTAAATGGTATTTTGAAGGAAACTTGTGAAATGTGGACTGGGAATATTGAAAATTATTATTAGTTTTGTGAAGTGTGACTAATATTTTTAGTTATGAAGAAAAAAATTAATGTATACTAAGGTATTCAAAAATGTTAATGCTCATTAATTATAAAAATGTTAATGGTTGTGGAATATTGGCTTTGGAGACAGGCCTGGGTTTGATACCTAATTTCACCATCAGCTGGTCAAGGCATGCAAACTCTATGCCTTAATTACCTCATTATGCTATACTTACCTTACAGGCAATGGGAATTAGATGAGATGAGATGATGCATAGTGTAACAACTATCAACTGCAATTTTCCCATTTACCTCCTGATGGTTGATCGATTTTTCTGTCCTAAATTAAAAAAAAAAAAAATCTCTTCTTTGTTCCTGTTTTAAGCTTTCACTTGATTTCATTCTGATTCCCACTCAAGATTCTTTTGTTCTCTCTGTGCTATGAGGACTCTGTGAAATTATCCTTTGTTATCTCTGTGCCATTGAGTACTCTGATTACATAACTACTCACTTCTCTTGGTCTGTTTGTCACTAAAGAATTTAACAATCCCTGCTACTGTGTCACTTGGTGACTGTTCATTTAGGACAATATCTTTTTTCTTACTGACTCTTCATAATCTCCTTCAGCTGTTTATCTCCTAAAATAATCCTGCCTGGTTTATTCTCATTCATTCATTCATTCTCTCCCCTTCTTACCCTTCCACTATTCTGTCTCTTTCTGTCTCATGAAAGATATGTAAGGGAGTACAGTTTTTCTCCTTCAGCATCCCTATGCTTCTCTTGTCTTCATGATTCCTTTATTTTGCTCCTCAGTGGAGTCTGAATTAAGTGGGCTTTGTGTAAACCCTTGAACTGCCTCTGTGTCCACTCTCCAATTCTCTCCCTTCGTTGGGTACTAACCTTTGTTACCCTCAAGAAGCAGCAGGATAAGGTCTTCCTTAACCTCTTCTTTCTCAAATAAATCCAAAATCCTCCTTGAGGTATCTAATTTTCAGATGTTTCAATTGCTGATGATTGTGATGAATCAATCTTGATTTACATATAACTGGCTTTTTTTTTTTCTTTTCCAGTAATGTATTAAACTCTCTCATTTGATTGCAGCTGCTCATCATCCTCTCCTACCTGTCGCTCATTCACACATAAGGAATTCTTTTCCATATTTCATCATTCTTATTCAGTTCCTGCAATTTCTGTGGAAAGAACAGAAACATTCTATTCTCTGGAGCAAATTCACCCAAGAAAACTGACTCTGATAAAGAACCCATGTTGAGAGATTAAATGAAAATGATGATATGCCAAAAGTCAGTAGTTCCTTTAAAATCTTCTACTTTTTTCTTTAGGGATCTGAACATATAGATCAATATATAGTTAGAGTCACTAATACATGGCAAACTGCGCTGTTTAGATCACAAGCCATCAGATATCCTCCCCACCCCCAGTGTAAGGTAGTAAGCTGTTCAGTGACTCCAGGGGCATCCATGTTATAGTCACTTCCCTGTGCCCTAACCATCACCCGTGGTGTCAGGTTTCAGCTTAATCCCTTGCTCTCCTGCTTTTCCTAAGTGGCCCTAGAAAAGAGACTCAGAGCTCTATTATCTTCATCTGTAAAATCAAAATGAAGCAAAGACACGTTTGTTAAACACCCCCTTCCAGAGAGAGAAAGAAAGAGAGAGCAAGAGACACATGTTAAGTACTTCTACCAGGAGTAGCCATGATTTCCCATCCTTCTGACTTCTACATGAGATTGGCTCTGACTTCTATGTCCTATGGAAGTCAAAAGCCCTTCCCAACATTTCCCCCATCTCTAACTTCCTTCTTCTAATTAATTTGATTTATGAACAGCCATACCACCACTCCTCATATGCGGTTCCTATTCTACATGACATTGACACAGATCTCAAACTTGGACACTTCCCATTGTTTCATCACCCACTCTACTCTCACCCAAAACCTAAGCCCAGCAAAAACAGAACCTGGAAGACAAGGCCTTTCTTTTGGCAGCCAACTTGAATAAAAGGAGATTGCAGAGGAAGACAAGAAATATTACAGCAATACAATAACTTCAGTAGACCACTCAGCAAGTCCTACCACTTCCATTCCTAGGGATTATTCTTTGGCCATCTTGTTCTGTGCTGCACCTTCAAGCTTATGCCATTGTGCCAACTTTATGTTCCCTATTAGGAAGTTAGTGCTCCCTAGGATTCCAAATTTTCTTTCCAAATAGAGCCAGTTCCCTCTTTTCTATCTCTAATCACAGACTTAGCCTCTTCACCAAACCAGTGATGTCCTCGGTAGAAAAGGACTTACCCTTTCCTATTCCATAGGATTATCTTCCTTAGAACTTGTAAATAGCATTTTCCCCATCCATTACATCATGGTTTGAGCTCTTAATGAAAGTTGTGTCTATAGTATCAGTTTTTTTAAATGCCATTTACCTAGAGATTATTGACCTAGTAATAGAGAACTACTTCAAAATAAAC
The DNA here is from genome assembly GCF_011100685.1 of Canis lupus familiaris. Taxonomy (NCBI): domain Eukaryota; kingdom Metazoa; phylum Chordata; class Mammalia; order Carnivora; family Canidae; genus Canis; species Canis lupus. The sequence goes on from NC_049250.1 coordinate 9,757,349, forward strand.
ATAAGAAGTAAAACACACACAGGTTCAAGGTTACATGCAAGTGCAGTTTGGTTTCAATGTTCCCAAATAGCTGTAGTGTAGCTTTGTTCCCAAAAAAAGGGAGAGAGAAAGACCTTGATAAATACTGTTCAAGGTCTACTCTTATCAGCAAATGGCCTTGATCTTGGCCATTTGGTCCAGAGTTGAACAGGCTATGTATATAACCTATTTGCTTATGTTGACTTTGGAAGCTTCATAGCTCTTTAGTGACAAAATGTTTGCCATTTCCAAGCTTTCTAAAATACATACAAATGCACACTTCACTTCTACTGGTATTTCTTTGTCCCAAGAGATATGGTTATGAGTTTAACTACCTTTTTGTATAAGCCTTTTATTTGTAAGCTTTGAAAAGTATACCATTTCAAGCTGAACAGAACAAGGAAAGAAAAATAATATCAATTCAAATAACATATCTCAATAAAACCAACTTTGGCTCCTCCTTTGAGAGATATTTTTTTAAACACTTATAGCACCTAATAGGTGTGGCCAGTATTGGATGAACCCACGGTGAACTGGAGGCTGAAGTAGGGAGAAAGTTCTTGCTATCTTTCTTTGAACTTCAGTTAAGCAACCAACAAAAATAGCATGTCCCATGGCTTCAGATGCTTGAACCAGTTTTTCAGTTAAGTTTTGGTAAATTAACACCATGGCAATGAGCTCATTGGGTTGCATGTTTAAAGTTGTCTATTTCTCAAATGTTCACATCTTATGTAGGTTTCTTCTATAGAAGCAATATGATATATAGACACAGCATGGCTTAGGGGAAAGAAATGAGAAATCCCATCTTTATTCCAACACTTACCAACAGTGGGACCTTAGGCAAATCACTTCACTCCTCTAAAGTATTAAACAAATGAGAAATGATTATGTATCATCTATTGATTTGAGGTCTTTCTTGCTTTGCTAACCTCTCCCTGCAAATTCTTTTTAGTTTTTCTAAAATGTATTTACATCTTAAGGGGTCCAATACTTCTTAAATAATTGGAATTCAATGAAAAATAAAGCTACTCTGTTGATAACTGTCATGATCATAGAGTCATCTGCCAAATCTTCTCTCAACATTTGACCATGATAATAACATGCTGATTTAGAAGCCTACTTATTTCTCCCCAAATACAAAATCAATGTAGACCAGTACTCCTGAAGATTCTCCCAACTTTGGGATGCTTTGATGTTTTCTTGAGGATTGTGATCAGAATGACAAGAGAGAAAACAAATACAGAGACAACATATTAGTCATTTGTATCCTTAAGTATTATTTGAATTTTTCTTTGGATGAGTTATCTTAGTACTATTTGGGCATATCTAAGCTCATAGATGGATGTAACCTGTTGTACACAGAAAGCAGGATTTCTGTGAGGGCAATGCTATTTCCAGCCTAGCATTTAATACCACAGCATCACTTCTGGCCAAACAAGTCATGGCCCACCCAGACTCAAGGGCAAGGGAATTGACCCCAACTCTCAAAGAGAAGAGGGTCACCTTTAGTCTGTCACAAGTTCATCTTCCAGAAACATCATTCTCAAACATTTTTACCCAAAATGACATTTCAGAAAGCCATGATGGATTTTATGAGTCACACAGGCAGGATTTGATCTAAGATACAGAGAAGTTCTTTCTTTGTTTTGGAGTTAAGTAAACTATAATGTAATATAATGTGTAATAATATTGCACAATGCAAATGCTCTAATTTAGGGATCCATTTTCCTTGTTAATGTGACTTCAGAAAATTCACACCCCAGGTTTGGATAAATTATTTCGTCAAAGTTGTGGGTGGTTGGATAGGGAGAAGAAATTATGCTTCCAAAAGGAATCAATATTTATGTTTGTATCCAACAGTAATACTAAATGTGAAAAATAATGTCTCAGGGTCTGGTAGTTGTGCTTTATCCACTTTAATAAACAACTAATGCATATTCTTATTTTTAGTCTAGTGTAGCATCTGAGAACATTGCCTTGATCAAGGCTTTGCAGATAAAATCAGCAGGCTACAAAACAACAACAACCAGTGCAAAACTGTTCCATCTTTTCAGAGCTACAGGTTACACAAACTTGATTTGTCAGCTTTGGAATCTAGCCACTGACAGAGGTAATTGTCCTGTGACCAGACCCTGTAGATGGGAGCTTCCCATCTATGGTGTACATGTGCAGGTATGCATGAATAAGTGACTGGAGTGCAGAGACAGTCAGGGTTTGGCAAGCTGGTTGGGGGTTGGGACAACTAGAGCCCCCCAATACCATCCCTGCTCCTGACCAATGACCTCCAGCTTCAAGCAGGCCCTTCCAGTTATGCCCATGTGCCTAAAATAGAAAATTTTTCCTATGTGTACCATGTTAAGGGAAAAATTAAGAACCACCCACCTGGTAATAGCTATCATCAATTTTTTAAGCATCCAGGTTAGGAGGTCATCTAGTCTAGTATCTAGACAAATTTATCAACAAATGTATTTATTTTCTAACAACAGCAACGTTGTAGAACATTGGTCTCACCGGTTGTTTGTTTTTTTTTTTTGTAATTGTGGTAAAATATACATAACATAAAATTTACCATCTTACTCATTTTTAAGTGCACAGTTCAGTAGTGTTAAGTATATTTCTGTTTTTGGACAACCAATTTCCAGAACTCTTTTCATGTCACAAAACTAAAATTAGTACCCCTTAAACAACTTCCTATAGCCCCCTCCTCCCAGCCCCTAGCAACCACCATTCTCTTCTCTGCCTTTATGAATTTGACTACTCTAAGTGCCTCATGTGAGTGGGATTGTACAGCATCTGTCTTCTTGTGACTGGCTCATTTCACTTAGCATAATGTCCTCAAAGTTCATGTACGTTGTAGCATACTTCAGAATTTCCTTTCTTTTAAAAGTTGAGTGATATACCATTTTATGTGTCTACGGCAATTTATTCAACCCACCTATGTTTTATGCATATTTCTACTATTGAAACAAATTTACCTGATCTTCTGGAGCAAGATCTCGAGCCACTGCATTATGACTCATTGTCATTCATCCCTCTTAAGTAAATGCCTCTGCTCCTAAGTCAGCCACAATATTTGTTTTGGTAGGGGTTGCTTATTTGTTTGTTTTTGCTTTTGCCTTGGTAATGTTAATGGATGTTATCTAATAAAAATGGGGCAAAAATTATTAGAAGTCTAGTCCAGGCCAAATAACTTGAGTATGTATGACACTCAATGGAATATCTTTGTTGGTTGGATTCATTATAGGATTGTATTAGTGAGGACTCTTGGTTGCTAAGGCCTCAGGGGCATCTCACAGAATCTAAAGAGAATCCAAGGAGTAGAAAGGGAAGGACTTATCTGAGGTGCAAGAAAAGCTGGACCAGGAACTCAAATGGTGTCAAGACTTTCTCTCTTATATCTACTTTTCTCTTGTCTGCCAGCCTTATCCTTCTCTCTCTCTCTGTATCCTGGCCTTCTCCACATGGCAAAAAATACAAGCCTTCAGGACCTAATTTAACTCAACAACCTTCAGCACCTGATTGACTTTAGCAGCCTTCAAGGAGCTCAGCCTACCCAGAGCCCACTTCAGATGTGACCATGGGGATTATGAACACTGTGCCAGAGGGAGGATCCCAGGACCTGGAGAACACAGACAAGGGATTCTTCACAGAGAATGTGATCAAGGTCTTTTGAGGGGCTACAGACACATTGCCAGACACAGAATCCTTACAGCTCCTCCTACCCTGTGGGATTCTGTCTTTGTAGAGAAGGAGTGGCTGCTGGGTTTCCTCTTTTTCCAAATGGGGATATTTATTGCAGTTACCAAGCCTTGCTTTACCATGTTCTCAGCCAGAACATGGTGTAAGCAGAGCCACTCTGTGGTCTCATTTCCTCCTGGTTTCTCTGATGATATAGCTCCATGTGTCTGACTCCTCTGTCCTAATCTCCTTCCCCTGTCCTGCTTCCCCACTTCTGCTCACAGAGGGCTGGGACAGCAGGAAAAGTGGTGCTCAGCCCTGTCTTCCCTTACCTGTTTTGTCAAACCCAGCTGGTATGCCTCAGTTCTTTCTTTCTTCACCATCCAATCAATGGCTAGTGAGCTGAAATGTAGCTAGCTAGGTTTCCCAACATCCTTAGCCTGTGAATGCTGGTCTATAATGATCCAGCCCTGCTAGGACATCCAAATTTAATAGTCCATCTTCAGCATACTCCCATCTCACACCAGCTGTTACTAAACACCTTCTGCCTTTCCCTTCTCACCAACAGTAGCAGAAGCTCTTCAGGGCTTTGCATTGGGGGGCTTCAGGGTACAGATCATTCCTAGCCATGAGTCACCTAGCTTTCTGAAATCTCAGTTTCCTCATCTAGAAAAAAAGATAATAGTATAAACCTCATAGGGTGATCAAGAGGGTTAAGTGAGACAATTCATGGGAGCCCTCAGCACAGTGCCCAACCCATACTAAGTGTGCAATACATTTACTATTAGTAACAGTCTCAGTCTGAAATATTGGTGGAATTAGACACTAAACATCTCAATCTGATTTAATAAATCAAGAGGTCTGATCTATGAAAATCTCAACAAAATTCCTATGTCACTTTCCATTACTAAATGTCATTAATTACAATAACTTCTATGTGATTTATATATCCATTCCCCTGGATATATCCATGGGGTGGGGGATGGAGTGAAGGGTTGGAAAATCTTTGGAATTCTCATCCTGCTATAATTTGAAAAAGATGTATTCTGGGAGATGTGCCTCTGTGCCTTATGTAATGATCCTTATTAAGAAGTTGGACGTTGACCTCTGATTTCTTTTGTTCCTACATTTTCCAGCCTCACAGGTAAATCACAGAAGTGTTTTCTTTGCTGGCAATTGCATGGTTTTCAGGCCTGGTGGGGAGGCATAGCTGTACCCTAAAGTCAATAATGACTTGCAAAGATATGTTTACTTTGACTTTAGTTCTATTGGAATTCTGTAACCTTGGGCAGTTCTCAAATATATTTTTTCTGAAGGGCAAAGTCAAGAGGTTCCCAATCCCCTATCCTCTTCTTAGCAATATATATATATATTTTTTAATTATGATAGTCACAGAGAGAGAGAGAGAGAGAGAGAGAGGTAGAGACACAGGCAGAGGGAGAAGCAGGCTCCATGCACTGGGAGCCCGATGTGGGATTCAATCCCGGGTCTCCAGGATTGCGCCCTGGGCCAAAGGCAGGCGCCAAACCGCTGCGCCACCCAGGGATCCCCTCTTCTTAGCAATAGAGATAGGGGACCATCAGAAACAGGACAAAGCTACTATTCTTCAGGTTCTGAGAATTGCAACTTGTGGGACTTTAGGTGAGATTTTAGGTTCATCCTGTCAACATCTCTCTTTCCATCCAAGGCCCTTTGCCATGAGAGGGGAACTCTGGCAATGCTCTGCTTGGACAGCCATTTATAGTTTTGCCATTTTAGTTTTCCTTCAGTACCACTTCTCTGTGGATAATACACATCATAAATATATTACCTATTATGTAAACCAATACAGAAAGTTCTCATTTTATCCCAATAACATTCTAAAAGCTAGAGCATTAAGTAATTTTTGTAATAATAACCACAAGTTCTATAAGGCTTACTTAGTGCTATGCCATATTTTAAGTACTCACCAACTATTCATAACACTTCTCTGAGGTGGATGCTCTATTATACTCTTTTTAAAGGTAAGAAAATTGAGGCACAGAGAGATCAAAATTATGAGGCTAGAAAGTGGAAAAGCTGAGCAGTGAATGCAGATATCCTGGTTCTAGAATCAGACTTCTAGCCACTGTGTTAGCCCCTAAGATGGCCCCAGTGATCCCTGCCTTCTTGTATTCATGCCCTCGTGTGGGAGCTGGAAATTTGACTTGCTTCTAATAAATAGAACAGCAGGAGTGACCATATATTACTTCTGCGGTTAGGATATAAAAAAACCTATAGGGTCCATTTTGGACACTCCCTCTCGCTATCTCTTGGGTGACTCACCCTGGGGAAAGCCAGCTGCCATGGCATGAAGCAGCCCTGTGGAGAAGCCCAAGCAAGTAAACTGAGTACAAATTTCTAAGTCTGTCAACAGCTATGTGAGTGAGCTTGGCAGCAGATTCCTCAGCCCCAATCTGCCCTTGAGATGACTGCAGTCTCAGGAAAGACTTTGAGCCACACGTACCCAGGTGTGGACTCCTGGCTCACAGAAATGGTGAATTAATATTTGTTGTTTTAAGCTACTAAGTTTGGGGGTAATTTGCTATATAGCAACAATGCAACTGCTAAACAATACTGCTCAGTCTTTTGTTTATTTTTTTATAATAAATTTATTTTTTATTGGTGTTCAATTGCCAACATACAGAATAACACCCAGTGCTCATCCTGTCAAGTGCCCCCCTCAGTGCCCGTCACCCTCACCCCCACCCCCCCCTCCTCCCCTTCTACCACCCCCAGTTCGCTTCCCAGAGTTAGGAGTCTTTATGTTCTGTCTCCCTTTCTGATATTTCCCACACATTTCTTCTCCCTTCCCTTATATTCCCTTTCACTATTATTTATATTCCCCAAATGAATGAGAACATACATGGTTTGTCCTTCTCCGATTGACTTATTTCACTCAACATAATACCCTCCAGTTCCATCCACGTCGAAGCAAATGGTGGGTACCTGTCATTTCTAATGCTGAGTAATATTCCATTGTATACATAGACCACATCTTCTTTATCCATTCATCTTTCGATGGACACCGAGGCTCCTTCCACAGTTTGGCTATTGTGGACATTGCTGCTATAAACATCGGGGTGCAGGTATCCCGGCGTTTCACTGCATCTGTATCTTTGGGGTAAATCCCCAACAGTGCAATTGCTGGGTCGTAGGGCAGGTCTATTTTTAACTCTTTGAGGAACCTCCACACAGTTTTCCAGAGTGGCTGCACCAGTTCACATACAAGATATTACATTGAGAATTTGCATTCTTTCTTTTTCTTTTTTTTTTTTAAAGAATTTGTATTTCTCAATAAAGCCAGTGGTTAGCGAGGGCACTTAGCTATTTGTGGTGCTTATGTTGATGGTTTACTCCAAGCAAGTTTTTTATTCCTGTTTAAGCAGAATTATTTCTGTAAAAATTTCATGATTGATTTTTTTGAAACTTATCAAATACTTTTTGAAATTCTAAATTTATTCACTGCTTCATATAATTCCTCTCTCAAGGAAATCCATTTTGTCATGTCAATCCACCTCACTAGAATTCTGCAGACAACTTTTGGTTAATGAGGAGTGATCACTCTATATAGTACAGGCTCCATGAGCTTGAGCAGTATGGAGAATCACCCATAGGTGATGACCCAGCCTACCTTCTCCACCTGACACTTTCAGTGTCTTTTTTTAACTTTTTTTTCTTTTTTCTTTTTCTTCTTCATCCCTGTGTGTGAAGTGTGAATGCATCTGTGTGTGTCTGTGTACAGGAAATCTATTTGTAATCTTCTCAGCTAGCACAATGAACACATTCTGACCAGAAACTTTCCCCTACATTCCTACAAAATGATCAAATTATTTTCATTCAGGTTTATTAAGGTTTTTTATATTTATCAATTCAGCTTAGAAGTGGTGAGATACTATAATATGGTTTTGTCCATCTAATTTGTACAAGTTACTCATGAATTTGAGCTAAGAACCTCTAACATATTTATCAGTAGAAGTCAAGGATGTATGTGATCAGTGAGTCATCAGCCTCTGTTTCTTCAATCTTTGCCCCATAATCATGAGACAGTCCCTCCTTTGACAATTTACCATCACAGCTTTGGGCATCCAGGAGGATCCCTCCACCATTTATAACATTTAGTAATCTGCAGTTATGCCAACTGATATTTGTGTACAGGAGTGAGGTGCTTACCTTTGAGCAGACACATGAACATCAGCCCAATATCAACATTTTAATGCTTTGTGGCAGATATATTTTACAGAGGAATCATATGTTGCAGTGCTATTTGTAAGTTTACATGATCTTAAAAACACAACTCTGAGTACCAAGGGGCTACTTAATCTGTTTGTTTTTGCTGTTCTCTTATTTCTCCTCAAAGTCCTTTGGCTTGGATCATTTTTAAAGTTTGCCATCTAGTCAGGAGATGTTTCATTATTTGAAAATGCTTTTTTTGGGGACCTGGGTGGCTCAGTGGTTGAGCGTCTACTTTTGGCTCAGCCCGTGATCCTGAGGTTCTGGGACTGAGTCCCACATTGGGTTCTCCACAGGAAGCCTGCTTTTCCCTCTGTCTATGTCTCTGCCTCTCTCTGTGTGTGTCTCTGATGAATAAATAAATAAAATCTTAAAAAAAAGAAAGAAAATATTTTTCTCTTTACATATAGATGTAAATGCTCTTTTTACATATAAGATGTAAAAGATTACTTAAATTGTGTGTTTGTGTGTGCGCGCATGTGTGTTGCCCCATATGGCATGGCTTTAGATTTTTATATTCTTACCCATCAGCTTTACCACTGCCCTTAAGTGACTTTAGATTCCAAAGCTGATTTATCAGGAGTGCCTGAGTAGCTCAGTCAGTTAGGCATTCAACTCTTGGTCTCAGCTCAGGTCTTGATCTCAAGGTCCCAATCTTAAGGTCATGAATTCATGCCCAGCATGGAGCCTACTTAAAGAAAAAAAAAAACTGATTTACCAAAGATAGAGTGATAGTTACATCATTTCACCAAGAGTAACCAAGGTGAATTCTTTCTAAACAACTAGTGACCCTGTATCTCCTGCCAAAATTCCAAACACCATGAGACAGCATTGGAAGACATCCAATGAGAGTTATTAGTTTAGAGCACTGAGGCCCAGGATTGCTTTGCAGGATTCATATGGCACATGATGGTTGATAAGGACAAAAAAAAAATTGATGAATAAGCAAAAAGCTTGTTTTGTAAGTGAGCAGTCAGATAGAAGAGGCAATCATCGTGTCCCTGAAACAGGGCCAGCCTGCAAAGAACATTTGTCTCCAGGCGTAACTGCAAGACCTTAGGAAGATAGCTTTATCCATCTGCTACTTGAAATCCTCTGATATAGGATGGGGTCTCTTTGCTCTGAAATCAGAAGTTACATATGAGGAGACGAAAAAAATGTTATTTTAAATCTACTCTTAGGTAAACATGTTGTTGGAGTTCTATCTTTCTGGGCTTCTGAAATGGTTGAACTCAACTCTTAACTATTTGAGGGCAGGATTGGGTCTTTTCATCTCCATAAATTACTGTTCCTGGCACCATGTCTGGGCAGTCTGAGCACTTAACAACTCTTAACTCTTTCATGAATGAAATATGGGTGGAGAAAAATGAGGAAGGAGCCACCAAAGATAAGCCTCACTTCATAATTTCACCTTGCCTTGTTCTCAAGTGCCAGGCTAAAAGCATGTTGGATTAGTCCAGGAGTTCCAAAGGGTCAATCTCATTGCAGGAATGCTATAGACTCTGGGTAGTTACAATATTTGTTATCATCAGCTGCTAACAGACCCACTGCCTGTATGTAAATACTGGGTACCTGGTGAGACTGAGATTTATTCTGTGGCTCTATTAGTCCTGCAATTATCTGCTTACCCACTGGGTAATAGGAGTGGGGAGAGGCCTCACTATGTGTAGATATTTATGCTATTTCTTTTACTTTTGGGTTGCAGTGAATGAAAGAATATGTTGACCACGAAGCAGAAAGGGTCAGGATCAGATCAAATCAAGCTGTTATTTATGTTCTCAGAGAGAGCTGAGTGCTAAATGGGGGAAGGGGCTGTTGCTGGTGGTTCTTAGCTTCTCCTTCCTCATCTTGAGCAATCAGCCAGTCTCAGGGTTGCACACCTCTTTCCTTCGAAAGCAATTGAGGAGATACTAGCCATTATAGGAATGTGCTCCTTGAGGGGGTTTCATTCCTACCCCTTGCCACAAACAACTGATTAAAGTATTCTGAGAGGAATTTTGGTAAATACAATTCTTTTCACTTTATTGCATGTCAGTGTTTTCCATTGGTCCTCATGGGTTGGCTATCAGAGCAGCTGCCCAGCTGATCCACCCTTTTACTTGACTTTGGTTCTGAGGGGAACTGGAGTGTAGCACAGAGGAGCAGTTTGAGAGCTGAGAAACAAAACCTCAGAACAGCATCTTGTGAAGTTGCCCTAAACTTTTGGAGAACAAAGTATGTACGGGACTATTTGGAATGAATTAGCATGTGAGACTGGCTGGAATTTAAGATAAGAAGTCTTTATGAAAGCAAATGTCAAAGGAGATTGGAAAGGAAGTACACAAGCAGGAAAACATAACAACAGAGATGCAGTTTCAGTATTAGGAAAGGCTGGGATAGGCCCATGTTTTGATGGCATACACATAATGACGCAGATTAATTTCTCACTGATGGAACACCCGGTGTGGGTCAGGCAGCCCTCGTCCATCTCATGCTAGCCTCCAACGCATGATCTGCAGTCACCATGGTGAGGGAAAAGACAAGTGGCCAGTCTTGAAGAAGTTTCCTAAAGGTCAAGCTGGGAGTGCTTACAGTGCTAGAGACCTCATCCAGTTAGCCTTCTGCTAACTAACGCAGTCATGTGGCTCCAACCTCACTACAAGAGAAGTCAAGATAGGTAGGCACCCATGTACCTAGGAGGAGAGCAATGAGATAGAATTTGAAGACCCATACCATTGTCTCTGCAGCAGTCCACCCTCTGTCCATCTCTAACAATTCCATTGTTCTTCTCATTCATAGAGCACTACCAACCCCTTCCCAAGGGAGATTCCCTAGAAGATGATCAGTCCCATTCCAGCTGAAAGTCTAGGGTCTCTGGCATAGACTACATCAAGTCAGAGATGCCTACTCTTGATCTGGACATCTATGGACTAAAAAGACACACACTGGACTAATGAACCAGGGTGAAGCAAGAGTGGAGTAAATGCAAGAAAACCCTCCCATTTAGAGTAGGAAAGAGTGGAAGACATATAGGGGTCACTGCTTAGCAACCATTCTGAAATTCCCATGTGAGACATGGAAAAGACCTACGATAAGGTGGGGAAGCTCCTTGGTTAGCGTTGGATAACTGTCTGAGGAGGAATCCCTTGGCCATTGTTATCTGATTGCCATGCGTGAAATGGGTACTGGGAAGTATGTTCTCATGGGTGGGGGAGGGGGTTGCCACAACCCTTTTGGATAGCTTCCTGTTCAAGGGGTTTAAGACAGGATAAAACTCTTCATGGAGCCTGTGTGTGATGGTGTTGGCATTTTGGGCCCTTAAGGCAAAAGTAAAAGTCATGGGGGTGAGAATTGAGGTGTCTTAATTACACCCCCACCATGCACATATTTGCACAGAAGGCTGGGTCAAGCTGATTCAGGAGCCCTGTACCCCACTCCATATCCCCAAGCCAAAGTTCCCAGCCATCTTCTTCCCAACCACTGCTCTGTATGCCCTGCCTTGTTCACTTGTCACATTGGCAGCACACAACTCTTTAACTTACTTCTTGCTTTCTCTCACTTTCCATGCTGGTATGGACTGAATTGTGTTCCCCGCCAAATTTGTATCGTGCAGCCCAGTTCCTCAGAATGTGACTGTGTTTGGATATACAACTTTAAGGAGATAATTAAGGCTAAATGAGGTCATATTGGTGGAGCCCTAATCCAACATGACCGATTCCTTATAAAAAGAGGAAGATACACCAGGGATATGATATGCATGCACAGAAAAAGACCGTGTGAGGACACAGGGTGAAGATGGTCATCTGCAAGCCAGGAAGAAAGATGTCTGAGATCATGGTGTTGGCAGGTTTGGTTCCTCCTTTGTGGTATTTTGTTATGGCAGGCCTTGAAAATGGATACACTGACCTGTCCAATTTTCTCACATTCTTCTTTACACACCGTTAGCCTTCTCCCACCACCTTCTCAGCACTAGTGACATTGCTGAATAAAAGTAAATAAAATGGATGAACTTTGAGATAAAATGAGAAATAACTTTCTGTCTCTTGCTTTCCTCAGCTATAAAATAAGTGAGTATCCATAACTTGGAGATTGTGATTCTAAACCACCTCCTATAAAAGCCTTTCCTTTGAAAGTGCCTAGATGACCTCTTCTGATGCTTCATATTCCATCTCCCATACACTTAAGACATCTGTTTTCAGTTTAAAATATGCACATTTCAACAGCATTTCCCCCCTCTTTCCTTTTGCACTGCAAAATTATTCAAAACAGAATGACCATGTGCTGTTATAGATTAAATTAGCTTTTGTTCGTTTCTCTAAGAATTTAAATCCCATTTATAACATAGTTTTTTCAATAAAGTATGTTCTGAGTCCCAAATATCCTATTCACAGTGCATGTTTGGAACACACGATTTATGAATTGCAACTATCTGAACACGGTTGAATTGAAAGAAGTTATATATCTCGATGCTATTTCTTTGGCAATAAGCTTTAATTATTATGAGACAAGCAGCCTGACCTAATTATAACATGAGCAGAAATCTTAAGAAGTGGCAGGCCCTAGAAAACTGTACAATGAATGGGTTACCGCATTGTGCTATGAGCAAAGGCCTGATTATCACCAAAAATCGGCCTAGACCCTCAGCAGGGTGAGAATTTCTGAAACTTCAATTAACAAAATATAAATATAAAGTATAAATATAAGGAATATGGTACATTATTGAATACTGAAGAGTTCTATTAGGTTTCCACCCAGCCTGTGCTCCACTTCCTATCTCTGACACCACTCGGAGGCCACCTTTCTGTCTCTGAGATCCATGGGCAGACTGCTCAGCTGTGCCCAGGCCTGAGACCCTCTCTGCCTCTGCTTTATCTTAGCAAATACTGAACCTGCCTTATCACGCAATCTGGGCCTGAGCTCAGGCCAGCTGTGTTCTCAATTCTGTGTGTAACTCTTTCCCAATATTTTAATAGAGTGAGAAATCAATAGAGAGAAGCAGAAAGGTCTGCTAGCAAAGCAACCAAATAAGGCATTTGCAACTTGTGAAGCCTGGACTAAGAAAAACAGGGACACCCCACCCACACACCGCCCAGAGAGCAAAGTGCCTCCACACACATTTACTTCGTTTATTCACTTCGCCACTGGCTTCAAACATTTGAGCTCCTACTATGTGTAAAACATCAGTCAGGAGCTTTGGTGAGCTATAGAGGAGAATAAAATAGTGCCCTTCTGGGGTGGCATTCCCTGGAATCACTCCAAAGAAGTGATGAAGTAAAGGCACGAAGGTCCAGATTTCTGAGAAACTGACTGCTGAGTCCGCCTGATTGTCCTGTGTCCTTGCCCGACCCCCCAGGACACCTGCCCTCCCTCCTCGGGGACGGCCTTCCACAGATGCACGTGACTTAGAGCACCAAAAAAACTGGACCTTCCCCCTGACCATATTCTCACCAACCCACCCCAAGTAAACTCCTGAAGAAAAATAGTTTCCTGTGCAGATTTCCCCACATGTATATATTTTTATGCTTAAAAAAATATTTCTGTTTCCAGGGGAGTTTAAGTGAATTTCACTTTTTTTTCCTGACAGAAAAGTAAAACAAGATTATGTATGGATGTAGTGCTAGTGGGAAGAGAATCAATAACTCTCAATGACTGCCTGGTTCCCGCATCCCTTTCTCCCCCCAAAGGTCAGAGGAACCAGATATCAAACGCCAAAATTGGGAACTTATAAAGGAAGATAATTATAGGGGCGCCTGGGTGGATGAGTGGGTTAAGCATCTGCCTTCCGCCCAGGTCATGATCCCAGGGTCCTGGGATCGAGCTCCTTGCTCAGTGGGGAACCTGCTTCTCCCTCTCCCTCTGCTCCTCCCCTGTTAATGCTCTCTCTCAAGTAAATAAGTAAACTCTTTTTTAAAAAAGGAAAATAATTAGAAATGAAAACCCTACTCAAATCACTGTTCAAGGCAGCTTTCTTGGGAAAGGTAAACGCAGCAAAGTGAACAATTGGTGGATCTGGATGAAAGTGGAGGTTGTTCACTCTGTTCTCTAACCTTTTTCTTAGCGTTTGAAATTCTGCAGAATAGCACATCAGGGAGGGGATCATGCTTTCTCCTCTAAGCTCTCCCTTCTCTTGGAAACTTGCTCACACAAACTTTCATTCTTAAAATTGTCCTTCTTTTGATCCATGATAAATTGGCTCCAGAGCTACCAAGTGGTGCATCTATATTCCAATTAACTTAACAGCAGATTGTTGCATAACTTTCACTGGGAAGTGGTTCTTTTGTAAATGGGGTTGAGGATACCAGACATTGTTGGTATATACCTTTTTCAAATAAAGGTGAGAATTATTTTTTTTAAGATTTTATTTATTTATTCATGAGAGACACAGAGAGGCAGAGACACAGGCAGAGTGAGAAGCAGGCTTCCTTTGGGGAGCCCGATGTGGGACTTGATCCCAGACCCCGGGATCATGACCTGAGACAAAGGCAGACACTCAACCACTGAGCCACCCAGGCATCCCTAAAGGTGGGAATTTTGTAAAAATATAGTAATGTTAAAGTTTATGAATATTTTAAATTTTTCTATTTTTGTTCATGGATATCCCTATAGATAAAGAAATGGACCTCATGGAATCTATGAAACCTAATCCATCTAGTTTGGAGAGCAGGGTCCATAATATTAAGTGTATACTGGTTAATTCAATGACTACAGCATTTGCTGTGCAAACAGAAGATTTCCAGACCTTGGGCCTGCCCTATAATTTGCTGTGCTACTTATTTAACAAAATCATTCTCTTTTACCAGATGCCAGTTTGTCGCTAAAGTGAGAGCATAGACTAGAAGAATCAGAGCAGTTTTGATGCTCCATGAAACATCAATGCTGTTGTCTTGGTGTCCCTTTCTATGCCTAAGCCTCTAACTGGGATAAGTCAAGATGATGTGGAGAAGGGACTGGTGAGTATGATACTGGCATTCAACTACCTACTAAATGAAATGAAGGCTGAAGGCTGAAGTCTTAATCCCAACCACCTTAAAAATGTCTAAAACTGATCTTAGGAGGAACAGCCTGAAGTACCACAGTGAATAAGTCCAAGCTACTGGGGAGGCAAAGGAATGCCTTCCAGTGTGGAGGAGAGCATAATTCAATATAGCAACATTGTTATGTGATTACACAGTAGCACCTCACAGGCTCACAGCTGAAGTCACTGCAAGGTGGGGTCCCAAGTATCCTGGTAACCCCGGACCAGCTGAGCATGGCCAGGTGATACTCCCGAAAGGTGGAGATTTTAGGACAGAAGTGACAACATGGATTTTGTTTACTGTGGCCTACCTTCAATGACCTGAGTTTAAAAAGACAGCCTGTCACTTGGACTTGACATAAGGTGAAAAACGCTGGCTCTGGAGTGGTAACAACTTGGATTCCAATGCTCTGCCATTTGCCAGCACTGTAACCTTGGGTCAGTGACTTAACCTTTCTCTCCTCTGTCATGTAGGGCTAATAGTAACAAGCACCTCACAGGACTGTTCTGAGGATCAAATGAGATTGTGCAAGTAGTGTTCAAGTTTGAATCTGGACTGCAGTAACCCTGAATACATTTAGCTACTAATATATCTCTTTTAGGCTTTACAACTTAATACATATTTGAAACTTTGCAACCACAGGGTCTGTTGCAAGTACTTTAGCTCTGCACCTGCATTGCAAGAGCAGCCCAAACAGGAACACAGATGGGCTGGGGCCCATGGTGCAGTAAAACTTCACTTGTGGACATGGAAATCTGAATTTCATGTAATTTTCATATGTCACAAAGTATTCTTTTGATTTTCTCACAACCACTTAAAGATGTAAAAAACCATTCTTAGCTTTCAACCCATTAAAAAAAAAAAACAACAGGTGGAGAGGCACTTTTGGCCTGCAGTTGTATCAATTGCCGACCCTTGCTCTATCAGAATAAAGGTGCAGTAATATGTATAAGACCCATCCACAATGCTTAGGGAACCACAATTAAAAATTTAGTTTAAAACAATTTGGTATAAAATGGAATTTTGTTCATCGTGCACCATATCCAAATAACTTTGATTTTCTTAGTATATAAAATAGCCTACATAAGAGATAATTCCACGGTAATATTAAATAGCAAGATTAAGAATCTTCAATGACCTTTATGAAACATGGAGGAGATTTTTGAGTGAATGGATATTTTAATTTTTCTAAGAGATGAATAATGAACAAAATTGTTGCAACTGTCACTAGGTGAATGCTTTAAACATTCTGAATATTTAAGAATTTAAAATATACACATTTATATTTTTATTTCTGAAATGTGAATCATTTCAAAATTATCAAATGTTACAATATTTTCTTAGTATTTGTATACAAGGAAAAAGGAAAAGATAATTTACATATAAATACATACATAAGAGGTTCCTGGTGGCTCAGTCAACAGTTGGACTCTTGATTTCAGCTCAGGTTGTGATCTCGGGGTCATGAGATCAAGCCCCGTGTGAGGCTCCACACTGGGTGTGGAGACTGCTTGAGATTCTTTCTTTCCTTTTCCCTCTACTCTTCCTCCCCACCCGCAATGTGTGCTTGCTCTGTCCCTCTCTCTCTCTCTCTCTCTCTCTCAAAAAAAAAAAAAATATATATATATATACATACAGAAATATCAATAAAAATAGTATAGCTGATAACTCCAATGTTTAAAATATTTTACCAAAGCACTGTTATGCATAGTGGTTAAACACTACTATATAGCCTTCAATTATATTTCCTTCATCTACAAGTCATTTAAAGATAAAAAGTATTTAAATAAGGCAATTCTAGCTCCATTTAACAAACTCTTTGTATGTTTCATATCCAAGGCTTTCAAATGGTCATTTTCATTTTAAAAGATATCACACAAGAGCTATGTTCTCTTTATTGATGCATGTTTCGTAGTACCAGAAAAAAACCGCATTGTCTGAAAAAAATCTTCTCATTAATATAGAATCTTATGAAAATATAGGTAAGATAGTTGCAACCTGATGTAGACATTAGAGTTTCCAGCAAAAATACATTAAAGGATAAAGAGAATATATTAAAACCATCTTTAATATTTTCAGAACATAAATGTCACCATTTGAAAAGCCCTAAATACCACATATAGGGAAAGCTGAAAAACATTTTCTTTTTATTAAAAAGCATGATAAAAATCATTTAAAACATCCTTTATAATATATATCTACATTTGACTGGTAGGGAGTATGTTGGGCGTGGGCTTGGTTGTACTAGTAGCACATTCCCAAGTGTTAAGAGAGTCACTGACTTCTGGGTGTGCCTACCCACTCCTTTTCCTTTGAAAGGGCTAATAGTGCTCTAAGCTTCCTGCCTTCTTTAGAGAGACATGAAACTGTCACAGGTGCTGGACAATAAGAGGGCTATGTTCTAAAAAAGAAAAAAAAAGATATATCTATTCAAAAAAAACTCATATGGTTTCACTAAAACGTGAATTTTTACCTTTTTCATAATTAATGGGTGGTTTTTATAAAAATAAAGCTGTTTCCTTAGGAAAAAAAATAAAAACTTTTGCCAATCAGAATATCTTCACTGTGGGGAAAAAAAAAACAAAGAATTTTTCCTCTGAAAATAATGAACTTCGCTGCCTGGTTAGATGAACATTCATGGACTTATTCAAATGAAAAGAAATTATTGTGCTTCTAGAATCTAGGTTTTTTTCACTAGCACAGTCTGAGATAGCATCTGGAAACAGTCACCAAAATGTTAAGATTCAGAAGCAAGCATCCATGTGTAGAGCTGGACCCCTGGTAACTCAGTGCCACCACCACCAAAGGCCACTGTCCAAAGGGACAGATACATGATGGTGTTCTGCAGACTGGTAACATCATCTCATGTCCTCTGCTTCCAATTATATGTTCACAAATGTTTGAATTTATATTTAAACTCGATATCATTTAATGGTGGTAAAATGCCTAAGCCTGCACGGGACTGGTCCAAAGGGGGACATTTGACTTGGCTCTCTACAAGCTCTAGTTCAAAATAGGAAAGCATCAGAATCAAAAACTGCTTGATTTCCTGGACAGCAAATAATCTTCCAGGACACATTGTCGCTCCTGACCCAAAAGGCATGTAGTAATACTTTAACTTGATTCCGTTACTATAGAAGGTGGTCTTTGTCTTCCCATTTTCATCAAGATACCGATCATATTTAAAAGTCTGCAATAAAAATACAAAGAAAACAAATCTATAAGCTAGTTTTAAAATGAATTTATCTGTTTCTTGATCTGGATGCTCCAAAGAGTAATTTTCTTTTTTAATCCAATCTATTGGTAATTTAGAAAATTCCCCACCTTGACTCAGAAGATAATAAGGAAATAGGAACTTGACAAGAATGGATGGGAACAGAAAATGCTTTATAATACCTTCCATCCTGCCTGGGTGACTAGTTCCTCCATTAGGCAGAACAAGAAGGAAGAGTTCAGATTAGAAACTGGAAGAGTCAGTATATTAGCCACTAATTTCCTGGATTTGGGAGCAGGCAGTTGTTAAGGAAAAAGAAAGGCTGCAGCTTTATTATCATGATTGTAAACATAATTTAGCAGAGATGATATGAAGACAAGTATCACGAATTTTCAAATTCAGGCCATCATCCAGGCTTTCCAAAATACATGAATATTGGACATTATTAAGAAGACAATGCTTATGGCTTCAATAGGTTAAATCAGTTCTGCAATGGTATATTTCCTCTGTATTTTGCCTAAAGATTGATGGATTGATTTATTAGAGAGAGAAAGTGCATTGTGGGGAAAGGGACAGAGGAAGAAAGAGAGACATAATCTTAAACGGACTTCCGGCAAAGCACAGCACCCAACCCATGGGGCTTGATCTCATGACCCATGAGGTCAGGAACTGAGCCAAAACCAAGAGCCCAACATCTAACCAACTGAGCCACTCAGGCGCACCCTGGTAAATTTCCTCTTTATTTCCATCTGGGTAGACATCATCTGGATATTGAACTTTGATGAAAAGTCACTTACCAAAGGGTCTGGGTAGATTTCTGGATCTAAATGCACTAACTGCGGATAAAAAGCTATGATGTCATCTTTGCGGATGTTATAGGAACTGTCCTGGAGGTGCAAAGTAAAATCCTCTGTAGCAGTCCGGATGTTCAGGGAGGCACTGGAAAGCCTCAGAGACTCCTTGATGAGGCTATCTAGATATTTTTAAAGGAAGAAACAGGAGGAAGGAGGAAAGGAAGAACAAATCAAGTATTTAAAGGCTTCATAATATGGAATCTGAAATACTACTAGCAGCCTATAACACAAGCTGGATAAACTAGGGGAAGCTGGCCCGATAAAACTTCCCCCAATATTTTTTATTGCCGCTATGATGTAATCAATGATTCAGTTGTGTCTGAAGTAGCTTTTAATCTGATAATCCGAGTTTATAATAATCATTTGGTAAAGATATAATCTTTTGGTCATCAACGGCAACTAGACTTTTAAAATTTTATGGAGGGATCCCTGGGTGGCGCAGCGGTTTGGCGCCTGCCTTTGGCCCAGGGCGCGATCCTGGAGACCCGGGATCGAGTCCCACATCAGGCTCCCGGTGCATGGAGCCTGCTTCTCCCTCTGCCTGTGTCTCTGCCTCTCTCTCTCTCTCTGTAACTATCATAAATAAATAAAAATTAAAAAAAAAATTTAAAATTTTATGGAAAAATAATCTTATTTCTGCGTGACACTGGACATCTAATATAATTAGAAAAATCAGTAAATCACTTTTATGTGAATTATTCAAAGTTTATTACTTGTGAGATTTAATATACTGATAACATTTTCATATAGAAATATTTTTCCAGATGTTTAATGCCGCTTCAGTTCAGTGTTTCCAAGAACCCATTTTTATAATTACACTAACTGATGTTGTATGATAATGCCCTGGTGCCTGGTAAAGATATAAAGGGACAAAAAGAATCACCCTGCAAATAGCTAAAATAGGCAAATCCAATAAGCAGGTCTAGCCTGACCTTCTGGCCCCTGTCCTTTTAACTATCATGTTTTAGGTGTTCATCATGTGATTGTGTGTAAAATCATAGCAAGTTAGCCCTTTATTTTACAAATGAGAACAGCAAGTCCCCCCCCCCCGCCCCAAATGAAGTGATGTGTTTGGGGTCACCCATGGCAGGCAGAACCCAACATAGAACCTATGCTTCTTGCCTCATGATCCTTTCCAGTAAGACCTGCTACCCCTAACAACACATACTGGGTTTTTTCCTCAAGAGAAAAATAACAAAAACAAAAAGAATACTCTTTATCACTATAAAAATAAAGTACTTTTATATTTCTATAAAACACAGAGAAGCAGAAATAAGAAATGTAAAATAGCCTTCAATCCCATCACTCAACCCAGGCAGCTAATTGTAGTTTCTTTCTTTTTTTTTTTAAGATTTTATTTATTTATTCATGAGAGACAGAGAGAGAGAGACAGAGAGAGAGAGAGAGAGAGAGGCAGAGACACAGGCAGAGGGAGAAGCAGGCTCCACACAGGGAGCCCAACGTGGGACTCGATCCTGTGTTTCCAGGGTCACGCCCTGAGCTGAAGTTAGCGCTAAACCGCTGAGCCACTCGAGCTGCCCAAATTGTGGTTTCTTGATGGAACTTTTTCCTCCTTTATTTCATGAAAATGAGTAATATGCTCCCATTAATCATAACATTAGTAGTAAGAGTAATAAGAAATGAGATAGAGTAAGACAGGGCAGAGAAGCATTTGAGAATGTAGGGTCAGGAGTCCCACATTAACCCTGAATCTCATTCCACCATTCCAGCCCAGGTACAAACTTCACTTTTCAATGTCAATTTCCTGACCTATTCTATAGAAACTTGGCCCCAGTCATAGGATTGCTGTGAGGATCAAACAGGACAACACATATGAAATACTTAGCTTAATGCTACCAGTAAGTGCATAATATAGATTGACGATTACTACTTGTGAGACACAGTAAATGAAATGGAACATAGTAAGCATACCTAGCACTGGCATGTCATTCAGTTGCATTTGATTCAGACAAATAGGACTGCCATCAAGGCTGATTTTTTGGCCAGCATTCTCTAGTGTTTTATTCACTTCTTCAGTAGCTGCTTTCATTGCTTCAGGGCTCCTAACAAAGTGGAGAAAAGAAAAGATATATATATATATATATATATATATATAAATCATAGCGAGTTAGCCCTTGAAAAGAAAAGAATATATATATATATATATATATATATATATATATATATAATGTTTTCTATATCAAAAGATCTGCAAACAGATAGAAGTTTTCCTATCCTTTTAACTAGGGGTCAAGATACCAGAGAAGATGGGGAAAAGGACATTCCCCAATCACCTTTTACCGTGTTTTGTAATTGTGTTTAAGTCCTTGGATATTAGTGAGAATTGTTGCCTTCAAAGGCTTTGCAACACAAAAGTAAAACTTTGGCCATACTTTTATAAATAAATGTTTCTAATAAGGATTAAACGTCAAATTTGACATGTACATAGCAGTTGAAAAAGAAAATTGCATGTACGTAAAGTATCACCTAAATTGCAAATGGTATCAAATTTACTCTTAAAATCCCATGATTTCAGGTAGAACAACAGCTTTTCCATTCATATTATAATTTCCTATTCTAACACTTTAACTTGTAAAATGAATGCTACTTCGTTTTAGTACATGGACATTTACTGGATCCTTAGTGCCATGGGAACGGATCTATATAACATGATTGCAGTAAATTCTCAGAAATGTTTGACTGATAAGTATCTGTCTGATTGTCATAAAATGGCTACTGTTACCCCTATAATATTACATTGATGTTGTAACCTTACTGTAAATATATGAATTTATTCTAGATGGAGGTCTTTCAAGTAAAGACTTTGGAAGACATTTAACATTTGAGATAGATTAGTAATGGGTTTTTATATCTGAAATTGTTAATACAGTTTTTTTGAGACAGAGAGAGAGAGCGCGTGCACGCATGGACATGTGCATGGGATGGGAGGGGCAGAGGAAGAGAGAATCTTGAGTAGGCTTCATGCCCAGGGCAGAGCCTGATGTGATCTCACAACCCTGAGATCATGACCTGAGCTGAAATCAAGAGTTGGACGCTTAACCAACTGGGTCATCCAGGTGCCCTTAAGTATTTTTTATATTAAAGACATATGGTTACCAGCTATCAGTGGAAATTTGGCATTCCCAATGCTACAAAACAGTAATTTTGTGTCCATGTGACACTAAACACCTAATTTAACTGGAATAATTAAACCATTTGAATGTCCAATTTCCAACAGACTAACAGTTTTAAACAAAATCATGTAAAGTATATGTTACATATAGTGTTTTTGTTACATACATTTTAAAGGCGAAATCTAGCTAAAGCCCATCAATAATAATCAATATTAATAGGATTGGTCCATAGGTATCATAGTTGATCAAATAAACACTAAAACAGAAGTTACTAATGCAGTGGAAACAAACTGTTAATGCACAAAGGACTAAGGCATAGACTCCGACCTCTCACTGTCCACAAGTCAGAATCACTTAAATACATTTTTATGATTATGAAGACAGAATTCATCAACATAAGTAGGCATCATGAGGAACAGCCTGGGGTTGAAAGCAAGGGTTCTGGGCCCAGGCAGCCTGAACTGACCCTCTGCAGTGCATCCTTCCCCCTGGAAAGTTCTCTGCTTCCACAAGATGTGTGTACTAGTCATAGTTGTTTATGCTTTTGTGAGGATTGGAAGAGCTGATACGTATTAAACACTTATAAAGTCAATGTCACACTCTTGATTGATAGCATGAGAAAGTACCATGCCTCTATTTTTTTTGTTAAAATAGTAGCTTTTCTACTTTCCATTAAAATAAAAAAATAAATGGATAAATTGCTAGTTACCTAATCATTTGAAATAAGCTCCAGAAGGTCGCTGGAATAGTGTTTGCTTGTGATGCCCAGAGGATAGCGAGGTGCGTCTTAGCCTTATCCATGTCATCTAAGGTGGAAAGCATGTCATTCAGAAACCTGACCAGTTCCGAGATGTGGTCTCTCTTTCCAAGGTTCTCATGCCTCAAGCCCTCTGCCAGCTTTTCCCTAGCGTGGTGTGCCGTCTTGAACACATGAATGGGGAGGCCTGCTACCAGAGCAGGAAAGATTTTGTCAAATTCCTTGAAGTGGTCAAGGTTATTCAGAATAAGTCCTTTTTGTGCATCTTGCCCTGTAAGATCTTTGCCAAAGAGAGTTAAATACCCAGCTTCAAACATCACTCGGTAACAGAAGGAATACATCCCTTCCGTCACCCAGGCAGGAGTCTTTGATTTAGATACCAGGGGACATCTCATGACAAGTTGGAGGTTTTCCATCATGGCTTCTGTGAGGGAATTCAAGGCATCGCCCTGCAGGGTTTTGATGAAAGTTTTATTTATATTTTCAGTGGTATTTCCATCACTTGGGTCAATGCTTCTGTGCCCAAATGCCTGAGAATACATGAAATGTGTGAAAAAAGAGATTAAACCTGATACAGTGCTAGAAAATGGCTGAAAAACAGATTATATACTTTCAGGATTCTCTACTTGTTAAAAGCAAGGCAGGAAAACCTACAATTTCATAGCAGTCTTCAAATTAAATGGCCAAATCCTACTCTTCCTGGAAGGCCAAGTTGAAATTCCAACTCTTCGGTGAAACTTCCCTCAACCACACAAATTGTCCATTTCTTACTTTTCTTATACTACTGCATCTATTGGCATGTTAATTTGATACTAATCCAAATTTGTCTTAACCACCATGTCTTCCATATTTTTTGTAGATGAACTTTAACCAGGCTTTCATCTACTTAGAGCCGAGACCATGTCTAATATTTCCTTGCAGAGACTCACTAAATATACAGTTGCTTACCAAAATAAACAATTTTGTGGCCTAGGTGTGGTAAAACAATTATTCAGTGATAAGTTTCTACCACATGTGCTCTGGGAGTTATGTAGATGTCACTGACATGAAGGAGTTTGTACCTATTTTACTGATGGGGTGCCATCTGGCTCAGTAAAATATTTCATTTTTATTGCACTCTAGGTGATTAAGAAATAACAAATCTATACCTATTTTGACTTTTGAAACAATTAGTACCAAGAGGTTATGTCTAATTGGATTTATCGTGTTTCTAAGGATCTCCATGGAAGGGTAACTCTATTCAACATCTCTATTTTTAACTCTAAGTACATCAAAATGCTAAGTAGACTGACATACTAAAAAGTAAAAAACAAGAAGAATGCTGTATAAATGAGAAACTGGTTACCTTTGCAGAAGTAGTAAAGTGAAACTTTTTCCAATCCAAGTATTTTCCATGGCACAACACTTTCTGGTATGACAAGGGATTTGTGATGAAGTGGACATAGTTTCCCATCAATCTGCAGGTAAAAACATGACCATATTTCCTTTGATTTGCTCTCAGGAACTCGAGAGGATTGGCACCAAATTTCAAAGCACATCCCAGGTATGGAATCAACCCATTCTCCAGCGGTGGTTCACCCATTTGTCTGTAAGACATAAACATATGATAGATATAGGAAATTATACATTTTTTTATTTATACCTTTTAAACTTTTTAAAACTTTTACTACTGACTTCAAACTTCAAAACTCTACAGTTATAGTTTTTTTGTTGATGGGGCCCTGCTCTTTTCCTAAAATAATGAATTATATTAACCTAGTATGTTGATCAAAATAATTGCTAAATCCATCCATCCATCCATGCATTCCACAAACACTTATTGAATGTCGGCTATGTGACCATCCCTTTTCCCAATGATGAGGATAAAAAGATCAAAAAAGCCAACAAGATTCTTCCTCTCAGTACATTCTAGTGTTTATATTTTTCCCAGCCATCATTTGCCTATCTCAAAATGTTTTGATTATTTAAAGATATAGAATACTGAATTGCAGGGAAGATGGCAAAATTGAAGTTTTCAAAATCTTCATAGTTTAAAGAATGTTTAAAAGATTTTATTTATCTGTTTGAGAGAGAGTGAGAGAGAGCATGGTTGGGGAGGGTGGTAGGCTCCCTACTGAGCAAGGAGCCTGCTGTGGGGCTGGATCCCATGACCCCAGGATCACAACCTGAGCTGAAGGCAGGCGCCTAACCACCACCCAGGTGCCCCAGTTTAATGCTATTATTATTCTATAATGATAGTTGAAGATAAGAAGAATCTCATTTGAGAAATTAGCTTAGTATAAAATGAAATTAAGTAAAGTAAGTATTGATAGGATCAACTGTGATTCAGCATTCATGCTACCTGTTGTCTCTTTTTTATTGAAGTATAGTTGACACACAGTCCTTCATGCTATTTTAAATGTTTTTATTGAATAACATAAGCGTTAATTTTTCAACATAAACTCCTTCCCTCTTGACAGAACTACTTAGCATAAAATAATTAGTTTCACTTTATTAGTTCAATGATAAGTAAGGTTAACTATAACTAGAAATTACCAGGCCTGAATTAAAATACCTTAGAGCATGCGCGCATGCACACACACACACACACACACACACGGACACACAAACTTGTAAAAGAGAGTCAACACATAGCAATCTTCATAACTAAAGATATGCTGTGGGTAAGTCTATCTTTTAGAGGTTGACAACAGAATACTTACAAGCCCATCTCCCAAATGCTCTTTGAGCTCATCAGAAGGTAAATAAGTATTGGCTATGTAAGTGACTCTATTTGTATTTCTTGTATTACTGAACCAGTTATAAATAAATGACATATAAATAAAAGTGATGCTATATACATTTAGCAGTTTCCCAATTTACCATGGTTGATTATCATTAATGAGAAGAAGGTAATAGGAGGATCAAAGCAGGCTCTGTGGCTCTTATCCAAACCTAGACTGAGTCTATACAACACATAAGAACTAGCTGAGAAGAGAACATTCATTTAGTCAGAGCATCTATTTAATCCTCGTGCTACAAAAAAACCCTTTCCACTGCAGATCCCACATACCACTTGTATCCTTACTAATCCAGACTTCATCTTTAAATCCGCCCAGAAACATACACAGAAACCTTATAAAATTTCTGTATAATTGTGTACATTTTCTCATGACCATGGGTATGTCAATACTAAAAGGGAATCACTATCATTCTATCTTTTCTTAGATATAATAAAATACCACTTTTATTTTTTTTAAGATTTTATTTATTCATGAGACACAGAGAGAGAAAGGCAGAGACATAGGCAGAGGGAGAAGTAGGCTTCCTGTCAGGGAGCCCGATTCAGGACTCGATCTCAGGACCCCGGGATCATGACCTGAGTCGAAGGCAGATGCTCAATTTCTGAGCCACCCAGGCATCCCAGAAACCACTTTAAATCTTTAAATAAGAGGCACCTGGGTAGCTCAGCAGTTGTGCATCTGCCTTTGACTCAGGTCATGATCCAGGGGTCCTGGGATTGAGTCCCACATCAGGCTTGGGGAACCTGCTTTTCCCTCTGCCTATGTCTCTGCCTCTCTGTGTGTCTCTCATGAATAAATAAATAAAATATTTTTAAAAATACATCTCTAAATTACATTTTCAATTTAAAGCTTTTTAGGGGGATCCCTGGGTGGCGCAGTGGTTTGGCGCCTGCCTTTGGCCCAGGGCGCGATCCTGGAGACCCGGGATCGAATCCCACATCGGGCTCCCTGCATGGAGCCCGCTTCTCTCTCTGCCTGTGTCTCTGCCTCTCTCTCTCTCTCTCTCTCTCTGTGACTATCATGAATAAATAAATAAAATCTTTAAAAAAAAAAATAAAGCTTTTTAGGTTAAAAATGCTAGTGAGTGTTACAGAACACCAAATTTATGATATATAACAATGAAGGTAAAAGAACATTAAATGAATTAAAATGCAGTTTAAAGGTAAAACTTTCCTTACCTTCTCCTCATTCCAAAAATAAGCCATAAACAACAGCATACTGCTACAACAATCCCCCAGATCAAAGATATGGTCATCATTTTGCAAATCTAATGCAAAACTTTTAAAGAAGAGAATCTCTGAATAGAGAGGTAAAGATATCACTGAAGAGAGACTCCAGCTAGACTTTTATATAAGGTACGATCCTACATTTGAGTGACCAAAACAAACAATTAACCATTTGTTCATTCTATTAGAAAAAAAAATAACTGGCCTTGAACTAAGTCCACAGGTATCAGAAGAGGTTCCAAAACAATCAGAGACCTGCAATACTTGATAAGTTGAAGGTCTCTCAAACATATGCTGACTTAGCATTCAGAACTGGTAACAACAGCTAATATCTCAAGTTTAGTGTGCTTATAAAAAGGACAAAATATAAAAGTGTTCAGGATGAACATATCAAATAGCAATGTAAAATATAATAACTTAAAGAAAAATAAGCATACTTTATCATCAAGCTAATGGTTGGATCTTGTTACCTTTTGAAGAAGAAATCAATTTAAATGATTAACAAGAGACATGGTGGTTCAAGTTCAAAGGAAAGAGAGCTAGGTGAAATGTTTCTGCTGCCTCATGTTTCAGCGCTTTTACAAAATCATAGATATTTTACTATATATAGTAACACATTACTTACCTAACATTCTCAAGAAAGTATCCACATAAGTTCATCTTCCAATTAAACAGTTTAAGCATCCATTTATCCATTTTTGCTAATTGAAAACATGTTTATTAATTTTTCTAATAGTTACAGTAATACAACTTCATTTCAAAAAATTTAAGACTAACTGAAACATATCTCGGTAGAAAGTGAAAGTCAATTTATAATTAACTTCCCCTACTACTCGCCACTCAGAGTCGACAACTGTTAACTGTATGGTATGTATCGTTCTAAATTTTATTTCAATGTACGCATATACTTACTTGAGCATCTATTCTGTGCCAAGAATTCTTCAAAGGTATTTTTTAACAAAACGGACAAATTTCCTACTCTAATGGAGATTCTATTTCAGTAGATAGATACTAAAATATAAGTGCTATGAATAAAGTAAAACATGGTGTAGAGAGTATTGGGGATGAGAGCAACTTTAGAAATATGATATTCAGGGAAGAGCTCTTTGAGGAGGTGACATTTAAGATCTGAATGGCAAGAAGCGATTAAGTGAAAATCAGAAGGAAGAGAATTCTAGGAAGAGGAAACACCAAATGCAAAGGTCCTGAGTCAAGGATGAACTTGAAGTGTCTAAGAACCAGAAAAAAAGTAAGATAGATCAGAGCAGAGGCAGTAAGGGGAAACTTGGTTACAATATATAAGAGCTTGAGGTAGACAAGAGCTAGTTCATATACAGTGATGCTTTAGAGTAGGGAAAGACAGATTTTGGGGGGCAACAGGTCAAAATACAATCTTTAGCTCTGTAGATTGTTGTGTGTTGTCAAGTTGACAATTGAATGTAAAAGAATCTGAAGCTAGGAAGAAAAACCAGGTTGGAAATAGACTTAAGTCTTTAGCATTTGGTTGTTTTTTAAAGCCAAAAGACCTGAAAAGATCACCAAGGGAGACAATAAAGCTCAGGAAAATAGAATAGAGTCCAACACCAAGCCACAAAGCACTCCATTTATTGAGGTCAGTAGGGGAGCAGGAAAAGAGAAGATAGGTAAGGAAGAACCAGAAAGAAAACCAAGAGAATATGGTGTCACAAAAAGCAAGAGGAGAATGCATTTGAAAATGAGTGGTTAACTGTATCACATGCTTCTTCGAGGTCAAGAAAGATGACAAAGAAACCCTGGATTTGACAACATAGATATAGTTGGTGAGTCATACTCAGAGATGGCTTATATTGAATACGTTTTTTGTTCAATAGCATTAAAAAAATGAATACCACATTATGGACATTTCCTGTGAGAGGGAGAGAGAGAGAGGAAGAGAAAAAATTTTTTTACATATTGTATATATCTCTTTACTTTTAATGTGTGTATAGTCTTCCATTGACTAACTCAATTAACTGACTCCCTACTGATGGACATTTGGTTTGTTTCCAGATTTTGGCCATAGAACCCATAGAATTATCTCATGTTTTTTTTTTTTTTTTTTTTTTTTGCCTCCTTAAACAGAGACCACAAATCTGTGTGTGTGTGGGTATGTGTGTGTGTGTGTGTGTGTGTGTGTATGATTTATGATCATAATCAATATCAACCATTGTATGGCAGTATATAGATTTCTTGATTGACTTAGGCTTTTTGGGGGGCTTTGTGCATGTTAAATGCATTTAGAGTGATGTGCTTTTTTGAATTATTCTGTTTTCTCTATGACTCTGAAGGCTAAACCTTTATAGGCAGGATATCACAGTTAGAGGAAGCACCAACCTCCTATCTGAACAATTTAACGCCTTAGAGTCACCTCTCAAGCAAACAAATGAAAACAAAATACCTAGAGGAAACGGGGCATGGGACCTCTAAGTATCATCTTGCAACTTCCTGTGAATCTATAATTATGTGAAAATTAAAGATTTCCAAACAGTGAAGGGGAAATATGTTCACAACCCTGGGAAAACTTTTGTCTTCCCCACTACCTCTCAGAACCCTACAAACTCCTTTCAAATACAACCTAGTCAGTATTTATCTCAGTTTCCTTTACCCTGATCTATTCTTTTAACTCCTTCACTTACTATCCCTCTTCTATACAATACAAGCCCAGGAAATATACCCATACAATTTCTTTCAGTTGGCCGAGGGAAAGCAATGACTTGAATATCAGTACTCATATTTTTATTATATATGGTTTATGTGTTCCTTCTGAGGATGTCTCTTCTTGTTGTTGTCACATGTCCACAAATGGCATCATTACACCCCTAAATTCTGCTTCTAATCTGATGAGCGGGAATGGAGATGCTTGTTGCAGTTGTCAAAACTCTTAGTAGGCTTCATGGAAATACCTAAAAGATTCCCTGATGAAACAAGGGTATAAAGTTTCATGCATGGATTTTAGGAAAATCCCAGTGTGTTCAGCATGGTGTTCAGAGTACCAGGCATTAAATAAATGCTAGCTGAGTCAGAAAGTCCTTTTTTTGCTTTTTTATTCTCCACTGTTTCAAAATGTGAAGTTTTGTTTTCTCCCGCTCCCCTTCTGTCTCCAAACTCATATACTCACAGAGAATCTACTACTTGTGTCAAGCACTCAGCAAAACTGGGGATATAGTGGTAAACAAAGCAGCCATGAACCCTGATCCTGTGGGGTTTCCACTGCAGTGGGGAAAAGAGTAAGTGTCTTGATACACAAGGAAGGATGTTCTAGTTGCCAGTAGGTCCAGCATGATAAACGGGGTCTATCTAAAACTAGAGGTTATCTAAAACTTGAATCCCTCCATTGCCTGTCAATTTCCTCTTTCTTTGTAGAGTAGCATAAAGTACACGCTTACTGAGGTGCAGAGGAAACCTTATTCTGTGCCTCAGAGAATATAGGGCTTGAGTCTAATACCCCATCGCCACAGAGATGTATACAAAACAAGGAAATTCAAACTAGAGGAACAGAAAGTAAAAAAGAACAACTAGCGCTATCAGCTTAGGTAAACAGATGACACATTTAAGTGGTTTCTATTAAGAAATGCAGTAAACATAGTTTACATAGAACTTGCACATCAGTAGGATTGCTTTAAATAAAATGAACTGTGAATGTGGCCAAACAATTGAATCACACAACTTGTTTTCCATAATTTACAAGTCAGACCAGCTGTCTATGGTGGAACATAGATTGCCCGAATTAATGCAATGCTTTGCATTTTTTCAAGAGCATCTCAGTTCCCACAGATCAAGAATGCACATCCGGTTCCTAATTCAGGGCAAGTCAGTGGGAAACCAAAGTAAAATGAGTTGGTAAAATTTTGTTATGATTAATTCAGGGCTTTTTCATTCGCATTTAGGAAATAAGTCTATTCACATTTGATTCATATAATCTATTTTTCTTAGAAAATAAAAATCCCAATTATGTTATAGGAGAGATATAGAGTAACTGATTCCCAAATACAGTTTTGAATCTTAAACAAAAGGTGTTGAGGTTGTAAATGCTTAGTATATGCCCATTGAACAAATATAATTTGACCAGACTAGAAAATAAGAAAGTGTTAAGTCCTGTTTCAGACAATCATAATCGTTTTTACATTAGTTTTGAAGTTTTCACTTTTTAAAAACTTCTAACATACATTTTCCTACTTGAATAATCAGCTCAGTTGTGCAGAGCAGGCATTTAGCTCTTTTAATGATGAGAAAAGGGGTGCCTGGGTGGCTCAGTTGGTCAAGTGTCCAACTTGATTTTGGCTCAATTCATGATCTCAGGGGCAGGAGACTGGACTCCACGCTCAGTTTAAGATTCTTTCTTTCATCCTCTGCCTCTCCCTCATTTCCCCATGCTCTCTCTCTCTTTTTCTCTCCCTCTCTCTCAAATAAATGAATGGATCTTTTAAAAAATAAAAAAACAAGAGGAAAAGGCACCTGGGTGGCTCAGTAGGTCAAAGGTCTGACTTTTGATTTTGGCGTAGGTCATGATCTTAGGTCATGATCTTAGGGTCGTGAGATCGAGCCCAGTTGGGGGTCCCTGCTCAGTGGGGAATCTGCCTGAGATTCTCTCTCTCCCTCTGCCCCTCCCACAGAGCAAGTGCATTCATATGTACTCATGCTTTCTCTCTCTAAAATTAGTGATCTCTCTAAAATTAGTGAATAAATCTTTAAAAAGAACAGATAAGGAAATAGAAGTGTGAAGGTTTAGTGGCTAATGTTGCATAGCTTGTAATAGTTCAAATATTGGAGTGGTAGCTGGAATTAAATCTAAGTTTGCATTCTGACTCTGCCACCGATTAAGCATCTGTCTTTGAACAAGGTGCTCTCCTCTTCAAGCAAGAAAGCTCTTGCTTTCTTATCTGTAAAATAGGGATGATTATAGTACATGACTCATAATATAGATGTCAAGGTGAAACATGGCATAGTGCATAAAATGTTTAGCCCAGGGCTTGGCACAATCTGTGCCCTCAAATGTTTGTTGTAATTATTAAGTGGCAAATTTAGGATTACCCCAGATTTTTCTGAACTGAAGCTCAGCATTCCTCCTTTACAGCTCAGAACCTCACAAGAAGTTCATTGCAACCAGAGGGCACCTAACTACACATTTAGGAAAAAGTAAGCATGCCACCTACATATTCAGAAGTAAGTTGATTCATCAAACATGTTTTGAACACTCAGTATGTAGAAGGTGCTATTAAGTAAGCAATGAGGGAAAGATGAACTGATCATTTAGCAAATACTTATTTCATGCATCCATTCATATTAACTTAGCACCTACTTTGTGCAAGGCACTTCTTAGGTGCTGAAGATACAGAGGTAGATAAGACACGCTAAGTCTCTGGCCTCAGGGGGATGCTGCCAATCATCAGGAGAACAAAGCCACTGTTTGATTTCTGATAAAGAAAGCATTATCTCTATTACCACAGAAGGTCAGGCCACGCATTAGTGTTCTGTGCCGAGAGATGTTCACAGGCTTGCCTCATTTGCTCCACTTGCCAGAAATAGGAGATGGACACTGTTGTCTCCCTTTGTAGATGACTCTATGCTACAAAGCTCTGGCTCCATGCCCCTGTGCAATACCTGTTCTGCTGCACTGTATCATAGGGAGAAGTCCTTTCTTTTAAGTTAAAGGCAGGCCCAAGGACCTAGAATCAAAAAGGCTAAGTGCTATCTTGCTTTTTTCATGGGTCTCACCTTAATCAGAACTTTCTGGAGCTTAATCCAGGAAGAGCAACTGGACAGTGAAAGAAGAGAAGCAATGAGTCACTGGACTCATTGGGCCCAACCAACCTAGCCAGGGAGGTAAGAGAGCTCAGGAAGAGAGAGAAAGCAGAGTGTAGCCAGAGAAGGAGGAAACTGATGCTTTTCCCATTTCTTTCCCCCTACTTTTTACTTGTTATGATTATGAATATTCATGTCAAGTTTTTGTATGAACTTGTTGGAAATTTCCTGGGTAGATAGCTAAGATTGGATTTCCTAGGTCATGTGGTACCTCCATATCTAACTTTTTGAACTACAAAACTGGCTTCCAAATGGCTGTATCATTTTACACTTCCAGTAGCAATGTACCAATTTTTCCATGTCCTGGTCAATACTTATTATTGTCTGTCTTTTTTGAGTATAGGGATCCTAGGGGGTGTGAAGTAATATCTCATTATGGTTTTGATTTGCATTTCCTTAGTAACTAATGATGTTGAGCATCTGTTTTTTTTTTTTTTTTGAGCATCTTTTTATGTGCTTATTGGCTCTTATTAATCTTCCTTGGAGAATGTCATTCAAATCTTTTGCTCATTTTTTAACTCAGTTATTTGTCTTTTTATTGTTAGCTATTAGAATTCCTGCCATAATCTGGATACTCTACCTTTATCAGATATTATTTTAAAATATTTCCTCCCATCGTGTAGCTTGTCTTATCAGTTTCTTGATAAGGTGTTTGGGTGCACAAAGTTTTTAAATTCTTTTTTAAAGATTTTACCTATTTATTCATGAGAGACACAGAGAGAGAAGCAGAGACATAGGCAGGGGGAGAAGCCTGATGTGGGACTCGATCCCAGGACCCCAGGATCACAACCTAAGCCAAAGGTAGATGCTCAACTGCTGAGCCACCCAGATTCCCCCCCAAGGTTTTTATTTTTGATGAAGTCCAATTTATCTATTTTTGTGTTGGTTACTTATACTGCTGGTGTTGTATCTAAGAAACATGGCCTAATTTAAGCTCATGAGGACATAACACCTGTTTTCTCCTAAGGGTTTTATAATTCTATCTCTTATATTTGTATCTTTGACTCATTTTGTGTTAATTTTTGTATATGGTGTTAGGCACAGAGTCCAACTTTGCTCTTTTTTGCATGTGGACATCCAATTGTTCCAGCACAATTTATGGGAAAGAATGTTTATTCTCGTGGAAATCTCTTGGTACTCTTGTTGAAAACTCTTTAACCATACATATAAGGGTTTATTTCTGGACTCTCAACCCTATATTCCATTGATCTATGTGTTTGTCTTGGTGCCAGAACCTTAGAGTCTTAATTATTTTAGGCACATAGTAAGTTTTGAAATTGAGGAGAATGAATTATCCCACTTCACTCTTTTTCAAGATCGTTTTGGATATTCTGGATCTCTTACATTTCCACAAGAATTTGAGAATAAGGTTGTAAATTTCTACAAAAAAAATGTAGTTGGGATTTTAATAGGGATTACATTTATTCTGTAGAACAATTTGGAGAGTATTGTCATCTTAACAATATTAAAGTCTTTCAATCCATGAAATGGATAAAAGTGCCTTCCCACTTATTTAGGTCCCTAATTTCCTTTGATGATGTTTTGTAAATGTTAGTATACAAATCTTGCACGCTTTTGTTGTTGTTCAATTTATTCTTGTTATTTTATTCCTACTGGTGCAGTTGTACAGGAGGTTGTTTTCTTAATTTCACTTACAGATTGTTCATTGCTAGTGTATGGAAATAAACTAATTTGGAGATGTTGATTTTGCATTCTATAACTTTGCTGAACTTGTTTATTCTAAAAAAAAATTTATGGATTCTTTAGGATTTTCAATATAAAAGATCATGTCTTCTGAAAATGGAGGTCGTTTTTCTTTCAAACATGTATGTCTTTTATTTGCCCAAGTGCCCTGGATGTAATTTCTAATAGTGTTGAATAGAAGTGGTAAGAGCAGATGTCCTTGTCTTGTTCCATACCTTTGAGGAAAAGCTTTTAGCTTTTCACCATTAAGTATGATATTAGCTGTGGTTTTTCATAGATACTTTTTATTGTGTTGAGGCAGTATCCTATTTCTAGGGGTTTTTAAAAATGATTTTATCATGAAAGGGTGTTAGACTTTTGTTAAACACTCTTTCTACATCTATTGAAATAATCACGTCATTTTTGTCCTTATTGTATTTATGGTATATTTCATTGATTAATTTTCATATGTTGAACCATCCTTGCATTGCTAGGATAAATCACATTTGTCAAAAATGTTTATGCTTTTTATATGTTGCTATATTCAGTTTGCTAGTATTTTGTTAAGGACCTTTGCATCTATATTTTTAAAGAATACTGGCCTGTAGTTCATTTTACCTGTAATATCTTTATCTGATGTTGGGATCAGATAATACTGGATTCACAGAATGAACAAGGAAGTGATCCCTCCTCTTCTAATTGTTGGAGAATTTGTGAAGAGTTCATGTTATTTCTTGCTTAAATGTTTGGTAAAATGCACCAGTGAAGCTATCTGGTTTTGGGATTTTCTTTGTAGGAATTTAAAAAAATTTTAATGTCAGTCTTTTTTCTTGTTATAGGTCTATTTAGACTTTTTTATTCTTCTTGGGTTACTTTTGATAATCTGTGTTTTTCTGGGAATATCCATTTAATCTGGGTTATCTAATTTGTTTGTATACAATTGCTCTTAGCATTCCCTTATTTCTTTTCTCCTTTTTTATTTCTGTAATGTTGGTAGTAATGTCCCCTCATGTATTCTTCATTTTAGAATTTGAGTCTTCTCTCTTTTTTTGTAAAGCTAGATAAAGTTTTATCAATTTCATTAATCTTTTCAAAGAACTAACTTTTGGTTTTGTTGTCTATTGTTTTTCCATTCTCTATTTTATTCATTTCTGTTCTGATTTTTATTATTTCCTTCCTGCTGCTTGCTTTGTGTTTATCCTGCTTTTACTTTTCTAAGTTCTTAAGCTGAGAGTTTAGGTTATTTATTTGAGACCTTTTTAAAAACATGTTGTAAGTTTCTAAGCACTGCTTTTAGTGCATCAATTTTTGACATATTGTGGTTTTAATTTCACTCATCTCAAAGTATTTTCTACTTTCCTTTGTGTTTTCTTCTTTGATCTATTGGTTATTTAGAAGCATATTATTTAATTTTTATACATTTGTGAAGTCCGCAAATTTCTTTCAGTTATTGAATACTAATTTCATTCCATCATGAATAGAGAATATATGTTACATAATTTCAATCTTTTAAATTTATTAAGACTTATTTTATGGTCTAATGGATATCTGTCAAAACAATGTTCCACTTATACTTAAGACTTTGTTTTCTGCTGTTATTGTGTGGATGTTCTGAATACGTTTATTGACTCTAGTTTGTTTATAATATTGTTCAAGTTTTCTAGTTTCCTTTTGGCTTCTTATCTATTTGTTATTGGAAATTAAGTATTGAAGCCTCTATTACTGTTGAATTGGCTATTTCTCCCTTAAATTCTGTCAGTTTCACTTCATATATTTTAGAACTCTATTGTTAGGTGAGTATATATTTATAATTGTTATAATTTCTTGATGAATTGATTCTTTTATCATTCTAGAATGTCTCTAGCAATAATGTCCTCTTACACTTGCTTGATTTTTCTCCTATTAATGTGCATTTTTAGGAAATATTAAATATGTTCCAACCATAGCACAAACCAGAAAGTAATATGAAAATAACTTAAATATTGTTTTAGAGTTCATTATTTTTTTTCCTAGTGTAAAATACATTCCTGATAGAAATCTGGCTCAGTGCCATGTTCAAAGTAGTTAATGCTCATATTGCTCTCTAGTGGACAGCCACATACACTGACACTTTCTCTGTAGTGAAGGAAACCAGAAGAACCATGGAACCATGGAACCATGGACTAGAGCTTAGAAAGTAATGTATGAATCCAACCTACAGAAATACAGCCAGTGTCCCACCCCACATTTTTGAGCCAGCAAAACCTGGACTTGGGGAAGCCTCCATTTTGTTGTTATAAGCCAAGGCCCTTGGATTTACAAAAGAAAACAGTAGGACCAGTAGGGGCAGTGTAACCAAAACAAGTTGAGTTCAGTCCTTTGATGAGTCACAGAAACTATACCAGGTGAGTTGTCACACAAAGGAAAATTTATTTGCAAAACATAAAGACATCATGGGGACTTCCAAAGCTGTGACTCTCCAAGCAATCGCAAATGGCTTTATTTTGTTTAGGTTTAGGATGAATATTTGTTTTAATTTTATTTATTTATGTTTTTGAGAGAGAACACACAGCTGTGCACATATGAGAGCCGAGGGTGGTGGGGGGCAGAAGTAGAGGAAGAGAGAATTCTAAGCAGGCTCCATGCTCAGCAGGAGCCCAATGTGGAACTTGATCCCACAACCCTGAGTTCATGACCTGAGCTGAAACCCAGTCAGAATCCTAATGGGACATTCAGCGGCCATCTGAGGAGATGGAACTACCATCCTGGAACCATGGCCCAGTTCATCTGTAACCTCGCCAAGAAAGCTCTGGCGCTGATGAATGCTGCTGTGACTTACTCGAAGCCTCCATTGGCCACATTTTGGCACTGTGCCAGGGTTGAGCTGATTCCTCCAGCCTCTGCTGAGATCCCTACAGCTATTCAGAGATTGAAAAAAATAGTCAAGAGTACTCAAACTGGTAGCTTCAAACAGCTCACAGTTAAGGAAGCTCTGCTGAATGGTTTGGTGTCCACCAAGGTGTGGATGTGTTTTTACTTCAGCGAGATCATAGGCAAGCATGGCATCATTGGCTATAATGTTTGAAGGCCAATCTTTCTATCAACATCTCTTTTTATGTGGCTTGTTATTTGGGTGTTCTTGGACCATGTGTGATCAGACTGGTATTTGAATAAAATATGATAATGTATCAAAATCAGTGTTTTCTCTGTCAGATACTACATGGAAGGATCACAGTTTCTCTTGATAATAAGATGGATTGTCTTTTTGCTATAATACATTGATACGGCTCTCAGAGCATATCTTTTGCATAGCCTAAAATCGGAAAGGATGTATATGAATATACCAACCTGGGAAATACATTTATAAGAATAACATTCTAATTTGAAAATTTGAAATATATGATAAATTTCTTTTATTTCAGGAATAGTCAGGGGAAAGGTCTTGGGAAAAATAGGATTTGCTACAGTAGGAAAAATAGCAATACCATGTGCCAAAGTGATATGGTTAAATCATGTCTATGATATAAAGAATAAAATTTCAGTGGTTTCTTTTTGTTAGAATCAGAGATAGACCTTTTTGATAACACCCACATTTATAAATGTTAGAGTACTTGGTGGTATTCTAAGTAAGTATGACATCTTTAGCACCAGGACAGAGCTACTGAGAGCCACAGTAAATCTAATTTTGATGTGTGTTATATTATTAATCTATTCAGTTTTATGGTTTTTAGAACCCATCTTTGCAAAAATAAAATACCTTATGGATATTAAATAGTTATAAATTTAATATCCTCCATGGTTCTGAAGAGTACATTATATTCTGAAATAAATAGAAATGCTTGCTAAAAAAAAAAGAAGAAGAAGCCTAATGGACTGAGCTACCTAGGCGCCCCTATGATGAATATTCAGATAGGGAAGTCTTGTCATCATATGTAGAGGTGGGCATAAGGTCATGCATGTGCCTTAAAGGAACATGCCCATACATACATTATATGTTATGTAAATGAGGCCAGTGGTCCTCCTCGGGTGGAGATACTAATATTATAATGAGGTAAAGGTAATTGTTGATCATTCCAGAGGTCATTCCAAGGCCCCTCTGTGGAGGCACAAGGGGTTTAGCTCAAACTGGTCTGGGCGGTCTGGGCTGGGTGGAGGTCTTGTCAGGGCAGTTGCTACCACCTGAGGAGTGGTTTTGCTTTCAGCTGCCCTGAGTTAAGAGATAAGCTGGAAAGAAAAGCTTAAGAAAAAACATAGGACAAAGGTCAGTGAGTATAAGCAAGTGGGCAGTAAAGGTCAGGTGTTGGGGTCTAGCTGGTGACAGCAGGACCCTGGAGAAGCTCCAAACCCAGAGATCCTAGGATAAGTCCATTTGAGTTTTCCTAACATGTGGACAATAAAGAGAAACCTAGCAGTGGGTCAGATAGCCAGTTGCCTGACTCATACTGACCAAATGGTTGTTTTGCCAGGCTATGGTATTAGGTCTATAAATAATGCTTTTCCTCCTCTGATTACCTTCAAGATTTCTTTGACTTTGGTTCTTAAGAGTTTGACAACGCTGTTTTTAAGATTTTTGTTTTATTTAATATATTTTTGGCTTGTCTTCCTTCGTTGACTTTGGAAAATTCTTGGCCTTGTCTCTTCAAATATTCTTTTCTCCCCTCTCACTCTCTTCTTCTGGGACTCCAATTACATGTGTGTTAGTTCATTATCACATAGTTGTTCCATTCCTCTCCTCCTACTTCTCCTTCTTCTTTCTCCTTGTGTTTCAGTTGTATGATTCCAATGGACTTATTTTCAATTGCACTGAATCTTCTGTAGTTTATAGGCTGTTCATAAGCTTATTGAAGAAATTCTTCATCTCTGACCTCACGGTGGTTTTTTTTTTTTTATTTTCTAGCATTTCCACTTGATTATTTGATAGTTTTCATCTTTTTTAAATATAATACCCTGTTATTGCCCACTGTCCATTTTTTTCATTAGATCTTTTAATATTTTAATCATAATTCTTTTCAATTCTCTCTGATTGTTCATCTCCTCTTAGTCTGGATCTTTTGAATTCTTTATTCCTTGAAGAGGGATTGACTTTTCTTACTTTTGTAGAAGCTATCTGTGATGAGATTTAAATTCATCTATGTTTGCTAGTGGGAAATAAAAACTCACCAGGAGAGCAGGGAGACTCTACTGGCAACTCTGATCCAATTGGATGTATCTGGTCAAGAGCCGAGTCTGTTAGAACATATGACTGAGGCAGAAAGGGCATCTGAAAGCAGGCCTCCGCATAAGGCAGCCAAGCTTTCACAAAAATAACTAAGTATGTGAATATAAAAATTCACATAAAAAGCCAGAAAATAAAATATCAAATCTAAGATACCCCAGCCTGCACAGGGATTCAAACAAATAGCAACAGCACAGCAGGGATACATCTGACTCTATGGAACAATGTTTGTTTGTTTGCTTGCTTTTTAACTATAGATTTCAATTTTTAAGACAGGTTTAGATTTACCAAAGAAATGAGCAGAAAGTAAAGAGTTCATATATGCCCCCTCCCAGTTTCCCTTATTATTATTATTATTATTATTATTATTATTATTATCTTGCATTGATGTGGTATGTTTGTTATAGTTTATAAACCAATAATTACATTATTAACTAAGTCCTTGGTTCACATTGGGATTCATCCCTTGTGCTGTACAGTTTTATGAGTTTTGATGAATGCATAATGTCATATAGCCACCATTACAACATCATATAGAATAATTTCCTTGCTCCACCAATTTATTCATTACTTCCTCCCTGACAAACCCCTCTCAACCACTGATCTTTTTACTGCCTCTACAGTTTGTCTTTTCCAGAATGTCATAGAGTTGGAATCATACAGCATGTAGCCTTTTGAGATTGGCTTCTTTCACTTACAATATATGTATAAGATTCCTCTGTGTCTTTGCTTGGCCTGATAGCTCATGTCTCTTTATATTGCTGAATGATATTCCAGTGTATGATTGTTGTAATGGTTAGTTTTACATGTCAATTTGACTGGGCCATGGAGGGGAGGTGGTGGAGAGGGTGGGGTAGATGTTAGGTTAAATATTATTCTGGGTATGTCAGTGAGGGTGTTTCTGGATGAGATTAACATTTGAATCAACAGACTGAGTAAAGCAGATGGCCTTCCCCAACGTGGGCAGT
Organism: Canis lupus familiaris; assembly: GCF_011100685.1. NCBI lineage: Eukaryota > Metazoa > Chordata > Mammalia > Carnivora > Canidae > Canis > Canis lupus. The sequence goes on from NC_049250.1 coordinate 9,797,924, forward strand.
CCTCATCCAGTCCACTGAATGCCAGAATAGAACAAAAGGCTGAGCCAGAGAGAATTCACTCACTTTGCCTGAGGTTCTTCAAGCTGGGACTTCAGTCCTTCCTTGCCTTAGGACCAGGAATGGAACTTAAATCATCAGCTGTCCTCCTCAGGCCTTTGGACTACAGATCTTCAGACTTTTCAGTCCCAGACATATATTATATATTCAAGATAAGAACAAAGCAGCCCAAACAGAAAGCCAGACTAGCTCATACTTCTCCATATGGGGCAACCTGGAAACCAAATATTTATAAGGCCAGATGGGAGCAGGGCAAGAGCTAAGGGCAAATGACAAGCAGTGCCCCCTCCCTTGGGACTTGTAAAACATTGCACCTCGGACGTGTTCTACTTTCATTTCCAGATACATAATCAATGTTTTTTCCAAAAGTCCAGCTTAGTGCCTAGAACACAGAAATGATAAAGCTGGGAAGAATTTGAGATGTGTGTGTGGAGCTGAGGTGCATGGTGTTGCAGAATGCAATGGGAGAACCCTTAATTCACAGGGTGAAATGTGAGCCAGAAACTTACTGTTTTATTATTGTTATTGTTTACTTACTGAATCCCTAGGGGAGTGTACTTGTAGAAACAGATTATATGTAGAAATGTCAAGAACAATGAAGAAACACTGCATACCCATTATCCCACCACCCACACTTGACTATTCTTAGCTTGAAATTTAAATGTCATCATTAATTTACTCAATTTGTTGGAAATGTTATTTATTTGAAAGTACTGAACATTGCTAAGGTAATTTTCTCCTCTTTTGTTTTTTTTTAATAAATGGGAAAGGGAGTTTTAAATCCCAGTTTAAAATTCTTATAAAACGTTAAGCTAAAACACCAAGGTCTTGGGTGAGTTTGTATTTATAAATAGTCATAAGCAGCTAAGAATTGGAGTTATATAAAACATTTATACTTCTTTTTTTCTCACAGTGGTAGATAAAGGTGGAAGATAGAGAGCCAGAAGGCAAAAGAAAGATAATCATAGTTTTACTTGGCAATCAGCTGACTAACCCTTCAGGTTTTAGTTAGGTTCTTAAAGAAGATTTTAAGTAGATGAAATATTTTCCAAGTACATGCCAGTGCTTTATAACACAGTACTCCCTTCCCTAGCTTGAGGTACAGTTATGCCAATAGCACTTTTATGTCTCCAACTGATTGCTTAAGTACCCACCCATGTAAATTAGAAGGACATCTATTACCTCTTATAAACTCTTCTCATCAAGAAAACATAAGAACCCAAAGGGCCCACTTAATCCAAAGGGGTCAGTCTTGTTCCCAAACACTGCAAAGAGAGACAAGCACAAAATCCCATCTGTTCACCAGTAGATTCTAGTTTTAAAATATTGTTGCTACACATTATGGCACTATTAAAAATTGGCTCCTACTGATAACACCAAATGCTGACAGCAATGTGGAGTAACAGGATCTCTTAATTCATCTCTGGTGGGAATGGTATAGTCATTTTGGAAGACCATTTGACAATTGATCACAAAATATAAACTACCATACAATTCAGTAATCATGTTCCGGGTGTTTTCTCAAATGAGCTGAAAACTTATGTCCATACGGAAACCTGCACACAAATATTTATAGCAGCTTTATTCATGATTACCAAAAATTGGGAACAACCAAGATGTCTTTCACTGAGTGAATAAATAAACCAACTGTGGTACATCTGTATTAGGGTTCTCTAGAAAAATATAAGTAATAGAATATATATATATATATATATATATATATATATATATATATATCTTTTAATGTCAAATTCTTCAATCTTTTAAAAAATATGCTGTGCTATTTGCATCTTGGTTAAATGAATCTATCCTATCCCAATGTCATAAAGGTATGTCTATGTCGGTATTTCCTTTATATTTTCTTCTGAAAGTTTTAATATTTTGGGCAGTGAGTTTTGTCTGCCTTAAATACTACTATATTCCAAATGTCAAGAGTGCTGGCCCAACAAAGGTAGAAAATATTTGTTAAAAGAGTGAAAGGAGGGGCCCCACCTGAGTATCTCAGGGAGTTAAGCATCTGCTTTTGGCTCAGGTTATGATCCCAGTGTGGTCTGGCCAATGTTGGGCTCCCTGCTCATTGGGGAGTCTGCTTCTCCCTCTCCCTCTGACCCTCCCCCTACTTGTGGACTTGCTCTCTCTCTCAAATAAATAAACAAAATCTTTAGAAAAAAAAAAGAGTGAAAGGAGAGGAAATGTTCAGGAGAAAACAAAGTAAGAATGGAAAATCAGAATGGTGAAGAGGAAATGGAATTTGTTTGATTTGTGCAGGGTAGAGCACTGCCTCAAGGCACACCTTTCCACACTTATTGATCGGAAATCAATGAGTGTCTATTTAGGACATGATAAATTCTTGTATCTGGATATTATCCAAGACAAAGTAAAGAAGATAGCTGCTGTCTGACTCAGCTGCAAGATCAAATCAGGAAATAATAGCATACAAAGCCGGGGCTGTCACGCACAGGGGGCTTCACCCAGCTGCTTAGACTTCACCAATTATGAGTTCTAAACTGGCTACTAATTTGACAATGTGTCTACTCTGTTGTTAGGTGTGTTTAATGAATACCTTATGGCCTCTTTATATTGCATTTTCTTATTGTACAGCGTTAGATAATACTTCTATTTTGGCTGTAAGTTGATAAAGATAATCTAAGTTTTAAGCTAGTGGATGTTATTTCTGGCTCTCATAAATTTTAATCCAAACATCAAATTCTCCTCTTGAGGTACTCTATTTTCCTTCAGCTGATGAGGAGATACTTTCCATAGCCTCACAGGCTCTGGCCTTTGAAGTGGTATTGATTATGACATTAATTGCTTTCATTAAACCCACATACATTGTCCCTTGAACCAATGTAAGAATTGTCTAATATTGTCCCAGAGAGTAACAGTACAGTATGGCACCCATGTACATTGGGCTAAGAACAAAGACAGATATTTTTCAGAAGCTGCAGTGACAGAAACCAGGGTTCCAGAACTGAGCCAGTGAAATCTCCTGTAGGATTGGCATTGTAGAAAGGGAGGATATGAATCACTGGGCTAAGTTGAAGGATGACATCTGGCTAGAAGAAAAATAAAGAACTGGTAGTTTTGTGGATGTGAAACTTCTGGGCAGAACTTACATGTTTGCATACTACGGGACTCTGATATATCCAAGAACTGAGGCATACTATTTTTTTAAAGATTTTATTTGTTTATTCATGTGAGACACAGAGAGAGAGGCAGAAACATAGACAGAGGGAGAAGCAGGCTCCCTGTGGGGAGCTCGATGTGGGACTCTATCCCAGGACTCTGGTATCACAACCTGAGCCAAAGGCAGATAGATGTTCAACCACTGAGCCACCCAGGTGCCCCTGAGGCATACTTTTTATCTCTTATTAATTACCTTGCTTTTATCAAGTCTGCTTCCTGTATGACATATGTATTTCTCATATCATGACTCATTATAAGACGTCACTTCCCAGTTTATCTGAACATGTTCCATCATGTCACTGGTTGTCTGTACCTGGTCCACGATGGCTTTTGGTTGGGTCCAAGTGTAATGTCACATAACCCCTAAGGATAGCTAAATATCAAGGGCTCCAACACATGCATGGTGAGCTGCACAGAGCTGCAATCCTGCCCTCAAATTCCCACAGTCCCCACCCCAGCCCACTGTTCACCCACATCTCCTCCCTCTGTTCTATCTGGATCCCAGCGCCTCTCCTGCCCTGTATCCAGTCCTACAGCCAGATCAGAGTTTATCATTTTCTGTGTTTTCTTATTCCAGTTTGCATGTTTCTGTAGTCCACAGAGCTTTTAACTATTGGAGGCATTGAAACCTCTCCACATGGTACTCCTATTACATCACACAAATATAAAGCTAAAAAAGTCAGAATTTCTTTACAGCCTCTATCACTTGAAGTAGTATCACTGACTGACCACCTAGTGAATATTTTGCTTTGTAGTTAGAAATATTTAACCTTTACTCGAATACTGTTGGGTGTATCCTGGTATACTTTCTCACTCCATCCACACAGCAGTCATCTAGGCATTGTTTTAAAGTCTAATATGTAGACACCAATTCTCAATATTATTTGTTTCAATACATTACTTCAAAGAGCTTGATTACTTCTCTAGTTTGGTTTGCTCCCAAATAGCTCAACACTTTGCACAAATACTTCCCAAACATATACTAGGCATTTTTATTTTTTTATACTTTTTATATTTTTTAAAGATTTTATTTATTTATTCATGAGAGAGACACAGAGAGAGGCAGAGACATAGGCAGAGGGAGAAGCAGGCTCCCTGCGGGGAGCCTGATGTGGGACTCGATCCCAGGACTCTGGGATCAGGACCTGAGCCAAAGGCAGATGCTCAACCCCTGAGCCACCCAGGTGCCTCTACTAGGCATTTGTAATCATTGAAGTCCTTGTCTGATTCTCCGAATAGAGACCACTCCACAAGAAGACACTGGTACACATTCAGTCTTTTAAACTTTTAACACTTTTAAAAGGGTTTATCAGATAGTTGTAAGTCATGCCACCTAACAGTAGAGGGAAAAGTCACTTATTCTGGATACTATATGATCAAGGAACTCCAGTTCTGAAGAGTAGCTAGTATCATCAAGAGCAATAGGATTGGGGTGCCTAGGTGGCTTAGATAGTTAAGCATCTGCCTTTGGCTCAGGTCATGACCTCGGGGTCCTAGGATCAAGTCCCACATTGGGCTCTTGGCTCAGCAGGGAGTCAGCTTTTCTCTCTCCCTCTCCCTCTCTCCCCTGCTTGTGTTCTCTCTCTCTCTCTCTGTGTCTCAAATGAATAAATAAAAAACCCTTTAAAATAAAAGAGCAACAAGATTAGGGAAAATGTACTGGAAAACAAGAATAAAATTAAAAGATCAACTTCAAAGACTGATGGACCTTAAGTTATATTGCATTTACTACATAACCTTTTATCAGCATTATTTGACCATTAGCTCTCCACTTTGTGGCTTGGTTCCTAGGTAGTTCATTTGGACAAAGTCAATATTTCTTTTTTACCTAAATCATTTGTTACATTAATAAAGTTGTGAATCCTTATATTGTTTGTTCAATAGATTGCTATCAAATGTTTCCCCAGTTTATGTAAATAAGAATTTATAAAGACTAAGCAAACAAGTAAAGTTTGATTCTAATCCAAATAATAAATAATTAAAATCATGTCTATCAATTTTGTTAAAAATGGTTAGTAACTGTCAATATTGGTATGTGTTTTGTTTTTAACATTTAATTGATATAGGAAAAATAATACCCTAAGATAGCTAATTTAGATCCCTTGTTTCTCTTTTTTCTTTGCCCAAGAATAATTTGTAGATTTAATTAATTAATTAATTTATTTATAGCATGAGCAGTGGCAGAGGCAGAGGGAGGAGGAGAGAGAGAATCTCAAGCAGACTTCACACTCAATGTGGAGCCTGATGTAGGGCTCAATCTTATGACTGTAAAATCATGACCTAAGCTGAAATCAAGAGTCAGATACTTAATTCACTGAGCCACCCAGGCACCCCTGGCCAAGAATAACCTAAAAGGGTGATTATAAATTTCCAAATGGAACAAATGTATTTTGCTTTGATTTTTTTATTATCTTGTGCATTTCCACATTTTCTTTATTATGGTTGAGAAAGTGGTCTTATGTGAATTCAGATTTGGGGTCTCTAAAATTTTTCAGTGTGGCCTAATATTATCAATTTTGTAAATATTCCATGTGGATTTCACAATGAAGAGTATATTTTTACATGTTAAGTGTAGGGCTCTCTAACCTTTTATTAGTAAGAACTATTAATTACATTGAATTATTTAATTACATTAAATTTTTGAATTTTTACTATTCTCAGCTTGATATTTTTATTTCTGAATTATAATCAACTTTCCTACTCTGGGGATTTCTCATTTTCTCCTTGTCATTCTGTCAAGTTTTGCTTGCCATATATTTGAAGGTATATTGATAGGTACATTAGAAGTTCATGATTAAGGAATGACTTTCTCACTAATAAAGATTTTTTCATATAGTCTAGTTATTTTTATTTTTATATTGCTATACTATCTTTGTTATATTAGTGTTACATTGTATATCTTGCATTCTTTCTGGTCACTTTTTAATGTATGATTTTTTTAATATCAAAGAGTTGGAGTTTGTTTTTATCCCCCACAGTAAAAGAGCTTCCACTTTTCTTTTTTTTTGAGTAGACACCATCCCCAACCTGTGAGTCTCAAACTCACAACCCTGAGGTCAAAGGTCACATGCTCTAGGGACTGAGCCAGCCAGGCTCCCTGGAGAGCATCTGTCTTTTAATAGGATGAAACTATTTCATGTTTATTTTTGTTTCTCATATCTTCCTATCCTACTTTTTATTTGCCAGTTATCACTCTTTCTTGTTCCTTATCCCCTTCCTACCATTGTTGGATTGGTTTTTCTTTTCTCTGTATACTTAATTTTCATTCTTTCTTGTAATATATATATATATATATAGAGAGAGAGAGAGAGAGAGAGAGATATCTATATTATTTTTTTAAAGATTTTTATTTGTTTGTTCATGAGACACACAGAGAGAGAGAGGCAGAGACACAGGCAGAGGGAGAAGCAGACTCCCTGTGGAGAGCCTGATGTGGTACTCAATCCCAGGACCCCAGGATCACAACCTGAGCCAAAGGCAGACACTCAACCCCTGAGCCACCCAGGCACCCCTCTATATCTATTAATATTATATATCTTCCCAACACCTAATATATATACATATATAATTTCAATGTTAATAGTGCTTGTACTCATATTTTTAACACATATATTTAATTTGTATTCTTCTAGTAACATCTAGAGATATTTGGTGTCTTTTTATGTTCTCAAACATAAGAAAAATTGAATGATTTGATTTCCTTCCTTCTAATGTCCCAGAATCTCCTACATGGAGATAATTTTCAATAAGTTCCACTTTGTTGTTTTAAAGCTTTAGCTGTTTTCACATTATACACCAATTATCAGACTTTATATGTTTTGTTGGTATTTCCACTATTTCTCATATCCCATATATATATCCCTCATTTTTAGAGTCATTGTTTCATTTACTAGAATATATCCTCAGACCCAACTTGCCATGACCCAGATGTGCCATCCCTTTGCTTCTCTCTCTCTGCTTCAGTGGCAGGGCTAGTTCACCCTCATCTTTATAGTCACTCTATTTCAGGGGCCCTATTCCCTATACCTAGCTTGGTTGATTCTGGAAGATGTCCATAACTTCAAATCTTAGAGAACAAGAATTAGAATAGAGCTTCCTTGGGGTTCTTGGGTGGCTCAGTCGGTTAAGCATCCGACGCTTGGGATCCCTGGGTGGCGCAGTGGTTTGGCGCCTGCCTTTGGCCCAGGGCGCGATCCTGGAGAACCAGGATCGATTCCCACGTCGGGCTCCCGGTGCATGGAGCCTGCTTCTCCCTCTGCCTATGTCTCTGCCTCTCTCTCTCTCTCTCTGTATGACTATCATAAATAAAAAATAAAAAAAAAAAAAAAGCATCCGACGCTTGATTTTGGCTTAGGTCATGATCTTTGGGGGTCCTGGGATTCAGCTCTGCTTAGGGCTCTTGAGGATTTCTCTCCCTCTTCCTCTGCCCCTCCCCCCACTTGTGCTCTCATGCTCTCTCAAAAATAAATAAATAAATCTTAAAAAAAGAGGAATACAGCTTTCTTTCCTCTAAAAAATCTCTGAATTCCTTAATTACCTCTTGCCCTTCCCCCACATAAGAAAAATCTGCTTCAAGGTGATTTTTCTGTCCTGGGCTGACCATGAAGCAAGTCGCAATTACAAAGAGAAAAGTTAAACAAATGTGAGTTTGGGTTATGTACTCTTTGGTAAGGCATCCTTCTATGACTGGGCTTGGGTTCTTGTTCTCTGACTTACCATGAATTCTTATGACTAACTACACCCATCATACTGTCATGTATCTTTAATGGTAGATATCAAGTGACACAGTGTTTGGCATATTGAAAATGCTCAATATATATGAATTATTTTGAAGTAATACTGCATCAAAGAATCCTGATTGCCTTACATTACCCATTCTCCCCTTTTCCTTAATAAAAGAACCCTGGGAAATATGCTTGGCTATAAGATGATATTTCTTAGACCCTTTTATAATTAGATGTGGCCAGTGAGATATAATAGAAGTATTCTCTAAGGCTTCTAAGAAGGCGCCACAAAAGGAAGGGACCTGTGCCCTTTGGCACATTGGCTCTTCCTCTTTCCTGTGTTTGGAATGTAAATATGATGGGTGGAACGGAGCAGGAATTTTGCATCATTTTACTCTGGATTGTTTGTATGTAAGAAAAATTATATCCATATTGTTTAAGCCACTTTATTTTAGATTTCTGTATGTATCCGAACATAATCCTAACAAAATCAGGGATAGTTTTCCTTGCTTGTAGAGAACAGAAGAAAAGAAACATGGAGAGAAGATTGAGGAAATGGGTAAACAAAACAAAACAGTGTTAAGATTCTAGAGCTGGTGTATTCCCTAAAGTCTTTTTTTTTTTAATATTTTATTTATTATTTATTTATTTATTTATTTATTTATTTATTTATTTATTTATGAGAGAGAGAGAGAGCATGAGCAGAGAAAAGAGGGAGAGGGAGAAGAGAAGGATGAAGAAGGAGGGGGAAAGCAGGGTCCCTGCTGAGCAGTGAGCCCAATATGGGGCTTCATGCCAGGACCCCAGGATCATGCCCTGAGCTGAAGGCAGACGCTTAACCGACTGAACCATTCAGGTGCCCTCCTAAAGTCTTTCAAAGAACAAAATGTACGATCTATTCTTCTATCACATGTGTTTTGGCAACACAAATTAGCTCATAGACAACTGATAAGTAGGGAAATGATATCAGTGTAATAATGCAGAAGTCACTTTGTTCATAAACAATTTTTCCCAGCATGTGATTTCCAAGAAATCCAGAGCAAACTTCCTCTACAATTAAAGAGCAAGCCTTAGCAACAACATATGAACGCCTTAATAAAGAAATCCTACAGATAGCTTCCTTTAGTGAAAGCAAGAGCTGGCTGAGTAGTTCAAGAAATGCCACCCGTTTCCCTATATTAAGCTATTTGCTAAACCTGTGAAGACATAAGGAGGTTGCAACAATATTTCCTTCTGTATTTTAAAAAAAATGATGTAGCTTCCTGAATCATATTTTTAATTTTGATAAATATGGTCTCTTAGAAGCAAATGCCCCTGTATTTTTTTAAAGGTTTTATTTATTTACTCATCACACACACACACACACACACACACACACACACACACACAGAGGCAGAGACACAGGCAGAGGGAGAAGCAGGCTTCCTGCAGGGAGCCTGACATGGGACAGGATCCCAGGTCTCCAGGATCAGGCCCTGGGCTGAAGGTGGAGCTAAACCACTGAGCCACCAGGGCTGCCCAAAGCCCCTGTATTTTAAGGAAGAAAGTATAAGCCCCCAAATTCAAAGACTACACAGGCCAGGTTGCTAGTGGAGACTAATTGAGCCATTTAAAAAAAAATGGGGCACTTGGATAGCTCATTTGGTTAAGCATCTGACTCTTAGTTTTGGCTCAGGTCATGGCCTCAGGGTTGTGAGATCGAGGCCTCAGCACAGTCTGCTTGAGATGCTCTTTTTGCCCCCTCCCTCTGCCCCTCCTCATGTGCATGTGGACTCTCTCTCTCTCTAAATAGATGAATAAAATCTTTTGAAAACATAGATGTTTGGGGCACTTGAGTGGCTCAGTTGGTTAAGCATCTACCTTTGGCTCAGGTCATGATTTCAGGACCCTGAGATTGAGCCCTGCATTAAGCTCCTTACTCAGCAGGAAGCCTGCTTCTCCCTCTCCCTTTGCCTGGTGCTCCCTCTGCTCATGTACTCTCTGTCAAATAAATAAATAAAATCTTTTTAAAAATTTTAAAAAATAAAAGAAATAGATTTTTTTTTTTGTTAGCACTCCTATTGTAAAGTTGGACAGTATGGTCTGCCTCAATCAACCCTATTTATCCCATATGTTCCTTTTGTTTTTAGCACGTTTTTGTAGAATGCAAAGCTTTAAATGAATGCATACATGATTTTATTTTTTAAAACAGACTAGCTATACTAAGAAAGCAAGAAGAATAGTTCTACAGCAAACTATAACTAATACAATATTCTTCTTTCACAACTTAGCACTAGTTCTTCAGTCACAATTGGCTTTCCAACCTGCTAGCTTCTACAATTTCATTCTCCTTTATCATCTAGAAAAAAAGTCTTGAAAAATGCCATTTTACGCTTCATGCTTTTTTTCTCAGGAGGCTACTAGAGGATATACTCTTGCAGAATAAAAGCATGAATGGCAGGATGCAGGAGTCAGGGGCTCAGGATAGAGCCTGGGGTAGGGTCTAGGGTGATAGTGATCCCTAAGAAACCTCCCTCAACTGACAGGAGACAAATTGCACAGATGGGGTTCCTTGGACGTGCAAATGATGAGATATGCTTGAGCATAGAAAAATTAACATATAAAGGTATCTTGTAGTTCTACTGGGGACACTGGGAAGGATTAGCTATAAGACCAAGAAAGCAAGTCCTAACTTTTTCTTTAAGTTTTATTTCTTTATTCATGAGAGACACACAGAGAGAGTCAGAGACACAGGCACAGGGAGAAGCAGGCTGTGGGACTGCTTCTAGGACTCCAGGATCATGACCTGAGCCGAAGGCAGACCCTCAACCACTGAGCCACCCAGCCATCCCATGCCAGTCCTAACTTGATTTGAGAAATGAGAGATTAAGACAGTATTTGCACCTCCCACCATATAGTGTGGATCACACATCCTACACTGGCCATTAGGACCAAAGAATAGAAAAATGGATGTCAGCCTGTTACATTTCAAGAGTTCCAGTAACAATCCTGCAGTTTTAATAGATTTACTTGTCCTAGGCTCATGGAATACTTCATACTTCTGTGCCTGTGGCATAGCTCCTAGAGGGCTTCTTTACCTCCCCAAACCCTGGTCAAGAAGAGCCATCTCTGCACTTCTCCCAGAGGTGTAAAATTCTGATGATCTACTTGTTCTTTCTGAATATCCTTATCCAGACCTTTGGCTTCAAATAGCAACGGTATACCTACCTATTTCTCCCAGTTTCCTAGGCTCAGCCAAGATCTTGCTCCTAAAAGATTCCTTGCTTACCTTATATACCTCTTTGTCAGATATTAGGTTAATTGCAATGTAGGCCTTCCTTGCAGAAGGTGGGACTTTATAGAAAGACAACCTTTTAAAATACTTGCAAGTTAATACCTATTCTTCTCAAACTATTCCATTAAATACAAGAGAAAGGAAAACTCCCAAATTCATTCTATGAGACTCGTATCATCCTGATACCAAAAACAAGAAAAGATACCACAAAAAAAGGGAGAACTACAGGCCAGTATCTCTCATGAATACAGATATAAAAATTCTGAACAAAATATTAGCAAGCTGGATCCAACAATACATTTAAAAAATCATACACCATGATCAAGTGGTGCAAGGCGATTCAATATTCTCAAATCAGCGTGCCTGTGTTGAACGTCTGCCTTCGGCTCAGGGTACGATACCAGCATCCCGGGGATCGAGTTCCACATCGGGCTCTCTGCATGGAGACTCTACCTGTGTCTCTGCCTCTCTCTGTCTCTCTCTGTGTCTCTCATGAATAAGTAAAATCTTTTTAAAAAGATTCTCAAATCAATTGACACAATACATCACATCATCAAGAAAAAGGATAAAAAAGCATATGATCATTTCAGTAGATGCATAAAAAGCATTCGACAAAGTACAATGTCAGTTCATGATAAAAAAAACAAACAAGAAAACCTCTGCAAAGTAGGTCTAGAGGGAGTATATCTCAATATGATATGAAAAACCCACAACCAACATCATATACAATGGTGTAAAACTGAGAGCTTTCTCCCTAAGGTCAGGAACAAGACGAGGATGTCCACTCTTACCACTTTATTCAACACAGTACTGGAAGTCCTAGCCATAGCCATTACACAACATAAAGAAATGAAAGGCATTCAAATTGATAAGGAAGAATTAAATTCTCACTATTTGCAGATGACATGATACTATGTATATAAAACAAAAGACTCCACCAAAAAACTACTAGAGTTGATAAATTCAGTAAAGTCTATCATTGTACAGAAATCTGTTGCATTCCTATACACTAATAATAAAGCAGCAGAAAGTGAAAGTAATTAAATAATCCCATTTACAATTATATTGAAAACAATCAAAATATCTAGGCATAAACTTAAAGAGGTGAAAGGCTTGTATTCTGAAAACTAAAACATGTCTTGAAAGAAATTCAAAACAATGCAAAGAAATGGAAATGGAAAGACATTTCTTGCTCATGGATTGGAATAACAAATATTGTTAAAATATCTATACTATCCAAAGCAATCTACACATTTAATGCAATCTCTATCAAAATACCACCAGCATTTTTCACAGAACTAGAAAAATCCAAAACTTCGATGGAGATGCAAAAGACCGCAAGCAGACAAAGCAATCTTGAAAACGAAAAAGAAAAGCTGGAGGCATTACAATTTCAGACTTCAAGTTATAACACAAAGTAGGTAGTAATTAAGATAGTATGACGCTGGCATAAAAATAGACACATAGACCAATAGAATAGAATAGAAAACCCAGAAATAAACCCATAATTTTATGGCCAATTAATCTTCGACAAAGGAGGAATGAATACACAATGGGAAAAAGTCTTTTCAACAAATGGTGTTGGGAAAACTGGACAGCTACATGTAAAAGAATGAAACAGGACCACTTTCTTTCACTATACACAAAAATAAACTCAAAATGAATTAAAAACTTAAATGTGAGACCTGAAACCATAAAAATCCTAGAAGATAGCCAGGCAGCAATGGCTCTGACATTGGCTGCAGCAACATATTTCTAGATATGTCTCCTGAGGCAAAAGAAAAAATGAAAGCAAAAGTAAAAACCACATCAAAATAAAAAGTTTCTGCACAGCAAAAGAAACAATCAACAAAACCAAAAGGCAGCTGACTGGAAGAAGATATTTGCAAATGACCTATCCAATAAAAGATTAGTATCCAAAATATATAAAGAACTTATACAACTCAAATCCAAAAAATAAACAATTCAATTTAAAAATGGGCAGAAGACACAAACAGACATTTCTCCAAAGAAAACATCCAGATGGCCAACAGACATGTGAATGTCACTCATCATCAGGGAAATGCAAATCAAAACCACAATGAGACATCACCTCACACCTCTCAAAATGACTAAAATCAAAAACACAAGAAACAAGTGTTGGCAAGGATGTGGAGAAATAGGAACTCTCATGCACTATTGGTGAGAATGCAAACTGGTGCAGCACTCTGGTAAACACTATGGAGTTTCCTCAAAAAATTAAAAATAGAACTACCTATGATCCAGTAACTGCCCTACTAGGCATTTACCAAAAAAATACAAAAACATGAGTTCAAAGGGATATATGCACCCCCATGTTTATTGCAGCATTATTTACAATAGCCAAACTATAGTAGACCAAAGCCCATCTATTGATGAATGGATGAAGAAGATGTTGTATATATATCATATATATATAATATGCATTATATATATAATACACACAATGGAATATTATAAATATTATAAAGAAATAAAATCTTGCCATTTGCAGTGACATGGATAAAGCTAGAGAGTATAATGCTAAGTAAAATAAGTCAGACAGAGAAAGACAAATACCATATGATTTCACTCACATGTGGAATTTAAGAAACAAAATAAAAGAACAGGGCAGCCCGGGTGGCTCAGCGGTTTAGTGCCGACCTTCAGCCCAGGGCCTAATCCTGGGGACCAGGGATCGAGTTCCATGTTGGGCTCCCTGCATGGAGCCTGTTTCTCCCTCTGCCTGTGTCTCTGCCTCTGTGTGTGTGTGTGTGTGTGTGTGTCTCATGAAAAAATAAATAAAATCTTAAAAAATAAAAAATAAAAGAACAAAGGGGAAAAAAGAGAAAGAGAAATCAAGAAAATAGACTCTCAACTATAGAGAACAAACTGATGGTTATCAGAGGGGAGGTGGGTTGGGAGATGGTGAAATAGGTGATTGGGATGAAAGGGTACACTTATCATGATGAAAAAAATAATAAAATAATTTAAAATAAACATGTAGGTGAGGTATTGAAATTCTTTTTCTGGCCTTATTTTGTTTTCATTAATTAATTAATTAATTAATTCATTCATTCATTCATTCATTCATGAGAGTGAGAGCACACATGCCCAGAAGCCCATGTGAGGTAGGGGGAGGAGCAGAGGGGGAGAGAAAGAATCTTAAGCTGACTTCATGCTCAGTGTGGAGCCGGCCACAGGGCTTGATCCCATGACCCTGAGATCATGACCTCAGCTGAAATTAAGTCGGACACTCAACCAACTGAGCCACCTGGGCGCTTCAAGTTGCCTTTAATTGCATAGGCAATCTGCTGCTTATCTTGTGGTTTTTAGTTACTTCACTGTGTAACCTTTTAAAGGCACTTTCCGTGACAACAAGGAATCCAGACTTTATGTTAAAAATTTAACAGCTGGAGTGGTAAGAATGCAAACAATGCAGCCAGGTGACAAAGCGTTCAAGGGTTACTTCTGGGCATGGCTACATGCGGAAGCCAAAAAAACATCTCAACTTACTCTCTTTGGCCTGGCAGCTGAAATAGTCTATTGACATTGATTATTACAGAAATCTTATGTCCTTAGTTGTTAAAATGTGAAAGATAATGTGGATCCTAGGAACAGAAAAATACAGTAATTCTAGCATTATAGAAAAATTTCTGTTCCTCAGGCATTGTGCCAAGCATCAAAGACCATTTCAAGCGTCGCCCCAGCCCTCAGGAAGTTTCTATAAGATGAAGTAATGATTACACAGAAGAAACAACAGGGAAGAAAAGCAAAGACAAAACCACTTCTGATTACATGTAAAATTATATGGTAAGGACTATGGCAAGAGCTGAAGGATGAGGGTGCCATCCAAGGGTCAAATTAATACAATTGCCTCATTATCCACACACAAGAGACTAAATGTTTGAAACTATAGTAATTTTCCATATGAATACAGTTCAGAAATTAAGCATTTTCCTGGCTGTCTAAATGCAACTAATACAGGTTGATTCTGAACATCTGGAACACTTTTGGCCAAGTGGAACTTGGAACAAAGCATTTGGCATCCTTTTTTAGGGTGTGTGCTTTCACAGTTTAGGGAGGAATCCCAGATAGAATTCCACAGTTAATAGCAAATACAATTTTTACTATACTGAAAGAGTACTGTCCTGTGTGGTAGAGGAACACCCAGCTAATAACTGATGGAGCGCAGGGTAACCCAAATATTAATTTGGCACATCTCCTGTGGTCCATGGATGCATTTAGAGACTTTAATGATTTTACTTTCTTAATAGAACCCAGGTGCTCTTAAATAGTCCAGGTATTATAAAAAATTAAATCAAATATAAGTGGACTCAGTGTATTATAGTGCTCCTTTAATGATTGTTTTGGACACCGATGAAGAAAAAGAGCTATGTCCTTTTACCAACATAGCTATTTCAAGTGGGCTATAGCAAATTCTTGTATATTATTGACCATTTCTATTTCTTTATATTTTCTGTGTAAGAATCCATAGATCAAGTGCGTATTAAAATATATTTAAATTTCGCTCCTTGTAAGAATTATTCATCATGGTTAGTGAAAGAATATCGAAAATAAAACCTTGGAATAAAGCAAATGACCCAGTTGACAACTGCAACTCCTTTTTTAAGTCACATTTCACTTTAGTTTTGCTTGAAAAATTTTCAGCAGACCCCTAGAATATTTGTTTTGTGGAGGAGAGAACTTTTTAAATATGGTAAAATTTAAATATTTTAGGGAAGCAGAATTCAACACACATCTTTGAAAGGAAAGTCAAATACCATACTGTAAGTTAATTTAATCATTTTTACAAGTTATATTTAACATATTGGTATGTCATCCAACAATATTTTTATTACCTGTGAAAGGTGTGCCTCATGACTATGACAGAATTTTTAGTACTGATGACCACTTCACTCTGGCAAAATAATCTATGATGAAAAAATTTTAAAAACAGCTTTGTAAAAGAATATAAGAATACTAATTCAAAGGGATACATGCACCCTTATGTTTATGGCAGCTTCATATACAATAGCTAAGATATGGAAGCAGCCCAAGTGTCCCATCGATTGAGGAATGGATATGGAAGATGTGGTATATACATGCTATGTATATATACTATGGAAAATTATTCAGCCATAAGAAAGAATGAAATCTTGCCACATGCAATGACACGGATGGTACTAGAGTGTAATGCTTAGTGAAATAAGTTAATCAGAGAAAGACAAATACCATGTGATTTCACTCATATGTGAGAATTTAAGAAAGAAAAGAAAGCAAATAAGCAAAAGGAAAAAAAATAAGAGAGAGAGAGAGAGACAAATCAAGAAACAGACTCTTAATTATACAGAACAAACTGGTGGATGGTGGGGGATGGGTGATATAGGAGATGGGGATGAAGGAGTGTATTTGTTGAGATGAACACAGGGTGATGTATGGACGTGTTGAATCACTATATTGTTCCCCTGAAACTAATATAACACAGTACGTTAATTAACTGGAATTAAGATAAAAACTTTTTAAAAAGTAGCTTTGTAAGAATTGTAAGTACCTGGGAAAATGGTAATTTAACAACAGAGACTATTCATATTTACACATGAATGTTATATTATAAAATAACCAGTTATACTAACTCCAAACTTAAAAAGTAATATTTACTAAGAAATAATTGCTTTTCACAAGTGTCTTTAATTCAATGTTCTTTTTAAATAGGGAGCACCCCATGTACATTGAAAAAGTGACTGACTTGACAAAATATAATTTATCTGTTTTCCAGAAAGATAATCTCTTTTAAGTGTGATTCTCTAAAATGTGCATAAATAAGTTTGTTTCAAGAAAGTCAGCTGAGGAGCTTTCTAGTGGTGGTTTAACTGTTCAATAAAACATTGTTCATAATCGTGTTGATGTAAAACCCCGAGGAAGGAAATGTGTTCCGGAATGAAAGTTAACATCATAAAGAGTTTAGGGGAGTCTGGTTTGTCATGTGGCTGGGATTTTAAAAAAGAAGAGGAAGTTGCATAATTCAATAGAGCAGGTGACCTGTGAGTGAGAAACTATTTTTGCTCTTTATGGTAAAATTAAATCTTTAGAAATAGCAACAATGCTAATTAGGATAGTATTATTCATTATTAGTATTTCAAGGACCTTAAAAAGACAAAGTTCTCAGTTCTGAAAATTGAATAAAAAAGTATCATGATCATTCTTATCTTTACTCCTACCCATAAACAACATTAAAAGCCAGGAAGAGATCCAAGAGGTTATTTTTAAAATAAGAATACTGAACTTTATAGCAAAGAATATAAAGAAATTTTATTTTTTTTAGGAGTTTATTTATTCATGAGAGACAGAGAGAGAGAGAGAGAGGGCAGAGACACAGGCAGAGAGAAGCAGGCTCCTCACAGGAAACGTGATGCAGGACTCTATCTCCAAATCCTGAGATCATGAACTGAGCCAAGGGCAGATGTTCAACAACTGAGCCACCGAGGTGCCCCAAAGAGATTTAATACGTAGTAATATCTTTGGTTAGGCATACCCTACCACGGTAATTGTTAGAGTATATTCATATTTGTGGATCTGTTTTTGTATCAGACCAAAGTCCAAAGAAAATAACATGTTCTGGAAAGTAACTACATTAATGTCTGCAGCTAACCTGCGATCATGGTTTGGGTCTAAACTAATAAATAATATGTTCATCTTACTGTATCTACATAAATATTCTTCAAAGATGAGTCATGTAAAGTGATACGATTATATGTCTTTTCTTGGTCAATTTGCCTCATTTTTTTCCGCTGCTTTGTACTCTGATTTATTAATTCATCTCCCCTCTCCCAGAAGCAGGAATCTCTTGTTCAAATATGTTACTTTTCCTGGAGACATTCCCTCTAGAGCCCTCTATCATCCAGCTTCAAATGGGATTGCTCCTTTTGCCTTTTGCATAGCTGTCATTTGAGGATCTCCGTTTGACGACATCCTTCAACTATGTTTGCCTTTCTGATGCTGAAGCCTCTGTGTTGTGGGAAACTCTTCACCCCCTTTTCCTTGCCCTTATCGTATTCTTTCATGCCACAAATGCACATTTACTTTGTCAGTTACCTTCTGATAAAGAGAACACGAGACATAGACTATGATTTTTAAAAAAGATTTTATTTATTTATTCATGAGAAACACAGAGAGAAGCAGAGGCACAGACAGAGGGAGAAGTAGCCTCCTCACAGGGAGCCTGATGTGGGACTCAATCCCTGGATCTCAGGGTCATGCCCTGAGCCGAAGGCAGATGCTCAACCGCTGAGCCATCCAGGCATCCCTGACTTTATGATACTTTGTAGTATTTATTTATTTATTTATTTATTTATTTTTTTTTACTTTGTAGTATTTATACAAAAGTCTTCATTTATCACTCTCAAATGATCTCATCTGCTGCAGTGTAGACTTCTAGGTTAGAAATCACTGCCCTCTTTTTATTAAAGATTTTATTTACTCATGAGAGAGACACACAGAAAGAGGCAGAGACATGGGCAGAGGGAGAAGCAGGCTTCCTGTGGGGAGCCTGATGCAGAACTCGATCCCAGGACCCCAGGATCATGACCTGAGCCAAAGGCAGACAGACGCTCAACCACTGAGCCACCCAAGTGCTCCAGAAATCACTTTCCCTTGTGATTTTGAAGGCATTGTTCCATTGTCTCCTGGCTTCAAGCATTTCTGTTGAGAAGTCCAATCCATTCTGATTCTCAGTCATGAGCACAGGACCTATTTCTTCTATCTGGAAACCTGTGTATGAACTCACTCTCCAGTGCACTCTCTTCCTTAAGTGTGGGGAGCTGGGGCTAAAAGTTCCAACTCTATTCAAATGCTTCATCTTCCTGGCAACCAGCCTCCATCCTGGAGTTATCTAGGGCTCCTTCCCCCTATAGCCATTAGCCACCTCATTAGGACACACCTATCACTTCTGAAACTCAAAAGCATTTCTGAAGCATTGATCCAGGAACTGGAGACAAAGACTAAATATATATATATATATATATATATACACACACACACACGCACACCACATACTGTTGTATGGCTTTTGACAAATGCTAATATTATTGTCTACCATTATGATATCATACAAAATAGCTTCACCGTCTTGTGTTTTACCTACTTATCTTTCTCCTTATTGCCCAAACTTCTGGCAATTATTTCTTTACTGTCTCTGTAATTTCACCTTTTCCATAATGTCATATAGTCAGAATCATGCAGTATGTAGCCTTTCTACAGTCTGCTTTCACATAGCAATGTGCATTTAAAGTTCCTCCACGTCCCTGCATGACTTGATAGCTCATTTCTTTTTGTTGCTTATTAATATTCCATAGTATGGATGTACCACAGTTTATCCATTCACCTATTAAATGATACCATGTTTGCTTCCAGTTTGGGAGCAATTATGAATAAAGCAGCTATAAATATTCATGTGCAGTTTTTTCCATTTGTTTTTAAAGATTTATCTATGTACTTGAGAGAGAGCACGAGCAGGAGAGGCAGAGGGAGAGGGAGAGAAAGAATCCCAAGCAGACTCTATGCGGAGCATGGAGCCCACCATGGAGCTTGATCTCAAGACTCCAAAATCATGACCTGAGCAGAAACCAAGAGGCAGAAGCTTAACCTGCCTGCTACCCAGGGACCACCATGTGCAGAGTTTTCTGTGGACATAAGTTTTCCACTCATTTGAGCAAATATCCATGAGCATGATAACTGGTTTATATGGCAAGACTATGTTGGTCTGTGTAAGAACTTTGAAATTACTTGCATAATCTAAAAACTAAATTAAAAAAAAAAAGAACTTCCAAATTACCTTCCAAAGTGGGTGTACCATTTTACATTCCCACCAGCAATGAATAAACATTCTTGTTGCTCCATATCCTCACTTCACATTTGGTATTGTCAGTATTTTGGATTTTAGCCTTTCTAATAGGTATGCAGTGGTATTTCATTGTTTTTTTAATTTGCATTTCTCGAATGTCCTCTCCATACACATACTTGCCATTTGTATATCTTATTTGGTGAGCTGTCTGTTCAGATCTTTTGCCCAGTTTTAAATAGGGTTGTTTTCCTGTTGTCGAGGTTCAGGTGCTCTTTGAATATTTTGAATACAGTCCCCTTATCAGATATGTATTTTGCAAATATTTTCTCCTACTTTGTGGCTTGCCTTTTCCTTTTATAAACAGCATCTTCCACAGAGCCAAAGTTTTACATTTTAGTGAAGTCTAACTTGTAAATTTTTCTTTCATGGATTGTGTTTTTGTTGTATCTAAAAACTTGTGACCAAACCCAAGGTTACCTAGATTTTCTCCTATGTTATCTTTGAGAAGTTTAGTTTTGCCTTTTAAAATTAGGCAGGGCAGCCTGGGTGGCTCAGCAGTTTAGGTGCCGCCTTCTGTGGGGGTGGGGGGGATCCTGGAGATCTGGGATGGAGTCCCACATTGGGCTCCCTGCTTCTCCCTCTGCCTGTGTCTGTGTCTCTCTCTCTGCGTCTCTCATGAATAAATAAATAAAATCTAAAAAAATAAAAAATAAAAGAATTTAAAAAAATAAATAAAATTAGGTTAATGATCCATTTCAAAGTAAGTTTTGCAAAAGGTGCAAACTTTTTTTTTTCTTTGCATGGGGCGTTCAGTTGTTTCAGCACCATTTGTTGAAAATACTATCCCCTTAGTGCCTTTGCCAAAGATCTACTGAATGTATTTGCATGAGTCTATTTTTGGGCTCTGTATTCTGTTCCACTGATCTATTTTTCTAGTCTTTTGTCAATACCACACTGTCTTGAATACTGTGGTTTTCTAGTAAGTCTTGGTACTTTGGCCTGTGACTTTATTCCTCTTCTTCAGTGTTGATTGGCTCTTCTGGGACTTCTGTCTTTCCCATAAAAACTTTAGGATTACTTTGCTTACTTTGTTGATGTCCAAACAATAACTCGCTAGGATTTTAATTGAGATTGTGTCAAATCTATCAAGTTGGGAAGAACTGACATCTTGACAATATTCGATTTTCCTACTCATAAACATGGGCTATTTCTCCACTTATTTGGATCTTCTTTGAGGTCTTTCATCCCAATTTTATAATTCTCATCCTATGGATTTTGTACACATTGTGTTAGATCTAGACCTAAGTATTTCATTTTTTTGTGCTAATGTAAGTGACATTATGTCTTTAATTTCAAATTCTAATTGCTGGAATATATAAGTAATTGGCTTTTGCATATGTTAACTTGTTAACAAAGTTGTATCCTACAACTCTGCTGTAACTGCTTATTAGTTTTGGGGGGGTTGGTTAACTTTTTTGGATTTTCTTCATAATCATGTCACATGTTTATTATTTAAAGACCAGAAAAAAATAGGTATATTTCTTCGTTACCAATCTATTGTCTAACTTTAAATGTCTTTTATCAGCTAGACCATAAACTCTCTAAGTTTCCATCTTGTCATCTCTTTTATGCTCAGATTTTTATTAGTTTTACCACGTTAAATTGTTGCGGCACTAAATAACTAGAAATAAAATGCTTCTAAGTTAACGCTATTTCGTCAAGTACTCTTTGTCGCTCTTTGGTAGCTACGGTAAGCCTGGGTAACTTAGTGCCTGTTCCTCTGTGCGCTAGCAGGGATGTAAGGACTGAGGCCATACACATCAGGTTCTTAGGTCGGTACCTGGAATACAGCCCTGAGAAACACAGTTTTTTAGCGTTTGCCTGAGGATATGGGTCATGACCTGTGCGCTGTACCACACATAACCTCGAACAGCCAATGAACTTTCGCTCAGATGGACAAAGAGTAATAAAAGCCAAGGAAAAAAGTTGTACCGAAGAGGCCAGGGGTAGAGACGGGTTCGTGCAGGCAAGTCTCCGAGCCCGCGAGCGCAGAGGTCAAGTGAGAGGTCAAGACGGCTGGGGTAGAGAGGCGGGAGGAGGTCCCCAAGGATGCGATCTCGGCCGCTCCTCGGGCTGGAAGCGGAGGGAGCCAAACGGGCGTCATCGCAGCCGGACACCGCCGAGGCCGCGGCACCCGCCCCCGCACCGCCCCTCGGCCGGAGGAAAAGGCGCGGAGCCGCACCCGGGGAGCGGGCGGGCGGCCCTCGGCGCCCCAACCCCCGCGCCCGCCCCCGCCGCCCGTTACCATGGGGACTGGGTCACCTGACCGCGGCCGCGCGCCTGCGCGGGCGGAAGGCGGGGGAGGCGCCGTGACGCGCTTGGCGGGCGGTCCTCGGGCGCGCGCGGCTCTCCCCGCCTCGGGTCTCGGCGTCCCGGCCAGTTACCGGAGGCGGCGGCGGCGGCGGCGGGTCCTGCGACCGAGGTGAGCAGCCGTGGGCGGGCGAAGGGGCGCTCAGGCCGCGTCGGGATGCGGGGACTGCGGGCGGGGGCGGGGGCGCCGCGGGTCGCTGGCGGAGGGCGTCTCGGCCTCGGCGGTGTTCGGGGGGCGGCGGCGACGCCCTCTCCTCGGGGGCCCCGCCCCTGCTTGCGCCCGGAGGGGCCCGGGGCGAAAGTCGGCGCGAGCCGCTCGCTCTGCCCGCCCGCCCGCCGCCGCTGCGGGGTTCGAGGTCCCGCCGGGGGCCGGGGGCGGGGGGCGGGGGGCGCCGGGGGCCGCGGGCGACGGACGGCCAGTGAGGCCCGGCCCGCCCCCGCTCCCCGCCGCCCCGCCCCCCGCCCGCCGCCCCCGCTCCCCGCCGCCCCCGCAGCTCGGGCGCCGGGGTCCGGGCCGCTCCGCCTTTTTGTTCCCCTTGGCCGAGGGCCCCCGGGAGCGGCGGGGCCGGCGGCTGGCTGCGAAGTCGCGGGGCCAGCCTTCCGCGGACGGCGCTGCGTCCCGACCCGGGCTCGGGGGCGGGCGCGGGGGCCGGGGCGGCGGGGCCGGCGGGGCCGAGGTGCGTGCGGGGCGCCGAGCCGCGACTCCCGGGCAGGGTGCGGAGGGGGGTTCGCGGCGCGCCTCTTCCTGGAGAAGTTGGAGCGCAGGGGAGGCGTTGCGGCGGCTGTGCGCGCGGGGAGCTATCCCCGGACGTGCCGTGACTCAGAGTTTTCATTGCAGGATTTCCTGGTAATAATGGGAAAGTGAAGGCATATGGATGTGGAAAGTTTCCGTCCTTACCGAAGTGGAGTTATTTAATCACGGGTCTTCCAGTGTACCGGGCTCGGAGGCGATTTCTGGGTTGTCTAGTGTGTGTATGTTCTCCGTCTGCTCATTTACTGTGTTGTTCTTTTTTCTTCTCTGTGTGAGTACATTCCTTCGAGAGTACCTTGGGGGACGCCTGCGTGGCTCAGGGCTTGAGCGTCTGCCTTTGGCTCGGGGCGTGACCCCGGGGTCCCGGGATCGAGTCCGCAGCGGGCTCCCCGCGGGGAGCCTGCTTCTCCCTCTGCCTGTGTCTCTGCGTCTCTCTGTCTTTCTCATGAATAAATAAATAAAATCTTTAAAAAAAAAAAGTACATTTGGTTTGCCAGACTTAACATCTACGTGTCTGAAAAAAAAAAAAAAAGATTAAAAAGGAAAATTACATTGAAAACAGCTGCAGGCTGTTGGCTTTATCTTCAATGTATGTAGGTGATTAAAATTCACATTTTACTTTTTTTTTAAAAGTTTTTTATTCGTGAGAGACACAGAGAGACGCAGAGACACAGGCAGAGGGAGAAGCAGGCTCCGTGCAGGGAGCCCGATGTGGGACTCGATCCCGGGTCTCCAGGATCACGGCCCGAACCCGAGGCAGATGCTGAACCCCAGAGCCACCCAGGGCTCCAAATCTAGATTTTCCAATCTTTAGCTTTTCTATTTGAGGTTAAGGGCAAACAGTAAAAAAAAGAAACAAAAAGTTTTTTCATGTTTTCTGTTACCAGTTTAGTTCTATCAATTTTTCTTCCTTCGGTGGTACTAGGAGCGCCTGGGTGGCTCAGTCAAGTATCTTCCTTCTGCTTAGGTCATGATCCCGTGGTTCTGGGATGCAGCCCCTTGTCTGGCTTCCTGGTCAGTGGGGAGCCTGCTTCTCCCTCTCCCTCTGTTGCCCCCCCACCCCCGCTTGTGTTCTCTCTCTTGAATAAATAAATTTTTAAAAATCTTAAAAAATAAATTAAGAAAATAAATGGTGTGTAATATTATAGATCAAGTGGTTTGTGCCACTAAGTGAAAATAAGGAAGTGGAATGTCTTTTAAAATGTTCAGGAAATAGTCCATTATAATCCAGATTTAACTCTGACAACACTAATTTTTGAGTGTTATAAGGACATAAAAATCATGACCAGAAGAGGATGAATTTACAAATAGTTGGCAGGTGAATGTACTCTTTAATAAAACCATTACCTAAATTAAACATGACTCAACTTTTTTTTTTCCTGTTTTTGTCAGATTTAGGTACTTTTTTTAGGTAGTAAATGCCAAGATTTTATATAAAAAAAGTTTCTTCTGAACAACTTTAAAATATGTCCTTTATCTAGTAATAGTTACATTATTAGCATTTATTAATTTCTTTTCCAGTGCTGCCAATATTATTTATACATTTAGGTTTTGAGGAGGTCAGTAGTAACATGGCTCAAAATGTAGTTTCCTTCCTTCTAAAGGTCCTCCAGTTGGGGATGCCTGGGTCGCTCAGCGGTTGGGCGTCTGCCTTTGGCTCAGGGGGTGATTCCGGAATGCCTGGATTGAGTCCCGCAATGGACTTCCTGCGTGGCGCCTGCTTCTCCCTTTGTGTCTCTGCTTTTCTCTGTCTCTCTCTCTCTCTCTCTCTCTCTCTCATGAATAAATAAATAAAATCTTTAAAAATTTTAGGCACTGGGGTGTCTCATTTGGTTAAGTGTCAGCCTTTGGCTCAGGTCATGATCCCCAAGTCCTGGGATCTAGCCCTGAATTGGGCCCCCCACTCAGCCAGGAGCTTCCCGCTCTGGTCCTGCCTCTGCTCATGTCCGTGCTCTCTCTCTCTCTCAAATAAATAAAATTAAAAAAAAAAAAAAAAAGTCCTCCAGCCAACCACATTTCCTTTCTATAAGAGCCAACTGCTTTGTGTTTCTTAGGTATCCATCCAGGGATATCTTATAACTGTACAAACATAGAAATATATTCTGCTCCTTCCTCTTTTTTTATTGTAATAAAATACACATAACAAAATTTATCATCTTAACCATTTTTAAGCATGTAGTTAAGAGGTATTAAAAACATTGACAATGTTGTACAATCCTCACCACCATCTGTCCTTAAATAACTCAACTTGTACAGTGGGAACTCTGTAACCATTTAGTAATAACTCCACATTCTCTCCTTCCCCCAGCCCTTGGTCACCATCCTTATATCTTTACAATTTTGAGTAAGTACCTCATATAAATGGGATCATACAGTATTTGTCATTCTGTGATTGGTGCATTTCACCTAACAAAGTCTTCAAGATTCATCCAGCATGTTGCAGAAATTCCTTCCATTTTAAAGCTGAATAATGTTCCATTTTATGTGCATACCACATTTTGCTTGTCCATTTATCCATAGATAGATACTTGCATTACTTCCATGTTTGAACTTTTGTGGATATTGCTGTTATGAACATGGGTGTACAAATATCTCTTTAGATACAGATTTTAATTCTTTTGGATGTATACCCAGAAGTGGAATGCTGGATCATATGGTAATTAAAAATAAAAAAAAATATATATATTTTTTTTTTGTGTGTCTGTGTGTGGAACTACCACACTTTTTTATAGTGGGTATACCGTTTTACATTCCCATCAACAGTGCACTGGGTTCCAGCTTCTCCACATCCCTGCTAATTGATACTTAAAAAAAATCCAATATAGTCAGTGTTGTACTAGTTTTGGATATACAGTATAGTGATTCAATGATACCATATGTCACCCAGTGCAAATGCATTCCTTAATTCCCATCACCAATTTTACCCATCTCCCACCCATTGCCTTTCTGATAACTGTCAGTTGTTCTCTATAGTTAAGAGTCTTGTTTTTTTGGTTTGCCTTTTTCCCCCTTTGTTCATTTGTTTCTTAAATTCCACATATGAGTGGAATCATGTGGTATTTGCCTTTTTTCTTATTTTGCTTACTGTACTGTCTAGCTTTATCCATGTCATTGCAAATGACAGGGTGTTATTCTTTTTTATGGCTGATTAATCACTGTGTGTGTGTGTGTGTGTGTGTGTGTGTGTACATCCTTCATCTTCATTCATTTGTTGATGGACACTTGGGTTGCTTCCATATTTTGGCTATTGTAAATAATGCTGCAGCAAACACCGGGGTGCCAGTATCCCTTTAAACTCATTTTTGTATTTTTTTTTAGGTAAATACCCAGAAGAGCAATTACTGGATAATAGGGTAGTTCTATTTTTAACTTTTTGAGGAACTTTCATAGTGTTTTCCAAAGTGGCTGTACCAGTTTGCATACCCACCAACAATGCAAGAGGGTTCCTTTTTCTTACATCCTGGCCAACACTTATTTTTTTCTTGTGTTTTTGATTTTAACCATTCTGATAGGTGTGAAGTGATATCTCATTGTAGTTTTGATTTGCATTTCCCTGGTGATGAGTCATGTTAAACACCTTTTCACGTGTCTGTTGGCCATCTGGATGTCTTTTTTAGAGAAATGTTCGTGTCTTCTACCCACTTTTAAAATGAATTATTTGTTCTTTGGTCTTTGAGTTATATATGTTCTTTATATATTTGAATACTAACCCAATATGTCATTTGCAAATATCCTCTCCCGTTCTGTAGGTTGCTGTTTATTTTTGTTGATTGTTCCTTTTGCTGTGCAGAAACCTTTTATTTTGAGGTAGTCCAGTAGTTTATTTTTGCTTTTGGTTCTCTTGCCTTAGGATATTTATCTAGAAAAATGGTGCTACAGCCCATGCGAGAGCCGTTACTGCCTGTCCTCTTTTTTGGGATTTTATGGTTTCAGGTTTCCCTTTTTAGGTCTTTAATCCAATTTGAGTTTTTGTGTATGGTGTGAGAAATTGGTCCAGTTTCATTCTTCTGCTTGTATTTGACAAGTTTTCTCTCCATGTCTTTTTTTTTTTTTTGATAGTAGCCATCCTAATCTCCCAGTTTTGATTTGCATTTTTGTAATGCTTAATGATGCTGAAGATTTTTTTTTTCATGTATTTATGGGCATTCTTGTATCTTTTTTGGAGAAATGTTTATTCAAGTCCTTTACCAGTTTTTTTTTTTTTTTTTTTTTTTTTTTTTTACTTGTTGAGTTTTAGTAGTTCTCTATTCTAGGTATTAATCCTTTATTGGATAAGTGATTTGGAGATGTTTTCTCCCATTCTGTGGGTTGCTTTTTTGCTCTGTTGATGCTGTCTTTTGATGTACAAAATTTTAAATTTTTCATGAAGTCCAGTGTATCTAGATTTTCTTTTATCTGTGTCTTTGGTATCATGTCCAGAAAAATCACTGTTAAGTCCAAGGCTACAAATCTTCTTTCCTATGTTTTCTTCTAAGAGTTTTTATTGTTTTAGGTCTTAAATTTAGTTCCTTTATCTATTTTGAGTTGAATTTGGAAATAGTATTATGTAAGGGTCATCTTCATGCTTTTGCACATGGATATCCAATTTTCTCAGCACCAGTTGTTGAAAGATTTTTTTATTCATTGAATGGTCTTGGCCCTCTTGTCAAAAACCATTTGACCATATAGGTGAGGGTTTATTTCTAGGCTATTTTTTCCCGTTGATTTGTATACCATTATACTAAAAGATTAGTTTTGATTATTGTAGCTTTATAATAAGTTTTGAAATCAGGAATATGAGCCTTCTGATTTTATTCTTTTTCAAGATTATTTCGGATGTTTGAGTCCCTTGAGACTTCATATAAATTTTAGGATGAGTTTTTCTATTCCCCTGAAAAAAAAAAAATCACTGTGATTTTGATAAGGATTGCATTGAATCTTGAGGTCACTTTAGCTGATACATTTTAATAGTATTAAGTCTATCAATCCATGAACATGGGGTGTGCTTCATATTATTTATATCCTCTTTGATTTCTTTCAGCAGTGTTTTGTAATTTTTTTTAAAATGATTTATTTGAGAGAGCATGGGCATGAGCACAGGCAGTGGGGTGGGGTAGGGTGGGGGCGAAGGGAGAGGAAGAGAATCTTAAGCAGACGCCCTGCTGAGTGCAGAATCTGACCTGACTCAATCTCATAACCTTGAGATTAGGACCTGAACCAAAATCAAGATTGTATACTTAACCAACTGAGCCACCCAGTTACCCCTATAGTTTTCATTGTACAAGCCTTTCATTCACCTCCTTGATTAAATTAACACATTTGTTAATTTGTAAGTATTCTTTTTGAAGCTATTGTAAAATAGTAACAATTTTCAGATTATTTTTCATGTATAGAAATAAACTGATTTTGTGCATTGACTATACCCTGCTACATTGCTGAATTTATTAGTTCTAACAGCTTTTTCTTTGTGACATCTTTATAGTTTTCTAAACCTTAAACATGTAAATCAAATAATCTGCACAGATCATTTTACTTATTTTTCAATTTGGATGCTTTTTATTTCTTATTTTTGCCCAACTACTCTGGCTAGAACTTCCAGTAATATGTTGAATAGAAATGGTAAAAGTGGGTTTCTTTGCCTTGTTTCTGATCTTAGAGGAAAAACAGTCAGTCTTCATCATTGAGTTTTTGGTGTGGGTTTTTCATATGTGGCTTTTATTATGTAGATGTAATTATCTTCTATTCCTAATTTGTTGAGTGTTTTTTCATAAAAGGTTGTTGAATTTTATCAAATGTTTTTTTCTGCATCAATGGAGATGATCATGTGTTTTATTTCCCTTTATTTTGTTGATGCAGCCTATTATATTGATCAGTTATTTGTACGTTGAACCATCCTTGTATTCCAGAAATAAATCCCACTGGTTAAAAGATGTATAATCCTTTAATGTGCTATTGAATTCCATTTGCTAGTATTTTGAAGATTTTTTGCAGTGTTCATAAGGGATATTGGTCCGTAGTTTTCTTTCTGGGAGTGACTGACTTGGATATCAGGTTAATGCTGTCTTCATAGAATAGGTTAGGAAATATTCCCTTCAACTTTTGCCAAATTTTAAGAAGGATTGGTAATCTTTTTTAAATGTTTAGAAGAATTCACCAAGGAAGCTTAAGGTTTATGGCTTTTATTTGTTGGGAGATATTTGATTACTGATTCAGTCTTGTCAGTAGTTATAGGTATATTGAGATTTTTAATTTATTTGTGATTTAGTTTTGGTAGGCTTTATATTTCTTGGAATTTGTCCATTTAATCTAGGTTATACAATACTTTGGTGTACAGTCATTCATAGTACTGTCATAATTTCTGTAGAATCAATGTGCATATTCCCATTTCTCATTTTAGTATTTTGACTTTTCTCTTTCTGTCTTTGGCTAACAAAAGGTTTGTCGATTTTGTTTCTTTTTTTCTCAGATCATGTTTTGGTTTCATTGATTGTTGTTTTCCTCTATTTTCTAGTTCATTTATCTTCTAGTTCATTTATCTTTAGTCTTTATGATTTCCTTACTTCTGCTAGCTTTAGGTTTAGTTTGTACTTTTTCTAGATCTTTAAGTTCCCTCTTGCTTGTAAGACAAATATTAGCATGTTTATATACTGCTCTCTAAAACATGCTTTGTTTTTTAATGTTATTTTAGACCTTTCTATGTTTATGTATATAGAACTTCCTTCTTTGAAGTATTTTGCTATTGCAGTTGGTGCTTCAAGAATAAGCTTTTACATATGTCACTTTTTATGTGCAAATATATTTGTGGACTGGATGCTGCAGGGTTGGAGGGTATCTGTATTCATAATTTTGATAGATACTGCAAACTTACTTTGTATGGGAATTGTACTTCCATGAGTAATATATGAGTGTCTTAAAAAACCTTACTGTCGAAGTCTGTTGTCACACTTTGGAGTTTTGCCAGTCCAATAGGTCAGAAATGGAACCTTATGGGTAAGAGGAAAGTATTCTGCTTAATAGTATATTTCATATGGCCACATTTCACAATGGCTTATCATGAGAATTTCCCTGGCTAATTATTAAAGAGTTCCTAAGTCCTTCCATGAAATCTGTGTCAGCCTGGGAAGCTATTTTTAACTTGTGCCCAGGTAATTCTGATCTGATGATTAGCCAAATTTGAGAACCATTGCTATAGACAGCTGTTGACTTTATCACAGTGAGTTCATCGACGACATTTATGAATCATCTAGAATGCTTAGTGTACCATAAAACATAGTCATCACCATTTACCATCTGAGCCCAATGGACACTTCTTTTTTTTATATATTTTAGTTCATCTTCAGAAAAATTTGCCAAAGTGATGGTAAAGGGACGGTTGAAGCACAGTTTTGCCAGAAAAACAATTTAAGTAACAACTGGAACACAAGAAACCCATAGGTTTTTGTTGTTTTTCTGTTTTTAAAGATTTTTAAATTTATTTATACCATGAGCTGGATGGGCAGGGACAGAAGGAGGAGATCAGAGCATCTCAAGCAGCGCATCTGCGCTGAGTGCAGAGCCTAATGCAGGGCTCACTCTAATGACCCTGAGATAATGACCTGAGCTGAAATCAAGAGTTGCCTGCTTAACAGACTGAGCTACCCTAGTACCTCAAGAAACCCACATTTTTATTCTAAATTTCCTGGATTTGAAAGTATATATAGCTGAAATGGGCAACATCTTTTTGAGTACAACTAATTGCTCATCAGTTGGCACGTGTGAAATTAGCACGTCCCTCTTTTATTGTTCCCAGGTCAAATACATCTCTGATATGTTATAGTTTATCATTACATATGGTTCTCCTTCATGAACTTGGTTGTCAAACTACAATACTGATACTAGATTTCATATACATCTCTAATAGATTCTCTTGTTACCATCTGGTACTTTGGACTTGTATTTCCAAAATGTAGTACTTTTACAAATTTTAATGGCTTATGATTTTATGGCAAGGTTGACCCTTTTTCTTCTATGTTTGCAGAGAATTTTCATCTATATATTATAAACACCAATTAGAATAACCAGTGTGATGACTTTAAAAATTTTTCATTACATTACTGTTTTTTTTCCCAGTCATCTTTGTTTAAACACCAACCTTCATTTGGCCACTTAAAATCCATTATCAAGTAAATTTTGGTCTATAAATATAAGGGAATAAAATATGGTAATATTTTATTTAGTAAAAAGGATTGAGGGACTTGTTTCAAAATGTTGCATGATAATGTTCTTTTGAATGAGTGAAAAATTTTATTTCTTTTATTAATTACAGGTATGTTTACTTATTAAACTTGAAAAACTTTAATTAGGAGATCATCATGGTCTGAAAATTCATAGTCTGTGATTTGCGTATATGATCGGTTTCCTCATTATCATAAGAATCTAGCATACAGTTACTTGTATTCTGATTTGTCTCATAAATGTCTTCCTCCTTCAGTTTCCTATTCTCTGCCATCATGGGTGAAAAATGGAAAAATTCCAAGTATTTAAGGAACACTTTGGAAAACAAGCTACACATATAGTGTCTTCAGAGTTTATATGTTCTTGAAAGAAGATGCAGTACTTTGGGTAGTACAAACTGAAGGATGAAAGAATGCAGTATTTCACTGTTGCATCATTCTGGGTGATCTTATTTTTTTGTTATTTTAGTTTCTTAGCATAGTTGCAAATAACTGATGAATTCTTTTTTTTTTTTTTTTTTTTTAAGATTGTATTTATTTATTCATGAAAGAGAGAGAGAGAGACAGATAAACAGCCAGAGGGAGAAGCAGGCTCCATGCAGGGAGCCCGATGTGTGGGACTCTATCCCGGAAATACAGGACTAACCTACGCCCCAGGCCAAAGTCAGGCGCTAAACCGCCGAGCCACCCAGGGATCCCTACTGATGAATTCTGATGTAATTCTGAATTGATGAAATAGAAAGGTATTTCAAGGTGGAGAAAAATAAATTCACTAAAATCCTATAACAGATGTTAGGTTTATGAAAAAGTCCAGTTGAACTCTTATCAGATCGAGTGATTTTACTACATTTAAAGGTTTTTCTTTCTTTTTTTTCTTTGGAAAGATTTATAAGAAAGAATAAAAGTCACTAAATAGAATGCTAAAAAAAAGGAACTCAAAATGGGTCCATTGGACCCTGATAGTATACAAAGGGTTGAGGACAGATTTCTGAACCTTGGTCTAGACTTGATTGTTTTAGTTTCTGGGCTAGGACTCCAGAATCTTTATTAACATTTCTAGTTTATACTTAACGGACTTTAAACTTGAAGAAATCCTATTTTAGGGCCTTAATGTGATTTTTAATTTGCTATTATATGTTAGTATAGTAGTTCCCCCTTATCTGCATGGTCAACTGTGGTCTGGAAGCTGATGATCCCCTTTCTGATGTATCATCAGAAAGTCAGTAGTAGCCTAACACTAGGTCACAATGCCTATGTCATTTACCTCACTTCATCTCATCATTGTATCTCTAATATCATCATAAGAAGGGCAGGTACAGTATAGTAAGATATTTAGAGAACACATTCATACAAGTTTCGAAGTATTTGTTTTATTGTTAGCTATTGTTATTAATTTCTTACTCTACCTAACTGTAACTTAAATTTTATCATATGTATATATGTGCAGGAAAAAGCATAATATATATAGTTTCAGTACTATCCCTAATTTAGATATCCACTGGGGGGTCTTGGAATGTGTCCCCTTTGGATTAAGGGGACAGGTAGGACTTTACTTTAGATTACTTTCCTGATGTGCATTTGTTGTTTCTTGTGCTAATTTAAAAAGTTTTATACCGTATTATTGAAGCTAATTAGTCTTCTATGTTTAAATAAGGGAATGGTTTGATGTGGTGTTCCTTTGAAAATAATTTATGGAACTAGAACATTCAAACCCATTGCTATTGAAGAGTTCCAGGAATATAGCATATAATGACGGCTATTTAAAGAAAAACTGTGTTCTAAGTCTTTTGCCTTACAGAATAGATACTTTGTTGATTTACTGTATCATACATTAAATTGAGACCCTGGAAAGAAGCTTAAGTTCTTGACAGAGCTGAAACTAAACTTGGCTTTTATTCCAACAGTATGTTTTTTAATTTTTTAAATTTTTAAAAATTAAGATGTAATAGATCTATAACATATTAGTTTTAAATATACATCTAAAAAAAATCTCACAGAGACAAATGTCAAGAAACTTAGCATCCATATCTTTTTTCTAGGGATTGTTAGGCCTTATGTTCAAGTCTTTTAATACATTTTGAGTTGAATTTTGTGTATGGTGTAAGATAATGGTCCAGTTTCATTGTGTTGCATGTGTCTGTCCATTTTTCACAGCACTATTCATTAAAAAGACTGTCTTCATTGTATATTCTTGACAACTTTGTCATAAGTTAATTGACCGCATATATGTGGGTTTATTCCTGGATTCTTTTCTCTCCCATTGATCTGTGTGTCTGTTTTTATGCCAGTAGCATTCCCTTTTGATTACTGTAGCTTTGTAACGTAGTTTAAAATCTGGAAGTGTGATGCCTCCAGCATTGTTCTTTCAAGAGTGCTTTGGCTGTTTATAGAGTCTTTTGAGGTTCCATACAAATTTTAGGATTCTTTATTCTAGTTCTTTGAAAATGCTATTGGAGTTTTTGTAGAGATTGCATTAAATATGTAGATTGCTTTGGGAAGTATGGACATTTTAACAGTGTTAATTCTTCCAGTCCATGAACACAGACTATCTTTTCATTTATTTGTATTCAGTTTTTTTCAGCATTGTCTTATGGTTTCAGTTTATAGATCTTTCATCTCTTTGATTAAATTTATGCTTAAATATTCTTTATCATTAGATGCATTTGTGAATGGAATTATTTTAATTTTTTTGTTTTAGCTTATTAGGATGTAGAAGCACAGATGCTTTTGTACATTGATTTTTTTTTTTTTTATCCTACAGTTCTACTGAGCTTGTTTATTAGTTCAAACAGTTTTCTTGGGATCCCTGGGTGGCGCAGCGGTTTAGTGCCTGCCTTTGGCCCAGGGCGTGATCCTGGAGACCTGGGATCGAATCCCACATCCGGCTCCCAGTGCATGGAGCCTGTTTCTCCCTCTGCCTATGTCTCTGCCTCTCTCTCTCTCTCTCTGTGACTATCATAAATAAATAAAAATTAAAAAAAAATTAAAAAAAAAACAAACAGTTTTCTTGGTGGAGTTTTTAGGGTTTTCTATAGATAAAATATCACCCACATACAGGGACAGTTTCAGCTTTCCTCTTTTCCAATTTTGATGCCTTTTTTTTTTTTTTCCTTGCCTACTTGCTCTGGGTAGAACTTCCAATCCTGTATTGAGTAAAAGTGGCAAGAGTGAGCATCCTTATCTCTACATTTTTATTCTTTTCTCCTTTTATATTTTTAATGTCACAATTTATATAATTTTTATCTTCTGTATTCCTCAGCAAGTTATTACACTTAAAGTTTTGTGTTGGGGATCGCTGGGTGGCTCAGCGGTTTAGAGCCTGCCTTTAGCCTAGGGTGTGATCCTGAAGTCCTGGGATCAAGTTCCACATCAGGCTCCCTGCATGGAGCCTGCTTCTCTCTCTGCCTATGTCTTTGCCCCCCCCCCCCCGCCCCCATGTCTTTCATGAATAAATAAATAAAATCTTAAGAAATAAGTGTTTTGTTTTTTTTTTTAAAGATTTTATTCATCCATCTGACAGAGTATGACAGTGGACAGAGGGAGAGGGAGAAGCGGGTTCCTCACACAGCAGGGAAGGCTGACGCAGGACTTGATCCTAGGACCCTGGATCGTGACCCAAGCTGAAGGCAGACAAATAACCGACTGAGCCACCCAGGCACCCCTCTTGTACTTAAAGTTATTTTTATTTTTGTTTTTTAACATTCATACTAGCTTTGTAAGTGATTGCCTCTTTATGGAACTAGATTATTCTGAATTTTACAATATATTTATTTTTACCAGTGAGATTCGTATTTTCTTATGCTTTCCTAAAATTAGCTTCCTTTGGTTTCTTGTCATTCTCATCTAGCTTTCACTTGTCTGGAAAACTTATCTCTCCTTCAATTCTAAAGGACAATTTTACTGAGTAGAGTATACTTAGTGGCAGTTTTTTTCTTTGTATTATGCGACTTCTTCTGGGCTGCAAGGTTTCTGCTAAAAAGTGTGCGTAAAGTCTTATGGAGGTTCCTTTGTACATAACAAGTTGTACCGAACAAGCTTTTCCTGCTTTTAAGATTCTTTCTCTCTTTTAACTTTCGACATTAGATTATAATGTGTTTTGATGTGGGTCTCTTTGGGTTCATTTTATTTGGAACTTTATGGACTTCCTGGACTTGGATATCTGTTTCCTTCTTCAATTTAGAGAATTTTTTTAGCCATTATTTTGTCAAATTTAAAATTTTTGCCCCTTTTCCTCTTCTTCCTTTGGGACCTTTATAATGAGGATGTTTGTTTACTTGATGTCCTGTTAGTCTCTTATGCTATCTTTGCTTTTGCTCTCCTTTCCTTTTCTTTTCTTTTCTTTCTTTCTTTCTTTCTTTTTTTTTTTTGTTCTACTGCATTTAGTCTGTTCTTGAATCCTTCTATTGTATTTCTCAGTTAAATTATTGTATTTTTCAGTTCTGTGATATTTGCTTGGTATTTTCTTGTATTTTCTTTTGAAATTTTCACTTTTTTCATCATTTGTTCTCTGAGCCAAGTGAGCATATATATTGACTGCTATTTCGAACTATCAGGTGAATTGTTTATCTCCATATCACTAAGGTCTTTTACTCAGGTTTTATTTTGTTCTTACTTGAAATATTCCTTTGTTTCTTTATTTTACTTGACTTTCTATTGATTTCATTGATTAGATTAAGTCATCTCTCTGTCTTGAGTGACACACCTCACTTAAGAGATGAACTTCATCATCTGAGTTCTTGGTTGTCTCATACTTTTTTAATTGTCCAAACAGCCTACTTTATTCTTAGTTGCTCCCAGTAGTTGAAGGTGTGCCAAGATCTGTCAGTGTTCCAAAGGAGAGGATCTTAGTCAACACTTAGATTCAGGGACCTCAGGCAGCAGCTTTTAATGTATGCAAAATACCTCTTTGAGGGAAAGACTTCTGTCGGTCCATTCTGTGTTGTGCCCTAGGGTGATAGTTCACTTGGTTTTGTTTTGTTTTGTTTTGTTATAGTACTGTGGAACCTGTGAATACAGGCTTCCTCACTACCAAAGCCTGTTTATCCAGGGATGTGCCCTATGGGAAACATTTTGTGTGCCAGGCCTGTACACTAGCTTCTGTCTTGGAGACACCAAAGACTTGGTAGGGGGCAAAGGAGAGGCACCCAC
Organism: Canis lupus familiaris; assembly: GCF_011100685.1. Taxonomy (NCBI): domain Eukaryota; kingdom Metazoa; phylum Chordata; class Mammalia; order Carnivora; family Canidae; genus Canis; species Canis lupus. The sequence continues at coordinate 9,834,465 of NC_049250.1, forward strand.
TGGCCTTCTCAGTCTTTGGAGAGTATTGTAGTCAGCTCTTAGATGTGTGTTTAATTAGAAGCCTATTCCTCAGGCTATAGCTATGAGGATAAGCTAATAGACTTCTTTCATAGAAAAACTGGAGGTGCATTTATTTCAGTCCGCTGTCTCTGTGTTGTGCCTTGGGGAAGATAGCCTGTTAACAACTGTTTCTGTTTCTTATAGTCTTATGGGATTGATGAATTTAAGCCTTACTGGCCACCAGAGCCAGGCAGTCAAGGAGTTATCTTTGGGCAGCAGCTACAAAAGCTAGAGTACCAGATGTGTTGTATTGCACTTTAAGATTACTGATTCTGCAGTCCCGAATTTTTATTATCCTATGATTTTTTTTTAACAGCTGGGATTAAACAAATACTATTTTAACTTAAACAATCACATGTCATTTTAAAAAAGACCAGTTTTCGTAGTTGGTTTTATTGAGGGAATGCGGTCAGCAACTCAGAAAATGATATGCATTGCCATTCCAGGTGATATTATCTGGAAAGCTTTACTAGTATGTTTCTTACCTCATTTGCCAGAGTATAGCATCTAAGAAGCAAATTAACTAGATGTTCCAAAATATAACATATGGTATTTGAGTTATGGAGGCTTTTAGTCTGCACATATGTAAAGACTCTAAGGAAGCTACCCTGACATTGCCCTGAGGATATGGGAGAGCCAAATAGGAAAGTTGATACTCAGAATAGTCAGGTATTTTTTTTATTTTTAGATGTTCTAAACAAACCCTGAAAGTGTTCCAAGCTCTGAGAAACATTTTAGTAGAAACTAATTTAGGGGTTATTTCCTAAGGCCTAGTGGTGCACTGGGTGCAGAGGTTTTTCATTACGCATGGAGAGAGTTTAGAATGGGCCAAACCTAGTCTAGGGGTAAGTGGAGACCAGTTCTTTCCAGGAATTAGACCAGTGAAACAAAGCTTTACAGTCAGGAATGTGCTCAAACTCTGGTAGAGTAGATGGCAAGATGTTTTGCCTACTAATTTCAGGGTCACTGGGATCTATACCTTATTATTGATTCTCAGTCAGCTGAAGGGGAGGCCTAGTAGCAAAATTCTGTAGTCAGTACAATAATAGTGTGTGAGAGGAGTTTTAAGTGAAAGTAAAATGCGAGTTCACATACTGATATAATAGAATTATTTTCACAATCCCTTTGAATCTCATTATTGGTCATTCTGAAATTCCAACCGTACTTGAAAGGATTTTTCAAAGGTAGTTTGGTAGTTCTTAAAAAAGGGCTAATTGTTTTTGACATTAGATCAAAGATGAACTCACTCCTACTTAATGGAACCCTTAAGAAAAATAATACAAGAATTTATTATTCTCCCAGAAAGCTTTTAACAGTTTGTATTCAAAGATGTAGACTGGAAAGATAAGAAAATTTGAACTTTTCAATGAATGTTTGAAAGATATCTTGTTTACTGCTGTTTTGGCAATATTGATCAAAATTTAGTAAATATTTGACTTGTTTTAGGATAAGGAATTATGCTAGGGAAATAAAAAATTAAAGGCCTTGATTTCAAGGACCAGAGAAACATAAACTTAGCTGTATAACAGGGAGAGTGAAACTGCTGATGTTAGAGAAACCTGTTAGGTTGAGGTCATCAAAGGTGTCCTCACAGAAGTAGCTCTTGACTGGGGTTTTGAAAGAGAAGTCCTCAAAAGGGATTTTGGGAAGAGGAAGCAGCTTTTGCAAAGATAGGGGGCACAGAAGCACTTGACCAGGATGGGAAGTAGCTGGGAAACAAAGGGTGGAGGGGAGGTGGGCGGGGGGGGGGGGGGGTGGTAACTGGGTGAGGGTCACTAAGGAGGGCGCTTGATGGGATGAGCACTGGATGTTATATGTTGGCAAATTGAATTTAAATTAAAAATTTAGGAAAAAAAAGAAATAGAAGGCTGTTGCAGCTAGAATGTTGTAATGTTTAGAAAGAAATTATGTGAAATGAAGCCACAAAAATAGTTTGTGAAGTAAAATCGTTGAGGAATCCTTCGTACTTTAGAAAAATAATGAGAGTTGATTAAGGTCACATACTTCGAACAATCCTGAAACTAAATTTTTTAAAAAGTGTAAGTTGTGATGATACTTTTTATTTAAAAAATGTCTGAAAAGCCCATTTCTTTTCTGGGATGGAGTTTGAATATTTGTATGAGCATGAAGTAATTTTTAGGAAATGAGTGACCTCAGGGTTGTTCAGACAACTTCAGTTAATATTTAAGGAAAAGCTTTATGAGGGAAATGTTTGAGAAAACTCACTGATTTTTTGAAATTTACACTCATCCAATTCACTTTTCATGAGGAAAAGGGGATCTTGTATGTGACCAGTGGCAGAAGTAAAAGTAGAAACCTAAAATAGAAATAGTACTACATTAAAAGCCAACATTTGGGGATCCCTGGGTGGCGCAGCGGTTTGGCACCTGCCTTTGGCCCAGGGCGCGATCCTGGAGACCCCGGATCGAATCCCACATCAGGCTCCCGGTGCATGGAGCCTGCTTCTCCCTCTGCCTATGTCTCTGCCTCTCTCTCTCTCTCTCTCTCTGTGACTATCATAAATAAATAAAAATTAAAAAAAAAATTAAAAAAAAAAAGCCAACATTTGTTCCAGTGAATTTAAAATAATTTTATGATACTGATAAAATGGTTGGAAATGTAAATAAAACATGTTTACAGGGGGAAGCTTAATGATTTTTTGAGACACAGAAAGGTTACTGCATTTTGTTTCCCTGAATTAATGGAATTAAACCATTTCTTACTGTATTTTCTCACGAATTTGCATTTTATTCACATATGTAAGCCCTGTTTTCTCCTTAAAAACTGTATCAGGCCATTTTTTTTAAAAAAAGATTTTATTTATTTGAGAAAGAGGGGAGAGCACGAGCATGGATAAGAGGGAGAGGGGGGAGCAGACTCCTCACTGAGCAGGGAAGCCTGATGCAGGGCTTGATCCCAGGATCCCAGGATCATGACCTGAGCAAGATCATGACCTGAGTGGAAGGCAGACACTTAACCGCTTAACTGACTGAGCTGTCCAGGTGCCCCTGTATCAGGCCATTGTTTATTTGGCATTTTATTGGAGGTTCTAGCCCAGGAAAATTAGGCAAGAAAGAAAGAAGGGAAGGAGGGAAGAGCAGACAAAGGATTTGAATTGATATTTTTCCAAAGATATACAAATGGACAATAAACAAATGAAATAATGCTGAACATCATTGATTATTAGAGAAGTACAAATCAAAACTACAGTGGGATGCTATTTCACATCTACTAGGATGGCTGTAATAAAAAAGACAATAGCAAGTATGGCAAAGATACAGAGAAATTAGAACTCTCCCTTATATGTTGCTGATGGGAATGTAAAATGGTACAGTCACTTTGGAAACCAGTTGGCATTTTTTCAAAAAGTAAAATAGTTACCATGTGACCCAGCAACTCTACTCTTAGTTATAAACCAAGAGAATTAAATATATATATGTCTACACAAACACTGGTTGTAAATGTTCATTAGCATCATTAGTAGCATTATTCATGATAGTCAAAGGCTGTAAAAATCCAAAATGTTACTGACTGATCAGTGGGTACCCAAAATTTAGCAAGTCCGTATAGTCGGATGTTATTCCGTCATAAAAAGGGGTGAAGTATTGGTATGCACTATAGCATGGATGAATTTTGAAAGCATTATACTAGGTGAAAAAGAGACACAAAAGTCCACATATACTGTAATTCCAGATTAAATGTTCAGAATAGGCAAATCAAGAAGCAGAAAAATTTTTAGTTGCCTGGACTTGGAGGGAGGGGAGAATGGATAGGCATAGAGTTTTTTTTTTTTTTTTTTTTGGAGGGGGGCAGTGATGGAAATGTTCTAATACCAGATGGTAGGGATGAGTGCACAACTGTAGATATATTAAAACTGAAGAATTGTATACTCTAAAACTGTGAGTTTTATGGTATGTGAAGTGAAGTATATACATTTTTTAAAAGATTTATTTATTTTGGAGTGCACGAGTGGGAGGAGCAGAGGGAGAAGGAAAGAGAATCTCAAGCAGGCTCTGCACTGAATGTGGAACTGGATGTAGGGCTCGATCTCATGACCCTGAGTCATGACCTGGGCCAAAACCAAGAGTTGGCTGCTTAACTGACTGTGCCACCCAGGTGCCCCCAAAGTACATAGATTTCTTAAAAAGTGGTGTTATTCAGCATCCAGCTAAGAGACAGAAACTATAGTAACTTGAACAGTGAAAGTTCAATGTACAGAATTATTAACCTGAACATGAACCGGAATTGGTTGGTAAAAAGTAAAGAGAACTTTAATGAATATAGGACAGATTTAATAAGTATCTACTAACCCCTGGGCTGAGTTAGAGTACCCCAGGAAGAGACTGCCCTCTTCTGTGCCTGAAAGCCAGGCCTTGTTGGAGAGTGCAGCTGTTGGTCAGTGGATGGTGAAGTTGGTTTTCAAAACTAGTTTACTGGAAAGTCTCCCTTTGGAGTGCTGGTGGAGGTCAGCTACAGGAAGGGTGCTGCACCTTGGAACTTGGTGCACATGAGAGGAGTGTTAGGGAAAGCTACTTATGGGGAGATGCCTTGCAGGTGGCACCATGCTAGTAAACTGCTCAACAGATGTGGGGGTCAGTGTTGGTTCTGTGCACGGCAGGAGTTGAGTGCTTAAAAAGCTGTTTTCTGCCAGGGGCAAGATGCTAGAGAAGCAGGTACTGCAGCAGCCTACCTGGAGTGGTATCCCAGAACCTTTAAGGAAAAACCTTTTCTCCTCCAGTGTATCTCCAGCTCCTTGCACTGACGAAGCGCAACCTCATGCTAGCTGGCCACAAAGCAGTATTTAAGGGGACTGGCTCCATTTGCAGAGCCCCCAGTAATGTGTGGATTTGGGAGGTGGGAGGTAATACATTGATAGCCAGCTCAAGAACCTCTGACATACCCTATGCCAATTAGAGATAAATTCTATTTTGTTGGGTTTAAAGGAAGTACCAGATCTCATAGTTATGACTAAACAAAATTTTCAAGTACATAGCCTTGTAATACTTTGAGAACTTTGTTGTAAATTTTTACAAAAAGCAATTTATGGTTGCTAAAAAACATTGAGCAGTATAGAAATGTTTAAAATGTAAAAATTTCTCTTATTCCTCAGTCCCTTAATATCTGTATCATTTGTCTCCTAAAATTAAAACTATTCCTAACGATTGCTGTTAAAAGTTATTTTTTCTAAGTACATATATAATAATAGATGTGTGCATACATATAAATGTATATATATATTCCCTCTCCCCCCCCCCCCCCCCAGTGATAGAGATTTCATAGATAATTGTATAGGAGCTCTTCTAGGTTTTTGTTTGGATATAGTCTTTTTTCATTTGCAAGCACTTGTGTAAGCTAGGGTAAGTCAGATAACCATTCTCTTTGATTTTTTTAAACTTTTGAAATGAAGGGACTTTTACTTGAAGGGAAATTTAAAATCTGCAGTGGATATAGTTTGATAGTAGTAACGGAGGATGAAGTAGTTTAGTAACCAGTAATCAGTTTTTAGTGTAGGCTAGATGTTCATATTTTTCCATGTGTTCTACAATTTAAATGTTTCTTATTGTGTTAAAAATTTACATATGTTTATATATATTGCTGGTTTATGTATACTATTTAAATTTCAATGAAATTTGAAAGTTACAGAAATTTGTTTGTTTTTTCTTTAGAAAAATCTGCAAAAATGTCTCTCTACCCATCTCTTGAAGACCTGAAGGTAGACAAAGTTCTTCAGGTATGTCTAAGTTGTTTATGTGCTTTTCTTTAATATATACATTGTCACACATTCTACTTATAGGTGAAGTGAAGCAAAAAACTTAAATAGTGGATGTATTCATTTTTACATTAAACTTTTCAGTTTATTAATTGCAGACTAAAAAGTTATTAATTGCAGACTGAAAAGTTACAGAAAAGCTACCAATTCTTTTTCATTTCACTATGAATTAATAGATATGGGATATTATTACTTTAAAACTGGACTTAAACTCAAGATAGCTTGATTTTAAGACTCAAGTTTAAATTAAATACCATATATTTATGTTGGTAAAATACACTTCAACTTTTTAGATGCTCATAATTTTATTTAAAATTAGTATGTAGTTCTTTGGATCTTCAGATAGGACCTATCTTTAAAAATAATTCTTTGCCTTTACTGAGAAATTAAAAATTATAAAAATGGTGAATGCTATTAGAAGTAATATAAAGCACAATGAAAGTGATTTCCTTTAAGTGGCAGACATTTCATGTGAATATCCTCTAAATGTCTGAGTGTTAGAGATTATAGTATTTCTAATTTTATGAAGTCAAAAACTTTTTGTAGTTCTTCAAGTAAGTATTAGCTTTCAAGATAGATGCTTCTGCTTAAGAAAGTTTGAAATAGGGGTCAAGTCTTGCTGTTTTGTAAGTTTTTATTCTTTTTAGCTGGGGATAATTTGTAGTACTTCAAAGCTTCTTATTCTGAGGATCCTTTTACTTGAGGCCTTGGCCAGTTTACTCTAAATAAAAATCAATTATAAATTTGTGAGAAGTCTTTATTTTTTTTAAGGATTTTATTTATTAGAGAGAGAGAGAACGAGATAGTGATAGAGAGCTCAAGGAGGGAGGAGAGGGAGAAGTAGGCTCCCCGCTGAGCAGGGAGGCTGATATGGGATCCCAGGATCCTGGGATCAGGACCTGAGCCAAAGGCAGTCAATTAATGGACTGAGACATGCAGGCGCCCCTAAACTTGTGAGCAATCTAGACTTAAGCAACATCAAGTATAAAAGTGTCTTTTAGGCTAAATTGGCCTTTTTAAGGTATAAACCCCCAGCAATAATAGGGGCAGTTGTATGGTTGGAATTGTTACCTTGTAGCAGTGATTGGGTAAACATGTTCATCAACACATATTTTCCATCATAAATCCACTGAGAACATTAAAATGTGGTTTGTAAAACCTGAAATCTGTTCAGCTGCTAAAGGCTTTGAAGCTTCAATTTTTAGAGATTTGTCATCTTAAATGCTTTATTCTTTCTTCAGTATTTTGTCAGTATTTTTCTTATGGCATTTTTATTTCTGCAAAGTTCATCCTAACAAGAATACTTTGTTTTTAAAAAGCTTTTATCTGAAATACGTAGCCTTCAAGAATAACAAGACATTAATATGACATCAGAGCAGTGAGTGATAAGGATCTGCAGACAAATCTAAAAGAATGACTAATCTGTTTTTGTTCTTTATTGTTTTTTTTTATATATATATTTTTAATTTATTTTATTTTATTTTATTTATGATAGTCACAGAGAGAGAGATAGAGAGAGAGGCAGAGACATAGGCAGAGGGGAGAAGCAGGCTCCATGCACGGGGAGCCCGATGTGGGATTCGATCCCTGGTCTCCAGGATCGCGCCCTGGGCCAAAGGCAGGCGCCAAACCGCTGCGCCACCCAGGGATCCCCTCTTTATTGGTTTTTATAAAATTGAATTCTAATCATAGTTGACTTTGACAGAAATTTTTGGTTTTTAAAACTTAAAAGAGAAAGTTGATTTTTTTTTAAGATTTTTATTCATTCATGAGAAATGCAGAGAGAGGCAAAGACATAGGCAGAGGGAGAAGCCGGCTCCCTGTTTGATACGGGACTCAATCCCAGGACCCCAGGATTTGACCACAACCAAAGGCAGACGCTCATCCACTGAGCCACTCAGGTGCCCCAGGAAAGTTGATTTTGACATATGTTTGGAAAATAAAGAGAGCTACAAACACAACATACTGACCTCTTTAAGGAGAAGCAAGTTATATAGATGTTCTGAGCAGGAAGTTTTAGCTGCTTGGAGATGTAACCATGAATAAGGAGGGAGAAACATCAGTTTTTATTCTGTTGGTGTTTGAAAATATTCTTCCTCAGCACTATACTCTTGGGCTGGTTTTTCTTGTTGTTGTTTCATTTTAGGTTTATTTTTGTTTTTGAGGTGTCCCTGCACAGGTAGCATTTATTTTCTAATCTTCTGACCTTGTACATGACAGCAAAGCTAAATTGCAGCAGTGAATTGGCAGCTCCTATATTTTATAAACTACTTTACAAAAGCTGTTGCTTTTAGCATCATAAAATCCCTGAATCTCTCTCTATTGTGAATCCTTCACATAAACCTGTGGTGGTTACACCTATATAAAATAAGCTTTTAGAAACAGTGTTGTAACAGAGACTCAGTCTTCTAAGACAGTGAGCAGAAGTCAACACTATTAACTCCACACGCAGGCCTTGGTGGTAACCGTGTGCTCCTTGGGAGACCCCATTCCTTTTCTTTAAAAATTGTTTGAGATTTCACGTAAGTCTGAAATAATTTACCACATTTAATGGCATAAAGTTCTTATGCCCTTGTTGTACCATCTTTCTTCTGGTTTTGTTTTTACTATAGATTACATAATACATATATAACTGTAAGCTTTCTATATATATTCTCACTTCAGTATTCCTTGGATAAGAACAAAAGCAACGAGTAAGCAACGAGTAAAAGAATAGAAAATAATAACCAATGGAAAAAGGAACAATTTTTTTAAATGAATACATTTTATTACTATTTTTTATTTTAGGAGACTGAGCAGGGGAGAGGCAGAGGGAGAGGGAGACATGGAGGGAGAGAGAATCTTAAACAGACTCCACATTGAGTTCTTGGGGCTTGATCTCATGATCCTGATGTCACATGACCTGAGATGAAACAGGCGCTTAACCAAGTGCACCGTCTGGGCGCCTCAATACATTCTATTTTTAAAGCAGTTTTAGGTTCACAGCAAAATTGAATGGAAGATAAAAAGACTTTCCATCTTAGTTGCGCCTCCCCCCAACACACACACTTAGCATATCTTCCCCTACTATTAATATTCTCACCTGAGTGGTTCATTTTTCACAATTGATTAACATACATTGACATATTTTTACCACTCAAAGTCCATAGTTTACATTAGGGTTCAGGCTTGCTGTTATATATTTGGTGGTGTTTTGACAAATGTGTAATGTCATATCGCTACCATTGTAGTACTGTATAGAGTCTAGTATCGTATAGAGGTCCATACTGTAGACTACTGCTCTAAAAATTCTTGTCTATTCTTCCCTCCCTCCCCACTCATCTCTGGCAACTGCTGATCTTTTTACTGTCTCTGTAGTTTGCCTTTTCCAAAATGTCATAGAGTTGGAATTATACGGTGTTCAGGCTTTTCAGATTGGTTTCTTTCACTTAAATAATGTGCATTTAGGGGATCCCTAGGTGGCTCAAGAGTTTACACCTGCCTTCAGCCTAGGGTGTGATCCTGGAGACCCAGGATCGAGTCCCACATCAGGCTCCCTGCATGGAGCCTGCTTCTCCCTCTGCCTGTGTCTCTGCCTCTCTCTGTGTTTCTCATGAATAAATAAATAAAATCTTTTTTAAGAAAAGGTGATTTAAATTTCCTCTATGCCTTTTCATGGCTTGATAGTTCATTTTCTTTGAGTGAACAGTGTTTTTTTTTCCTTAAAGATTATCCAAGAAGTAATCCACTGGCTCCTAGCTCACTTTTAGCTGATAGCTGGTGATAGAACTTTGAAAATTCAATATACGTTGAGTCTGTGGACTATTATTTAAAATTATAGAGATTTTTATTGCATTTTATTTCAGTTTAGAATGTGACAGATTGTAAAACGATAAATACTAAAGTATGACGCAATAACAGTGTCAGAACATTTACAACCCAAATGAGTGAAGTAGCATCTAATGCTTTTATAGGCTATACTTATTTAAATTAAGCATCAATCACTCCAAGCATTTTGGGACTACTCTTGGCATTAATTTCAGGGCTATAAACATAATAGTATAATTCACATTTTTTTTCCAATTAAGTAAAAAGTGATATTAAAGATTGGCCATACAGCTTTAGCAATCTTGTCTCTAAATGATATATGGCTATTTTAGAAAATCAGATCTATCTATATAGGAAAAACGATTTCATCTTGGAATACTTAATGTGACATGGGCTGTGAAGGGCAGCCTGAGAGGAGTTCCTGGCATACTTGAGCATGAGTAGCATTTTGATAAATATATATGCTGCAAAATGATTTTAACAAGTTTGTTTAAGTTACAAATTAATTATTTTAGTGTTCTTTAATGTCGGTGATAAAGTATGCATTTGCATACTTTGTAATTTTTTTGTATTTAGTATAGTGTATTCCTTTCTTATAGTTGCTAAAATGAAGATGAAGATTATATCAGTGGGATATGTCAAAATGGCAAAATACTAACAACTTAGTATTTAAATTTTTAGGTGTTTTTCTGATATGTGACTTGTATGAATATGGTTGAGCTTTTTCCTTAGGCAAGTATTATTAGAGTAGTTGGTAAAAAAAAAATAATGAAAATTTAAAATATGCAGCCATACATTTTGTAATGCATTTTGAAAATGCTACTTTGTAATTTGCAGCACTATGAAATATTGGTTATATGGTACTTAGTCAAATTTTATATCACAGTGTTAAAATATTTGGAATATGAAATGTATTTTAGATTTGCAGATTTCCTTTTTTTTTTTTTTTTTTTTTTAAGATTTTGCTTATTTATTCATGAGAGACACAGAGAGGCAGACACACAACACAGGCAGAGGGAGAAGCAGGCTCCTCACAGGGAGCCCTATCCGAGACTCTATCCCTGGACTCCAGGATCACACCCTGAGCTAAAGGCCGATACTCAACTGCTGAGCCACCCAGGTGTCCCTGCAGATTTCTTTTGAAAAACTTGTTGAAGTGTTTAAAATTAAACTATTTTAGAGAAAGAGTGAGCATGAGCAGTGGGGGTAGGGAGGAGCAGAGGGAGAGGGAGAGAAAAAACCTCCAGTAGACTCCACCCTGAGCATGGAGCACACATGGACCTTGATCTCACAACCTTGAGATCATGACCTGAGTTGAAATCAGAAGTCGGATACTCAACTGACTGAGCCACCCAGGTGCCCCCAAATTAAACTTTATTGAATAATAAGACTTCAGTGTTTTAGTTTCTTTTTGGAAATACTGAATTTAACTTATAAATTATATAAGACTTTTAAGCAAGTGTATATATAGCATTGTTAGAATTTTCTTTTCTTTTTCAGGCTCAAACTGCCTTTTCTGCAAATCCTGCCAACCCAGCAATTTTGTCTGAAGCTTCTGCTCCCATCTCTCAAGATGGAAGTAGGTTTATACTTTGGGTGTATTCTTCTTGAACTGAAATATGTTTAAGCCTTCTCTTACTGAAATAGGGAATCCAAGATTTTTTTTTTAATCTACAGCATAAAATATGTGGCTAAAGTTCTTGTAATAGTAAAAGAATGTTTACTTCAAAAAATAATCTTTAACCAAGAAAGTGAACTATGAACATGAAGGATAGATTTTATAGCTTAGTCAGAATTAAGTGAATTAAGTTAAATCTCAACTCTCATAAGTCCCTAACTAATGACTGATTCATTTATGAAGAAAACCTATATGTGCACTGTGCCCATACTGCTGCTCTTGAACTTGCTAAACTGTCCTCCGTCTGTGTGGAATGAGGGCGGGTTTTGAAATTTCCAGCCAACTCCTTTTGGGGGAGCTTCCCAAATTCTGGGATTTCTGCTAGGTCTCCATATACTTTTCTTTGGTTCCTTTTCCTTCTAAGTTTATAGAGACTTAGGACAGAACCCCTAAATAATATGATTTAAAATAAAAGTATTAAATAGGTTTTTGTAGCCAGTCATAACTATTTATAACATTCTTTTTTTTTTTTTTATTATTTATTTATGATAGTCACACACACAGAGAGAGAGAGAGAGAGGCAGAGACACAGGCAGAGGGAGAAGCAGGCTCCATGCACCGGGAGCCCGATGTGGGATTCGATCCCGGGTCTCCAGGATCGCGCCCTGGGCCAAAGGCAGGCGCTAAACCGCTGCGCCACCCAGGGATCCCTATAACATTCTTTTAGACAGTTCATTTTAAGTCACAGATTATATAAAAACACTTTTGGAAATACTAATTTTGCTACTAAGTTATTTACTGTTAATATTTGAATATATTGTTTCTAAGATTTCATTAGAATGTGTTTAATGTTTTTTTTAAATAAGACACTAAATACACTTATAAGCTTTGCTTTTTTTATTCAGAAGAATCATTTAATAGCAATCAGTGTTTATTAATTGAGTTGTAAAGTAGCTGGTTGACAATAAACATTATAGTCAGTTGTTCAGCAGTGGAGAATCAGTGGTATGCTTATGAAATTCCTAACCAAATAGATTTATTTTAAGAAAGTAGGAAGATGATTTATTTAGAAAAATTATTTTTATCTTGACTATTTAAACCTTTTCTATATTTCTCATTTCTAATTGTCATTATAGACATAAGGAGATGATTTTCCAAGTTACTAATATAGATTCATTCTAGATTTTATAAAATACATGTAATTTCTTAACACAAATAGAAGCCCATAATAACAACAGTTTTCATTTTAAATATTCTGATTTTTTTTTCTTTATTCATTTATTCATTTTAGATCTCTATCCTAAACTATATCCGGAGCTGTCCCAGTACATGGGCCTGAGTTTAAATGATGAAGAAATCCGTGCAAATATGGCCTTGGCCCCTGGAGCATCAGTTCAGGGGGTATGTATACTGTACTTAATTTTGAATTGTATATAATATTTTAGAGATAAAAGCTCTCCTCTTCATGGGCAACTCACAAATTTATAACTTTAGCATTGGCCTCTCTTCAATTTTAGATTGCCTTCTGGGTATCACTTCTTAAATGATTTACTCTCTCTTAACCTTTTACCACTTTTCTACTTTATTAGGAGTTACAGATCCAGATGCTTTTGAGTAGTTTATTCTCCTTAGTCTTCTGCATTTAGTCAGTTATTAAGACTTAGTGATTCTGTCCTCCTCAGGTTTCTTGTATTCACTTTTTCCATTCCAGCCCTATAATAACTGCTTCAGGGTTTCTGTACTTCTAACATAGATTATTGCAGTCATCGCTTAAATTTTCTCTGGTAACTTCTTATATCAAACAGTGCTAACCTGCTGCTAGATTCGTCTTTCTGAAGTACAAGTCTGTCATATCTTTTTTTGGTCATAATCTTTTAACATTCAACATTCTGAAGTTTAAAGCTTTCTATAAGACCTCCCAACTCCAGGCTTTTAAATGTTTTTTGTAGCTTCTTACTAAGGTCCTTGCTGTAAGGCCATAGCACTTTATAGTACTTACTATAATTGTAGTTAAGTCATTAAGACAGGATCCATATCTGTCTTGTTGCCATAACCCCAGTGCTTAACATAGTACCTGGCATTTATTTATTAACTGTTTATTGAAAACTTATTTATATTATTCAAGGCCCATTTGGTAGACAGTAGGTATGTCAACAGAAATGATTTAAGAAATTAGAAAGGTTAAAGAATTGAATAACCAGACATTGAAGAAAGATGTAATTGCAGAAAGTTGCTGCTCCTTCTAGGACTGGGGTGACACAGGGAAGGGTTTTGAGTTTTGAGTTTTCAGAACGTAGAAGCTTGTGGGAGGGGACCACTGCTGTCAATACTGATACCTCTGAGGGGTTGCAAGTGAGACAGGTGCTGAAAGTGGCAGTAGAAGCTGGAGAATGGAATCAACTGCTGCCACTAGGGGTTAAGGGCACAGCTCATGCAGTTGGATAGAAGCTGGTAACAGAAAGAAACAAAGCACTTGTCTTCTTCCAGCCTCCTGTGGTGGATACGTACCAGAAATCAGGAATATGTATTTTGCACAGTTCAAGCTCTACCCTCACCAAGTAGAGTCTAGAAGCATGGGTTTGGAGCTGACAAATAGTAGCTTAATACCCAGCACTACCTACTCCTTTGACTACATATATCCACATACTTTTTAACTTCAAATGACAGCGATAACTGCAGGGTTGCCCTTTAAAAGATGCAATTCTTGGTAAAATTGGGGTTCAGCCTACTTTCTTCTGTTATGGGGGACTCCGTGAGTGGTAAGCATTTTAAGCTTTGCTACCCATGCGTGGTTTCTCTGGTATTCTTGTTTGTTTGCTTTACAACCTTTTAGAAGTACAAAAGTAATTTTTAATGCAGGGGGTACAAAACCAAGCAAGTTACTATCTCTGATATAATGAAGTACCTCCTACCCTTAACCCCAAAATGGGACAATGCCAGTTATCATAACCATCTCTGGGCAGTGGCCTGTGATATCAGTTACTGTACAGTATTAATTAGCCCTTAGTAGTCACATTTCCAGCTGAGTATTTTTGACCTAAAGACAGAAGTATAAAGTTCACTGTTATAAAGAAGTCGTGTATAAAGGTAAAGGAGGTAGGCGGGAAACAAAAAGTTGTCATATATATGTATGTGTCATATATATATATATAATTTATGGGTATAATCAAAGAAGGTAGTCATAGCTACTGGGATCCAAAATATTGGTGATTTGATCACGAGGCTGTAGTTAGTATTATGACTTCCTTTGTCTGCTACACATTCTTTACACCATTGCCCTTGAGCTGGTCTTTTCTTAGTATATACTGGGGTGACCTAAACCATTTTTGAAGTGTCAGCCCCCCTTTAAGTATCTTGTTTTTTCTTTTCATTTTTGTTTTATTTTACTGCTGGCAGTTTCTATTAACTGTTTCCATCTAGTGAATTTTTCATGTGTGTATTTTTCTTCGCTAGATATGTTCCATGTGGTTTTAAGTCCTTGAGTGTACTGAACAAATTTATAGTAGCTATTTTAAAATCCAGTCTGCTAATTTTATGATGTTATTTCCGAATTTCTATTAACTGATTTCTCTCCTGATTATAGATTACATTTTCCTGCTTGTTCACATGGCACCTGTTTTTTTTTAATTTTATTATTATTATTTTTTTTTATCAGAACAGGACATTGTGAATTTTTTTACATTTTTAGGTGCTGAATTATGTTGTACTTCTTTAAAGAGTGTCAGCACTTGTTCTGGCAAGCAGTGTAACTACATGTGCATCAGTTTGGCCCTTCTGAGGCTTGATCTTACATATTGTTAGGGTAGGTATGAAGCAGCCTTTATTGTAGGGTTATCATAGCCTCATTACTGCAGCTGTGTGTCCCCTCTGGTGTACCTTTGCTGAAGGCCTTGGGTAATCAGTGAGCACACCACTTTTGCTGGTAGGATCTTGGATGTCTCCCAACCCTGTATGATAATGCAGGAAGGCTCAGCTTTCAGCTCCCTGCATGACATCTGGAGCTTTACCTCACAGATACGGAGATTAACATTTAGCAGAGGGTTCAAAGCGATAGATCTCTGGAGATTTTTTTCTCTGTGTAGCTCCTTCCTCTTTGGGAATCAGCCCTGAAAGTTCTGGCTGTTTTACTAGCTGCTTCACTCTTCCTGATTTTTGTCTCCTCGACTTACAGGAACACATTGCTCTGCTTGAGATTTGTACTTCTGCGTTCCAGTCCAGATAGTGGTCTGGGTAGAAAGCCAGGCGATGAAAGGGCTCACTTCATGTGTTTCCTTTCTGTCAGGGTTTACTGCCCTACACTGCTTACTGCCCAGTGTTTAAAAATTGTTGCTTCCTATTTTTCCAAAATTTTTAGTTATTTATAGCAGGAGAGTAAGCCTGGCTCCATATGACTGCAAGCAGAAGTCTGTTTTTCTATTAATTTTACTGTTGTACATGGCAGACCTAAAAGGCATCTCAAAGAACCTCCTGGATTCCACACGTAGTCCAGAATCCATTATCTAGCAGCAACCTAATTTCTTCTTGGTAACTAGAACTAATCACACTAGCCAGTTCAGTAATCTCTTCTTGCCTTTGTGTGAGTGGCATATAAATCCCAAACAACAGTTAGGTGATGACCCTTCTTATTCAGGGGGAAATATTGTATTCCCCAGTGGAGGCATTCCTCCCTCATAAATAAGACCTTCACACTGTAGAGCTCAAGATGTGGGGACAGGACGCAAAAGTTTTGTATATGGTTAGGTATAAAAATGAAAGGAACCATTCCCAGGCCACACCTTGGTTTACAGACTTTTATTTGGGCCTTGGAAGAAACTGCATCATGCATTTGGTTGCTCATTCAAAGCATATGTTGTATCCTATAAGGTAGAACCCCTTTCAGTGTGTTGTCTCCCACTGGCACCTTAAATGGGTGGAGATAGGAGCCAGTAGCTTAAGAACCCACATGTTCCAGGCACTCTGCCAGGTGTGGTAGATGCAGTAGTAAACCATAGCAGTGCCCCCCTTCCTGCCACACACAGTACTGGAACTCACATTGTAGACTGATAAACTGGTGCGTATAACATGAAACAAATGGAAGGAGAGTTAAGTGAATAGTGTTAGGGCTCCATTTCCATATAGTGAGCATATATGTTCTCTCTGAGGAGTTGACACATGAGCAGAGAACTGAAATGAGGGAGTAAGGCATGTGAGTATCAGGTGGGAGAACATTCTATATAGACAGAACCTGAAGGCTTTCAGGCAGAAATGAACCAGGTGGACTTGAGAGACAAGAGTTGTGTGGTGAGCAGAGGAAAGCAAGGCAGGACATGGCAACAGATGGCATTGGAGGGGTAGGGAGGACCAGGTGCTCTGTGGTCTTGTAAACCATGGTAAGGGATTGGGATCATAGTTGTGGGAGTGGTGTCATCATTTGGTTTCTTTTCTTTTCTCTTTTTCTTTTTCTTTTCTCTTTCTCTCTATTCTAGATTTCTGTGCTTACTCTGTGGGGGGAGAATCAGGAAGATGATCTAAGTTATTACAGTCCTTGCCAGAAATGGTTGCTTGCTTACAACAGGGTAAAGGGACAGAGATAACATGGTCATAATAAGTAAGAACACCTAGTAAGTCAAGTACTTTAAAATACTTGCTGGAAAAAATAAAGATTTTTCCAAAAGTAAAACCCATTCCAAAGCTCTCAACCCTTTTTCTATATGCCAGCTAAACTAAATAATTCATTTGCTTAAGTTTTCCTGTTTGTATCACATTTCCTGATTTTCCTTTGTTTTTTATAGCTGTAGTCATTTCTTTTAAATCTTTGTAATCTCGCAACTAATATTTTCTGGCATTACGTGTTCTGATTTCTAGCCTAATTGTGTACATTACTCCTGTTAGACTGTCAGCTTTAGAATATGCTATCATAATTACCATGAATTCTGAACAAAAAATTTGCCATCCATGGGGATTATGTAGTTGAGTTTCCTCTTTCCCTATTATTACTGCTCCAAGCATTACAGTTATTAAGTAGGTCAGAGGGTTTTTTTTTTTTTTTGACAGATTCCAACTAAGACGACTTTGATTAGCTCTTCCCTCACTATCTTTTTAGTCTATTCAGTCTCTCTCAAATAAAATCTTAAAAAAAAAATTAGTAAATAAAAACTAGGGTGATTTTTGCATAAAACAAACTTTATTTGAAGGAAACAGAATACATATCCCTTTTTGGGAAACCACAACTGAGTATATTCAAGTCAATTATCATTTTAGGTTTTTTTTTCATGGAGAATGTTTCTACGTATTGACACATTGTGTTCTTATCAGCAGTTGGTAGCAAGACCTTCCAGTATGAACTATATGGTAGCTCCTGTAACTGGTAACGATGTTGGAATTCGTAGAGCAGAAATTAAGCAAGGGATTCGTGAAGTCATTTTGTGTAAGGATCAAGATGGAAAAATTGGACTCAGGCTTAAATCAATAGATAATGTAAGTATTTTTAATTCTATTTCAGTTTGTCCAATAGCTTATGAGATACTAAGTGATCAATATTAGAAGAATTTACAGTGGAAATGTTTTAATTAATTGTAATATTTGATTTATAATCAAGATCATTTTAAAATTGTTAATTTTTTTCACTTGGAGATGCCTTATTTTGAAGAGTCAGAGTTGGTAATTTATTACTTTAAATGAATTTTGTTTTTGATCTTTCTGTAATAAAGTTCACTGGTCTTCATATATTATAACTTGGTTGTATAAATAAAATGGCATTCAAAAAGGGCATTATATGTGATGTTTAAGAAACTGAGAATGAGAGGGGCGCCTGGGTGGCTCAGTGGTTGAGCATCTATCTGCCTTTGGCTCAGGGCATGATCCTAGAGTCCTGGCATCAGGTCCTGCATTGGGCTCCCCACAGAGAGCCTGCTTCTCCCTCTACCTATGTCTCTGCCTCTCTCTCTGTGTCTCTCATGAATAAATAAAATTAAAACAAAAAGACCAGTGAGAATTGGTAGCCTTTATAGTATGTATTTTTAAATTAAATAATGATCATTTAACTTGTGAAGTGGGTTTGCACGTTTGTTATTTCCATCCTTCATTTTGAATTTAATAGGTCATTTTTTTGAGCAAAAGTGATTTTCTAATTAGGGCAGCCATTCCTTTACCTTTGTAATTTCCCAGGGTTACTCTCTGAGGAGGCATTTAGGATTGTTACGGATATGCTGAGTCTTTACCCCGATTTGTGGTTTCAGGCATTATGTCTTAGATTCCTTATTAGTCTTAAGTCTTGTTAGCTCAGTGTGTCCAACCTTTTCACACAGGAAGTGATAATGAGTGTCACACTGGTAAATGACTGAGGCTCATCTTGGCAGGCAGGCCCGACCGACCTTGCCTGCCTGCCCAGAGAGCTGAGGTCATCTATGGCTCTGCACATGCATAACTTAGGACACATCAGCATGCTTCTTCAGGAAGCCCTAATGTTACTGCTCTCCCTTTGTTTTCAGTAAATAGTATATGTTGCCCCCCCCCCCCTTTTTTAAGAGTTTGTTTATTCCTGAGAGACACAGAGAGAGGGGCAGACATAGAGGGATAAGCAGGCTCCTTGCAGGGAGCCCAATGCGGTACTCAATCCCAGAACTGGGGTCACAACCTGAGCCAAAGGCAGATGCTCAACCACTGAGCCACCCAGGCGTCCCATATGCTGCCCCTTCTGTCAGGATTTCTTCTCTGCTTCTTCCTCTGTCCTAAAAGACAGGACACTCTTCACAGGCCCCTATCTCCATTGCAGATATCCCTGCAGTAGATTTCTCCATTTGGCCAGTACTCATTGCTCTGAGCATTTTACAGGGTCCTGCCTAATTTTCAGTACTGCTCTAAAGCAAACTGTAAGACACAGAAGTTGTATCTGACCCAGCCTAGGAGGATAGAAAAGGTCCAACTTTGGGATCCCTGGGTGGCGCAGCGGTTTGGCGCCTGCCTTTGGCCCAGGGCACTATCCTGGAGACCCGGGATCGAATCCCACGTCAGGCTCCTGGTGCATGGAGCCTGCTTCTCCCTCTGCCTGTGTCCCTGCCTCTCTCTCTCTCTCTCTGTGACTATCATAAATAAATAAAAATTAAAAAAAAAATTTAGAAAAGGTCCAACTTTGTAGATGCTTTCATTTTTTACCAACTTTACTCTTCTATACTTATATTTTTTTCAATATCTAAGATTGGGAGTTTATAGAAGTATAAATATCATGTAGGTTTAGTTCTTTGTCGACTAAACTTGAGTTTTCTGTATTTCGTAGGGGATTCCTTGTATGAAAGAATTGGAGTGGATCCCTGAGTGGCTCAGCGGTTTCGCGCCTGCCTTTGGCCCAGGGCGTGATCCTGGAGTCCGGGATCGAGTCCCGCATCGGGCTCCTGGCATGGAGCCTGCTTCTCCCTCTGCCTGTGTCTCTGCCTCTCTCTCTCTCTCTCTCTCTCTCTCTCTCTCTGTCTATCATAAATAAATAAAAATAAATCTTAAAAAAAAAAAAAGAATTGGAGTAGTATTGAATGTACTCACCTTTTTAGGCTATTAAATAAACTCTAATCTTATTTATTTTTAATTTAGCAAATGGGTTAAGGAGTCCTTCAGCTGCAAGGAGAGCTATGACCTTACACTAAACTATCATTTTTTTAGACTGTAAATGAAATCATAAAATTTCTAACAGTTGACTTCCTTTTCCCTAAACAAAGACCCTGTTGCCAGTACCTATTTTGTATTCTACCAAACTCATAGAAGCTTAGATATATTATGGAAACCTTACTTTTTCTTTTCTCCTCTCCCTCTCCTCTCCTCTCCTCTCCTCTCCTCTCCTCTCCTCTCCTCTCCTCTCCTCTCCTCTCCTCTCCTCTCCTCTCCCTCTCCTCTCCCTCTCCTCTCCTCTCTCTTCTCTTCTCTTCTTTTAAAGATTTTATTTATTCATTCATCAGAGACACAGAGAGAGGCAGAGACACAGGCAGAGGGAGAAGCAGACTCCATGCAGGGAGCCTAATGTGGGGCTAGATCCTGGGACTCGAGAATCATGCCCTGGGCCAAAGGCAGACACTCAACCACTGAGCCACCCAGGTGTCCCCCCTACTTTATTTTCTTTAGACTTTTTATTCCAAGACAAAGGATGATTGAAGTTGGTCAGGTGGGTGGTGGTGGGTCATGATTGGAGGTAGAAATTACTAGTGAGATCTCCCATTTTTGCCTTATTTCTTGGGGCCACTGCCTTGATAAATTTTCAGTTTTATTTATGTAGTTTTTGTTTTTTTTTTTAACTTGGGCAGATTTCTAACATGAACAGTTGATTGCTAATTTTCCAGCGTTTTTAAACCATATCGTAACAGTGGTAAATGACTGTTATTTTATCATTTCCTAGGGTATATTTGTTCAACTGGTCCAGGCAAATTCTCCAGCCTCGTTGGTTGGTCTGAGATTTGGGGACCAAGTACTCCAGATCAATGGGGAAAACTGTGCAGGCTGGAGCTCTGATAAAGCTCACAAGGTGCTCAAACAGGCTTTTGGAGAGAAGATTACTATGACTGTTCGTGACAGGTAAGTTGACTAGACAGTTCAGATGGAAATTCAAGACTAGTTTTCCATTTTCTGGGGCTTCTGAAGATTCTGTGGGTATTATATTGTGTTTCAGAAGATTTCATGTTATTGATTAGCCTTATACTCTGGCAATTGGCAGTTGTATTGCAGATTCTTCTTACATAGTTTTCTTTTTAATAAAGCATTCTGGTTTTGTATGCATCTTATTTCAAAGTTTATCAAATTCATCTTCTAAGAAGTTACTTTCCTGTTTCTATAGATCATAGAAAATGAATGTTGGAAAAGTAAGCAGTATGGCATCTCTGGCCATGCTTTCTAGTTTGCTTAGATATCCAGCATAGGATGGATAAGTGCCAGGGGCCCTGCAGAACTCTGAAGTGGTATAGGAGGAGTTCATGAAACCAAATCTGGCCTTTTGAGGTGGTTATGATGTTCTAGTTCTCAAGATAGAATATTTTATTTAGCAGTCAGTTAATAGCCTAAACAGCACATGAAGTAAGGGCCTCTGTTTATTTTCTTGCCTTTTACTAACAAGTGTTTAGGGTGGACCTATCTCACATTGTTAACAGTTAGCTTTTGGATTTTTATTCTTCTCATTTAAACTTAGGTTTTATCTAACCTTGTTTACAGTTTCTCACACATGGTAGGTATTTAGTAAGCAAGATTTCAAAGAATAAGTTGGACCAATAGGAAGAATGAAATTTTTAATTTCTTTCATTATGTTTATAGGCCCTTTGAACGGACAGTTACCATGCATAAGGATAGTACCGGACATGTTGGCTTTATCTTCAAAAATGGAAAGATAACATCCATAGTGAAAGATAGTTCTGCAGCCAGAAATGGTCTTCTCACAGAACATAACATCTGTGAAGTCAATGGGCAGAATGTCATTGGGCTGAAGGTAAGGAACAGAATTTTTGTCTTACTCCTGCAGTTTTATTTTAGCAGATGTCTTTTTCCATTTGTCTGTTGAGGTTGTGTTTTCATGTTGACCTCCAAAATAAATAGAAACTCCGTGGGGGGAGATGGGTGATGTGGCACGTGGGGCTTGGGCTGTGCTCTCAGGCCAAAGGAAATTGCCTGGGTCATTTGGAATTAACATTCCTAGAGCAGAGGGCTTGACTCTTTGATCTCAGCAGTCCCTTGAACTAGAATTCTATGGAGATGTGGGCATTGAGATTTTGATGACCTTCTGAAAGGATGATTGCTGAGCTTTTTCAACCTAGGAATAGTAGGAAATGAGTAATAGTTTCTGTTTTATATTAGTACCTTTTTTTCCCTCTACAGATTCCTATGTGTGGCTATTTTAAGGTGTAAATGTTTTCATTAAGATCTATTCATTTCATAAACTTGGTTAAGGATGCACTATTAACTGGGGGGATAGGATAGTGTATGTAAGGAAAATTATTTCCTCTTAAGTAATGAAAAGATGATTTTTTAGCTAAAATATTTACTCAGCTTACTTAGTAATTTTGTTACCATCTATACAATTGTGATACTATAGAATTAAACTTGGTAAGGGAAACTGGAAAAAATTATAAAGAGTCAGATTTTAGAGATCTTAGCAAAACATAAAAGAGGACATACATATTTTTACCAAGAATAACATAGTTTCATATTTATGAAATAAAGCCTTAGTATTAATTTTCATTACGTATTTTCAACAGGACTCTCAAATTGCAGACATACTGTCAACATCTGAGACTGTAGTTACTATTACAATCATGCCTGCTTTTATCTTTGAACATATTATTAAACGGTAAGTAGACGGTACTTCAATTTGATGCTTCTGGTCCTGTGAGTTACAAGAAAGTACAGTGCTTATATTAAGTCCCAAGTCTTTGGTTCTTTTACCTTAGGCATGCCACGGTATTTATATCTAGAAAAATCATAGAAATTGGTAGGTAAGGATGATCCCTAACAAATTCCCAAGTACTGCATAAAGTTCACCACACACTTCAGAAGTTTTGACATTTTCTAGTAGAAAAGAGGTAAGATGAGCACAAGTGGGCAGGCTTTCATCTCAGCTTTCAGTAAAATGGATTGTGGTTGCACTCTGCCTACAGCTTGTCTGCTCAATAGAAATCTACTGTGGTGGCTCATGATGGAGAATTCCTGCCTATGAGATGTTAGGAGTAATGGTTTTTGTGCTGAGAGCATCTAGGAGACAGGTAGAGGCTTGTAGGGGTGTGGAGTGTGGTGCTACGATGGTCCTCAGAAATGAGGATTAGGCAGCTGAGTAAGGGGAAAGGAGAGAGAGGGCAGCAAGTGTTGCTACCTCCCCTAGAACTTTTAAAATCCTGGCTTCTAGCAGAGCTGCTTTTGCCAAGCCAACCTAGGTCCTTCTTTCAGAATCTGTCTTGCCTGTGGAAATAAAACATAATACCTTAATAAAATTTTTCAGTTCCTTGGTAGAAAAAAAAAAAAAGGGAAGTGTTATAGTCAGGACTCATTGTTTTCAAGTTCTCTTAAACCAGTGCTATGTTCCCCCCTCCCAGTTCATAACAGTGTTGTCATTTTCCTTGTTTTTCGTCATGAGCTTTAATATACAAAGACTTATTTGTGTCTTATCTAACTTTTCTAGCCAAGGTTCAGGAGTCATTCATACTAGATGGCAAACAACTAGATTCCCTGAGACTCCTAGATCTGAACTCATTAAAGAGACTTTCCCTCTTTCCACAATCCCACTTGATGCTCACGAGTGCTAAGTTTGAATGGGAGTTTTCCTGGATTAGCATAGCCTTTCTGAAAAAAGAAACCCAAACCTCACTTTCATAAAGTGACTGACTCTCTTGTAGGATGGCACCAAGCATTATGAAGAGCCTGATGGATCACACCATTCCTGAGGTTTAAAAGTCATGGCACAATGGAAACTTCACCGAACTTCTCCAGTTTACTTCTTGGGCAACTTAACTTTATATTATGCACATGAAGCTTTCCAGGAGCCAGAGCGCATATGCGGCATGATGAAGACCTTTCTATCTTACATTATGGCTGGGAATCTCACTGTTTAGATTGGATATCTTGTTCACACTTCAAGATTGTTGTAGCCTTATCCTGGTTTTACAGATGTGAAACTTTGGACAGATTTACTGATTTTCCTAGAGTAGTTTCTCTACTGGAAACCTGATGCTTTTATAAGCCATTACGATTAGAGTGACTGATACAGTCTTGGCTCTGTGTTAGAACCAATCACCTTTATCTTACATATCAAGTAGAGCTGTTCATATTACTTTAGTTCTATGGTATAATTGCGTTTTTAATGTGTTGCCATAGTACATGTAGAATGACTGCTTTTGATGCTTTTTTAGTTCTGTGGGTGTGCGTGTGCGCGCGCGTGTAAAACACCAAGTACACTGGTTTCATTCCATGTAAGCATTATACAGTGTATGTAGGTTGTAAGAGATTGTGTTGGTCATCATTAAATTGTAACTACCTTCACTTAATATGCTTGAACTGTCGCCTTAACTGTGTTAAGCATCTAGAATAAAAGCCAAAATAGAACTATTGCTGCCTTTCTAAAACCCAAAATGCAGTTCTATGTTAAACTGAAATGTACACTAGCCCAGAACAATGTAATGATACATACTGAGCTATACAGCATAGCTGCTTAGTTGCATTTGAGATTTTTCTAGTCATTGTGTAATGGAAATTTCTTTCTTCTAAAAGTTACCGGTATTTTAGTTTCTGAGAAATGAATCACTATGTATTAAATGTAAAAATTCTTGTACCAAATAGGATAACTATTTTGACTTCCTTTATTCACTTGTAGGTTAAGTGGAATAATACCTAATTTTGTCATTTACTCTTAAATTCTGTAACCTACCCTCTTTGAGATCGTCTTAGGATGTTTCCCAGGTAATCTGTTCCATTTCCTGACCCCTCCCTACAAACAAAATGGCAATGACACTTTATCCTGATTTTTTTCTTTTTGGTTTATGTCTATTCCATTTTAATTAAATACATATAAATAAAGTTGACTTTTAGTCTGTTATTGTGTCACTTGGAAACTTTCACCAAACTTGCACAGGACTTAGAAAACAGGCATGTGAAGTTCCCACCTTGGGCCCGTGGAAGTGGTCTCCCAGAGCAGCTGACACCCAGAATCCCTGAGGAAAGCCCTCTGTGCTGAGAGGGCGGGGGTGTCATGAAGAGTGTTTCTACCTGCGACCAGTACACTGCGGCCTGCACACTTCAGGCTGTGCAGCAGAACTCACGGAGGCCGCCGGTGCTGCTCCCTGCAACAACTGACACCAAGTCATGTTTAATCATACTTAAAACCAACTTTGAAAACTGGTACCCTGACTCAAGTTTTCCATGTCATACAGCCTACAAAATAAAACTTCTATAGTCTTTAAAAACATTGTCATAGTAGAAAGGGAAGTCAGTAGAGTTGTTTTAGAGCTTACCCTTGTTGAAATTTAGAAAAGCGAGCTGAACAATGCTTCCTGGTTTACCTGCCTTGTTAACTGGATTTGGGTCTGTGTATAGTTCCAGAAATGTAAGTGAGTGACACCTCACTCAGTACAGTTTTCAAGGATCAATACTTGCAGTTCTTAAAAGGTACTAGTCTTGGCAATAAAATATTTAAATAAGAAAATGAAAACAGCTTTCATTACAGAAAAATATTTTTAATGTAGAAAAGGTGAGCATTTAATAGCTATAATGAAATAAACCGTTCTATACACAGTAAATATACTGTTACAAGAATTGCTGATCTTTCCCCAGGTTCTTAGAATCTGAGGTCAGTAGGTTATACAAAGTAACCATTCATGAAAAACACAGGTATCCAAAACCCCAATGGGCAGCAATTCTATGGGTCAGGAAGACAGAGCGACTCAGAAGTAGGAGAGAATACTGCAAGTTTTCTTGGAAAATTCAAAATTGTTGTGTTTTCTGAAAGTTTTCTCATCTCAGTTTATTTAGTATCTCCCGGCTACTTAGCCACCCAAACCTGCCTTCTGCCCATCAGCATCCTGGGATGGTTATTGGCCTCACACATGTAATGTTTTCTCCCTAACACTGCCATATCCTTGCCTTGGGAGGATGGCAACTAGTGGCCTTCAGTGAAGTCGCCATGATTTAGGAAGTTTAAAACCACAAATGTCTCATGTGGTAAAACTTCTAATTACTATCATTGCACATTCACCAGTTCATTTGAAAGTTTGGTTTAAAAATAAATAGAGTTCGACTTAACATTCAAGAGAGGAAAAGGCACTTAATACTGCAATTTCCAGAACATAATCTGTCTGTCTTCCCCTCCTGTGATGATGCTGCTACACTGTTCGTTCATCCATATACATGTCACAGCACCTAAAAGAAAGAGACCTTGTGGTTAGGTAGTAAGTTGACCGGGGGCCCCGAAGATATACTCTAAGTACTATGTTGTCTTCTCATCTTGTAATTGGTGTATAAATTAAAAATAACTGCTTAGCACAGGAACTTATGGGGAATAAGGAGACACTTAAATGTAAAGCTAAAATAATGGGTTGCAAATAGATATTCCTAGCCGTAGTCAGGATGGGTGAGAGGAGAAGGTAGGGAACCGGTGTAAATTTGCTCATTCCATTTCTACTGGAAGGAGTCAAATGTTTAAAGCCAGTAAGTTAAGAATGATCCTAAACAGATCACTTAATATAAATGTTAAGAAATAACCACATAACTGGGTGATAGAGGGAAAGGAGTGAAGGTGGTGGTTACTGGTCACAGTGAAAGGTAAATAGATGCTTATAACCAGAGATACTAGAAGAATTAAAAACCATAAATCTTCCAGAAGGTCAAGAGGCAACCATGCAAGTGTAAGCAAAGAGTGGAAAAAACCCAAAAGAACAGAATAATCAGCTTAACAATAACCCACAGCCCTCGGACCAACTAGAACAGAATAATCAATATGCCTACAATGTGCCCTCTCAATAATGAGGGCACACCTCCCAGGATACAAACTGGAACCCGTCCTTCGAGGAGGAGACCGGGGGTGGGGGTGCGGGAGTCAGTGGCAGGAGGAAGATTGTTCACATTATTATTTTTGTGTTGTACAAACTTCCTTTTTGGAGTCAAATGTCTGTTAACCTAAATCTCAGTCCCCAAGGACCCAAGAGATGCAGCTGGCCTGGCCAACCAAGGTGCTGGAGGGGAACAGCTACGGCACGGGGAGGAACGGTGTGTTTTCTGCCTGGGAAGAGTATGTTTCCTGATGGGAAAAGTAGGTCTGAGTTCAGCATTTTAGGAAGAAAGGTCCAGTCAACCGCATAACTGCTCACCTGTGTGGCCCTGGATTCTCTCACTGATTTTTCCTCCGAGGAGGTCCCAAACAAGCAGTTCACCAGACTGACTTCCAGATAAAACAGAATTTCCATCCCAGATAAAGCATCTGCAAGAAAGGTGCAGAGATCATCGTCATGACGGAGGGGCTCTCTCTTACCCTGGCCAGAGCAAACCCAAATGACATGATCACGAACTTGTCTGTAAGTGTTTTCACACACTAGTAGCTCAAAAAACATATTACCTCTGGGGCTCGTCTGAAGTCATAGAGGAGATGAGCATTCCTGTCTGCACATCTATGACGTTTAGACAGCCGTCTTCCCCTGTGCTGAGGACGTGGCGACTGTCTGCAACACGAGGAGACACGGCTTCAGAAGCGTGTTGTAAAGGATTCTGACATTTCACCTCTGGCATAATGTTCACTTTCCTTCTCCTTGAGCTACCTGTACTTGCCAGATGATTCTCCTCTCCTTGAAATGCTTCTAAGACCCCGGGCTGCTGACCCTTGGGTGTGAGTGCATTTGCATCTTATACATTCGTTTCTCTGGGCAGCTGACGAACTAAGAACCGTTTCCGCTACAGCCTTCCTGTAGGTGCCGATGGCCCGAGTATACGCTACGGGGCCGGGAAGCAGCCTCACATCCAGGCAACACTTTTATCAGCACTGTTTTTCTCTTTACGTTCTTCTTATTTAAAATCATTCCGATTCCCCCAGTTATCATCTGTATTACAAAGGATAATACTACCTGGGCTAAACGCAGCATCACACACGGTCCCCGAGTGACACGGGATCTGGTGCAACATGGTGGCCGTGGTGAGGTCCCAAATATTCACCGTGCCTTCTTTGGTGCCTGAAACCAACAGTGTACTCGCAGCATTTAAACTAATTGTATCTACCTAAGGAAGAAAACAGAGTAGTCCGCTTAGGGTTACGGTCAAGAGCTGTTCCCCTGGCTGGCCGAGCAAGGTTCTGCTCCGCTGTACGGTGTGCTGACGTGGCTCATGCAGATGGCCTTCACCATTGCTTACTGAATTATTTAAAAATTAAATTCTTCATATGCTAGTGAATAAAATGAAATACTGGTAGGGTAAATGGAATGCTTTTTTTTTTTTTAAGATTTATGATTTATTTTGAGAGAGAGCACATGCGAGAGTGAGTGGGAGGAGTGGCAGAGGGAGACAATTTTCAAGCAGACTCCCCACTGAGTGTGGAGCCCAGCTCTGGGCTCGATCCCGTGATTCACAAGATCACGACCTGAGCCCGACACCAAGAGTCAGATGGTTAGCCGACTGAGCCACCCGGGTGCCCGATTTGCTGTCTCAAAATAGCCTAAAATTGACAGTTTCAGAAAGATACCTCCATGTATTACACATCGTACACGGTGCCAAACGGTCTGAAGCACAGCTGGCCCATGGTTACCTGAGGGATTTGGGAGAAGCCGGGGTCTCTCAGGGTTATGTTTCCAGGCCCACCCGGAGTTACGTACTACGTAAATATTTCTCAACCTCAGCTCAACTGTCGACCATGAAAATCAGGCATCAATTCACCACCTCCGAGCAAAGGCAGTATTGTCAGCTCTAGTGGGAGATGCAGCAGCGGGACCCAGGGGGACTGGAGGGGATGGGACAAGTGACAAAGCACTAGCTTCAGTCCTGCCCCGGCTCGGGTGCACTTCCCTGGGCCACCCCAACATCAGGTCCGTGTCTTCGCCTGTCGGAGGGCGTCATGCTAGAACAGACGGCCCCTTCCACCTTCTGTGTCAGAAAACACGAAAGCCGAGGAGGCACACTGTGTTGCCCCAAATAGTTTGAGGGTGTCCAAATATTCAATGTCTTGGAAATCTGATGGGACCATAGCTAGTTGTTGGGAACCAGCAAATTGGAGGAAAAAAAAGACAAAGCAGACTTGGAAACCCAAAGAGTCCATGCTCTCTTCCAATAAGCATAATAAAATGAGAGAGAAAAATGGACACACAGCTAAAACCAACCCCCGCCCCCTCCTCTGGCCTCAGGCTCAGCGGGGAGCAGCGCTGTTGCTGGCACTCACACTGACGTCGTGTTCCAGCTCGGCCAGCATGTCAAACCGCTGTCTCCTGGTGCAGGTCATTTCTGCAGGAACACCAGACCACACCTAAGGTGGAATATATTGCAGAAGGTATTTCTTGCGCACGAAAAGCATTTCTAACACATTCGAGAAAAATGCTTGACTGACCAACTTCCAGTTAACGTACTTGCCAAGAAAATAACGCTGTTTTTCTCTTTACATGAGAAATGCTTCTGGTTCCTCTCCTGCAGTGCCAGGCTTTTATTCCGGCCACAGGCACTCCCGAGTGCTGGTGCCTGTGTCTGTTTCTACCCTTTGCACTTGTGGCTGTGATTTTTATGAGGACTAAGGAAACCTGAGTGCAAGCGCATTGTAGTGTGTCTGTTAATGTTTTGAGAAGACCCGAAAAGGCAAGTCCCCCCAAAAAATTAATAGAATTTGGTGTAGGCAAGGGAATTTATAAGAATGGGGGGAAATCCTGAAAAACTCTTGAAGGAATTCTAACAGTTTTAGGTTCTTGCTTTCTTTTTACATAAATGCAAACTGGAAACTGAATATGATGAATACTGGTGGGGTGTTTGCCAGATAGTTGTGGAGGGTTCCAAAGAAGGGGCTGAGGATGGCCCCGCATCAACAGAATGGTGAATGAATGTGTGTCCGCCTGTGCTAACTTGAAATAAAATGTGTCCTCTTTCCATGATTCCCCAGTTTAACTTGACATTTTCTAATTAACTGGTTAACTGTTAGTCCTGACTGTGTGAGATCAGATGGGCTGCTACTGTCTACAGCTGGCCCTTGAACAATGCTGGGGTGGTTGGGGGTGGGGGGCGACACCCCACCCCATGCAGGTGAAATCTACTTATAACTCTGACTCCCGCAAAGCGTAACTGCTAATAGCCTACTGCTGACTGGAAGTCTTACCAGTAACACAAACAGCTAACATAGTTCGTGTTGCATGTATCGTGGACTGTAGTCTTACAATAAAGCTAGAGCAAATAAAATGTTAAGCAAATCATAAAGTGAATTTACAGTACTGTACAGATTTATCGACAAAAATCCACTTATAAGGGGACCTGTGTAGTTCAAACCTGTGGTGTTCAACGGTCAACTGTATTTCTCTGTTAACTCTGTCTTGTGAATTCCACATTGTTCCAACCCCCCAGTTGAGCGCACATGGCACAAAAAAATCATGAAGACTTCCCATTGAAAAGTACACAGGTTAAAAAAACACAGGTAATAACATTCAGTATCTTTCTACGTCACTTACACACTTTGTGAAAAATAGTGAAGTGACTTAGCACATTAACAACGGGTAGTAGAATGGTTTATAATACTTGTATTAACCAAACATTTAAAAAAATATTCTATTTATTTATTCATGAGAGACACACAGAGAGAGGCAGAGACATAGGCGGAGAGAGATGCAGGCTCCTCACAGGGAACCTGATGTGGGATTCGATCCCGGTACCCCGGGATCACGACCTGAGCCAAAGGCAGACGCTCAACCAATGGGCCACCCAGGCGCCCCTTACCCAAACATTTTAAGTTAGAAAATATATACAGACCTTCACTGTGGAGTCCCACGATGCAGAATACAGTCGGTTGTCATGCCAACAGATCTTACTAACGGCATCATCGTGTCCCATTAACGTGTCCTGGCGTCTTGCAAATGCTATAGAATAAAAATAGCTGACATAAAAGATAATGAGAACTATTAAAAAGCATTCCAAAAAAAAAAAAAAAGCATTCCAGCTTCATTCTGAGACTCTTAAACACATATTATGTTGTTTAATTCTAATCTTACTGAGACTCGCTAGAATTACAAATTACTTGTTTTCATCTTACTAAACCAAAATACTCAATATCTGAACATTAAAACTAGAAGTCTCCAGGTCTGGCTCATTTGTGTTTTTTTTTTTTAATTTTTATTTATTTATGATAGTCACGGAGAGAGAGAGAGAGGCAGAGACACAGGCAGAGGGAGAAGCAGGCTCCATGCACTGGGAGCCCGACATGGGATTTGATCCCAGGTCTCCAGGATCGCGCCCTGAGTCAAAGGCAGGCGCCAAACCGCTGCGCCACCCAGGGATCCCTCATTTGTGTTTTTACCTCAGTTTAAACCACAGAGCGAGAGAGTCCTGCTGGAGAAATTATTAGGTTCAATAATCATAGTGAAAGCCACCAGTACTATCTTTAGCTAATATTTGTTCCTTTTTGGAAACAACACAGTAGAAGACCTGTGCCACCAGCAGAAGACCTGTCCTTCCTGCTTTTCGTCCCCAGAGATCACTAAGCCGAGTGAGGAATTACACCGGGAGCCCAGATACATACATGTTATTATCCCATGAAGAACTTATGACAGTGGCATCTCCTGGCAAAAGTAAACAAGATGATAAAGCCTGAAATGCAAATGGTTCAGCATTAATTATTTACAATAATTAGTAAATCCCTAACACGGTAAAACTAACTTGTAAGCTGCCCCCAAAATTCATGCTCAAATTCTATTTACTTTTGTCTCCTCACGTTTGGGACTTTTTTTTCCCAATGGCTAATTCCAGATGCTTAGTTTCCTCCCAAACGTAAGAAAGAAAGTCAAAGCGTGTCCAGTGCATGTGGATCTAGCCTGAGGATTTTTAGGGGCCCTGGTGGCCCTCAGGGCACTGGGCTGGAGGAGCTCCTAGCCTGGGTAAATCGTGAGGGGAGGGTGGGCTGCGTATTATCCTTAAGAAGTCTCTGGACTACAGACTTGCACAGGTAGGGAGAACTTCCAAAAATCTGCAGGGAACTTCAAAACCTTTTGGGTGGTTTACATTAACAATAAGATGCATTTTTCTTTTTTTTTTTTTTCCAGAAGAACTGGTTTTCAAGTATTTGGTGTCCTACCAACTCAGAAATGCACACATTATTTAAAAGACATAGACATGTTTAGTTTGCCAGTTCCAGAAAAGGAAAGATTTACTATGGAGAAGTCTACTGGGTGGCACTTCTAGTTTTCCAGACTACAAACCAAATCACGGTATTATGAGAAAAAGGCACCCTGAAAAAATTTTAATTGAATTGAGAAGTAATCTCACTGAGGCATTCTGTAGACACCCCATGGGAATAAACCCAATTGCTTGGGGAGAAACGAAATGCCAGTATAGGTGCGTATAACACAAACTGCTGCATGAACTTCCATCATACCACTGGTTTAAAATTAAAGTGAACTCACCATATTTGAAAATGATATGCTTCTTTGTAGCATTTTGGATTCCTTAGAGAACATCTTCAAGGTGGAATCTGATTTAACAATGAGAAGGGAAACGTATGAGAAAGATTTCCTGACCCTTCCAGAGGTCAAACACCAACCAGAGACCAGCAGGCAGTGGGGGTGGCAGGTGGGGCCCCCTCTGGGGACCTGTCAGCCCATGACAAGGACACTGTTGCATCCCCAGTGCAGGACCAGCACCCTGCTCACATTTCAGCAGGACTGAACGTGGAGCGGACCTCGTCACGGACAGAAGCTAAGAGTTCGAGAGGAATAAAGTAGCAATTTTATAAAGACCACAAAAATTATAGTAATATATGTTTTGTTTTGTTTTTTAACAAATGGCCTAATTATGGTGTGATGCCCCTGTAGAGAATTAGCATTTCTGGAGGAACCAGATTTCCTAAAGAATAATAAAGTAGGGATTAAAGTTTCCTCTCCTAACAGAAGCTTTAAAAAGTGTAGAATAATCTCTTGGAAATCAAGACTTGCAAAAATGACATTGAGCTCCAAACATCCCCTATTTGAAGCAAGTAACACATTGCCTAACTTGTAAACACACAACATGACAGCTAAAAGGTCAGAGTGAGCCTTAAACAATTTCTTCTGTATAGTAAAATTTAACGTTTCTTTTTTTTTGTTTGTTTGTTTTAAGATTTTACTTATTTATACCTGAGAGACACAGAGAGAAACAGAGAGAGAGAGAGGCAGAGACACAGGTCCAGAGGGAGAAGCAGACTCCATGTGGGAGCCTGATGTGGGACTCGATCCCGGGACTCCAGGATCAGGCCCCGGGCTGAAGGCGGGCGCTAAACTGCTGAGCCACCCGGGGATCCCCAAGTCTAACGTTTTGACCTAATTTTCTCAACACCGACATACCAAGTCCTGAGACTTCATAAAGTGGAAAGCATTTCCAGCATCAGCTTGGAAGCAAAGTCCAAAGAGTGAACACAGCATTCCCTGAACTTGGCCCTGTGGGGCCTTCCTGAGACTCTCTGGACCGACCTGCCTTTGATCCTGCAGTTCGAGCATTCGCCTCAAGGTCACCAGCAGCTTATTACCCTGGGGCAGCCTCAGGGAAGGAAGCCCGCAGGGCTGCGGGTAGCCCCACGGGTAAGGATGCTGTTCTCCCAAACAGGACACCCCCCCCCCCCACCCCGTGCTAGAGGCGACCCCGACAAAGGCTGCCGAAGAGCCAGGCTCCCAGCTGAGGGCCACCCAGGTGCCCAGGCAGCGAGGTGTACACCCCGGGTGTGAGCAACACGGGTCCCTTCGGGGTGACCATCAGGATACGTATAAATCAATAATATGAGTTATTAACAGAAGAAACAAACAGGAAAAAAAAAAAAAGCTCTTGACTTAAAAAAAAAAAAAAAAAGGACCCGCTTTCCCCTTTATTTGGTAATTGTACAAAGAAGTGATAATCATGCTTAATGAGCCTCAGGGCTTTATGGCCTGGACGCTCCCCAGACTCGTGGTTTACAAGGTCATCCAAGTACAACAGACTGAGGGACTGGATGAAGCACATCAGGCAAATCCAGCTAAGAACGCAGGCTCTGCTTAAAGATGAAGCCTTACAGAGACCCTGCTTTCCAGAGGCCTGTGGTCTCGTGTCACGAGGCTGGCACCCTGTGCGGGCAGGATCCTGGGGAAACGCAGACGGCTTCCCTCTATCAGAGCATCGCCGTGTGACCCCAACGGGGCCCAGTCGTGTCCTGCACGGTCGCTTCCCCTGGCCCACAGCAGAATCGTCACCTACGCTTTGGGGAACATCCTGCTTTACGCATCCTGGGATTGCACTTGAGAGAGAGACAGGAATGACGTGCTACAGGTCATAAGCCATTACAGAACCTGAGTGTGGTGACTGATTGCTCTGGAAGCGTTTAGTTGCAGAGCACCACTGCCAAGCTTAGTCAATGAAAAACATAATTTCATATGATAAAGAAAGGCTAAGGAACAAGTACCCTGCAGGCAGCCAGCTACTAACTCTGCCAGAACAAGCTGTCTTAAAAAACAGAAGCAGGATGGCCAAGAATTTGATGACGTATAAGGACATTAACAACGTATGAGTAAGATTTCCAGGGAAATTCTATAACACACACCCTGAAGTATGTACCAACTGACAAAAGGGATAACCTTAACAGCGAACGAACGCACACTTGCAGGCGCTACAGCACACCATGCCCTGGGGCATCCTGCGCTGGACCGACCCTCCACTGTCAGGCCTGTTCTTGGCTCAGGCGGAGCCGTGGCGAATGTGCAAGGGTCCTGTGGCAACAGGCAAAAGCCCCCGCTGAGCAAGAAGATGGGAAACAAGCTCCTTCTGCCCTGTCCCTTAAATTTCCAGAAACAGAAAGGCATTTTCATGATTGTTTTGGCAAACTGCAAAGACGTTATGTTAAATGCCATGAACTGCTCAAAATTCACTTTACGTGGAGGCAGCACATTCCAGAACAAATCCTTGACCGAGAGCTAAGAAACCTGGATACTGCACGGTTCCAGTAAGCCACTTTTCAGGCAGGAAGACATACCTTGTGAGGTTGTAAAGACAGAGGACCCGTTGCAAGAGACCGCTATCCCAGTAACTGCCCTGTTGAAAGACAGAGTGTTAGAAGTCCCCAACCACCGGGTGCTGGGACGCTAGTCTCTTTCAAGTCCTCGATTTCATTTTACCAAGTTTCTGTATTTTCTTTTGTCAGAGCTCGTCTGCTGGATCTGCCCCCCCACCCCACCCCCACATTACACCCCCACTACCAATTTGAATTTAGTTTTGGCAATACCCGTGGGTGGAAACCACTCCCGGTCTCAGCTTTCCTAGCTGCCTGATTTAAAGTTGAATATGTTCCTGATGCCGGGAAATCTGCTTCTTTTTCGATTCCACCTTATGTGACTATCCCCGAAATTACTGAAAGTCTTCTTTACAAGCACTTCACTTGCTTGACTTCTGAATCGAATTTACCAGAGCATCTGTACGGTAATGATACGACTGTCTGGTTCAACCATTTCCTCTTACAGGTTCATTCATGTCTTCACTGCTTTGGACAATAAGGCCTCTTTCTATGTGTCACTTAGAGAAGTTGAGGAAAGGAAAGCCACTGTTATCATCAGTAAGGTGGAACTATGCATATCTTTGCAGGAGGTTGTGCTCTGATCTGGAGCCATCGATCTGAAGCAGACTGGCACCTTCAGTCCCATCCACAACAAATGGTGTCTATGATACCAACATGTCAGACACGATGTCTACGGCCAAGGTGCAGGCCAATGGGCTCGTCTCTGAGCCCGGGTTTTCTCATCTGTAACAGGATGTGGCTGAGGGGAGGCCAGTGTTTCTCAAGCCTTTCTGTCAAAATGTGTAAATACCTTTAATGGTATAAGTCTGAACCCTCATAGCCCCTCTGGGTTTGACAGGAAGTCCTTTCTTTGAAAGTATAGGTATTATTTTTAAAACTCCTGGGAACTTAGCCCTTTGATCTAGAAAGCCCTAGAAAGACCAGGGGGTAGAAATGACAGCATGGAAGGCTGACATAAATCTATTTCTTTTTAAAGATTTTATTTACTTATTTGACAGAGAGAAAGAGAGAACAAGCAGAAAGAGCAGCAGAGAGAGAGGGACAAGCAGGCTCCATGCAGGGAGCCAACGTGGGGCTCGATCCCGGCACCCTGGGATCATGACCTGAGCCAGAGGCAGACGCTTCACCGACTGGGCCACCCAGGCGTCCCCAGAAATCCATTTTGTGCCAAACCTTCCCTTGCCACATTGACCTCAGGTGGCTGATCACTATAGATGTTTTAGGGGGATGAGAACTCTCAAGACAAATCAAAGTAACGCTGAGAGGGACTCCCACCCCCTGGACTCCACAGGCAACAGCGTCTCTGCAGGCCAAGGGCCCAGGTTCTGCACGGACAGCACGGGGACGTTCTTACTCTTTGTGGATCTTATACTGGTCGTGTAACTGCAGCTTGGCGATGTTATTCCAGGCCAGGGTTTTGCTTTCTTCCGTCAGGTCTTCAAAGGACTCCTCACCTGGAGAGACTACAGTGAGCTGTGGCTGAGTGAGGCACCTCAATTAGTACCGCGCGGCAGACAAGCAGCACCGCCCGCGACGTCCCGTTCAGGCCAAATGACCAAGGAGGCACACCTTGGTCTCGGCCCCGAGACCGAACTACTCTGAACGTGCCTGCTACACAGCTCCCTGTTTGTCAAGGGAAGTGAAAAAATGTGTGATCTAAGAAAGGAAAAAAAAATCCTTTGGAGAAAGATGACAAAGTTATCATCTTTGAAATATGCCGGTCTCTTTACACTCGTAGCAGTGTTTGCCGACGTGCCGCTCGGCCGCTGACTTAGGAACCTCAGGAAGTACGAGGCTGAGTAACTATTTCCTTGTCAGGAATCGCTGCAGAAGCCGGTTTGTTCCCCAAAACGCTGTGGGTTCACTTTGGTGCTGATGGGGGAGAAAGCGGCCTGGCGCCCAGGCCTGGACAGGGGACGCCGTCCCTCCCGTGCCACGAAGGCCTGGAACAATCACCCTCGGGTGCAATCACAGGACAGTGGGATGAGCCTGGTGACTAAGCGGGCCCGGGTTTGAGAGGCGTCACAAGATCATCCCATGGTCTCTCTGACGTAAGCCCGGGCGCATTATCTCTCAGAGGCCTGCTGGCCAGCCCTGGGTCCCCGGCCGCCAGCACCCCTCCACGCCTGGCGCCCCCACCCAGAGCAGACACGCCTGCAGGGGCCGAGCACTCATGTGACCCCGCCCCCCCGGGTTACACAGAGTGCGGGACCCCTGGGAGCCTTCGGGCTTGAGGCTGTGCTCTGTGAAATGTCCGACAGGGAGGCTGGGTGAAGGTGAGTAGCCTTTCCTCCTCCTCCACATACTAGATGTGACACGAGGGTCACATTCATTTTAGCACCCAGCACACAATGGGGGGGACTGTGTGTCTGTTCCAACGACTGGGTAGGAAAAAAGAATCAAAGACGACAAAGCACCCTGAATTCGAGATGTGTGGGGAAAGAGAAGGAGAATTAGGGACAGAGGAAGGAAGTCCTTTCTGGGAGAGCCCAGGCGAGACAGCAGGGCCAGCAGCCGGGTGTGAAAGTGACGGGCTAAGCAGCCAACGCTGCCTTGGAGAACCAGACAAACGAAGGAGAACCCGAGCCACAACAACAACAAAGCACTGCCAGGTCTCATGTAAAATGAGTAATACCACCGGGAAGAACTTGATTTTCTTTAAAATCAGCAGTTAAACACAAATGAAACAACAACAAAAACAGGCTTGTCGGAGCTGTTTTTCAGGAGAACTGCAGCAGGACGCCCGCACGCAACCTCTGTCTGCCACACGACAGTTCAGGTTTCCCCTGGCCTTCGGAATCTTCAGGAACATCTCGATCAGAAAAGAGAAACAAAGGGTGCTCACATTTATTCTCTTTACAGAACTCACCTGGAGAATCTGCCATGGGAGCATTATGACTATAGGTTTGGGAGAAATTTTTAAACTTTGGGGTGATCCGTCGTGGATGTGGCGTCACGAAGAGTTGTTTCGGCGTCTGGCCAAACTCCAAGATTTGGGTCAGCATGGCTACTTTCTCATCAGGGTCCTCAATGCTTTAGGACAGAACACAAATAATGCAGTGAACCACGAGGTTCAAGTTCTTTGAAAGCATAAATGTCAAATAACGCAAATTAACAGCAGACAGATTTAACCCTCAAAGAGTAATAGAGACTACATGCCAGGACTGTCTAAGCCTCATCACACATCTTTAGAGAATTTTCAGAGGCTCAGTACCTTACCGAGGGGGGGAAGGATATCTTCCTTCCTTTACGGGGGAAGCAAAATATGATTCACTGTAAAATTTCCACACCTTAATATGATCAAAGAGCTGCATTAATCGTTTAGACAAAAAGATATTTCGTGACTCAAGTAGAAACTCCTAGACATACAGGTACCTGTTAAGGTCTACGCCTCCTTCATAGGTCAGGGGATGAAATACTGGAGAAAAAAAAAAAGAGAGATGAAAAACACTCTTGAAAGAGGTGCTGTTTGGTTTATAATAGGCGCGCTCTTGTACAGAATCTTAAAAACTCAACAACTTGAAACTTCTATTCAAAGAAACTGATGGTCACTTTGCACAAACAGACTGGTAACATCCAACAGCAACAAATATCAACTTGAGTTATTATCTTTTGCTGAGCAGAAAGTCATCGGGCAGGTGAGACAGTCTGTTATCTCCAGGTATTTGCCAATTAGCACTTCTGCCCCCAGGGGAAGCACAGATCACCCTGCACTGCCCAGCGAGCGAGGTCAGGCCGGAACTTCTCCAGCTCCTCTGACCTGCTAGCACCACCCAGCAACCTGGCGGCAGGTAAGAAGGAACCTGAGCAGGACGTGTATCATGCTGGCTTCTTTCTGATCAATTAATAAAAAGCCCTGGGTCCCTTCAGAGGAACTGGGGGTGCCCTTCTATCATATTCTGATTTAGTTTAAGATTTTATTTATTTGAGAGAAAGAGAGAGAGAGAGAGAGGGAGGGAGGGAGGGAAGGAGGACGGGGGGCAGGGGTGGGGGGAGCAGAGGGAGAAGGATAAGCGGATTCCCCACTGAGCAGGGAGCCCGATGTGGGGCTCCATCCAGGACTTAATGACCTGAGCTGAAGGCCGACAGACGCTTAAAATCCACCAGCTGAGCCACCCAGGCGTGCCAAGATTGAGTTTTAATTGGAATTAGTGAGTGGGATGGAGAGTACATGCTAAAATTGGAAGACTGGAAAAACACCTCTCAGAATCATGGTGGGGTTGGGGTTCTTTAGGCAAAAGTGCTTCCTCCTCTGTTACTCAGTATCTGATCCAGGGCCACTGAGCTGGGAGCCTCTGTTTGCCGATGGAAGATGCTTCTGCTCAACACATGAGCCTGACTGGTCTGGTCTTGATTCTTACTTTTTTGCTTTTGTTTTTGTCTAATGTGCTATGAAATTTCCGAGACTCTCACACACCATTATGGGCCCCAACGGCATCGCTCCCTTTTTGCTTGTAGCCAAATATCAGATCGATCCACTCGTGGAGGTGCTCGGACACATAATTGCTTTCCAGCGCGTCTTTGCTCTTCTGGAGAAAATCCTCGGGACCTATTAGATTAGACTCGATCAAAACATCAGTGTCTTGGTTTACTGTCTCCCATTTCTTTTGTCTATCCATATGTAGCTAAAGCTTCTAGGAGAGGGTAGAGGTACATATTTCTTAATGAGGTTTTTCTCTGTCTCCATCATACAAAATATAAATTTTGGCAGGGAGAGGGGAGTGGTGAAAATCATCTTTACAACATTTAGGTCTTCCACGTTTTTACATTGTAGACTCACAGACTATTTCTGATTTGGAACAGGACTGACAGCGCCTCATTTACATAGAGAATTATACTATTAGTTTTTAAAAATCCAGGCAACTAAATCATAATACTGAAACGGTCCCCCCAGGTGAAACATTGCTCTAAGTCAGTACTTCCAAGGTGGTACTCACTCCGTGCCCAGGGGGGAAGTTCCACATCATCAACCATCTGTCCTCCTTGTCTCTTTCCCAGATCCAACTTCAGATTATTGACTAAAAAGCTGACATCATCACCATAGAATTCTGGAATCAACTGAAAGTTTCGCGGGGGTGGGGGAGAGAACAGCAATGAACATTTTTTTAAAGCAGTTAGAAACCACAAGTCCAGTGAATTATTACCTTTATTAACTGCTTACCTCTTTAAAATCTGTTGCACCATCCAAACAGTTTTTCCAAGTTTCTCCAATACTAGATAAAAAAAAAATTAACTGATCTGAAGTCTTGGGTCTGGAAATAGCAACCACAGCACTGTCTATACACCTAAGTGTTGTCCTACACTTCACCTGTATTAACCTGTTTCTCTAACTCATTACTCTCAACAACTGTGTCAGGATCCCCCTTTGACAGAAGAGATGAGACGGCTCCTCAGAGCTCATGTGGGGAGTGACACCGGGTGAGGACACAGATGCAGACAGGGCATCTCCAAGCCTACACCATGAGCCTCCGTGCATGCACACTGCCTCATTGACAGGCCAACACAGGGTGGTACATAAACACGGATAATCTAGCACGGCTGTTTCAATAGCTCATTTCAAAAAGAATTCAAAAGAAACATGCATACAGTTTAGAAAAAGACTGGAGAGACATAGACCAAAGGATTAACAATGAATATTATCTAAGTGTGGTTGGGAGGTCAAGTGAACTTAATTTTCTTCTTTGTATTTTCTAACTTTTTGGCAAGGAAATATTCCTTTTATAATTAAAAAAAGTCATTTAAATACTTATAGGAAATTATATTCAATTCACAGCAGAATTATTTAGAATAATGAGATACTGGAAACAGTCTAAATGTCCAACAATGCAGAGACAGTGAAAATACTTAAATTATGGCATATATTAGGATGTGATACAATAATTTAAAAGTCACTGAAGAACATTTGATAACATGGGGAAAACTTCAATATCTAATACAAGGCTAGGACAGGCAGGACAAAAGCTGTATTTAAAAGAAGTTCTGGGATCCCTGGGTGGCGCAGCGGTTTGGCGCCTGCCTTTGGCCCAGGGCACGATCCTGGAGACCCGGGATCGAATCCCACGTCGGGCTCCCAGTGCATGGAGCCTGCTTCTCCCTCTGCCTGTGTCTCTGCCTCTCTCTCTCTCTCTCTATCATAAATAAATAAAAATAAAAAAAATTATTAAAAAAAATAAAATAAAAATAAAAGAAGTTCTTACACACACACACACACACACACACACGACTAGAAAAAGCCTGAAAGGAATAGATGTACCCATTAGTGATTCTTTACATTTCTTGACATTTTTGTATCCAGGTTTTTTGAGCAAACATATTGTATGTTTATAATTAGAAAGTTTAAAAACTGGTAGGTGAAACATTGGGTCAAACCTGTTGAACATTCGGTCTGCATTATCAAATCTTCCATTCTGCAGGCACAGCATGTACTCGGGCGCTAGAGGGGAAATCAGAGTTAAGTGAGAGAACAGAATCTCTGAAGAATCCACATGAATTGGGAGGGTTGATAAAGAATCTTACCGATCCTAACAAGATAAAATAGCACATAACCCGGGGATGAGTAGTGACTGCCGTACATGAACTTTGGCTCTGGCATTTCCTGGTAGCGGGCCTACAACAGATGGAGAGAGATCCTGCTTAGATGTTGGCCATGAAGATAGTGACTGACTCAACTGGTCAAAGCCTAAAATTGGGGCATGGATACATATCCCTTAGTTTCTCTCTTAAAGGGGAAAAGGAGAAAAGAAAAGGGGGGGAAAACTGTGAACACACACAGTATTCCTGTGACAAGTATTTTGCTTTTCTTGGCTCTGTGGGAACAACACTGGGCTGGATTGAACAGAATGGATTTTATGTGTCTCTTATGTGATTTACCAGAGAGCACCTTCGTGCAAATAAATCCGTAAACTGATTTGTGATCAAGCCACAGTCTCCTATGTCCTGAATTGAAGGCAGAAGAAGCAAACGGTGGGTGGGTGAGCAGCTAATAAACTTACAGGGGAAGGCAGAGGGCAGAGAGGAAAGTAAGAAAAAATAGGATGTAGATCCTCTAGTCACTCATCATAGACCTCCCCTAAGTCTTGGAGAAAGGAGTTTCCCTTACTACAAAAACAGAGGCCATGGCTCATGGAGGTGCTTAGAAGCCAGGCATCCCCAAAACCACGTACCAGGAGTCTCTCCAGCCTTTCCTTGTTTAGGGCCCCTACTGGCCTGCTAAGATCCCGGAAGGTTCCTGGATTTGACAAATCTATAGAAATAAATACATTTTAAAAAATGAATTAAAATAAAGCAGGCAAGCTTATCCTTAATAACATTATCTCCTCCCCATAATGGATACATAGGCACACACATTTCTTTCCACAAATAATTCTTTTTTTTTTTTTTTTTTAAGATTTATTCGAGAGAGAGAGAGAGAGAGGCAGAGACACAGGCAGAGGGAGAAGCAAGCTCCATGCAGGGAGCCCGACGTGGGACTCGAATCCCGGGTCTCCAGGATCACACCCTGGGCTGAAGGCAGTGCCAAACCGCTGAGCCACCTGGGCTGCCCTTAAAGATTGAGACAGACCCCAGAATTATAGTATTTCTGATAGTCACTTACATAGCTGTAAAGGTTAGCGCTTGAGTTCCGAGTTAGCAAGTCACTCAAGAGTAGCAGCTCTTAATTGAAAACGCCCTGATTACTGATTTTTTTTTAACTGTGTTTTAACTATGTTCCAAGGAAAACAACAAAAAATAATCACATTTTAAAAGTCAGTATTCCTTCTACCAAGATTTAAGGTCGATTAGAGTGAATATTATTATTCTCTGATAATAACATAATACGAGAATTGGGGACGGAATATTTATCAGAGGAATAAATTATCATATTCCCAGAAAGTCTCTTATTTCTTTCAAGTGAAAGGGTTTGATTAGTGAACTATCAGAAGGAATTCACTGCTCACAATATATAATTTAGACTATTACAAAATCAAATTATAATACAGTCACATTTTTGTTACAATAATTTGAGAGAAATACATATACCCCAGGGTTAACATGGTTCTCTCTCATTTATGTAATTATTGATTTTTGTTTCCTCCTTTAAATATTCCAGTACTTCCTAAATGTTCTGTAATGCATGATTACTACTTTTGGCAACCACATGCTTGAGTGTGAATTTTATCTTATTTTACTTTTTAAAGATGTTATTTACTCATGAGACACACACAGAGAGAGGCAGAGACATAGGCAGAGGGAGAAGCAGGCTAGAGAGCCTGATGTGGGACTCGACCGCAGGATCTGGGATCATGACCTAAGCCAAAGGCAGAGGCTCAACCACTTAGCCACCCAGGCGCCCCTTGAGTGTGAATTTTAAAACAACAGGACAATCTGAGACAAATTTTCAAAGTGAAAAACTTAAAAGTATCTCAAGTGTGGTCGTTACAGGTAATAACGCCAACATCGGCTTAAAAATCATAGGCATACTTTCTGGGTGGGTCTTTCCAGAAGTCTGCGAGTCCTCTTTTCAGGATTATAAGACTTTAAGGGAGAGTGGAGAAAACACATAAAGAACCCCCAGAATTTAGATAACGCTGATCCAGTACATCAGAATGGAAGCTAGCAACCTTTGGTACAAGAATCCAGATGGGTTCTAATCTGTCTACACATACAACACGGCTGGCAATCGGAACACCCCCTTTCCTCCAGAAACCCCACCCTGTGGCATTTACCAAGCTCGGCACTGCAGTAGTCGCTGATGATCCAGGGGAACACGGGGTACTGCGACAGGTCGTTGCAGCTGCGGTCCGCCAGGTTGTTGAGGTGGAGCAGGTACTGGTAGTTGGAGAGGTGGCCGCGCTGCCACTGCAGCGTGTAGCTCTCGGCCGTGCGCTCGGCCACGTGGTGCTCTGAGGGGAACAGGGCCCGCAGGGTCACCGCTGAACTTGTCCAACCCTGGCTACATTATACTGAGCGTAAGAAACTAGAGGCTTTACATATAGATTCTTCGATGCATTTTTTGAAAAATGCATTTTAAGAAAGCGAGGTAGGCCGTGGTTGGTTTTCACCAAACACCTGTTGCACTGAGCTGGCGTATCTCCCAAAGATATTCGCCAGGAGGGAATATTATTACATATGATATAAAATACATCATATATATTAAATATTTGTTGTAAAACAAATATGAAGGTATGGAGCAAATATGTATGTATTACGTGGTGACGGATGACGTTCACTATATTATATACAGGCCACCATATATACAAAATGTTTGAGTTTCAATGCCTTTAAGAAGCTGTGACCATTCGTAAAAGTTTATTGCCCCCAATATTTATGAAATTAAAACAAAAAACAGTCTTTTAAGTTTTCTTTTAGATCAGGAGGAGGTGTACAGCCACAGGTTTGCCAATGCCTGTGTATTATGTATGCGTGTGAGGAGTGAGAAAGGAACCCAGTGAAGGAGAAAAGGTCTCTGGCAGGAAAGCACTTCTCAAAGACCAGAGCCCGACAGCTCCCCCTCCCGCCCTGAGACTACCTCAGGAAACATAGGGTTAGTCAGCAGCCGT
This sequence comes from Canis lupus familiaris, assembly GCF_011100685.1. Lineage (NCBI taxonomy): Eukaryota > Metazoa > Chordata > Mammalia > Carnivora > Canidae > Canis > Canis lupus. Next base: position 9,878,915 of record NC_049250.1, read on the forward strand.
AGGGGGTGGGTAAGGACAGCTTTCCTCTCAGGGAGCGAAGTGACTCTACTGTTTTATTTTGTTCAGAAGATTCTGCCTTAAGTGTTTTGTTGGCTGGACCAAGCAAATTATCTAACTCATCTGTTGATTCAATATTTATTCCTCTGATTTTTACCAAGTTTCTTCTCTAACCAGCTATGAGGAAAGGGCCTAAAAAATCAAAATGCTTATTCTCATTTCCCACACTCACAACACCTCAGAAAAAGTCTGGCCAACCCGAGGAATCAGATCAGAGAGAGTAAGGAAGCTTTATAGAAGACAGGTTTTTAGGTCATGGCAAGTGTTTTGACTTGAGATTTTAGGACTCACCATGAAAGCTGAGTTTTTTGTTGTAATCTTGTTATACAATTAGAGGAATAAAATGAAAAAAAAAATTTAATCAGGAGGCAGGAACTTGTACCAGAGCTATACTCAGGCATTAAAATAAACATAATAGCTTAATGTGAGAAGAAAAAGATATAAACTCTAAATCAACTATAAAATAAAATATATTCCTTATTGAAAATAAACTATTCTTCTGAGGGAAAATTCTATTTCTAAGGGAGTAAGAACAGCGAAGAAGATAAGATGGCATTAATAAAATCCCAACATCTATTTTTGAAAATCAACCTATTTTAGTTTTCTAACAACTTGTAAACAAAAATGATTTACTTCAACCATACAATTTCATATGTTTATGCCTAAAAAGAAAAATGAGGTGCTCTTTCCAATAAAGGTGGGAAAATTCACATTTTTCCAGGAGACTTAGAAACTATGAAAAGCAAATCAAGTCTCATGGTACTATACTGAGTACAGAAGGCTCATGTGCTCCTTTTATGTGTTTTCCAGCTTTGTGATTAAGACCACAGCTAACGATCACAAGCACATGACCAGATAACTCACTGCTTCACATTAAGAAACCAAGTCTCGGTTTCCATAAACGAACATAGACATAACTGAACAGAAAAATAATGAGGTCGATTCTTTATACTCCATTCAACCTGGGGGTTGTTAAAATACAAAAAACATTTAAAAATATCAAGAGTTTTTCAAACGCACAATTGGAATGAACTATTACCAAATATCATTTATATTTCCCTTAGCTTTTAGAATTCCATTTTGCCAACCTTGTCCCTGAGAGGACGACCCAGAGAGGTGATTCTAGATAGCACTTCTCTTATTTCCTAACTCAGTACTTAAAAGTTGAACTACCTTCATATGAACAGATACAATGAAGGCTGAGCACCATACCGAGATATGTGGCAATATAAAAATAGAGGTCATCTCTATCTTGAGGTTCATAGAACTTTAAGTAGATGTCAGAACAGAGATCATCTTCTGTGCAAAAGACTTCCAAGCCCTATAAATTCAGAAAGAAAACAGTAAAATAAATACCACTGGATTTACCTTGCAATCTCAAAACAAGCTATGGAAGTACAAAAGAAAGACTTGGAGTCAACGTGCTTAATACAACATACTTGCACTTTTCAAACATGCCATGAGTGCTTACAAGTCAAAGTCAATACACCATTGGCCGAACTGAAGCTATGATAATCATCCACCCAGAAGTGACATTCCACATGAACTCACCAAAGGCATGAGGCCGTGCCTCCTTTTGTAAATGCGGCGGACATCTTGGAGTGTTATCTGGACCACAGGTTTCTTTAAAAGTAGAAAGACAATCTCAAAAATCAACATTCAGACACAGTTAGAAGCTGTCCTTTGGTACCAGAAATGTGAAAAAGTGGCCAAATCTTGCCTTCCCAATGTGTTACATGTGAACAGTTGGAAAGGGAGCTTTTAGAACAGGCATTTCTGGTTTTATGTCCTGGTCTGTCCTCTCTCACTTACTTCCTGACCATGGACAAGTTTCCCTACCCCCACTCAGGACCTGCCAAATGATAATGCACTGATGTATCATTCAGGGTTCTGCAAGGCTGCTGAGTGATAAGGGATATTCAAGTGCTGCTACAGATAACCTCTCAGGAATTCTGCTATCTTTTTATAGATCAATGGTTTTTTTTAGAACTGACACAGTACATCTTTTTTTAGAATCTCGTTCTTTATCTCCGTAAAAACTATATTGTATTAAGGCTCATAACAATAGTAGCAAGCAGGGCCACTAAATTTTTCTTTTGTTATGAGGAGGAAATTTTTCTTGCTTCTTTAGAGGCTTAAAACACTAGTTATAGGAGAATGAAAAGCCACTGAGATTGGCTAAACGGTGACATATCCACCTTTCTCCTAAGTGAGAGGGAGGAAGAGCCCACATGTGGAAACTGCCTGAAGACTGGTCAAGGATCCTAGCCCAGAGAAGTGGGAGGGGATACATGCTCCCCCATCGATCGTGGAGCTACAGCACATACTCAGATAGTATCCCACAAGCCACAGTTACAGCAGTGGCCAAGGCACTATCACACCAGCGGACAATGCCCTTCAGCACTGTGAGCATCTATGGGAGGGCTGGGTGAGGGTGCCGCGCCACCTTCTGGACAGGACTGTCACAGCACCATTGTTCACGTAGAAAAGTATTAGATGTTTCAGGGACCTAATGACTGGCCAGCCTGGAGAACTTCTAGGACGGAGCTTCCTATGACAGAAAACACGTTCTTTAAGCTGCCCTGCCAAATGGTCCAACGCACTATCAGAGTGTATTAGCGTTTCTATTCTTCTGATGAACCAGTCCAAAAAGTATTCACATCTAAATAAAGTGACAGATCTCTACAAATTTTACTGTGGAAATCCGAGTTTACTTTTACAATCTGGCCCAGCAAATCTAAAGTCATTGTGAAAGAGGACACTGTTTCCACCATCACGGTAGAAACGCTACAGCTGCTCAGTTAGAGCATCTCCACATGTGCCTGTGTACCACCTGGCAGAAGATATTGCTTGTGACAGCTTCACATCTACTGATTTTGCTCCTAAAGAAAAACAGGAAATACCCACTTATTTGTACACATAAGCAGATATACAGAAAATACCCATTTCTCTTTAATTTTAGTATATTTCATTGGTCTCTTCCAGAAGTGCTTCCAAGTAGAATGGTAGAAACCTCTAACAACCCTTTACTAAAATTGGGGGGGGAGCAGGGCAGGGTTACTTTTCACAGCAGGAGCAAGTGACCCAGGAATTACTGAAAAGAGTTCAGAAGAGCTGGAATCCGATCAGCAGGCATCAGGATGACCCAGGGAGGCCTGTTAAACACAGAGCTGCTGGAGGGGAAGAGGGCGATTTTCGATCCTTGACAAAATAGGAGAACACTGTAACTGTGAAGTCAAGTCCACAGGAAAGATGAAGACCCCAGAGCTAAAGTGGCTCTCGTCTGACTCTGTGTCTCTACTTACCGGGTACCCATTGAGAGGCTGAAAATACAGGTTTGTGTCAGTGATGCACACATGTCCTGGATTCGTCACCAGCGGTGTCACCATTTCTGCTTTGCATTCCATGTGCAGCTTTTCAGAAACACTTTGGAATCTGACAATACAGTTTTCAGCAACAATAAGAAAAATCACAAATCAATGTATGTTCTAGGTTTAGCTTTCTTTAAGGGAGCTATAATGTGACTACACATGACATCTGTCTAAACACTATACTTAATACAAGAAAAATGGTAATATAAATCCATTGCTTAAGTAAAACTGATGTTCTTCACTTATTTAATTTCTTAAAAAAGATTTTATTTATTTATTCATGAGAGACACACAGAGAGAGGCAGAGGGAGAAGCAGGCTCCCCGCAGGGAGTCTGATGTGAGACTCGATCCCAGGACCCCAGGATCATAACCTGAGCCAAAGTCAGATGCTCAATGACTGAGCCACCCAGTTGCCCCAAAACTGATGTTCTTTAAGAGACAAAAACCTGACATTCTTTTAAATGGTGTAGTGAGGGATCCTTGGGTGGCGCAGCAGTTTGGTGCCTGCCTTTGGCTCAGGGCGTGATCTTGGAGACCGGGATTGAGTCCCACGTCAGGCTCCCGGTCCATGGAGCCTGCTTCTCCCTCTGCCTGTGTCTCTGCCTCTTCTCTCTCTCTGTGTGTGTGTGACTATCGTAAATAAATAAAAAAAAAAAAATTAAATGGTGTAGTGAGAACTCAAACAACAACGAAAGATGGGTTTATGTGCCACAGAAGAGAAGACAGGCAAATAAGTAATACCAAACAACCCTTTATAGCTGAACTCTTCTTCCAGAATAAACTGGTCTCGAAACTATTCCTATATTAACATATTTTTCTATTGTTGCATCTCTAAGCCCCATTTTTATAGTCATAGGTGCCATTTATTTCACACAGCACTTTGTAAGGCTATGAGTCCATAATTACAATTACTTGAATGTCAGTTCCAAGGTATGTTCTTTTGTGGCTTTACTACAGTATAACCAGTCAAATGTGATTTTTCTACCACCCCCTCCTAAATTATTTAACTAGTTGAAAAAGTCCATTTTATTTTTGCTTACTAATTAGTAAAAAAAATAGAGGGGAAACAACCAAGTTATCAGTATTTGAAGGCAATTCTTTAGTTACATAACTGGGTTAAAAATAAATCTCCCCATTTTTATAAGTAACAACGGGACAAAAGCCCACGGGATAGACTTCTACTTCCTTAGGAAGTGAAGGGGACCTTAGAGCTGTCACCCTAACCACACACACCAGCTAGAAGAGCTACACAAGCCTTTTTAAAAGCCATCAGAAAGCTCAAGATGCAAAGAAACCTAAATGAAGAGAGCCACGATTGGGTGCAGGAAGAAGAGCCACCTGTCACAGATAAGGAGGACTGCAAGATGGAGAGGGGTCTAGACGGAAGCAGAAAGCAGAGTCAGGACTGGAGAGCAGAGGGGCGAAAATGCTGCCAGCTGGGTGGAGAGCAGAGGGAAATCTTCCAGGGTTCAGAAAGCTAGTGGCTCAGCTGGAAGGTGCAAAGATTATTTCCAGGGTCATTAGAGTGCTCAGATCCCAAGCTCCACTGGAAGAAAGTCCTGATCCCTCCCCCCAAAGAACAGTGGGTGGCAGAGACAGGGACATAACCATGGCTGCCACAAAGCCCTGACCCCACTAGATCATAGATGGTGCTGCCAGAGCCCCCAGGACAAGATCGGGGACAGAGGGGTGGGCGCAAGCAACCACTTCTGGAGGTAACATAAAGCAGCATTCAGTTAGGTCTCTAAGGTTCCTTTGAACACATGGTACCCAGCATGCAACAGAAAATTACAAGAACCTTACAAAGCAACAAGGAAATATGACCCATGCTCAAGAGAGAAAAGATTCAACAGAAGATGACTCAAGGTGGGACCCACTGGAGGGAGACTTCAAGATAAGAGATATGCTAAAGATCCAGAAGAGGAGCAACATGTGTGAAGAGAAGGAGCTTTCTCTCTAAAAAGTAAATTCAAAAAAATGAATTAAACATTCTCATTAAAAAGGGAGGTTGTCAGACTATAAAAAGCAAGACTCAACTATATAAAGTGTGTGTTTTTCAGAAATAAGGACACAGGTTAAAAGTAGAGGGATAGAAAAAGATATACCATGCAATCATACCACATGAAAAACTGGTATGACTAGATTAAAAGAGGACAAAGCTGACTTCAAGACAAATGGAAAAGGAGGGATATTTCATAATGATGAAGTGTTCAACCCATCAAGGAGACATCACACATATTAATGTTTGTGAACCTAACAATACAGCTTCAGAATACACAAGGCATAAATTTGACAAAAATGGGAATAATTTCACAATCATTACTGGCAATTTTAACATCTTTCTCTCAGTAACTGATAGAACAAATTGACAAAAAACCCCAACAAAGTATAGATGATCTGAACAACCTCAACCAGATGGACCTGAATGACAATATTCAGTAACTTCAGATACACATTCCTTTCAGGGACAGAGGATGCATTCACCATGACAGACCATATGCTGAGCCCAGAACCAATCTCAACAGTAGCAAAATACTGAAATCATATAGAATATATTTTCTGAACCAAGATGGTATTTAATTAAAAATCCATAATGACAAAGTAATAGTAAAATCCCCATATATGCAGAAGTTAAATAACACACTTCTAAATAACCCACGAGTCAAAGAAGAAATAACACAGGAAATCACAAAATATTTTTACAGTAATGACAGTGAAGACATATCAAAATGTGTGGGATGCAGCTGAAGCAGTGCTTAGAGGTCAAGTTACATTTAAGTACCAATTATGTTACAAGAAGGTCTAAAGTTAGTGTTCTAATCTTTGTAACATGTTAGAAAAAGAACAATTAAACCCAAACTAAGCCAAAGGAAGGAATCATAAGAGGGCAAATCATTTTTATATAAAATGGAAAAGTAGAGAAAAATCAATAAAGCCAAAAGTTGGTTCTTTGAAAATAATAAAATTGGCAAATCCCTGGCAAAACTGACAAAGAAAAAAAAAAAAGAGAAAATACAAAGCCGTGGTATAAGGAATGAAAGAGGGACCATCACTATAGATCCTACTGACATTAAAAGGACTTTAACAGCTTTATACCAATAAGCCTGGGATGAAGTGGACACTTTTTTTTGAAAACCACAACTTACCAAAACAGGCACAAGAAACAAAACCAACACAGTCTCATAGTAAGTAAAATAAATAAGAACACTCAGGCCTATAGGACTTTACCAATAAATTTGATTAAAATTTTTAGGAAGAAATACAATCCAAAAAAAAATTAAAAAAAAAAGAAAAAGAAATACAATCCAGCACACACTCTTTCGGAAAACAGAGAATAAAGGAACATTGCTACACTGATTTGATGATGCAGACATAACTCTGATAGCAAATTCTGACAAATACATTAAAGATTTACAGAGCAATATCCCTCATGAACACAGATGTAAAAATCCTTTACAGAACACAGGCAAAGCAAATCCAGTAATAACAAATTATACAAAAAGAATACATCATGAGCAAGTTGGATTTAGCCCATGAAAAAGGCTGGCTTAAGACTGACAAAAATCAATCAATGTAATTCACAATATTAACAGAATAAAGTAGAAAAGATATGATCATTTCAGTAAGTACAGAAAAAAATATTTAACAAAACTCTAAACCTATTATTGAAAATACTCAAAAAAAAAAAAAAAAAAAAAAAAAAAAGAAAATACTCTCAGCAAACCAGAATAAAATGGAGCTTCTTCATTCTGATAAAGGGCATCCAAGAAACACCTACAGCTAGCCTCATTCTTTAGTTGTGAAACAAACCCTGTTCCTGTAAGATCAAGAACAAGGCAAGAATGTGCTCCTGCCACATCTATTAAACAGTACAACGAGGCAAGGCATAGAAATAAAAGCCATAAGGATTTCTGTGAAACTGTCATTATTCACAGATTAAACAATTATGTATACAGAAAACGCTATGCAATCTATAAACAACCCACCAGGACTAATGGGTAAATCTGGAAATGTCACAGAATACAAGGTGAATATAAAAACAAAACTAAACAACAACAATGTATATACCAGTAACAAATAACTGGAAAACAAAACTTGAATAGCATCAAAAGTCACCAATCGGGATACCTGGGTGGTTCAGTTGGTTGGGCATCTGCCACAGCTCAGGTCCTGATCTCAGGGTCCTGGGATCGAGCCCCATACCAGGCTTTCTGATCAGCAGGGAGTCTGTTTCTCCCTCTCCCTCTAGTCTATCTCACCCTCTCTCTCAAATAAATAGATAAAATATTTTTTTAAAAATCACCAATCTAGGAATCCATTCGATCAAATATGGCCACATGGACAGACTGAACATATAACACTGGGGGAAAAGAGGGTAAGGTGTAAAAGACCTCTGTGTATCTTTACGCCTTTACTTATCTTTACCTTATCTTTACCATCTTTACACCTTTTCTTTAGATCTAAAATTAGCCTCAAGTAAAGGGGGATATTTTGGGGTACAAATGGGGGAAACTTGAATATGAAACTATAAATTACATGACGTTAGAGAATTATCGTTATTTGGGTATTGTCATAGTATGGATGAGTGCCAGAGGATACCCTTTGAAGAGACACATGTTGAAGTAGTTATGGGTGAAGTGTCATGATGTCTTGCAATGTAATTTCAAGTGATTCTGCAAAAAGTATGTATTTTATACACAATGCAAATGTACATACACGTACACATGACCTATATGTATAGACACATATAACACATATATATCAGACGTACACACACTACATATACATGCGCACACACATGCGCTCACAGACCATGTGAGAAGTAAAGCAAATCTGACAAAATGTTCACAAACGAACACCTGGTGACTTGTCGGGTATCTGTGTTCATGTTATTCCTCCAACTTGTGAGGATGTGAAAATTTTCTAAATGAACAGTAGGGAAAAATAAATATAGTTATCACCTCATTTCTTCAATAAGAAAGTATCTTCTCAGAACTATGATGAAAGCTCACTTTGGCAAAAGTTTCCTTTTTTTCTTTGAGAGGATGTATACAACACCAGAGTATCTTATCTTCTACTGCAAGTTTCTTCCCCAGATTCTTCAGCCTAACATTTTAGAGACTGGATTAAATTAAGACTTCCAGAGTGAGCCATTTTTTAAATTAATGTCACACTGAAATCCAGGATTGAAAAAATCACTACTCAGAAGAATTATGCATTCTAAGTAGGTCAAGAGAAACTAATTATTCTTATTCCTTTTCCTTGCTAAACTGGAAGCTATTCTTCCCCTCAGCAATCCATTTACTTAGCATATCCTGCAAGTATTAAAATAGAAAGAAAATTAATGCTATGTAGGTGAAACAGAAAAAGCAGCAATCAAATATAAACACAGAAACATTACTGGCCAGATGGCTTTACTGGCAAGTTCTTCAACACTTCCAAATGAAGTGAAGGGTCACAAATCTCACAACGATCACAATAAAACAGAATATTACAAACTAATCTCATATATAAACATAATCTTCTAGCAAAAGCCTAGCACATCATAATCCATAAATGAATCTACTCAACCAATACTTTCTACGTTGTCCTTAAGCTGTAGTGATTACAAATGCAGAAATCTAAAATAAGAATCTAAAAAAAATATATATTTATAGTGAATAGGCCCTGCAATAATTTGTCCATAAGATTTTGTCCACGTTACAGAGTTTATAAATAAAGTCAATGGAACTGATCAGAAAGTTTAGCAGGGTTGCTGACAACAAAATGAATACACAAAAACCCGCTGTGTTCTATATATCAATAATAAATAGAAAGTGAGTTTTTTAGGACACCATTTACAACACCATCAAAAAATATGAAGTACTTGGGATAAATCTAACACAAGAGAGGAAAGACCTTTATGGAAAAAAAACCTTAAGGAAGACATTACAGAAGGCCTACATAAATGGGTGATTCATTGCAATCACAATCAAAATCTCGGGGAGCTTTCTTTTCTGGAACTCAACAAGCAGTTTCTAAATTTATACAAAGTGTGGCATAAGGCCAAGAACAATGATGACATAAATTAAAAAGGAAAATAAGATGGGAGGCCCTGAACTTGCAGATACCACAAGCTACTTCATATAAAGCTATGTGACTGCTACAGTGGTGATACAGATGAGATGCAAATCTACTTCGTAGAAGGCAAGAAAGAAATAAGAGAATGGATTCATATAAAAGCATAATTATTTGCATGAGATATCATATACTTAGAAAAGCCAAGAAAATCAATGAAAAAAAAAAACACTGGACCAGTAGGAATGTGTCTCCTGGACCCTGCAGGACACCTTAGCAAGGTACCTTAGCAAGGGTCAGGAAAGACTTTCCATAACAACTGACAGCTAAGCTGAAATCAAGTAAGAGTCAGCCTGGTGCAAAAGAGGAAGGAGGCTGAGCACTCTAAGCAGAGGCAAGCGTACAAAGGTCGCAGGGAAGAGACCCTGGGACATGTGCGGGATCCACATAAATGTGGATAGCAAGCACACAGAATTAAGTCACGTCACCAGCGACCAGGGTTGTGCACAAGGGCTGGAACCTAAGCCATGGAGGGTTAAGACTATCCTGAAGGCAATGGGAGATCTTGAAGAGCTTTAAACAGACAAGTGACATAATTAAGCAAGTACTTTAGAAAACTTGCATTTTCAAAGTACACTCAGGACAGTAGGGAAAACAGGACAGGAGAAGGGAAGACAGGGGTCCGGTGGGCAAGCTAACAGCTGTCACAGTGTTCCAAGTGAAGGTGATGGTGGCCTCAACGACAGTGGGAAAGGATGGTGACAGACTAGAAAGATCCTAGAGAACACTGGTCAATGGGCCTGGCACACTGGCCATACTCAGGATAGAGAAGCCACAACGCGCAGGTCAGGGTGACACAGATGGTAATGCGGGTGGTTCAGGACAAGCAGGAGGAGGCCTCCAGGTGGAAGACATCCACTCCTTTTAGGGGTGTGAGGGAGTGAGGGGTGCCTCAGGAGCTCAGTTGGTTAAGCATCTGACTCTTGATTTGGGTTCAGGTCATGATCTCGGGCTCAGTGGTGAGTCTGCTTAAGACTCTCTCCCCACTTCCACCCCCGCCCCGCCATACTCACATGCACTCTTTTTCTCTCTCTTTCAAATACATAAATATATCTTTAGAAAAAACAAAAAAGACTCAGGGAATGAAATCATTAACTTACCTGTTTTTGTCAAATGATGTCCTAGCCAAACGTGACTGCAAAATAGCTGTTATCTATGAAAACAGAACCATGTAAAAGTATTTATGAGAAAACCATCAGTACGATTTAATTCACAAGAAAGACCCAGACCTTTAGAAACTCTTACCATAGCAGTCTGGTCTCCTAGTTTGTCGAGGCAGGATGCTCTGTGAAGCTAAAATATTGCAAATATACAAGAATTTATTTTTTTCTCTAAAACATATAGGTATTTCCTTAGAACTAGAAATGAAACACAGCAATCATTCTGTTACTTGGTAACGGTTAAGATCACTTCTCATAAATCTATGACTTCTTCCCAATATACAGTTTTCAAATTCAACATATTCAAGTAAACTGCTTCATATTTATAAAAGAAATTATAGTTTCAGTGAGATGTGTAAATATGATTTTTTTTTTAATGTTCTGCTGAAGTTTGCTTTGAATTTTCTGCCCGATGAATGCCTGAGCACGGTGCTGGCTTACCTGAAGCAACGTCTCCACCACATCTTCCACTTTCCCTGAAACGTCCAATTCAAAGACATACTCCATTTTGCCCTGACAAAAAAGGGAAACAAATCAAATCAAAGAGAAGCGGCATGTCAATGTCAAGCTGTATTCCTTTAAGAACACCTGCACCCCCCCCCCCCCCCCGTTGACCCGTGCATGTCTGCCTGCACCCCACCCTGGAAGGTGAGCTCCAGGTGAGCAGACACTGTCAGATTTACTGCTACATTTATTATTTCTTCCCTTCTGCTAACTTGGGCTCAGTTTGCAGTTCTTGCTCTAGTTTCTTGAGGTGTATAGTTGGGTTTCTAAATCTGAGAAGTTTCTTTTCCTTAATGTAGGCACATATCACTACAAACTTCCCCTTAGTATGTACATTTGTGGCATCTCTCAGTTTAGGTGTGTTCTGGTTTCGATTTTGTTTCAAGATATTCTTTAATTTCCCTTTTTATTTCTTCTTTGACCCACTGGTTGTTTAAGGGCGTTGTCTGACTTCCACACAGCTGTGAATATTCATTCCGCCATGTATTTCTAGTTTTATTCCATGGTGGTCAGAAGGGATGTTTGGTAGGATTTCAATCTTCTTGAATTTGTTTTGATTCATTTTTTGACCTAACATTTGATGTCCTAGAGAATGTTCCATGCACACTTGAGAAGAGTGTGGATTCTGTGCTGTTAGGTAGAGTGTTCTCTATGCGTTCCTTAGGTCCATCTGGTCTACAGTGTTGTTTAGATCCTCTGTTTCCTAAATGACCTTCTGTATGGATGTTCTATCCATTAATTAAATTGGGGCATTGAGGTCTCCTATTATTATTAGGTTGCTGTCAATTTCTCCTTCCAATTCTGTCAATGTACGCTTCAAATATTTTGGTGCTGGGAAGATGGGTGACTACATATTGTGAAGGTTAATGGGATGTGTCACATGCTCTCCTCTTCTCTTTGTCCTGAGGGAGAGTCTGCCAGGAGAGTCCTGCGCTGTCCTCTGTCTGCTAGACCACGGGTCCCCTGGAGCAACAGCCTGATGTCCAGCTCTTATTTTCAGTGGCCCCAGGCATCTAGGGCATATGCCAGGTCCTGTCCCCACTCCAAGACAGGCAAGACAGAAGCCAGTCCCTTGGGCAACCACCCCAACAGAACACTGGACACATGGTCCAGTCTTGTCTTTCCCTCCGGGGAGAAGTTGGGAGCTGGGAGTTCTCTCCCATGACGTGGTACTGTGTTGTGGGAGGGCCTACAGTGAAAGGCTATTGCAAATGCCCCTATCAGCTTCAATGAGGCTGAGTTCATGCTAACCTGGGGAGCACGGTCTCTCAGTTGGTTTCCAGGTTTGTTGCAAAAGGCATCATCCATGTACTGTCGATTGAATCAGTGTCTTCATGAGAGGAGCAAGGGCTTCCTAGTCTGCCATCTCTCATGGTCACCATCGGTGTCACCATCGCCCTCTTTCTGAAATCTGAAAATCCTTGGGTGTTCTAATTCCCACTGGAACAAAAGAGCTTTTCTTTGCTTCAGACAACCTCCCTAATCTCCTTTTACAGAAATTTTCAAAGAGCCAAGAAGAGCTTGGCACTTCAAGTGGATATGAGGAGGGCCTTAGGAGGGAGAGCCCCAATCCCCCCTGGCGGTGGTTCTCAACTTGGGGGGGGTGGGTAATCCACCACCCCCATGAGGCTTCCGTCAATGTAGGAGATACTATCCAACAGTAGGGGTAATGGTGAAGAGGGGGTGTTTAGTGGCTGGGAGCAGGCTGCACTGTAAGGGATGGCCCCACAAAATTAAGAACTATCCTTCCCCAAATGCCAACAGCACCACCTGGGAGTAATTAAATCTCATATTTACAGTTTCTGACTAGCACATGTAAGTGTTTCTTGTGCATAAACCCCCAAGGCCACAGCATGTAACTAACCCACATGTTCCCTAAGTGCTGGCTGAGAAGCTGCAGAGACAGAGATTCAGCCTGTGAGGCTCTTCCTCATTTACAGAGGTGTCCCTATATAGGGCACTGATGTAGGTCCTATAGCCTGATGTAGGTCCTATAAAGACTCTTTTCTGGTAAAAGTTATCCCTTTGATATATATTAAGCTGAAGCAAAAGAATTCAATAAAGCATAGTATGGTTAAATGTAACATTTATGCTTATGTGACAGGTCCTGGAAAACCAAACATGGCAGTCAAACCTACTCACAGCTTCTCCCAATTAAGACAATTTACAAATTATAACTGAGCTCTCAAGAGTATTTTATAACCTATAAATATTTCTCAACATTTTAAAAACTATATTCTCAGTAATATCCAGCAAATAATCTTACAAATGATACATATTCTGATTTCAATTTCTCATCTAATAATTTAAGTTTTTCCCCCATTAGACACATTTGTTTTTAGGCCAAAAAGTTAATTGAAATGTCTTGGACTAAAGTCTGGTTCCCTTGGGTAATTTTGTTCTAACTGCTGGTAACAAGCTTTAAAATACTATACTCATTATTAGTATGTTTGATTAAAGATGCTATGAATAAAGTCACAGAATCTTATTGCTTAAAAAACGATATGAATTGCTAGGAATAAATGAAAAGTGGTACTTACCCTTTCTATTTTATATGGTGCAACAATGTTGTGTTCTTTAATGAAATACACCTGAGAAAGACAAATTGATACTTGTAAAATAAAAATTTTCATAGTAATGAGTTGCTATAAATTAGGATATTATGAATCAAATTTAGATCACTGTTACATAATCTCTATTTCCAAAAGCACTTGCATTAATATTAGTATGACTTTAAAGTTCCAATGTTAGAATAACAAACACTGCATTAAAAAGAGATTCATCAAGGGGCAGCCCAGTGGCTCAGTGGTTTAGCGCCTGCCTTCGGCCTGGGGCCTGATCCTGGGGACCTGGGACTGAGTCCCATGTCGGGGTCCCTGCATGCAACCTGCTTCTCCCTCTACCTGTGTCTCTGCCTTTCTCTCTGTGTGTCTCTCATGAATAAATAAATAAAATCTTAAAAAAAGAGAGAGAGATTCATCAAGGCAACAAGGTAGCAACCATTACTGGGTAAATAAAATACTTAGGATGTTTTATGAATGCCAGTACTTGTACCAGGTAACCAAGTACACCAGTGAAGGAAGCTAGCTAATTTAAGTGCAAATTTTGTAAGAAATGGGTAAAACAAACTGTCGTATGAAATACTTTTTAAAAAAGATTTTATTTATTTATTCATGAGAGACACACAAAGAGAGGCAGAGATATAGGCAGAGGAAGAAGCAGGCTCCCAACAGGAATCACAATGCGGGATTCAATCCCCCGACCCCAGGATCACGGGGCAGATGCTCAACCATTGAGCTACCCAGGTGCCCCTACATTTTTTTATATAAAGAAATTCCTCTTCTCGAGGTGATCTGGGCACATGGTGCTTCATGGCCACCTGCTGACACTATGTATTAGTAACCATGTCCAACAAGCAACGCCACTGCCCCCTGTGCCCCCTAGAGCCGTCAACATGGAGCAAGAAGCCTTCGCCCTGCTTTCCCTCCTGTTTTGATGAAAGACCTGCCTGGGCCATCAGAGCCAGTCACTTGACTAGGCTGTTCAAAAGCTTCTGCAGTAACATGCTTCCTGCACTTTCTCCCATTTGAGACAAACCATAGATAAAAACCCTCCCTTGGTCTTATATCCTCCTTTTGTCATTTCTATTCCTTTGTGTGGCAAAACTCTTTGCAAGAGCTGACTGTACTTTCTCTTGGGTTCAGGACAGGTTTTCAGCTGCACTGTGTTATGGAATCCCCTCCTGAGAAGGTCATAAAAGGTTCAGAGGAACCTCCATGTCACCAAACCCAAGAGTCTATTCTAAGGACATCCTCCATTCTGTTTCTCAGAGTACATGACAGAGCTGATGGTTCTTCACGAAGCAGCTTTCCAGTTGGCTTCCAGCCATCAGCTCCTGGCCCTCTGCTGCCTCACCCACTACTCCTTCTGCCTTCCTTTGGACCCTCTCTCTTCCCAACCTCCCCCTAGTAGAGTCCTCAGACCTCTCTGTGTACACTCAGCCCCAAGCCTTCACCCAGTTTATCTTTCTTGCCCTTGACCTCCTCCCTGAAGCCCAGAGCAATGCTCCCAAATGCCCATCAGCCTCCAGGAGGCCACATTCTAAACAAAGCCTGCTCTTCCCCAGGCTTCTTTACAGCAATAAAGCCCTGCTGCTCACCCTGTTGGAGTCATTCCTGTTTCCCTTTGAACCCTGCAGCTAGCCCATCAGCACATCCATCAGGTTTTTATTCAGGATATATCCAAACACTGACCACCTCTCACCCTCCCATTGCTACCATCCTGGTCTGAAACCTCTAGGTTCTCAGTACCCCTAAAGGCTCTCCTTGCTGCTGCTCATGCCCTCTACAGCATATTCTCTATCTGCCTCCAAGAGATTCACAAATACATACAAATCAGATCGTACCCCTCCTCACAGCATATTCTCTATCTGCCTCCAAGAGATTCACAAATACATACAAATCAGATCGTACCCCTCCTCTTTTCAGCTCTCTGGGGGTGGGGGTTCTCTTTTGTGCTTTATTGGGACTCTCTACTGTGGCCCGAGGACCCTCCATGACCCAGACCCTGATACTACTTCAACCAACCTTCCCAGCTGCCCTTCGTCCCTTCCCTCAGGCACATTCACCCTCACCGGGCCTGCCACCAGCCAGGCTATTGCCTCTCAGGGCCTCCACTGCTCAGGATCCAGCCTGGCTAATTCCCTCAGGCCTTCAGAGTGGTGTGCCTTCACACATACCTACTTGGGGAAGTGCCCCCGGCCATTCTGCCTACAGCAGCACATGCCCTCCTCATCATTCTCTACCCTTACATCCTGTATGCATTTCCTTCATTATAGAAGACGTCTGCTTATTGTCTGTTGCCCTAATCTCAAGGTAAAGTCCATGGGGAGAGGGGCTTTGGGATATTTTATTCTTCCCTGTATCTTCATAGCCTTGAATATACTTACTGAATATATAAATGCATGAATACAAACTATAATTTACACACATACACCTCTTTTTATTCTACAAAAGAAAATCTGGAAGCAAAACTCTCTAAAGCCTAAAGGACCCTAACATATTTCTGAAACAGTGTGACCACTTAAGGAAATCAAAACCCACAAAAGTTGAGTATTTTTGGTTGTATACTTAATCCAGGAAGCTCAAAATAATTCTAGAAAGAAAGAGTAACTAACTGCTGACTAGTCACCCCAGGATGTTAAGCTGATTCTGAGTTTACCTGACATGAGGCCTCTTCTAATAAGTTCTAATAAATAAATATACTAAAATGGATTATTATTATTATTATTTTTAATGATAGTCACACACAGACAGAGAGAGAGGCAGAGACACAGGCAGAGGGAGAAGCAGGCTCCATGCACCGGGAGGCCGACGTGTGGGATTCGATCCCAGGTCTCCAGGATCACGCCCTGGGCCAAAGGCAGGCGCCAAACCGCTGTGCCACCCAGGGATCCCTAAAATAGATTATTTTTATAATGGAAACCACACTTCTGACTGAAAAAATACCTCTTCCTTTCAAAATATGGACTTTCTAGCATAAGGCCATGATGCAGAATGATACTTCAGAGATAATGAGAGCACAGGTGCAGGCCAGAATTAATAATGGTGTCCCCTACGATCCAGAGTAAGATGGCTACAACCCTTTGCACATATGCCAGTTAAAACAACATAAGGTCAAAAAATAGGCTGTGAAATGTTTTCTTCCTTAAGATTCATCAACGCATGGAAGGCAGACACAGAAAAGTACCTAAGCTGGTATCTCCTAGCTTTCATAAAATACTCTTCAATGTAATTGAAAAGTGTTCCATGAACAGAAGAGGCAAGTGATCCAAATATGACTGGGAACACCCTCTGCTCCCAACCATCGCCTCTTGAGACCTTTGAGGCATTTCCGTGTGCTAAGGCTTTGGGTCGAGTCCTGAAGGAAAGAAAGCTGTGTCCTTTGCTCCTCACAGCTTTTCCTACATTTACTTGACCAAGGAAGGATGTTCCTTTGAATGTGTCATGAAACTAGAGCTCTGCATATATCTGGGACAACATGATCTTGAACCCTCTCATTTTAGCAATGAAAAAAGGTAAAAACCAGAGCAAAAAGCAAGTGGGAGAGGCCCTGTACTCCCTTCTTATTTATAAGTTAAAAAAAAAAAAATCTATAGATGAACTAAATGTATGATTGGAGAAAAGCTGTGTTTTAATTTTTCTCTGTGTTGCCAATATTAAGCACAGTACTAGGTACATAAATGTGTGCAGAATAAATTTAGGATGAAAAAGGTCAGGACCCCAAGCCTCATAACTGTACAAGACGGCATGTCCTGAGTTGGTGCCTTGGCTGCACCATGAGTCACCCTGAAATCCACCTCAATGCTGTGCGGCCTGTCTCCCAACCTTCTAATTGGCCAGGAGGCTGCAGGAGGGACTGCAGGGCTTTTGGCTGAACCCCCACATGACTGGGGGATTGTCAGGATTCCCAAGGATGAAACCACAGGCCTGTGGTATCACACAACTTTATAAACATTAAGGATCTCATGAGGGACCACAGCTTTTAAGAAATATAGTTCTTAATGGTTCAATTTTAAAAACATGTACACATCTATTCCAACAGTCTTCATCTGAGATTTCTACAAATAATTTTACCGTTCTAAAAAAAGAAAAAGTGTGCATATGTATGTTCATTCAGGTTAGTAAAAAATAATTACTGTGTGATGCTTACCTGACTGAAAATGAGTGAGATCTCCCCGGATTTTGTCCTACAATGCAGACAAAAGTCATTAAAAAATTATAATTTTTTGGTAGAGGTAAAATTAAACACTTAGTGACAATGACATACTTTGCAAAGTGTCTGTTGGATCCATTTTCTCCATGTTTTCCTATTTTTATACAATCTCTCAAAGGAATCTGGATAAAATCGAGAGGGAAGTATTACAAAAATATGCAAGAGGTAACATATACACAAACAGTAGGAATGTCTCTGTTCATATTTAGGATGCACTTACCTTAATGATGGGCTGAGATATGGCATCTGGTTCAAAAATAACTGATTTTGAACATATTTTTAAGGAGCCTCTGATTTTCCTAGGAATCAAAATATAAAGGATTATTATCTATGAACATAAAGTCACAAAAAATCATAATACAACTTTTAACTAGAAAGTAGATGCTAAAGCATTAACTAAAAGAACAGCAGTGTAATTAAAGATTAGTGACAGGCCAGATTTTAACCTCAGGGCAAGAGTTTGCCAACCTGATCCCATTATTCATTAGGGGCTGAAATTTTTATGACTCCTGGGTTTATTACCTAGAATTCATCCACAAAGAACAACTTTCCAGTACTTATCTATGATTTGGTTACCCTGAGTACAATCTGTACAAAGAAAGCAGAAAAAATGCTAGATTCTTTACTTTTATTGATCAAGTTTCAGAAAAGTGAGTTGGTGTCCTAGGATCCCTGCCAGGTAACATACGTATCTTATGAACTTGTGGGTTTTAACAATTCTGATACATCTCCCACCACTGCAGGCATTATTCTCTTTTGATGTGTAGTTTGTGCCATTTGTTGCCCAATTCTTCAAGTTGGCCCTTATGTCCTTTTAATTGAATGTACAGATTTCTGGTACCTCCCTTACTGCCAGCAGGACAAGATCTCCCAGGTTCATCTCGTACCCTTCCTGCCCCAGACTTAGACTCAGCCACTTCTCACAAAGCCTTCATTCCTGTTAGTGGGACACAGTATTTAGACAGCATAATCTAGGGGATCATTGCTATAGGGTTGTTTCTAGGCCTTTTCAGAGGGGAGTGCTAGAAAATACTTTCTTCTAAAAGGAAAGTATATACATCCGTATAAACATTCCCAATTCTAATGTAAGATTAGGCTTTGAATTTAACTCCTTTACTGTTAGATTTGTATCTTTCATCCTGCAAGTCTTGGTCTTGGCCTCAACACATACTCATTTGCTCCCTCTAACTATATAAATCTATGTGCACGTGTGACTAAACCACAGTTTCAAAATAATAATATCAAAAATTACAGCAATATTACTACTAAAACATTTACATCATTTTTTGTGATTCTTTTTCTATTGTGGCTATACCACATCAGAGACAAAAATTACTATGCTGTGAAGCTGATTAAAATAATTCTTCTCTGTGGTTAACCCTCTAACTTACATATATAGTTAAGTTAATTTGTTTCATTTTCTTTTTGAGTTTTAAGGTTCAGTGTTTATTCTGAAATTTAATTCTATATTAAAGTATATGTAAAATATTTCTACAGTTCCAAAAACAAAGCTATAAAATAAGGGATATTCAGAGAAGTCTAATTGCCATTTTATATCATACCCTCATTGCTCCTTCTTCTGTGTAGATGATCATTCTCGTTAGCTTTTAGTTTATGCTTTTTAAAATGTATAATGGGCAGACTGGGTGGCTCAGTGGTTTAGCGCCGCTTTTGACCCAGGGCGTGATCCTGGAGACCCAGGATCGAGTCCCACGTTGGAGTTCCTGCATGGAGCCTGCTTCTCCCTCTGGCTGTGTCTCTGCCTCTCTCTCTCTCTCTCTCTCTCTCTCTGTGTGTGTGTGTGTCTCTCTCATGGAATAAATAAATTTTTAAAAATTAAAATGTATAATAAAAATTATTTTAATTTAAAAAATATTTTTAAAAATAACAAAAATTATTCTTCTCCTTTCATAATGATATGAAAGACAGCATACAATATACAGTATACTTCCCCTTACTGTTTGCACTAAATATACGTTAGGGCTCACTCCACAGCACTATACAGAACTTCTCCACTCCATTATAACAGCTGCAGAGTACTCCATTGTGAGGACATGCCCTGTTTATTCAATCAGTCTACTAGACTGTTTCTAGCACTTTGCTATTACAAGTAGCGTTATGATAAATAACCTTGTACATATGTCCCTTTGTGTATTTCCCAGGGTACCTTCTTGAAATAGCCTTCCTAGAGCAACAGGTTAATGTTGTGAGATACCACTGAATTCATTTCCACGGGTTGTCCCACTGAACTCTAATAATAACTTAAAAATTACAAAAGCAGGTCTCAGTTTGCAAGCTTATATTTATGTCTTAATAATAAATATACTGAACTTTAAGCAAGACATTGTTATGATATAGGGAAGAGGAGCACTGGGAGGAAAAACAAAGGTACAGAATTAGGGAGAAGAATATGAGCAAAATTGCAGAAGAAAGCAAGGTGCTGGTTTCAATGAACAGTAACTGTCTAATTTGAATGCTATGGAACAAACACGTCAGAAGCTCCCAAATAAAAAGCTAAGTGATTTTCACTTTAGGTTGTTTTTTTAAACAAATACCACATGGCTCTAAAGGTCCTTTCAAGATAAAACCTGAAGAGCACTAACAATTAAAAAGTTTATCTGAAAAAAAAAATAAAAATAAAAAATAAAAAGTTTATCTGACATCAAAACATGTTCAAGCTGTGGCCTGTAGTTGTTGAGGGACATCCCCAAAGAAAATCATTAGCAGATACAATTTTGCAGGAACAACTCTGATCTTAGTTAACTCCCCAAGTTGGCACTTTTAAACCAAAAAACTTCACTATACATTTTTGTACACAGCTTTCAAAATGTATGGTCAAAGAAACTGAATCTGTTTTTATAGCAATAAGCAGTAATTATTACAACACAGAGAAAACTGATTTTGCTTCCAGTTCAAATCCAATTATTCCTTTTGAAAGTACTGGTTTTTCTGCCACTCTGGTATTTTATGATTATTACTTTATAATACCATAACCCAAATAATTGAGAGCATTAAGTACAAAAGTGATACAAGAAAAAAGAGCTGAATGAATCAATCCTGTCCAGTTGAGTTGAGAAACCCACGTTAGAGGAATTCATACAAACTGCTTCCCAGCTTTAGAAAACATCTGAAGTTATGACAGTAACTTTGAAGTCCTCCTTTCTCATTAATTCCCAGTACAAAAGAGGGAGGGAATCTACATGACCATACATTTAATTTTTAAAGTATCAGACAAACGAAAGGTCTCACAGAGATCCAAAAATCTTCCTTACCTTTCATTCTGACCACCCTTGTTCTGAATATGATTAGCGGTATGTTGTTCAAAGTAGTATTCCTCCAAGTTAAGCAGGAGCAAGGAAAATCTGAATTTGGAAAAACCAGAACAAAAAAAAACCTCATGTTATTGTTGTTGTTTTTTTTTTTCTAAGTATCACGAAAGCAGAGTATTTAAAGCATTTGTTCCCAAAGTGTTTGTCCATTCATTAAGTTAACAGGTACCTATGAAGTGTATATTATGTACCAGATGCTCTTCTCTACTCAGCAGGAAAAAGCAACAGATAGTCCTGCCCAGCCAAGGCAAATATAAAATAAATAAAAAATAATTACAGATGGATTTTTTCAATTCCTTTAGGAGAAACCCCAGATTTCTTAAAATTTTCTTTTAATTTATTTATGATAGTCATCAGAGAGAGAGAGAGAGAGAGAGACACAGGCAGAGGGAGAAGCAGGCTCCATGCACCGGGAGCCCGATGTGGGATTCGATCCCGGGTCTCCAGGATCGCGCCCTGGGCCAAAGGCAGGCGCTAACCCGCTGCGCCACCCAGGGATCCCGAAACCCCAGATTTCTGAAATAAAACGTATTCTTGTCTGAACAAAACCTGGGGCTCTCTCACCTACAGAGTTTTTTCATCCTTTGCTCCTGCTGACTGACCACCAGGCTTCCCCACCGCCCCTTCCAGGCTGCACACCCCCTCTGCTCCCATGTCCTGCCTCATGGTTAGTGGCATTCATCCTACTACTTCCACAAGATCATATGCCTGTGAGAGGCATGTCTCTAGATATTTCCCTATAATAATCAGTCTAATGCTTTGGTATTGAAGAAATACGTAAACCAAACAGAATAGGATTAAAACATAGTTCTTTTTAAAGTTTTATGTGTTTTAAACCTTTAAAAACAAAATAAGGAAATAAGAAGAAGTATTAATTTAGTTGTCCAGCCACAGAAACAAATACATGGCAAATAACTGAAAACAAGTGTTTTTTGTTCAGGAAGTATCAGTGGCATCTAGATTTAACAGGAAAAACTCTTGTGGGGATGGGATACTGGAGTTCTGGTGTGCTGGAGGATGCTATCTCCAATAAATATAGCAGATCAAGCATGTATGTCTATTTCTGCTCCCTCTGGAAACACCACTAAAATTCTGGTGACTTAAAATATTTTTTTAAGGGGCACCTGGGTGGCTCAGTGTTTGAGCATCTGCCTTCAGCTCAGGTCGTGATTCTGGGGTCCTGGGATCAAGCCCCACATCAGGCTCCCCGCAGGGAGCCTGCTTCTTCCTCTGCCTATGTTTCTGCCTTTCTATGTCTCTCATGAATAAATAAATAAAATCTTTAAAAAATTAAAATATTTTTTAAGTGGCAAGACCACAGACCAAAGAAAACTGAAGAGTCTCAAACGAAGATGAGAGCAGCAAGTGGATGGGAGGAATCGGCAGTGATCAAAAGCCAGAATGGCAGACACCTCCAGGAGAAGTCACCAATCAGGAGAAAACCAACTCAAGTCATAGGACTTCCAAAAAGTTCCAAAATCGCAGGTATCAGGTACGAAGAAAGTAGGGAGAAAGCCTGGGGGGACGGTGGGTCTGAATGAGTCAGTAGTCCACACCCCTCCCCTGATGCATACCCTACCTCACTCTGGCACAGCTTTTTCTAGACAAAAACCGAACACGAGGCTCCAAACTAGACATCAAACATAGTAGAAAGCAGGGCTGTGGTGTAAAAAGTAGGAAGACATAACCATTCCAGAAAGAGTTTGGTAGATTATTTTTAGAAAAAACTAAACAACAACAACAACAACAAAAAAGAAAAAACTAAACAGCTATGGAGAAAAGACCTATGGTATGGATAGGAGTATCTGAAAGAGCCAGGTCTTTACAATATCATCCCATACTGAAGCCCAACAGAAAAGGCCCACCCACAGTGACACAGAACAACACAATTCACACTTAGATATGAATGGATAGCCTAAGACCACCAACCTCTAATATGAAAGAACTACACCAAAGCAAGTGGAAGAACACAACTTGAAGTTCTAGGCACAATACAGAAAACAGGAGGTCAGAAGCCTATACTAAATATATTTACAAAGAAGAAATTATATTCATGGGACAAGAAGACATTGCCCATTACAGAGAAAATCTGAACCAAAAGGAAAATAACTCATAAATTAAGAATAATGACAGCAGGAACCAGCTTTATCATTCTAATAGGTAACTTTTTTATTAGCCTATTAATGTCTTTAAACCCGTGAATAACAATTAATCATGAGCTACAATGCCAGGGCTCAAAGTAAAATGCTCACTATTAATACTTACTCTTGAATTTCAATGCAATCACAAGAGTTAGGATTGCTAGAACAGTCCTTTGATGCATCAGATAATTTCCACAAAGGTTTAAATCAGAGAGATACTTACTAGTTACCTTGCCTCTTAATTTAGCTTGTTCTAATGACCTGAAACCCTTGGCTTGGGCTGGAGCTATATAACCCTTCCTTCCCATTCTTAATCTCCCCACTCCTCCTCTTAGAGAGAAGGTAAAGTAAGTTTCTTTAATAAGACAATGGCATACAAAGCACAAGTAGCCTTCATAGACAACCAGTTCTTCCACATGATTGTTAAAATATAGTCCTATTCCTTGCAACAGCATGAATGGATCTAGAGGATATTAAGCTAAGTGAGAGAAATCAGAGAAAGATAAATACCACGTGATTCACTCATATATGGAATTTAAGAAACAAAACAAATGAATAAAAAAGGAGACAAAGAAAAAAACAGACTCATATACAGAAAACTGGTGGTTGCAAGGGAAGGTGGGTGGAGGGATGGCTAAAATAGGTGAAGGGTTTTAAGAGCACACTTGTGATAAGCACTAAGCAATATATAGGATTGCTGAATCATTGTATTATACACTGAAACCAACATAACACTGTATGTTAATTATACTTGAACACAAAATAAAACTTTTTTAAAGAAAAATATAAAACATATGTAATCCTAACCTTAATATTATTAAAATGTCCATACCACCCCAATGATTTGTACATTCGATGGAATCCCTATCAAAGTCTCAGCGGCATCTATTACAGAAACAGAAAAAACAATCCTAAAATTCATATGGAATTTAATAGCCAAAACATCAAGAAAGAAAAACAAAGCTGGTAGCCTCACAGTTCCTGATTTCAAAACATATTACAAAGCTATGGTAATCAAAACAAACTCAAAATCAGCAGAAAGACAGACATATACACCAATGGAACAGAATAGAGAGTTCAGAAATAAACCCTCACTTATGTGCTCAAATATGGGTTCCAAGGGCATACAATGAGAAAAGGACAATCTCTTCAATGAATGGTGTTGGGAAAACTGGATTTCCACATGCAAAAGAATGAAGTTGGGCCTTTACTTCAACATCACATACAAAAATTAATTCAAAATGGATTTAAGACCTACATGCAAGACTTCAAAGTATGAAACTCCTAGACAAAGACTTGGCAGAAAGCTTCATGATGTTGGATTTGGCAATGATTTCTTGGATATGACACCAAAAGCACAAGCAACAAAAGCAAAAATAAATGTGACCACATCAAACCTAAAAACTGTGCAGCAAAGAAAACAATCAACAGAATGAGAAGGCAACCCAAACAACTGGAAACAAGATTTTTAAACCATATATCTGGTAAGGAGTTAGTAACCAGAATACATAAAGAACTCCCACTGATCAACAACAATAAAATGTAACCCAATTAAAAAATGGGCAAAAGATTTAGAGAAGATATACAAGTGGCCAAAAAGTGTATGAAAAGATACTCAGTATCACTAATCATCAGGAAAATGTATACCAAAACTACAAATGAGCAATTACCTCACACACTACTAAAACAACGCCTGAAAATAACAAATGTTGGTGAGGATGTGGAGAAATTGGGACCCTTGCCCACTGTTGGTAGGACTGTAAAATGGGGCAACTGCTATGGAAAAGAGCATGGAGGTTCTTTCAAAAATTAAAAATACAACTACCACACAATCCACAGTTCCACTTCTGGGTATTTATCCAAAAGAACTGAAAACAGGATCTCAAAGAGATATTTGCATAACCATGCTCACTGCAGCATTATTTACAAGAGCCAGGAGGAGGAAGCAACCTAAATGTGCATCAACAATGAATGGATAAAGATAATGTGGTATATATATACAATGGAATATTATTCAGCTTTAACAAAGAAGGACGTCTTGTCTTATGCTACCTCATGGATGAACCATTATGCTAGTGAAACAAGCTAGCGGCACAGGCAAATACTACATAATTCCACTCACGTCAAGTATCTAAATTAGTGAAACTCTTACCAAGAGAAAATAGAATGGTGGTTGCTAGGAGCTGGTAGTAGGGGAAAGAGTGGAGCTCCTTTTAGGGAATTGCTTTTCAGGGCGTAGAGAGCTCCAGTTTTGCAAGATGAAAAGGTTCCAGAGATCTGTTGCACAACAGTGTGAACATACTTAACACTACTGTACTATACATGTAAAAGTGGCTAAGACAGTCAACTCATGTTACGTGCTTTTTACCACAATTAAAAAAAATTAATATTAACTATTATAGAACTAGAGTCATTATCTTGACCAGTAACTTACATCCTCCTTAATTCACCAATATGCATATTTTGTAAGAGATCCAAAACACATGGCAAAGGGATAGAATCGAATCATGTTATTTAAAGTGAAAGGATTAAGGAATTTTTCTGAGTCTGCATTTTCCTTCCGCTGATGTGTTCAGTTTTACCTGCTTTAAAATTTTTGTATGTAAAAATTATGACAGTAAAGTTTCATGGCATTTTGAATGATGATTTTCAAACCACATCCTTGGGAGGAAAAGGTTCTTGTGAGGTCACTTTTATAATTTTAAATGTTTTCTTTAGGAGACCCCTGGCCCTGCTCCTGGGGATTCCTTAGTTCAATTCACCTTTACAAAGGTGTGGGCGGCTCTTTGGATTCTCTTTGATAAATGTACTCATTTAGCTACTTAATTTCCTAAAGGAGAGGCTGTCCCATTCTCACATCACCTAAATTTTAAAGCATCCTACTCATTGAATAAGTTCACTTTAGGCAGCCCCTTGTGTTTGTGCCCACCCAACCACTCGACCCTCTACTGATGAGCAGTAGTTATAATGCTAGTCCATCATTTCTCTAGATTGCAGCTGCAGGGCAGGTTTCACTGTGTTGAGGGGAACTGCTTTGTGCTCCGTGAGAAACAGCGGCCTAACGCCTGAGAGATGTGTACACGCACGGGAGAGGGCACGAGAGGCCCGTACTTGCCCTCTCTACTCTGGGTACCCTAACGCTGTCCTTGGCTCAAACTAGACACGAGGGCCCCTACCACTCAGAGAGTTGGTGCAACTAAGTGGGGCATTTTTGTGAGCTTTTTAGAGTGGCTCTGAAATGAGGACATGAAGAAAAATGCTGAACAGACAAGGGCGAGAACACAGTCCTGTGACTCACCATGAAAACGTTCCTCCTGGAATACATTTGACAGTAACCTCTGAACAGTCATTCAGAGACACATCATTCCGCCAATCTATACTAACATTAGTTTCTCCTTTCTCGATTCCGCTATTAAGACATCAAAACCAAAACAAAACTCAAAACCCTTATCCTCTGTCAAAGTTCCCATGAGCTAAGCTACTGCATGTCCCTGACCTACCAGCCAAACTCTGTCAAAAGAGTTGAGCATTGATGTGACTTTATAGTGGATTCATTCTGGAGACTGGTGGCAACAACTTTCTCTTCTAGCATTTTATAAATAATCTGAATGATCCAGAATTAGCACTAAACTTACTTAGGCATATATGTTCCTTTGGCACCTTTCAACGTTCCTAGATCCCTGAAATGGTTCTGGGGTTCCAAGCTCGAAACTCTCCCAGCAGCTCCCAGCAGGAGATGTAGCACACATTGGAAGACTTATCCTGTCACTTCCCATCTGAAGGTCAGTATTATTAACACAAATAAGAGCCATTTCCTCTCTTATCAATCAATTTCCACTATCAGCCAAGGCCTTGCGCGGCAGCAGCCTGCTTTTAAATTCAACTTTAGGAAACTGTGAAAATGTTTTTAATCTGCAGCATTTTTTAAAGCCACAGTTGGGGCTTTAACTTTCCTGATGCTAATTGTGCAGGTCTGTGACATCCTCTTAATCTGTCCCTGGTTGTTGTCCTTGTTTTACATTTTTAAAAAAATTATAAGGGGGATCCCTGGGTGGCGCATCGGTTTAGCGCCTGCGTTTGGCCCAGGGTGCAATCCTGGAGTCCTGGGATCGAGTCCCACATCCGGCTCCCTGCATGGAGCCTGCTTCTCCCTCTGCCTGTGTCTCTGCCTCTCTCTCTCTGTGTTTATCATGAATAAATAATAATAATAATAATAATAATAATAATAATAATAATAATAAGTATAAGCTCAGAGGAACACCACTGTGCAACTATCCTATGTTTAACTGCTTGTCTGATTTTCTGTAACTCTTCACCAAAGACCATTTGGCCTGAATGTTCTGAATTTTATTTTTGACAGTTTCAAAACTTTCTGGATCAATATCCATTCCAGAACTGTTCAGTAATAATGGCTATCTTCCCCACCTCCCCCTTGAAACTTTTAATATCTGCCTTCTAAAAAATCTACTTCTGTTATGAGTCCATCTTGGTTTCCTCTGGGCTTCAGCAATAAATAACTTGACAGGGACTGCTTTTTCTGAAGGTTTCCAGCACTGCTACTTAATTAATTTCTATTTAATACTCAGAATTTTACCAAGTTCTCAAGTTTTCTGCCTTCAAATAGATTGAAATTTCAACAAGGGAACTTAAGAAACTAATTCTATCTCACTAAACATTGACTAAGTCAGGTCTCCTGTCATTATCTGTGTTGCTATTTCCCATTTTTCATCTACATCAGGTACATATCCGCCATTCTTTCTACTCACTTAGGTGGCCTGTAACAAAGGAATGCAATTATCTCTGTTCCTCTTTTTAGTAAGGTCCCAGGTTCTTCCCCTCTGTTAATGGATTCCTCTGCACTTGTGCTTCTTGACATTCAGGGCCCACTGCCTCACCTCCTGACAAGTCTTCCCTTCTGAACAGATCTGTAGCCTTTCAGCACTAGAGTCTAATCTTTTTTTAAAGATCTCATTTATTTATTTATTTACTTACTTATTCATTCATTTATTTATTCATTCATTCATTCATTTATGAGAGAGAGAGAGAGAGAGAGAGAAAGAGGGAGCATGCACACAAGCAGTGGGGAGAGGGAGAGGGAGAAGCAGACACCCCCTTAGCAGGGAGCCTGAAACAGGGCTTGATCCCAAGATCCCAGGATCACGACCTGAGCTGAAGGCAGATGCTTAACTAACTAAGCCATCCAGGTGCCCCTAGATTCCATTCTTGAGTCCTCATCCTAATAAGCTTCAATAACACCTAAGACACATTAATTCTCTTTTGTAATAAAATTTATTTTATTATTCATATTCTGCATATTTACATAAAGACACCTGAGTGACTAAATGTTATTTCTAGGTCCTACACAGATTGTTTTTTCAAGCAAATTACTGCCCCCTCTTCCCGTACTGTAGCATTCCATCTCCTACCTACTCTCGTCCAGTGTAATCAATGTCACCATTTCATCTGGCTTTGTGATCCTTTCCCTTGGGGATAAGTTTAAAACTCTACTACTTGGCCAGACTGTAGGAAATTACATTCTCCTCTGACTCTACTTTGCAGTTACTTCCTGGACTAGATGGTTCAGATATCAAAATCCCTTTCATTGACACCATTCATAAGACCAGTCATTTCTACTTTCAAGTCTCAACTATCTTGAGAACAAATGGCAAAAATATCATCCACGCTTTCAAAATCTTTCAATTTCCTCACTGGGGTCATAGCCTGAAGAAGGATATTCCATGAGCCTTCTCCAAACTATGGAGAAGATCAATGTGGAAGCATAGTTCAATGGCACAAAATTAAAAAAAAAAAAAAAAAAAAGAGGAATGCTTAATTACTGTTATCTAGAAAGTGCTTCTCAAACATAAACATGTGTACGAGTGTACGATCATGTAGGGGTCACATTAAAATGCAGATTCTGATGTGGCATATCTGGGGTGCAGCTTAAGATTGTGCATTTTCTATCAAGCTCTGAGGCAATGCAGAGGCTGCCAGCCATTGTATTACACTGAGAATAACAAGGTTTCCATTATTCCTAAACATTCTAAATTTCTGAGGTACCATAAAAATAAGCACCGGCCTCATATTTAAAACAGAAGCAGCATGTTATGGTGGCAAAGGTGATGGCCTTGGATCAGATAACATCTGTTCCAGGCTTAGGTCAGCCATGACTTGGCCATTAGACTTTTAGTCCAATCACTTTATTTAGGACTCAACTATAAAATTGAGGGGAGGGAGACAAATTAGATTACCTCAAAAGTCTCTTGTTAACCAGTGGGTTTATAGATTTATGAAATAAACCCAGGCTTAAACAAACCAGCAGGAATTCCAATTCAGACATTATGGCAGATTATGTGTCCAGAAAAACAATCTCACTATACAGCATCTAAAATTGCTGGATAAATTAATACAATCCTTTTTTTCAAATGCTTGGCTGAGGTGATACAAAGGTGAGGAAAGCCTCAGTAGAGAAAACTTAGCAGGCGTTGGAGCAGTCTTTTCCTCTGGGGGCTCTGCCCAAATCTGAGCAGTAGGGAGCCTGCTTTCATAGGGCCCGGTGCCCTGAGAAGACAGCAGAGGGCAAAGAGGACAGAGAGGACAGGTAGGGGCAGAAAAAGCTAGGATCCCTAAAGTTAACCCTTGGAGGATGGAAATAAAAACCACCCATCCCCCTTTCCTAGAGGGAGATGGTAGGACCTGGGTGCTGGGCTAGGAGCAAAGTCAGTCTCCCTTGAGAAGATAAAACCACCAGCCTGCCCTGACATACATTTGGGACTAGAACTCACTACTTATTTAGCCCAATAAAACTCAAGACAAACTAGTGTGGTCTCTCCCAGCACCCCAGACAGAAATGAATACAAACACTTTCTGGAAAAATCCACCTGAAACCCAGGCCTGCAAGAACTCCCAAAGATAAGTTTCCAAAGAAGAAGTGACAAGCAACTAGAGAAAAAAAAAAATTGTAAATTCTAAGATGGATTTAAATACCCACAATGCAGCAGAGAAAAATGCAGATTAATAGGAAAGAGCCTTTAGGAGACATAAAAACAATATTCTAAGAGCTGAAGGCTTGGCTCCAAATTTCCTAAGAATGTTTCAGCTTTAGGAATCCCAATTAGGACAGGTGAATAAAAAGAAATTTATAGATAGACCAACAGTGAAACACTACAAAGAGGAGATCTTAAAAGCAGCCAGAGAGAAGACAGAGTCCTTAAAAGAAAGCTGGACTGGGATCCCTGGGTGGCGCAGTGGTTTGGCGCCTGCCTTTGGCCCAGGGCGCGATCCTGGAGACCCGGGATCGAATCCCACGTCGGGCTCCTGGTACATGGAGCCTGCTTCTCCCTCTGCCTGTCTCTCTCTCTCTCTCTCTCTCTCTCTCTCTCTCTCTCTATCATAAATAAATTTAAAAAAAAGAAAAAAAGAAAAAAAAAAAAAAAAAAAGAAAGCTGGACTTAAATGCTAGGGGTTTGTTGCAAGCTGGTCTCCCCAGAATAAAGTGGCCTCCTGCGAAGCTCCCCAGAAACTTACTGTGCCCTGGGGCCAAAGTCAAATGGTCCTCGTCGAATGCAAGGCTAGGACCCCAGTGTCTTCATTATGCCAGAGAGAGTTCTGGTGGTTCCCTAACCACAAACACAGATACAACAAATCCTGCTCCCATCCTGCCACATCACACAGACTCAAGTGCAAGGCTTAACAGCCCCAGTCAGGCCATGGTGAGCTAAGGTTGCATCACAGCATAGCTCTACTGCATCCTGGCTCCTGCTCACTCCAAGGATCCAAGTTTCTCCTGAAGTCTGAAGCTTGACCTGGCCAGGTAGCTAAGAGCTGTGTCATGGAAGGCACAGCACACCTGTTATTGACCTCTTCTCTGAGTTTGAGAGCTGTTTCCTCCCACCAAAAACTGCTCTAGCAGTTTGGGTGCATATTCCCTGGCTATCTGTCTTTATTTGCACAATCTTCAAAATGCTGAGAAAATTACAGCTAACTCCTGAACAACGTGGGTTTGAACTGTGCTGATCCACTTATAGGTGGATTTTTTTTTCCCAATACACTACAGTACTGAAAATGTATTTTGTCTTCCTTAAGGAGACTTTCTAAGTAACATTTTCTCTCTCTTTTTTTTAAGATTTTATTTATTTATTCATGAGAGACACAGACAACGAGGCACATTCACAGGCAGAGGAAGAAGCAGGCTCCCTGCAGAGCCCAATGTGGGACTTGATCCCAGGACCCTGGGATCACGACATGAGCCGAAGGCAGACGCTCAACCACTGAGCTACCCAGACGTTCCTCTAAATAACATTTTCTTTTCTCTAGCTTGCTTTAAGAATACTTTAATAATACTTTTTTCTCTAGCTTACTTTAAGTACATAATGTATATAGCATACAAAATATGTTTTAATTGGCTGTTTGTTATTGGAAGGCTTCTGGTAAACAGCAGGCTACTAGTAGTTCAACTTTTGGTAGGAGTCAAAGTTATACACAGATTTTTAACTGTGCAGGGGTTGGTGCCTCTAACCCCCTGTTGTTCATGGGCCAAAAATTATACATCTAGCAAAACTGATCTCCAATACAAAACACAAGCACATGCTCAGACAGACAAAAGCAGCTTACTACCATTAGGGGAACTTCTAAGGATATTCTTCAGGAAAGAGAAAATTATACCATAGAGAAGGTATGATAGGTGAGAAGGAATGCTGGACTAAGACAATGGTAAATATGCATGTAAAACTATATAAGCATAAACGTTAACTAGACAATTGTAATGTCTGATTTGTAGGTTTAAAATCTAGATTGAAAATACTAGACAATAGAGACTATAATTTAGGATGGGTCAATGGAAGCCCTCCAAGGTCCTTGTATTGTTAGGGACCAAGGTTAAGAGAACGATTAGTTTCAGATCTTAAGCTAAATATAAATGCTAAACTTTCAAGGTAAGCTCTAGAAAAACAGAAACAGTATATAAGTACCATACTCTTCAGGAAAAATGAAAGAGAACAAGGGGGTCTTAATTAATCCAAATGAAGGAAAAAAAATAAGATAAAACTAAAGAAATAAAAGAATAAAGTCCAAATATATTTGTAAAATAATAAATGTAAATGGACTAAATCTATCAAGACAAAAATTATTGGAAAATTATTTATTAAAATATCCAACTATTAAGCTATTAATGAAAATATGCCTATAACCTAAGGACAAAATCAAAATGTAAAAAAAAATGAAAAATTCCATATAATGCAAATACTTCAAAGAAATTTGATATATTAATATCAGAAAAAAAAACAGAAAAAATCATTACTAGAATCCTTGATAAAAGATTCAATTTTCTAAGAAGATAGCAATTTAAACTTACATAGACTCAATAACAACCCTTGAAAATATGATAGCAAAAATTGACAGAAATATAACTCAGGGACATCTGGGTGGCTCAGTGGTTGAGCATCTGCCTTTGGTCCAGGGCGTGGTCCCCAAGTCCCAGTATCGAGTCCCACATCAGGCTCCCTGCATGGAGCCTGTTTCTCCTCCCTCTGCCTATGTCTCTGCCTCTCTGTTTCTCATGAATAAATAAATAAAATCTTAAAAAAAAAAGAGAGAGAAATAGAAGTCAAAGTTTATATCACGAAGCATCTCCCAGTAACTGCTAAGTCACTCAGAAAAAAATTCATTAAGAAAAATGAAAGATCGAAACCCAACTGACAAGCTTAAAGTAACAGATATATAGATATTATACCAATATTAATATACATGTTTTCAACCTCACATCAATGTGTAAAAAATGACTACCATCTACGTCACAATAATTTCAAATAATCAGTATTAAATAGAATTTGACTAAACACAAATTTAAAAATAAAAAACAGGGGCACTTGGATGGCTCAGTCAGTTAAGCATCTGACTCTTGATCTCAGCTCAGATTTTGATCTCAGGGTCCTGAGTTCAAGCCCTATGCTGGGTTTATTAAGTGGTGTCCACTTAATAAAACAAAAAACAAAGAGGTAATTTTCAAAATTACTGAGTCATAAATGTACAGTCACAATTCTACATGTCTGATGAGTAAAAGATGAAATTGCAATGGTATTTAGAAAGACAAGCAATGTTTTCATTAAATGGCCAGACCCACTTTACATCACGTTAAAAAAATTTTTAAATAAAAACCATAGAGCAAACCCACTCAAAGTTTGTGGTTATTTTCTTGTGTCTTCTTAAATGGTAGCAATTTTGGAAGAAGCTAATTTCAGACAGCAATAGGGCATAAGGTAAGGTAAAGGCCTAAATAATGCAGTTTGGGTAAAGCCAATATAAATTCTAAGTTAATCAAAATATCTGCAACACTTATTTCTTCTCCCACTCTTTTTTGTTTTGTTTTTTGTTTTTATGTGAGAAAAATAAACCCTATTTCTGAGTCACAGGTAGATTTCCTTCAACTCTTCAGCATTCCTGTGGTTCTGCAGTTTATATTCATTTTCAACACCTGGCATATACCAATGAGACATTATAAGAATAGGATGGTCAGTCTTAGAAATAAAAGCATAAACAGGAGTATAGCAAAGCACTCTGCCCTCTCAACCAGTACTTTTAGTATGATAAATACAGAATCAATCGATAAAATATTAAATAAAAGACATTTAGTATCAGCCAAAAAATTTAGTATCAGCATAACCAAGAGAATCATATACACGTGGAATGTCTGAAAGCAAAGTTGAATTCTAAGAAGTGCCTGTAAATCATTAATGAAATATGTGTGCTCAACATAGAATTCATGATTACTAGTGTTTTATTCTGGGATGATAGCTTAAAAGTTACACCTAAGTAATTTGTTGTACAACATTACAGAGAGGAAAACTGGACTCTCTCCTGGAGGAGCATGCCTCAAGTATCTCAATTTCCAATCACTTAAGAAAAAAATAGCTATTCGTCCATCACACCACTCCTAGATGTGAAGACGAAAATTATTTAACAATTAGCCTACTCTTGAAATAGAAATGTCTTTTTTTAAAGATTCTATTTATTTATTTGACAGAGAGAGCACAAACAGGGGGAGCAGGAGAGGGAGAAGCAGGCTTCTCACTTAGCAGGGACACCCCCTCCCTCCTGCAGTGATGTGGGGCTCCACCCCAGGAGCTTGGGATCATGAGCCAAGCTGGAGGCACACACTTAACCAACTGAGCCACCCAGATGCCATGAAAATAGAAATATCTTAAATAGCAGCAGTTTGTAAAATATCCTTATCTGCAAACGCACTGTACACATTTGTTATTTCCAACATCATTTCTAAGATATGTGAGTTGTCTTTTAAACTTCTTCCCATTTATTTTCATTAACACCTACACAGTACATTTTTTTTTCTTTTTTTACACAGTAGATTTTTTAAAAGCCAGTAAAATCAATATAGTTTCTGGAATCTAAATCTTAACCAAGATACAACTGTACTTAACTTTAATGACCAAGCATCCCTTTGTTTTCAAATACTGAAAATTACCAAAGCATTTCTTTTTTGTTGTTGTTGTTGTTTTTTTATTTCTTTTTTGTTCGTTTGTTTTTCAAAGCATTTCTTTATAAACAGAAATATTACTAATAAGTGGTACCACCATACAGTTGTTCAAGCCAGAAACCTGAGAGGACTGCCATTTTGCGCAAATAAAAATACAGAACACCGACTTATTTCTGAATTTCAGATAAGTTACCAAAAAATTTAGTATTAAAAAAATTTAGTGTAAGTATGTACCAAATACTGCATGGGACATACTTGTACTAAAAGTTTTTCACTATTCATCTGAAAATCAAATTTAACTAGGCATCCTATATTTTATCTGACAAGTCTAGCTGGGATTCTCTCTATGATATCTTCTATATGAAATCCACCACACCAAGACCTGTCCATTCTACTTCCTAAAAACATCTAAAACCCATCCACCTTTCTTCATTTCTTCTGCCCCCATCTTGGTCTAAGCCACCAATCCAAAAACTCCCAATCAGACTCTCTGCTTCTTCTACCTTTATAGAAATATCACTTACACTAAATGCAGTAGTATCAGTTTAATACTAAAAGAAATAAAAGCTAACTTCAGGTTTCTCCTTTCCTGGGGTCATTACTTGGTAGTGGCAGAAATCTAAAATCTTGAAAACAGCATGAAACCAATGAACTCACAACTCTGAGGAGGTGAGGCCTTTTGTTGGGTCACCTCCGAAGCAGTCCCAAAGAAAGTTAACAGTTCTCTTAGGTATGACTGAGCCAATGATCTACATCAATCATTGTGCTAAATAGGTGTTTATTGCCACAAAGGGATGAGCCAGGAAAAATCTGTGCAGAAATAAAGCTGGTTTAAAATATTCTCATCTTTCAGAGTGCATTCATTCTTAGATTTACAGAGACTGGTTGGTTCTAGCCCACACCTGATTGTGAGACAGATTCCTTTCATCCAACTGGTATTCTTTAGACACCTTTTGGGTTAAAGTCGGCTTATCAGTCCAAGATTGCAAAGCCAGGGA
The DNA here is from genome assembly GCF_011100685.1 of Canis lupus familiaris. NCBI lineage: Eukaryota > Metazoa > Chordata > Mammalia > Carnivora > Canidae > Canis > Canis lupus. The sequence goes on from NC_049250.1 coordinate 9,914,858, forward strand.
GCAGAGCATTAAAAAATTGGGGCAGTGAGCAAGCAAGATTCAAATATATCCAAGATATGCGGCACCAACTTCTTCTGATTACTGATGCTCAGAACAGCTGCTGCCTCCTGACAGATGAATAAGTGTTTTGGTTGTGAGAGCTACAGTTATCTCCGTGCACTGCTAGCCTGTCACACTGATCAATAGATACCAACAAAGCAGATTATATGCTGAAACCTCAGTGCAGACTTCAAGATTTGTGTGACACTGCAGAGCTGCATAAACTAACTAAATGAAACAAAAATTACAGCTATCAAATTAACTGGCAGGTCTAAAGAAAACAGGTTTTCCTCTCTATCAAAGAGGCCACAGAATTGTTACAAATGATTCTTTGAGCACAGAACATGATGGCAATTCAAGTGTTTCTAAGTTCTCACAATGCAAATTTGCACATCCATCTATTTAGTACAGAATACCCCCAACTCTTAATGATGCTGGCACAGAACAAAGAAACTCAAGCTCCTTCATATGAAACAAGCCCTATAAACGAAGTCGGAAGAGCCTCTACAAGTGAGTTACTTTATTTAGGGTCCAGTTATTATTTATTATTAAAAGATAAACGTTTCGGGATCCCTGGGCAGCTCAGCAGTTGAGCTGCTGCCTTCTGCTCAGGGAGTGATCTCGAAGTTCCGGGATCGAATCTCACATTGGGCTCCCTGCATGGAGCCTGCTTCTCCCTCTGCCTATGTCTCTGTCTGCCTCTCTCTCTCTGCGTCTCTCATGAATAAATAAAATCTTTAAAAAAAAAAAAAAGATAAGCCTTTCTGTGGATAAAACATCACAAAACCAAAAATGTTTTTGAAAGCCATATCCAAGATATGCTTTTTTTTTTTTTTTGGATACATCTTGTCATCTTCTCTATGGTGGGGAATGAAATTTTAAACCATCGATGGCCTGGCCAGGCCAACATTAGAGATTAGAAAAGGACATGAGTGTCTGGATGAAAGCAGTCAAGTCACGTCTATAACACAAGTGTGGATGCTGCGAGGCCACACACAAGCCTTAAAGTCTCCAGCCTGTATTTCCACGTATAATCTGCTTTGCTGGTGTCCCCTATAGGGGCCAAGGGCAGGCTGCCCCAAAATGTGCCCCTTTGGCATATTATTTCAAATTAAAGTTACTTAATAGCCAGTGCAACGTCATTCAGACCCTCCCCTGCCCTCCTAAAAGCAGGAAACAAATGTCCCATGTGAGAAATACCCTCCCTGTGCCAAAAAATAAAAAGACATCTTTACCACCCGAGATAAGGACTTTAGAGCCAAGAAAGACAAACAGACCTTGTTGTTTTCTAATCTACTCCCTCAGCCTAAATTCCGCTTAGAATCCTACTAATTGAGGCTCCCAAACACCTGCTTTCTTTATCCTGTCGATTCCTCACACACATACTGTCTCCTTGTCCCAAAATGTATAAAAACTGCCTGCCTTGGCCATCTCGTTAGGTCTCTAATGCTGGGCCTCCGCACACGGGTAATAAAACTTCGGTTCTCTCCTCCTGTTCATCTATTTCATGTGAATTCAGTCCGGCTCTTAGACCTTCAAGGGTGAGGGAAGAGGTTTCTTCTCCTTCCCGCAGCGCCGATCACAGGTGACCTGCTCGCGGCGCCCCCGGATGACCTGCTCTCAGGGTCAAAATCCTCGTAAAACGATTCGTTCCCAGTCCCTTTCGGCACCGGCGAGTGGGCGAGTGAGGCGGCGGCGGCGGCGGCCTCCCCAGCGCCGAGTCAGGAAGTAGGGGCGGCGCTGCTCGGCCCCGTCCGGCCGCTGCTTCGCGGGACCCCGGGTCCGGCGCGGGCCGAGTGCGGGGGGGGCGGGGGCTGCGGAGTGCGGGGCCCCCCGGGCGGGCGCCGAGGACCGTGCGGACCGTGCGCCGCCGCCCCCGAGCGCGCCTGACGGCCGGACCCCGGCTTCCGGCAGAGCGAGGCCTCGGCGGCGGCGCGGCCCGACTCGGCCCGGCCCCGGCCCGGCCCCGCGGCCTTGGCTCCGCACAAGTTGGCGGCAAAGGGCGGGGGAGCGAGGCACCGCAGCCGCCCGGTGCAGGCGGGGCCGGGGCCGGGGCCGGGGCCGCGCGGGGGGAGGCCGCCGGCCCGCGCACCCCGCCCGCACCCTCCGCACCCCGCCGGGCCGCGGCCGCCGGGACCCGCCGAGCTCCGCCCGCGCTCGGCTCGCCCCGGCCCCCCCGGCCCCCCCGGTCCCCCCCCGGCCCCCGCGGCCCGGCCGGCGCTCACCTCTCCCTGGAGTAGAGCTGCAGCTGCCGCTCGCGCCGCTGCTTCCGGATAAACGCCATGGAGCGAGCGCAGCGCGGGCGCCGGGTCCGGCGGGACTGCGGACGCGGCCGGGGGCGGGCCCGGGGAGCCGCTGCGAGGTCCGCGCCGCGAGGGGGGCGCGGCTGCGGCGGCCCGACCGCCCCACGCTGCGCCCCGGGCCCGGCGTCGGCGCCGCGCTCAGCCGAGCGGGCGGGCGTGGGGACTCCCGCGGCGCCGTGACTCAGGCCCGGGCCGCCCGCCCGCGGCCCCCGCGGCCCCCGCGCCCACGGCCCCCGCGCCCGCGGCCCCCGCGCCCACGTGCCGCGCTCGGCCTCCGCCGGGCCTGGCGCCCTGCACCTCTGCCGAGCGCAACCCCCGGGCCGCACGACTCCTTCCTCTTTCTCCGAGGGCTCTCTTGAGACGGAGCTCCCGCGGCAAGCAGCCCCCCCATTTAGGGTGTGCCCTCGGGGGGTGGGGGGGATGGTCCCGCACACGCACCCCGGGGCCAGCCGCCCCACCCGACCCGAGCCTCCGGGTACCGCGCCCGCCCGCGCTGCCTTCCCGCGTCTAGGAATGTGCCCCTTCCCCACGTTCCCTACAAATGCAGTCATACATTGTGTAGCCTTTTATGTTTGGCTTCTTTCATTTAGCATAAATGTTTTTCAGGTTCATTCGTGTTTCGGTATTTCAGTCTTCTTTATGGCCCGAGACTATTCCAGTGCGTGGATATACCACGTTTTGTTGGTCCATTCGGCGCGTGGCTCGCATGAACAAGGCTGCTGGGAACACGGCTGTACAAGTCTTTGCACGCTCAGGTGTTTCCATTGCTACTGACTACATACCTAGGAGTGGAACTGCTGGGTCCTGTGGCAGCTCTGTGTTCAAATGTTGAGAAACTGCCAACCTGCCTTCCAGAGCGGCTGCACCTTTTACATTCCCAGCAGCTGTGTGTTAGGGTCCCAGTTTTTTCACATCCTTGCCAACACTTATGTCTGACTTTCGATGATAGCTCTCCTAGTGGGTGTGAGGGGTATCCCGCTGCCTTATGACTGACTCCTTAATATAGCCTGAATCTGAGCCTGTGGTTGTAAGGGGATTCCTAAATAATAAACTTCTGAATTACATATATGGTGACACTTATCTAATATTGCCTTACAGATCAGGTTTTGCAGAATAAGATTTTTAAAGGCTTCTATGTAAATGTGTATTTCAGCTCACTAAGATGCTGCAGGACCCTGAAGGGAAGATGGAAAGCCGAGATTAAAAGCCAAGATGGATCTTACTGAGTTTGATCCTAGCAGCATTGGAAAAATGATACCCATAAAGTGGGCACCTATTAGAACTGTGAAGCTGCATAAGTACCCTGTAACTTGTCTTAAGTCCCTTCCACGTGATTCTCACGTGCTGCACAGAACCTGTAACTGTAAAAACACGTCAGAGACATTAGCTCAGTGTACCGATAGGAAATTGTGCTTAATCGGAGTGCCAGGACAAGTGCACCAATGGTGAGATAGGATAACGAAAGTTGCAAGAGGTACAACATGATAGCTTTCTGTGTGAGAAATAATACAACACATGTTATGAATTCAGAAGAGAGGTATCACTTCGGCTGGAATAAGGCAAGAAAACAGCACTCAAGTTTTCTCCTTTTAAACGTTAAAGGGTAATGTGATTCTTTTTGGGTGGAGAGTGACAGTTTCTCCTTGACCAAACTTTAGCCAGGCCTCTTTGAACCTTCTTCTCAGCTAGGCCTCAACCGTGGCCTATAAAAACTACAGACTCCCGGCACAAATGATTTCGTCCACACTCTCCCCCACATTAAAAGACTTAAATCAACACTAACATGGTTTCTAACAGCTCAAGGCCTCATGCTTGGGATGACCCTAAGCCTCCTTCAAAGTCCCTGTCTGAGAAAACTCAAGGTTGCCCAAAGAATTTACTGTTTCTTGTAGCCAACACCTAACATAAGCCCCTGACTGCTGTTTCTTAAGCATTTACTAAGAGGGGTTTACAATGGTGAATTCTTTCTCTGGACCTTTGAGGTAGGCATATGTGTACCTCCTACAACTCAGGAGGGCCTTTCTCAAGGACTTGAAAGCCATTCCTTTGAAATGTAATCATCAGGAAGGATCGGCTTCTGTCTCTCAGGCCCCAAGATAATTGCCAGCTAGCAAATACAGAGACAGCATTTACACTGATTAATTACACTTTGTAATTTTTAACTTCCCCAGCTTTATCTTTGACAAGAGGAGGGGAAGAAACTTGCTCAAAAGGATCCTCTTGAACAATAGCTCAGAAGATCGATGCTTCTGCTGTCACAGAGTTTGTGTTTGTGGAGAATTCAGCCAGAATTGACTTGATGGGATGAGCCCTGGGTGTCATACCAAATGTTGGCAAATTGAATTTAAATTTAAAAAATAATTAAAAAAAAAAAAACCGAGATGGAATTTCCTCAGTCATCACCCTCTGCCTCCAAATCATCCAGCCTACTAGCATCTGCTCCCTTGCCTTCATTACTGCTATTTTGAGATATATTTGCTCCTACAAAGGCCAACTTCTTTCTCAACAATGTAGCCTTTATGATTATGTTCTTGTCTCTTTTCCCTTTCTCTCTCTTGCTTTGTCAATTTCTCCCTCACTTTTGAATCATTCCCATCCAAATATATAGTTTTTTGTTTTTTGTTTTTAAATGTTGCTTTAATTCCCTCTGGCTCCCCATGCTTAGCAAAACTTTTAGAGACACCTGTCAGAATAGGTTGTCTGCATTTTCTCTCTCTTCAATATATTCTAACCAGGCTTCTGTTTCCATCACTCTTCTGAAATGTTGCCAAGTCACCACATTTACCAGTCACTTTTCTCCTGAACTCTCAGCAGAACTCGGTATAGGTGAACATTGCATTTCTCATAGTTCCTTGTGGAAGCGCCTTCCTCCATGGCTTCCAAGGTCCCACAGTTTTTTTGCTTTTTTTTTTTTTTTTTTCTTCCCTGGGTCTTTCCTCTTTCTCAGTATCCTTGGTTGGTTTCTCTCCTGCCTAACTTCCCAAGGTTGATTCTCTGCACTCACAGGTCATTGTAACCTGTGCTGTGATTGGGTGGGGGAGAGGAAGGAGGAACCAGGATAATGTGTTAGGTTTAGGTGTGTGAGAATGAAATTGAGTAGCAAATTTCCAAGGCTCTCCTATGTGGGTACCTACCAGGGAAGACGTAAGGGAAAATTTCAGGACATGGAGCAAAGTAAAAGACCGCAGTGGAGGATGAGAGACAGATGACTTTGAAATGTACAGTCCCTCAAGAAATGGGAATTTTGGACAGAACACTGAACTCCCATAAGACCACTTAAAGCCCTAAGCCCATCTGATCTTTAGTTGTTTACAAATAGGGCTTGTGGTAATATTGCCTACCTCAAGTGAAGGTGATTGCGCATCCGGGAAATATGGTGAAGCTCTGGGAGGGACCTTATCTCTTTACCCCTTCCCCCGTTATCATCCTCATAAAACTCAGAGCTTTATTCTTTTAAAACAGTTTCTATTCAAAGCTATTTTGCAATCACCAAAAAAAAATTTTTTTGAACTCTCAGTAGTATATTTATTTTTATTTTACAGACTCTGAAAACCTCAAAAAGGTTGTACTCATCAATTTTTAAAAAATTGTGTTTATTGCAGATGACGATAAGTACATTTATGTACCTCCCATTTGCAAGAAATTCATCAGCAGAGTAAACAAGAATGTTGTCTTTATCTGTAAGATAAATATCTTTCAGTAATGCATATTTCTGAAGAATGTCTACTTATTTTTAAAAATCTTATGGAGGCATACATATTTAATTACCACCCTTTCTTAAGTTAGAAGTGGTAGCATATTTTTTTTTTACCTAGACAAAATGGCTAATCATCATTCTCTTATATATGTTACGTCTTGCTACCATTATGTCTTGAAGCTTCCTGTTCTCTGCTTGATATGCCATTTTGCCTTTCACCCAACATTTCTCCCTGTTGAAATCCTACCTAAGTTTCCACTCAAGACTTTGAGGCCTTCTCCAATGCACCCAGGTGGAATTCATCTACCACCCATTCACTCAGTACATATTTATTTCATAACAGCATACATCAGACATAGTCGTGGGCACTGGATAGTGACTTCACAAAGCTCACAGATGGGGATTTTAACAGTGATCCCAGTCTATGTTATATTATTGAGGCCTTTCTCTCTATTTAGGTTAGAAGCTCCTTGGAAATGGGAACGGTGACTTGTTGGTCTTTGTATCCACATTACCATTCCCCACAGTGTCTTGCACTTAGTGGTTGTTCAGTAAATATTTTTGTCACCACTGTGTCTGTTATGATTTTTTGCGCTATAGGTAATAGAAAACTCAGTCAACAGTTGAAGTTCTTTTTCTCATTACTAGTTTTGTTTGAATAGTTCAGTGATATGACATGATTTTTCTCTTAGACTTATAGCCAGTCATGTGGTCCACAGATCACTGCTGGATCGCCATGATCATACCTGGCTTCTGAACAGAAATAAGGAGGAAAGAGAGTCAGACTTGCTTGTCTCTTTTACGAGGCAACCCAAAGCACTTCCAGAGACACACTCCAGATTTCCACTTCCATCCCATTGACCAGAACTGTTATAACAAGTTTGTGGCAGCAATAGAAGCTAAGAAAACAAGTATTTGAATCTTGAAGGCAGGATAGTGGAAAGAGCCAGGCAGGAGGGTTCTCAAATCACCCTATCAGCAGTATGTACCCTATTACTAAAATAAAAAATGGTCAAGGACTATACTTTGGTAGTTCTTAAGGACCATCACTCTTTGAGACTACTATTCTATTGTCTTCTTTATTTTTTTCTACAATAAATATGTACCAACTGTTTGCTGCATGCCAGGAAATGCTCCAGGTGTTGGAGACACAGTTGTAAATAAAGTCCTTGCCCTTATGGAACTTACACTTTGCTGAGATGGACAGAATTAAAGGCAATAATCTGAATTCAGGCAGGAGTAAGTGCTATGAAGACAAATTAGAGGAGAACAAGGGATAGAGTGTGAAGGGGGTAGGTACTGCTTTCAGTAAGGGGGTCCTGGAAGCCCCCTCTGATGATTGATACTTGAGCTAGTGAATGATTGAATTTAGACATAATTGTGAAGATCCCAGAAAAGGCATTCCAGACAGAAAGGGACAATAACCATAGCGGCACTGAGACATGAGGTGAAGTAGCTAAGCGTGCTCCAGGAGGGGTGCTAAGGTATCTGTGGCCAGGGCCATGGAGCCAGGGAGGGCACTGGACTATTCATCAGTATTGTTATTGTCATTGTTAACAATGTATGACAGAAGCCACTGGGGGATTAAAGAGCAGGGGAGTCGTCTGATCTGATTGTTTTTTAAAGATTTTATTTATTTATTCATGAGAGACTCACAGAGAGAGAGAGGCAGAGACATAGACAGAAGGAGAAGCAGGCTCCCCACCATGAGCCCGATGCAGGACTCGATCCCAAGACCCCGGAATCACCACCTGAGCTGAAGACAGTCAGCCACTGAGCCACCCAGGTGCCCTCACTGGATCTGATTTAAATGTTTAAATGTTCCTATGTTGTAACTAGCCTGACAGAAGCCCAGAACCTACACAGACAGCTTTGAAAGTCAGATGGGAACAGTTATTGGCCATTTCCCTTTCACTTCTTGCTTAAGTAACAAGGAGAATTTTTGGCTCAGGTACCTGGAAATCTGAGGTAGAGTGGGCCTCAGGGTTTATTGAGCCAGTCTCAATATTTTCATCAAAGACACAGCTACTCTACTGTTAGGCCCTCAGCATCATTAGCTGATTGTAAGATTGGTCCCCCTCCCTACAGGGCTCACAGGCAGTTTAGATTTTCTCCTTCAGGGTGAGAGACCACATCTAGCCCAGTATCTTAGCAAGGATCCAGAGATTCATCTTGTTCAGGCCTCCTAGGTCACACGACTACTCTGAATCAAAGACTTTAGAAAAAAAGAACGTTCTATGGGCCGTAGACCACAGCCATCTCGAAAATTAAAGTAGGAATGAGTTTTTCCCAAAGCACATGGCTCAGTGAAGAAGGGGAGGAAAACAAGTGAAAAGTATGTGAGAAGGACCAGATTGTGGGGCAGCAATGAGATGTTAACTCTGCCACTCCCAGTAGACACTACGCATAACCATTTGCATTTTTCCACGTTGGCAATGTGGGCGTGTACCTGTTCTTTTCCCTTTTGTGCCTGTTCAGGCTTTTGAGTTAGTGTTGAGGTCAGTAGACCTCACAGTTTTGCCAGGCAATTCTTATAAGCTAGATTTTGAAAACTTTTAAATGATTTCCCCCACACAGTTAGTATTGTTTCTGAGATTCAGATTTCTATGGCCAGTTGCAAAATCCTAATGTGCCTCAGGAAATATATACGCCCACAATTGCATCAAGTTTTTCTCCTCAGGTAACATACATTTGTCAGAAGGCACTCATAATCTGTTATCCGCACAGAGTATCTTGCCTGCATGAGTGAGGACTTTATAAACCCAGGAACTTTTCTATCCTCGTTGTCCATTAGAGATTAGAATTGATTAGATTAGAAGGTAAGGGGTGCCTGGCTCAGTGGTTGAGCATCTACCTTCAGCTCAGGGCTTGATCCTCGGTCTGGGGATCGAGTCCCACATTGGGTTCCCTGCGTGGAGCCCACTTCTCTCTCTGTCTGTGTCTCTGCCTCTCTCTGTGTGTCTCTCATTAATAAATAAATAAAATATTTTAAAAAAAGATTAGAAGTTAAGCAGCAAATGATAAATGAAGCAGTGACTTTAAGATATATTTTATATCCTTCAGAATGCAGAAATGTCAACTTCATTGGTAAATAAATAAAAAGTAGGGGTGCCTGCTTGGCTCAGTCGGCTAAGTGTTGACTTGGAATTTTGGCTCAGGCCATGATCTGCTTGAGATTATCTCTCTCTCTCTCCCGTTGCTGCTCCGCCTTCTTGCATGTTCTCTCTAAATAAATAAGTAAATAAAATCTTTTAAAAAATAAATAAAAAGTAAAACACAATGAGATGCCATTTTCATATATAAAATTACCAAATAATCAGTGCTGTTAATGGTAGCATTGGGTACATGTGAGAAGAGTATTGGGTACTGCTTTAACACAACAAATAGTATAATTCAGTACCTGTTTCAGGTGTCTGCTGGTACAGGTTTAGCAACTAGCAAGCTGGGAGAAAACAGACTGATTTGGAGTGCTGGCCAATAGCTGTGGTATAAATACTCCAGTCATGGCCAATTTCAAGCTACCAACATGATGTCACTGAAAACAGAGGTGAGAAGGGATAGGCAAGTGAGCTAGCTCTTCTGGAGGGCAATTTAAATAGGTGGCAAGAGGGATCCCTGGGTGGCGCAGCGGTTTGGCACCTGCCTTTGGCCCAGGGCACGATCCTGGAGACCTGGGATCGAATCCCACGTCGGGCTCCCGGTGCATGGAGCCTGCTTCTCCATCTGCCTGTGTCTCTGCCCCTCTCTCTCTCTGTGTGACTATCATAAATAAATTAAAAAAAGAAATAAATAGGTGGCAAGACTCCTTGAATTCACATCTAGGAATTTTTTCTTAAGGAACTACTCAGCGGCACAAAGACACTTATTTCTTGATCCAAAGGTACTTGGGGTATAAGAACTTTAACACAGCAGGAAAGTTTAAGAGTTTGGGGAGATAAAGGAGATGAGAGATGGGATCAGATTTGGAATGTGTGTCCTGTGTCAGTCAATGGCCTGAGAAATTTGGCTTCTCATTATAACACAAGTGAAGAGATGAGAAGTGGGAGGAGGGGTGGGAAAAATATAGCCTTTTGTCCTGACTACATGGCTCTTTGACTTCTGGCTCATGTTCACTTCTGCATCTCCCCAAGCTTCAGAAGCCCGGGAAGGATGCATACTTACACACCCAAGTGTTTGCAAAGTTGCTTTGAACTCACTAACTTCCTTGTCCTCCCACTTCTCATTCATGACTCAAGCCAAATTTCACTTCCTCCTTCCTCCTTGAGCCATCCCCAGTTGCCATTTTACCTAGCCAGACCCTGACTAAGACACAGGAGATACTGAATGCCAAGCATTTTCAGTGTTTCTTGTTTCTAGTCTAATTTTCTTTTCCTTTCCTTTCCTTCTTTTTTCTTTTCTTTTCTTTTTTCTTTTCTTTTCTTTTCTTTTCTTTTCTTTTCTTTTCTTTTCTTTTCTTCTCTTCTCTTCTCTTCTCTTCTCTTCTCTTCTCTTTTCTCTTTTCTTTTCTTTTCTTTTCTTTTTTCTTTTCTTTTCTTTTCTTTTCTTTTCTTTAAGATTTATTTATTTATTCATGAGACAGAGAGGCAGAGACACAGGCCGAGGCAGAAGCTGGCTCCCTGCAAGGAGCCCAAGTTGGGACTCAATCCTGGGGATCCCAACCTGAGCCAAAGGTAGACACTCAACCACTGAGCCACCCAGGTGCCCCCACAGTTTAATTTTAGATCATACTATAATGTAACTATTTGTTCCCATGCCTATTTACCTTCCTCTAGTAACATCTCTTCAAGGGCCAGAGCTCATGTCACACATTTCTGATCCCTTGTGATTAGTAGAGTTATCTGTCCAGTGCATATCTCATCAATGAAAGTTGATGAAAGAAGGAAAGATTCAGCTCTATTAGTCTATTACCTACTTTGTGATGTGGTATTTCCTCTTACTTACTGTACTCTCTTGTTCAATTTTCAGAGTGCCCCTTATAGTAGTATTTTGAACTTAGCTAACAAATCTATCTTACCTCACTCACATGGTTTAGATGTGTGTGCCATGTGTCTTTCTAGTCTGTATCCTGGCAAATTCAAATTCAAGAGTCCACACTTTATCCTTTCAATGGAGTTTCTCTTTTCCACTGTTCCAATCCCTTCAATTCCCTTCTCCAAACAGTGAGGTAGAGTCTCCCTTTGTGCTGTTGTTTAAAAAGTAGTAACTGCTTCACTCTATTTTTTATTTTCTTCACTGGGGCTTAAGATTGACTTAGAGGGACACCTGGGTGGCTCAATGGTTGAACGTCTGCCTTTGGCTCAGGATGTGACCCTGGGGTCCTGGGATCTAGTCCCACATCGGGCTCCCCACGGGGAGCCTGCTTCTCCCTCTGTCTATGTCTCTACCTCTCTCTCTGTGTCTCTTATGAATAAATAAATAAAATCTTAAAAAAAAAAAAAAGGCCAACTTGGAAAGCTGACAGTAAAACAGGTCCCGGTTGTCCTTGTGAAAGAGATGCAAAATATCACTCTACACATGGCCTTGACATTCAAGAGATTTTGTTTATGAAACAGACCACTTTTTTTTTTTTTATCACTGAGGATTGTGTTGCTTGCCAGATTTAATGTAATCATTTATTTAAAGGGAATTGGCAAATGGCAGGTGGAAGATGAAGTTGAAGGGTGTATTATCTGTCTCCAGATACAAAAAGAGTCTGGAAATTAGAACTTAAGCCCTAAAATAGTCATAGTTAGAACAAAACAAAACCTGCAAGTCTACTTCAGCACAGATTTATGAATAAGATAGCCAGTGAAGTCTATGCAAGTAGAACATATTACTTTTTAAATGCTATAAATTGCTTTTAAAAATAATGAAGCCTCCTCAGATGCTGCCAATAATTATGGAAGGCAGAATAATAGCTCCCTGAAGATCTTAATTCTTAAAACCTGTGAATATATACCTTCCATGGAAAAATAGATTTTGACAATGGAATAAATTAAGGAGCCTGAAAATGGCAACATTATCACAGATAATCTGGCTGTGTCCCCAGTCTAATCACATGAGTCCTTTCCTAGTTGTGTTTAGGGAGAGACATGCCTATGGAAGAAAGAATCAGCAGTGTGAGAAGGACTCAAGCCATCCTTGTTGGCATTGAGGACAGTAAGGACACCATGAGCCAAGGAATGTAGGTGGCCCCTATAAATCAGAAAAGACAAAGGGACAGATTTTCCCCTAGAGCCTCCAGAAAGGAAAGTCGCTTTCCTGACACCTCGATTTTAGCTCAGTGAGACCCTACACAACAGTAAGATAATAAATTGTGGTGACTTAAGTCACTAAGTTATGGCAATTTTATATAGCAGCCATAAGAAAATTACATGTGACTTTTTTTTTTGAAAAAGTAATGGAACTGTTTACCAGAAAGAAAAACAAAAAAACCCAAAAAACCTGGCAAAGCATTGTATCTAATTTAGATGGAAATGGGGAAAATAACTTTAGGACATGAATTATCTTTGATTATTCTTTTCCTAGATAGGTCTAATGACTAAGACAAATTAGAGAGAAACAGATATATCATGTACATTAAATATTTACAGCATTATCTTTATTAGTGGAATTATACTTTATCTATTTTTCTATTTCCTATTTAATTTTTTAAAAAAGATTTATTTATGAGAGACAGAGTGAACAGGGGGAGGGGCAAAGGGAGAGGGAGACAAGCAGGCTCACCACTCAGTGAGGAGCCTAACACGGGGCTTGATCCCAGGACCCTGAGATCATGACCTGAGCTGAAATCAAGAGCTGGATGCTTAACTGATTGAGCCACCCAGGGGCCCCTGTTAGGTGTGGAGCCCAACATGCCCAACTCATGACCTTGAGATCAAGACCTGAGCTGACATCAAAAGTCAGATGCCTAACCAACTGAGCCACCCAGGTGCCCCTTGCTTAATTTAAAATTTTTCTATAATAAATATACGCCATTTTGTATATTACAAAATATTTGCCAAAAAGTGGAGGTTGACAGAAGAAGAAATGATTTGTCTATAGAAAGATCTAGTTCAGGGATCCCTGGGTGGCTTAGCGGTTTAGCGCCTGCCTTTGGCCCAGGGTGCGATCCTGGAGTCCTGGGATCGAGTCCTGCATTGGGCTCCCTGCATGGAGCTTGCTTCTTGTTCCTCCTGTGTCTCTGCCTCTCTCTCTCTGTCTCTCTCTCTGTCTCTCTCTATGTCTATCATAAATAAATAAATAAATCTTTAAAAAAAGAAAGAAAGATCTAGTTCAAAGGTCATTCATGACAGAAATTATGACCCATGAGTAAGTTTTCCAGTCAGTAAGAAATTCTCTTTCTTTTTTTTTTTTTTAAAGATGTTATTTATTTATTCATAAGAGACACAGAGAGAGAGGCAGAGACAGGCAGAGGGAAAAGCAGGCTCCATGCAGGGAGCCCGACACGGGACTCGATCCTGGGTCTCCTGTATCAGGCCCTGGACTGAAGGCAGCGCTAAACTGCTGAGCCACTGGGGCTGCCCAAGACATTCTCTAAGTACTGTGCAACACATGCAGACACACACTCATCTTTGAAGCAAAAATTAGAATTTTTGTATAAAAACATGTATAAAACCATGAGCTTGATAGTTTCCTAATATTTGAAAGAATGTTCTTGATGAAATCAGTGAGGATATTAGCAAGTGTGACTTTTTTTTGACATTGCAATAATGAAATCTGTCGGCATTTGGAAGTTACACAAACACATGTTTAAAAGAACCATTCAGAATGGGAGATAGACTAATGGATTTTCATGTAACAGAGGAAGAGAAACTCACTTTGGTTCACTTATGGTTTTGGTTTCCACATCCAACCATTCTTTTATTTTTAAAAATATTTTATTTATTCATGGGAGATCCAGAGAGAGAGAGAGAGAAGCAGAGACACGGGCAGAGGGAGAAGCAGGCTCCATCCAGGGAGCCCGATGCGAGACTAGATCCTGGGACTCCAGGATCACGCCCTGGGCCGAAGGCAGGTGCTAAACTACTGGACCACCGGGGCTGCCCCAACCATTCTTTAAAAGGCTGCCACTTGATGGGTTCCAGCATAGTACCAACGAAGAATATTCAATCACACAAGAAAGCTATTAAATTGTCTTCCCTTTTCTAACCACATATCCCTGTGAGATGAGATTTTCTTCATATACTTCAACCAAACAACATTATCATATGAACTAAATGCACAAGCAGATTGTGGAAATCCAATTTTGTTCTATGAAAGCCAGATATTAAAGGAATAGCCAAAATGCAAAACAAAACCGAGTCTTATAATTAATTCTATTTTAAAAACGTTTTTTTTTTTTTGGTGAATGCATTATTTATGTTTACAGATAATGGGTTTATCATTTTCATTTTAAGATATTTTTAAAACTTCTCACTATTTCTAATATGGTAAATATCAATAGCTATAATCCACATAAACAAAAGTTTTCAATAGTTTTTAAAAGTATAATGGGGGCAGCCCGGGTGGCTCAGCGGTTTAGCGCCACCTTCAGTCCAGGGTGTGATCCTGGAGACTGGGATAGAGTCCCATGTCGGGCTCCCTGCATGGAGCCTGCTTCTCCCTCTGCCTCTGTCTCTCCCTCTCTCTCTCTGTGTGTCTCTACGAATAAATAAATTTTAAAAATCTAAAAATAAAAAAATTTAAAAAATAAAAGCATAATGGGTTTGGTAGACCAAAAAGTTTGAAAACTACTCAATAAACAAAACCATCAGAAAGTTCTAGAATCTAGCAGCTTCTGACAGAGAGATTGCAAACATTGTTAGCTAGAGATGTCTTACTTGTTTGACACACTTGTCATTTCAGGAAAGGTTAAAAACATCACAGCTTTAAGGTTTCAGTCACCCACATGACCGCTAAGATTTCTGGTTGGTGTGATAAACTGAATTATAAATGATTTACATTAATATAAAAGAGATTTTCTTACCCTATAAGTAATAAAAAATGCAAAGTATGAAAGACATTTTGGTCCTTCGCTGTCAGAGAAAATGGTACTTTATTAAAAAGAACAGGGGGGAAAAATGAATGGAAATTGACATAAGAAGGTTAAGACTTTGGGAATCACTTAACGAGAAAATAGCCACTGAGAAACTTGGTGATAAACCGGATTATAGATTATAGCAAGACTGGAATTTCTAACAGGGTTGAAGGGATATTTGAAACAAGAAGAGTAATCTGTCAGTTTAAATAAAACCTCAAGTTTAAGAAACATTCTTTATTCCTTTAGTTTTTATAAAGTATACTGTCATTGCAGATAACCAGAGAAAACATATTTCTGATCCATATAATTTCTCAGCTGCATTTCAGAGCCCAGCTGGGTCATGGTCACGGCCATGGTGACAAATCGCAGCTCTTGAACTGGCAATCTGTAACATGGAGAGTTCACATATGGAGAGCTGGGAGTTTATTTCATGTAATTTAATTTTCCCTCTCTACCCAGCAGGGAAAACGTTTCAGATATTTTTGGGAGTAAATGATCATGTTCTCCTGATTATGATTCTAGAGGTACAGTACTTTAATGCCAGTTAATTGAGCCGATGACTCCCTCAACAAAGAGACTCCACTAGTTCCACACAGGAGCTAAATGGGCTGTAACGTAGCACTGGCCCGGGAGGGCTGTTGAAGTATTCCGTGGCCACACATGGTTCTGCCACAACGATAACGGTTTGATGGTGATCCAGATGGATGATGATGACTAGAACTTACTGATGTTGCCATACCACCGACCATTTTTTTTTACTACTCACTCACTTACATCCTATCACAGCATATCCAGTGTCTCATAAGTTAGTAGTTTAGAAGAGATACAAAGCTGTTTTAGAATTGGATTAAGGGTCTATTTTTTCTTAGCGAAAGGCTATAGATGAAAAATAATATGGTTTTATAATGATCGTATTGCAACAATTGTTACAGTGTTTGCACTAAAGTTAATTTTAGGACCCGAGTGTAGAACACGGGTGATGGCTTTTTGGCAACCTGCATCCCCTGCCTCTTTCTCATAGACCATGTTTAATTTCCTTTCGAGGATTATTTTATCTCCTGTTAAATTTAGTCTGGTGGAATTTTTTGTTAGTCAAATGTTCTTTCCTCACCCAGCTAATGGCTGGGCACAGAACCCAAACTTCATGCACCTTCCGTGAAATTTAAATCCCAAGTAGAATACAGACTAAGGATGACCCGAATGATTTATTCTAGTGGAGCTAACTAGGAAAAACTGGTCTTGTTGCCACTTCGTTCCTGCTGCTCTTGTTCACTAGTCCCTGGAGCTACCTGGGTTCCTGCCCATAAAAACCCTGCTGCTTCAGCCTGCTCATTGATTCTCAGTATTCCTAATTCCTTTCCAGAAAACTTTCTTTTTTATTTAAGGTAACCAGAGCCCAAACATCCAGTTTCTGGCTTGCAACCAAAGAACCTCAATGTGAAAAAGCGTCCATGTACATATTATGACACGAAACCTGTAATTTAAACATGCATTTGTAATTTAATGCTGCCCGCAAAGCACTACCCTTAGCCGTGTGCAAGAGAGTGTTGGCATAAATACCATAGGCCTCTGTCAATTCCAACATCTCGCGTATCCGTAAGCACAAAGGACTTAATTCAGGAATCACTATAGTTTACTTTGCATCACACAGTGTTTTAAACCCTAAAGCCAGGTATTGGTAATGCAGAGACAAGAATAAAATGGTGGCTCATTTTCAAAGAACTTATAACCTAGCAGAGCAAATAGACATGCACACAATTAAACAGAACCAGCATTATAAAGTATGGCCAAACCAGAAGCAGGGCCCCAGAAACAGCAGCAATTTCCTGCTGCCAACTAGTTCCAGAAGGGGTTTCTGGAGCTCAGGAAGGAGAGGAAGGCATCTCAGTCAAAAGCAACACAGAGGGAGATTAAAAAAAAAGACCATGGGGATCCCTGGGTGGCGCAGCGGTTTGCCTGCCTTTGGCCCAGGGAGCGATCCTGGAGACCCGGGATCAAATCCCACGTCTGGCTCCCGGTGCATGGAGCCTGCTTCTCCCTCTGCCTATGTCTCTGCCTCTCTCTCTCTCTCTCTGTGTGACTATCATAAATAAATAAAAATTAAAAAAAAAAAAAGACCATGAAAGATTGTGGCTGGTTTGGGCAACAGCAGGAAGTTCAGAGTGGATAACAAGAATACGGGAGGTGTAAAGGCCTTTACAAGGAGGCAGGAGGAGCTTGTGGACGTCAATGCAGGGGTGATGATGAATTTAGGTTTTGAGCAGTTGGCTGCAGAGAGCCAGGACATAACTTTGGATTGGAAAAGAGAGTCAAGAGAATGACCAATCCTATGTTTTACAAAGGCAACTCAGGGGCAATGAAGACTAGCTAGCAAGGAGACAAAATCACTACAGAATGTACTGGAGTGGGTGGTGATACCACCAAATAAGATAAGAAACAGGATAGTGTGCAAGTTTGGGGGAAGGAGATAAGGATTCTGCTGAGGACAGGAAAAGATTGCTACCATAGCAAACTTCTAAGCTACCCATGATGTAGGGAGAGGAAAGGAGCGAGTTGGGGTGACCTGATTCTCCTGAGTGGCAGCTAGGAAACAGCTCTGTGATGGCTCCAGGGACTCTCTGGACCCTTTCGCTGTGGCATGTGGTCTGCAGCAGTAGGGACAGGTTTTCACTGCCATGCCTATGATAGTGCCCACCATGTAGTGGCCTCAGAGTCAACATTTATTGAATGGATGAGTTGGCCACATCTTGAATCCTTCCTTCTTTCCTCCTTTCTTTAGGCTAGCCGGAGATAATTCTGCCAAAGGGGACAGATTATCTCTTTTTTCTTATGTTGCTATATCCCAGTTTCTAGACTTCAAATTTTAGTAGAATTAAATTTGAAAACAGTTGAAAATTGTGGAATTATCTGCTTCCGTTATGGTCTTTAATTGATACTCATTCACACAGCAACTGGTGCAGAATGGGGGTGGCCACTTATTTGGGCCCTATGGGGCTCCCCATTCATCGGTGTGAGCTAGCTGGGTTTAAAGAAGAATGTGGAGGATATGTCCTGCCTACTCTGAGAACCAGAGTAAAACACTGTTCTTTGGCAATTGTGTTTATAGCATCTTGGTGTTTGTTTCTTTATTGATAAATACATTTTTTCCCTAAAAAATGGACATATAGATATATATCTTCCTGATGCTCAAGTTTATCACTTTGAAAATGAAGCCATCAAAAGCATACAGTACCAGGAGCATGTTTTCATGTTTTTATCAACAGATTTCATCATCCAACAGATGCTAAAAGATGACATTCTTTGAATGGTATAATTTCCAGAAGGCTTTATCATTAATGACTACCAAGTCACACCATCTGTATTATCAGTGATATTTTATCCCTCTCTCCATTCATCACAACTGCCTGTTCTTACAGGAAATGATATATGGGGATAAATATATATAATGAGAATATTTCAAACCTTGGAGCTTTGCAGGAATGGTTATTGAATACATGGAGGTAGATTTGGCTTGGCATTTGTAATTGAGAATGTCAAAATAGTCTGTAAAGAGAGGATAGGGTCCTGAAAGCTACATTCACCTTAAATTCACTTATTGATTGACTCAGGTATAGTAAGTGGGATTATGTGTAGGCAAGGCCCTTCCTTGGACTCTGGGGATAGACAGTTGAACAAGACAGATGAAGTTCCAATTTTCAGGCTGCCTACATCCTAGCAGGAGAGACAGAGATTAAACAACCAATTATGGAGTGAATTATTTCATTACAATTGTGGTCACTGCTAAAAAGATTAAGTACAGAGGCCCTGTGAGATCAGGTGGCCTGAATGAAATTGGGTGTGTGACACACTGACATACTGAGGAAATGGCTGGAGGCATAGAGGAAGCCTTTCTTCGAGAAATGCTGTTAGTCTCTATCTGAGAGATCAGTTGTCCAGGGTGGTGAGGAAAGTGCCTGGAGCAGACAGGAGCCTGGCAAAGTGAAGTGAAAGAAGCCAGAGCTGCAGGAGCACAGACTCTATGAGATGCCTAGACATGTGGTAAAAGTTCCTAACAGCCTCAACTTTAGATTCTTGGTCTCATCTCCAGTTGAGGTTGTGTAGACAATCATACTGTTTGTGAATGTTTAAATTGGCTTATTAAATAAATATTGAAAAACACACTGTGGTTTTTGATTCCTTGTTTTTATCATTTGGAAGGGGTGGTTCTTTTCTGTCAGGGGCATGGAAAATTTTATGTGGCTCAGGTCCTTCTTACCTCAGAAAGACTCTACTGACAAAAAAGGGAATCAGCTCACATGGGACCTCGTCAGCTCTGCAGAGAATTTGGGGGTCATCACTCTAGGGCAGTGAAAGACTGACAAGGGCTTCTGCCATATGTGAGAGAGGCTGTGTCCATGTTTTCACACTAATTATCTATTCCTGCTTTTGTCACTGCCTGGTGAGGAAGGTATTTCTAGTTTTATTTTACAAATGGATAAACTAAGGCTAAGAGGCCAAATAATTTCCCCAGGTCACACTGCTAGGAAGTGGTGAAGCTGGCATTTTAATACAGGCCTAACTCTAAAACTCGGGCCCTCTCGACTGCTTCATAGCCAGCCCACAACACTGTGGAGTATTTTTGTTTTCAAGCAGGTTTTTAGTAGCCCAATGCCAGGCTTGAACCCATGACCCTGAGCTGAAATCAAGAGTTGGACACTTAACGAACTGAGCCCTGCAGTGCCCCTGTGCTGTGGAGTTTTAAGAAGGATGGGCAACATGGGGAAGGAGAGTGCTATGGACTAAGTTGTGTCCCTCCCTCAAATTCATATGTTGAGAGTTTAACCCTCATTACTTCAGAATATGACCATATTTGGAGATAGGGTCTGTCCAGGGATAATTTAGTTACGATGAGGTCATCAGGGTGAGCCCTAATCCAACAGGACTGGCGTCCTTATAAGAAGAGGACATTTGGTTACAGGTGTATACGTGAGCAGACACAGGGAGAAGATGGCCACCAGCAAGCATCCGAGAGAGGACTTGGAAGAAACCAACTCTGCTCACACCTTGACCTTGAACTCGCAGTCTCCAGAATTGTGAGAGTAGAAATTTCTGTTGGGTAAGCCTCCTAGTCCCTGATGCTTTGTTATGACAGCCCTAGGAAGCCAACATAGGGAATTTGTTACTATCTTTATGCCTCTTCGATTTTTTTTTTCCACAGGTGCCCACGGTTGGTCTTGGCAGATTTCCGGACACAATATTCTGCTGGCTACAGACAGTTCTTTGCACACCTGATCTTCTCCCCATAATTAAAAAACATCATCAAGTTAACCCTCAAAGCTGTACCTTCCTACCATAGGATAATGTGGAGTAAAAGATTATGGTGTTTAAGCCAACTCCCGCCAATAATCAGTATTAGCCATCCAAGTTGAGGTGAAGCCTTAGCGCAGTTAAACATGTGATATTTGATAAAACGTAACAAAGCTTAAAGGTCTTAAAAAAAAAAAAAAAAGCTTAAAGGTCTTAGGGTAAGATGTGAATCTTAAGAATTTAGGCCCTAGGGATTACTCAGAAGAGAGATGTCTGGTGAAGGGAAACTTTTGGCATCTTTTGAAACATCCTCCAAAGCTCATGCATAAGGCTGACTCCACTGCAAAGAATATTCTGGCAGATGGAGGGGTTGAGAAACCCTGTGTAAATTTACTCTCATTTACAATCTCATGGCTTGTTTGGCTTCACTAATTGAATCAATATTTCTTGTGTATTTTTTTTTTCTCTCTTTCTCAAAAGAAAAAAAAAACCCACAAAAATACAGTACCAACCTAATGCCTTCAGGCACTTGTATTCTGTCTTCTGAAGACTTTTTAGTGTTATAATTCCCTCAGCCACTTTGTAATCCTTTATTAAGTTTTAATGTGGTTTAAACTCTCCATCTGTAGACAATATATTATTTCCCCCTCTTTGCCAGCAGGTCTAATTCTTCCCAGTAGTCTGTTTTAGAGCTCCTTCTGGTGGTTAGTGCTATTATGACACATCCATCTGTAGCATCTGCATCCATTCAATCTCACCGTGATTGCTAAGACCTAATCATCAAAACAAAATCACAGCAAGTGAATGGAACAGAATGATGTTCAGCCTTACAAATCAGGAATATTCAAGTTGTGACCATTAGAAGAAAGGACAGGAGAATTTCTGGGGGGGGCAGGTTACAAGCATTCTAGCAAATGGTCATTCTTTCTCCTATGACTATAACATTCGAAAGGACGCATTTCATATTCCTATTGTTTGCTGAATTAGATTACATTTTTGGTACGGTGTGAAGGTGGAGAAAGGGTTCTAGTTTTGTGTTATACTTTTGCTCATATTCATGCTATTTTGAGAACAGGCATATTAGAATAGGGCAATAAAAAATAGAATAGAGCAATATTATTAATTATTAGCTTCTTTTAAGATTTGATTACTTCATGAAATGTTAGTAGAAAGAGCTCAGTAACTTGAATTCACAATTACTTATTTGCCTTCTGATCTAAATGTCTGTGCCTTTCTTTTTATTTATTTTTTGTCTTTTATTGTGGCAAGAACACATAATAATATAAAGTTTATCATTTTTTAGAAATGATTTTATTTATTTACACATGAGAGACACAGAGGGAGAGGCAGAGACAGACATAGGCAGAGGGAGAAGCAGGCTTCTCACAGGGAGCCTGATGCAGAACTTGATCCCAGGATCCCAGAATCATGACCTGAGCCAAAGGCAGACTCTCGACTGCTGAGCCACTCAGGTGTCCTAAAATTTACCGTCTTAACAGACTATTTATTTATTTATTTATTTATTTATTTATTTATTTATTTATTGAGAGAGGCAGAGACACAGGCAGAAAGAGAAGCAGAGAGAGAAGCAGGCTCCATGCCGGGAGCCCGACATGGGACTCGATTCCGGGACTCCAGGATGCAGGCGGCGCTAAACCGCTGCACCACCAGGGCTGCCCCTAAAATTTACCATCTTAATCACTTTAAAGTGTGCAGTTTCTGTGCCTTTCTGAATTTTCCTACCTGTTCTATCATGCCCTTTGTCATTTCATACAAGTTATTATGTAAAATTTACGTAGTAATATTTAAATCAAATAAAACATATAGGATTATAACGACAAATTGGCCTGTATTATGATTTAACCAGAAAACCATGTGAAAAACTGAAAAACTTTTAAAAAGCAAAAAACAAGCATAGGTGTATATCAATATAAAGTGTTTTCCTTTCCAAAGTCAAAATATTGGGAAACTAAATACTTATTAGAAAAATTTTACCAAAAATTGTGGGTTTTTGGGGGACTCCTGGGTGGCTCAGTCAGTTAAGCGTTGGATTCTTGATTTCAGCTCAGGTCATGGACTCAGGGTTGAGAACGAGCCCCAGGTCTGGTTCTGCTCTGAGCATGGAGCCTGCTCAAGATTTTCTTGTTTCCTCTGCCCCTACACCCCTCTTAAAAATAAAATAAAGTGAAATAAAATTTTGGTTTTTATTTTGGAGCATATGTTATAATTTTAGTTATACTCTCACTGCTGAAAAATAATGTTTTCAGAAGTAGGTTTGATTTTTTGGACACTGACAGAGGAGAAATGGTTAATAAAATAGATAATCATGCTGAGTAACTTATGCTTAGGTCAAAAATAAGACTCAACTATTAATTAATGAGATGCCTTTTCATGCATAACTTGAAAATGAGTCTTCCACACAATTACAAAAGCAGGAATTTAAGAATATTTATGGAAATAGCAGCATTTTTGGAATTAAGAAAAACATGTGAGCCAGCTACTTAGGGGTTAAAGTTATTTTAACTTACATTTTCTCATCTGACCATAACAAACTGGCAAAGTAGGTGAAAGAGGTATTACTATTAAAATTGATTATCATAATTAATTATTAATTAATTGTCTATATACAGATGAGAAAATGGGGACCTGAAGAAGTAGAGTTTGGTTCAAGTTGTTGCTGCTGCTCACTGTGGGATAAACCTGAACCCAGGATGCCAAATCCTAAGGTCTTGCATGTCTCCCACAACCCTTCAGGGCACATTCTTTGATGTATAGCCTGTGGTATTTTTTATTTAAAAAAACCCAGATACCCCATCAGAAACCTATAAATCTCATAACATTCAAAAACTGTTGGACAGGACTAGAGACTGAATGAGAATTCCTCTCTAATTGTTAATAGTTAAATGGCAACACGATTTTATTTCCTTCTTGAAGCAACAAGCAAGTAAGTGTTGATCATCAGAAAAAGGTGTCATTTGTAAAAACCAATTTTAAAAATACTCATTGCTAAGTTCACAACTTTTTTTTGAAAGGTTTTGTTTATTTATTCATGAGAGACACAGAAAGAGAGGCAGCGACCTAGGCAGAGCGAGAAGCAGGCTCCCTGTAGGCAGCCTGATGTGGGTCCCAGGATGGGAATCATGGGAATCATGACCTGAGCCAAAAGACACTCAACCACAGAGCCACCCAGGTACCCCTAAATTTTAATTTTAGATTTAACTAAGCTCCACTATCCTTTGCTGATTGAAGATGACATGAAAATGAATAAAGGGAAACCACCAAGAAAATGGAATCAGGAGGTTCAACAGGGGGACTCTCATGCTCTACAACTCACGGTCAATTGCAAATTCAACAGAAAGTGAGGGAACCTGCAAGTGGGTACTACTTTACTATTCTGGCTGGAGGAAGAAAAGCTTACCTCCTTTCCTCCCTTCTTCCCTAACAGCCCAGCTAGTGAGAGACTTCACAACTCAGCCAATGAGAAGCTGCTATACTTCTAACTCCCTGTTTACTCCAATGGACTTTTTGTTTCTAACAGCGCCTACCAAATCTCTCTTTCCTCTATAAAAGAAAGTTCCTCTCTTTTGTTCAGTGGACCTGCCTCTAGTTTTTGCAGTAGCTTGCTTGTATTGAATTCTAAATCTCTTCTATTTCCAACCAAACCCGTTTTTACCAGTAGAATAACAGGCAGTTTTATTTTTAAGATCACCGATAGCTACTTTCAGCTCTTCTAGAAGTGTACACTATTTCATAGTCTATCATTATGTAGGTCCCCTCTATATAAGATGGAAATACTGTCCTCCCTAAACCTCCTCCCTTTCTACCTCCTTCTTTTGTAAATCACTCTTTTACATTCACGTTGTAAATTTTTCTAAAGGTAAAATTTACAATGCTACCATTGTATTATGTTCTGTAACCTCGCTTTTTTTCATATGCTGACTTAATTAAAAATCAATAAACAATTAACTTTATTATGGTTATTAAATTATTATTCACTTTTAGACCAAGTGGCATGCTAGTATTATATTTCCGTCCTGGTGGGACACATCCATGTGCCACTTGAAGGAAAATGTCTTTAACATCACAGTCCCCTGGAATTCACTCTTCAAAGCACTTAAAATCATACATTTGAATTTGCCAAAACAGGCCATGATTTTCTCCCACAGCTTTTGGTTTTGCCTAGAGTTTCTAATAAACTTTATTTTTGTTCACCAAATAGTAGAGTTGAATATTCTTATATTTTCATGTTCTTACAGTTATGCTACTCGTTGTCTGGGGTCCTTTTGCTGGGGGCGGGATCCCCTTCCTCCATGGTAAGTCCTCCCCATGCCTTTTGTCTTCTACTCCCATCTAGCCCATGTGTTCTCTGGAGCTACTGAACTATGTCACCTTGGGATATATCTTCACTGCTCAACCTCTCAATGGTAAACCAAACCCTGTTTTTGTCTTTCTCGTATTTTCTTCAATCTTTAAGTAACTTCCTATGAAAGAATATAAAGGAGATCATTTAAGTTCTTGCATGTCTAATATGTCTTTATCCTGCCTCCATGTGTAATTGGTAATTGGGTAAGGTACAAAATTTTAGGTTAAGTCTTATTTTATGTCAAATTTTGAAAGCCTTACTCTATGGCTCTCCTACATCTGGTGTTGTAGATAAGAAGTCTGGCATCAGTCTGATTCTTGAGTTTTTGTAGGGAACTATTTATTGTCTTTGGCAGCTTTTAGGGATTTCTCCTTATCTCTGATGATCTAAATTTCACAACAATGTAAAGAGATGTTTTCCCCACTCATTCCATGGTCCTGTTCAGTTACTCTTGTTCAGACCCTGTCCTTCTTCTGGACTTATTCTTCAAATGTTGAATGGAAAGAAATGGTCCTTTATTTTTCTTGTATTTCCTCATCTTCCTTGCTCCACTTCCTGGAATATTCACCCAACTTTGTCTTCCAACCTTCTCTGTTAGATTTTTCCTTTGTGTCTCTTTTCTCTCATTCTATACTTTTGAGAAGATTTCTTTACTCATTTGCTGTGTTCTACAAACTCTGTTTTTACTATTAACATTCAAGATTCTCTTTCCCAAGAGCTCTTTCTTTGCTTTGTGATTGTTCCCTTGAACAAGCATTAGGAATATACTCCCAGGGTGCTGCAAGAGAAATATTTGGGGACATAGCCTTAAGGAAACAATAATTAAGGTTAAATTACTGGTGTCCTTAGAGGAAGAGGAAGAGATACCAAGAATGCATAGGCACAGGGAAAAGACTATGTGAGTATATCATGAGAAATTGACTACCAGCCAAGAAAAGAGGCCTCAGAAGAAATTAAATCTGACCACACCTTGATCTTGGGCTTCCTGCCTCCAGAATAGTGAGCAATACATTTCTGTTTAAGCTGTCCAGCCTATGGTATATTGTTATGGCAGCCCGAGCTAACCAAGAAAGTAGCCATAGTACAGAGACTCTATATTACCAGGTATATACTGGGCTTCCAGTATATCAGCTAACACTTCTCCATGAAAATGAGGAGTCTAAGAAGGATGGATGCTTTATAGAAGGGAGGCCATTATATTTCTACATAGCAGAGGACTGAGGAAATTCCTGAAGCTGACTTCAGGTATTTCTTAAAAATAATTTGGGCTGTATGTGAATGTGTGTGCACACACATGCATGCATATATGTATGATGTACTAGTAATGGAAAGGCTTTTCTTTTTTTTAAGTTTTAATTTAAATTCCAGCTAGCTAACATACAGTGTAATATTAGTTTTGGATGTACAGTATAATGATTCAACACTTCTTTTTTTTAAAAAATTTTTATTTATTTATGATAGTCACAAAGAGAGAGAGAGAGAGAGAGGCAGAGGGAGAAGCAGGCTCCATGCACTGGGAGCCTGACGTGGGATTTGATCCCGGGTCTCTAGGATCAGCGCCCTGGGCCAAAGGCAGGCGCTAAACCACTGCACCACCCAGGGATCCCTGATTCAACACTTCTATACAGCACCCAGTGCTCAATAAACTAAGAGCACGGCTTAATTCTCATCACCTATTTAACTTGTCTCCCCACCCACCTGCCCTCAGTTTGTTCTCTATAGTTAAGAGTCTGTTTCTTGTTTTGCTTTTCCCTTTGTTCATTTGTTATGTTTCTTAAATTCCACATATGAGTGAAATCATATGGTATTTGTCTTTCTCTGACTTATTTCACTTGACATTGTACTCTCTAGCTCCATCCGTGTCACTGCAAATGACAAGATTTCATTCTTTCCTATGGGTGAGATATATATCTCACATCTTCTTTATCCATTTATCAACTGATGGGCACTTGGGCTGTTTCCATAATTTGGCTATTGTAGATAATGCTTCTATAAACATTGGAGTGTGTGTATCCCTCTGAATTAGTATTTTTGTTTTCTTTTTCTTTTTTTAGATTTTATTTATTTATTTATTCATGAGAGACACAGAGAGTGAGAGGCAGAGACACAGGCAGAGGGAGAAGCAGGCTCCATGCAGGGAGCCTGATGTGGAACTTGATCCCCGGTCTCCAGGATCACGCCCTGGGTGGAAGGCAGCACTAAACCGCTGAGCAACCGGGCTGCCCAGTATTTTTGTTTTCTTTGAGTACATATCCAGTAGTACAATTGCTAGATCATAGAATAGTTCTATTTTTAACATTTTGAGGAAACACCATACTGTTTTCCAGAGTAGCTGCACCAGTTTCAAGGCTTTTCTAAGGATTGTGCTAAAGGCAAAACCCATAATTGGAGAAAAGTGATCAACATAACCACATGAAAAGGGGAAAGTTGGGGGCATCTGGTGGTTCAGTAGGTTAAGCATCTGGCTCTTGATTTCAGCTTAGGTCGTGATCTCAGGGTTGTCAAATCAAGCCTATGTCAGGCTCTGCGCTGAGCATGGAGCCTGCTTACGATTCTCTCTCTCCTTCTCCCTCTGCCCCTTCCCTATTCTCTGCCTCTCTAAATAAACAAACAAATAAATAAATAAATAAATAAATAAATAAATAAATAAATAAATGTAAGAATTCCTTACAGAAAAAAATCTGTCTTAAACAAACTTAAGAGTGAAAGGGTAGGGAAAATATCTGGATAATACATTTAAGACACATGAGCTCAATTTTTGAAAAATGAAAAAGGCAAATATCATAATAGAAAACTGGACCAGAGATAAGACCTACAACTCACTACCAAAAAATGCAAATTCCAAAAATAGGCTTAAAAAGTTTACCTGGTTTAGTATACCTGTGACCCCAATAATAACACCTGGAATGGAATTGATTAAATGCTACCTTAGAATTACTCCTCACTAGCTATTTGTATTTATAAACAGCCAATGTCTTTGGTTCACTTTCATCTAATAAAAGCTGCAAACAGAAGGGATCATATACTCAGACATGAACTTCAGCATACTATACTGAACTCTAAACCAATGAGCACTATGCCAAATTAAATATATTCTGCTAAACGTGATATTTATTGCTCCCCTATTTGTTTTGTACTTGAAAATAATTTTTATCTATAATGGCTGAATAACTATTGAACTATGCAAAGAATCCAGGTTGAGCATCACTCTGAATTGCACAACAGTTGCTTAAAGTGTCTTTTAGGAAATATTTGATGATATAGAATATGTAATAGTCAACTTTTAAGATGGATGTATTCATATACTATACTGTTATTAAAAAAAAAGTACTACAAGCTTTTAAACAACAGAAACATATTTGTCCTCCATACTGGAGGGCAGAAATCTGAAATATATCACTGAGCCAAAATCAAGGTGTTTGCAGGGACACACTTCCTTTGGAGGTACTAGGAGAGAATCCATCCTTGCCTCTTCTAGTTTCTGGTAGTTTTCAGCATTCTTTAGCTTGTGGCCACACCTCCAAAGCTCTTTGCTCCTGTTTACATTGCCTTCTCTGTGAGTCTTGAAAAATCCCTCCACCACTCTTATAAGGATACTTGTGATGGCATTTAGTAATGTCATTCACCTGGAATATGCAGAATTATTTCTTCATATCAAGATCCCTATTCACATCTGCAAGGACTTTGTTATATAAAGTGATAATCACAGATTCCAGGAATTAGGACTTGATAACTTATGGCATGGAGGTGAGGGGAGGGAAGGGGGATAAAGGTATAAGATTCTGGGGCACATGGGTGGCTCAGCAGTTGAGCGTCTGCCTTTGGCTGAGGTCATGATCCTGGGGTCCAGGATCGAGTCTCACATTAGGCCCCCTACAAAGAGCCTGCTTCTCCCTCTGCCTGTGTCTCTGCCTTTCTCTCTCTCATGAATAAATAAAGTCTTTCTTTTTAAGTGTAAGATTCTGACACTAATTACAGTGTGTGTGTGTGTGTGTGTGTATGTGTGTGTGTTTGTTCCATGCCATTAAGCAATTCTTGAACACCAACTAGGTGTTCTATAATTCAACTCAATTTTGACACTGTCTACCTGGAGATAGGGTCATATCCCATAGGTTACGGATTCAGGCCTATAAACTGTCCACACCTCCCACTTCAGATGTTAATTGTGAGTCCAGTTTTTTCCCTGTGCTTCTGACCAACTGGCTCTGGAATAGAGGTTCTAACAACCACCTCCTTGGGTTCAGTTAATCTGAGCAGTTTACAGAACTCAGAGAAGCATTTTATGTACTAAATTACTGGGTTATTATAAAAAGACTAATTCATGAAGAGCCAGATGGAAGAGATGCATAGGGCAAGGTATGGGGAAAGGGGCACAGAGCCTCCATGCTGTTTGAGTGGGCTACTCAGCAGACCTTCAAACTGGAAGTTCTCCAAACTGTCCTTTTGGGATTTTACAGAAATTTCATTACATAGGCATAATTGATGAAATCATTGGCCATTGGCGATTGACCTTAATCTCGAGTCTCTGTCCTCTCCTCAAATATGTGTGTGTGGGACAGTGGGATTGAATATTCCAACCCTCTAATCACATAGTTGGTTTCTCTGGTGACTAGTCCCCATCTTTAGGTTATCTAGGGCTTTCCAAAAGTCACTTCATTAACACAACATCGACACTCTTATGAGTCATTACTTATGAAATTTTAGGGGTTTTAGGAGCCCTGTGCCAGGAATGGAGAAATGGAGAAAAGACCAGATATATCTATCCTTATTATAAATCACAATATCATAGGGTTGCATGATTATGCCTGCCACAATGCCCCAATTATCCCTATTTCCTAGCATTTCTCCTAATCTTGTATGATTCTCTCTCATAATGAACTGGGGTTGGTCTATGTGACCAATAGCCTACAGCAGAAATGCTGGTATGATGCTTCTTAGATAAGGTTATAAAAGACTGCAGCTTTCATTTCATGTATTCTCTCTTTGCCTCATTACTTATCATTTTGGAGGAGTCCAACTGCCATGTCTCAAAGATGGCCCTTGGCGAGGCCCATGTGGTGAGAGAATAAGAATTCCAGCCAATGGCCAGGGAGGAACCGAGGACTCTAGCTAATAAATGTGAGTGAGCCTTCTTTGAAATGGATCTTCCAGCCATAGATAAGGCTTCAGACTACTGCATCTCAAGCAGACAGCTTGACTGAAACTTTGTGAGAGACCCTGAGTCACAATTGCCCAATAAGATTGTTTTAACATTTTTCACCCTCAGAAACCATGAGATAATAAATGTTGTTTTAAACCATTAATTTTTTTAAAAAATTTTATTTATTTGTTGATTGATTTGTGAGAGATATAGAGTGTGGGGGGAAGAGAAGAGGGAGAGGAATAGGGAAGGGGAAGGAATCTCAAGTAGACTCCACGGTGAGCGTGGAATCTGTGGAGGAGGGGGCCTTGATCCTGCAACACTGAGATCATGACCTGAGCAGAAATCCAGTCTGCACCCCACTATTGTTTTTAAAGTAGGCTCCATGCCCAATGTGGAGCTTGAAGATCAAGAGTCACATGCTCTACCAACTGATCCAGCCAGGTGCCCCTAAACCACTAAATTTATCAAGCAGCAATAGGTAACTAATACAGAAAGAGTAGATTAGTGTGCAGCTGGAGATTGGTGGAAATTCATTAATATTGTAAGGGGCCTCATAAATATTATGGCAGTCTATATTATTGTCCAATTGTATAAAAGAAAGCTAGAAGACTTGTAGAAAACTTGTCATGATAATGTAGTTTTTTAAAAGAAGATTTCATTTATTCATTCATGAGAGATACAGAGAGAGAGGCAGAGACATAGGCAGAGGGAGAAGCAGGCTCCCTGTAGGGAGCCCAACATGGGACTTGATCCCAGGACCCTGGGATCATGGCCTGAGCCAAAGGCAGACACTCAACCACTGAGCCACCCAGGCATCCATGATAATGTGATTTTAAGCAACCAAAAGAACAATTGCCAATATGTGATGCTGGGACTACATTGTCAGAGGGACTGTGCTATGATGACTCTGTATTGTCCCGATGTCATTTGTGCTTCTATTTTCTGGAAGGCATTGCTTCAATGAGTGTACATGTAACCTAAAAAATGAAAATTTAAAGAAAAATGAGATACCATGCTTTATATTTTTAATTTGCAAAGATGAAGAGAATTAACACTTGATCTTGATTGAATGAATTTCTGGTAGGAGTACAAACGAATATATTATTTCTCCAGGGGAATTTGGTAATATGTATTGAAAATCTAGAAATATGTTTAATCAACAATTATGCTTTTATATATTTTTCTTAATAATCTTAATAATTAAGATTCAATTTCTTTAATATAGCATTGTTAGTAACTTTGAAATAATTTTAAAATAAAAATAGTCTAAATATCCAAACAAAAGGGCTTAGTTAAATACATTATGACATTTTATATTTAATACTGTAAATTTCCCTCTAGGTACTGCTTTCATTGCATCCTCCCAATTTTGATATGTCATATTTTCATTTTATTTAGTTTGAAATATTTTGAAATTTCTCTTGAAACTTATTTGAGTCATCAGTAATTTGAAGTGTGCTGTTTATTTAGGGATTTTTCTAGCTACCTTTCTGTTATTGCTAGCTAGCTTAATTCTATTGTGGTCTAAGAATATATTTGGTATGATTTTTATATTTTAACTTTGTTGATATGGCCAAAATGTAGTCTATCTTGGTGTATATCCCTTGTGAACTTGAGAAGAATGTGTATTTTGTAGTTGTTGGATATTAATTAAATGTTAATTATAATAATTCGATTGATGGTATATTCGGATCATCTATATCATAACTGATTTCTGCTTGCTTGATTTATTAATTACTAACAGAGGGGTGTTGAAGTTTTGAACTATAAAAGTGGATTTGTCTATTTCTTCTCCCTTTTTAAAATTAGTTTTTGACTTCTATAGTTCAATACTTTGTTGTTAGGTGTATACATATTTAGGATTATTATGTCTTCTTGGATAATTATATAACTTCTGTAACATTATGTAATTCCAGTTTATATTCATGGCAATTTTCTTTGTTTTGAAGTTTTGTTTTGTTCTTTGTTTCCTTTCTCTCGCTTTTTCTGTTTTCTCAAGTATTAAATATTTAATATGATCCCATTTTATTTTGTTATTCTTCTTTTTAAAATATTTTTTTAAAAAAAGTTTTATTTATTCATTTGAGAGAGAGAGAGAGAGAGCAGGAGTGAGGGACAGATGGAGAGGGAGAAAGAAAAATCAAGCAGACTTTTTGCTGAGTGCAGAGTCTAACATGGGGCTTGATCCCATGACCACGAGATCATGACCTGAGCTGAAACCAAGAGTCAGGCACTCAACCAACTGTGCCATTCAGGCACCTTTCTTTTTAAAATATTCTTAAAGGTTATCCTACAGTTTAAAGTATAGATTTTAAGTTAATATGAGGGCAATTTCAAATAACACTACTCTGCTTCAGGTGTGGTACAGGTATCTTATGACAGAGTATTCCCAATTCACCTTCCATCCTTTCTGACTTTGATATCATTCATTTCACTTATCTATAAGGCAGAATTACCCAATCATTGTTATTATCATTACTTTGAACAGTTATATCTTAGATCAATTAAGAAGAACAAAAATAAAATACTTTATTTTGCCTTATTTATTCCTTATCTAGTACCCTTCCTTCCTTCCTTCCTTCCTTCCTTCCTTCCTTCCTTCCTTCCTTCCTTTATTTATTTTTAATTTTTAATTTTATTTATTCATTCATGAGAGACACACAGAGAGAGGCAGAGACACAGGCAGAGGGAGAAGTAAGCTCCATGCAGGGAGCCTGATGTGGGACTCGATCCCAGGACTCAATCCCGGGATTCGGTCCCTCCCGGGATCCGGTCCCTCCCGGGATCACGCCCTGGGCTGAAGACAGGCGCTAAACCACTGAGCCACCCAGGGATCCATACCTTTCTTTATTTGTATTCAAGTTTGTTTGTTTATTAAGGTAAACAAAACTATCAATGAATTCTTTCAGTTTTTGTTTTTCTGAGAAAGTATTTCTCCCTCACTTTTGAAGGATAATTTCTCTAAATACAGAATTCTAGGTTGGTGGATTTTTTTTTCTTTCAATATCCTGAATATTTTATGCCGCTTTCTTTTTGTTTGCATAGTGTCTGAGAAATAAACCAATATAATTCTTATCCTTCTTCCCCTATACGCAAGCTGCCCCTGGCCCCCGGCTTCTTTCAAGATTTTCTCTATTTTTTTACTTTCTGTAGTTTGAATATGATATCCAAACTATGGTGTTTTTGTCTTTGTTCTTTGTTTTAGTATTTATTCTGCTTTGTGTTACTTGGGCTTTTTGGATTTGTGGTTTGGTGTAGGTCAGTAATTTTTTTTAATTTTATTTTATTTTTATATTTATGATAGGCACACAGTGAGTAAGAGAGAGGCAGAGACATAGGCAGAGGGAGAAGCAGGCTCCATGCACCAGGAGCCTGACGTGGGATTCGATCCCGGGCCTCCAGGATCGCGCCCTGGGCCAAAGGCAGGTGCTAAACCACTGCGCCACCCAGGGATCCCTAGGTCAGTAATTTTAGAAATGTTCAGTTATTTTTACTTTAAGTTTTTTTCTGCTCCTTTCTCTCTGTCATCTTCTTCTAGTGTTCCATTATGTGTATTTAAAACCCTTGAAATTTTCTTTTTTTTTTTCCCTTGAAATTTTCTATAGTTCTTGGGTGAAATGTCCAAAACAGGGGAACTTGTAAAGACAGCAAGTATATTAGAGGTTGTCTAGCGCTGCTGGTGGGTAAAGAGGCAGAGGGGAGTTTAGGGAATGTAATAGTGCTTCTTTTTATTCCAAGTGCCTCAGTTCCTGCAATAATTTTTTTTTGAATTATTTATTTTAGAGAGAGGAGTGAGAGCAAGAGAGAGCATAAGTGGGGAAGGAGCGGGTAGGGGAGAGAATCTTAAGCAGGCTCCATGCTCCAGTGTGGGGCTAGTGCAGGGTTATCTCATGAGCCTGAGATCATGACCTGAGTCAAAATCAAGAGTCAGACACTTAACTGACTGAGCCGCCCAAGTTTCCCAGTTCCTGTGATAATTTATATTAAAGATATAATAAGGGCATTATTTAATGTCACAGTTTGAAGTAGTATATTTTCATGGATTTCAAGTTATTTTACACATTTCTCTGTAAGCATATTAAGTATGAACTTTTCAAATGGGTAGAAATGCAAATGAGCCTAGTGGGAGCAAGAATCAGGAAGTAATTCAGTGATGACATTATAATTAGCATTTATTAAGCATCTACTATATACCAGGCAATCCTACGTACTTGCATTCACTATCTCTTTTAATCAACACAGGAAGCTAATGAAGTGGGAAACAAAAGCCCAGTTTACACATCTTGTTTAGCATTACCTCACATTCAGTAAGTGAGGCTTAAGCCAGGTGCATCCATCTCTAAAAACTGGTAGTCAATGTGCTAGGTTGGTTTTCAACTCAAAATTTGTTCATGACATTGAGACAACACTGAAGTGAATCTGTGAGTTTTGTTTCATTCCATTCACTCACTTATTCAACATATATAGAGGCATAATAAATTAAAAGGAAGGGATTGTTCTAAGTGTTGGGGACATAAAGCTAATCTTTGTCCCATGGAAGACAGGTACATAACAGGGAAGATGGATATCTAAATAAATTACACCACAGTGTGTAAGTGGTAAAGTGGTAAAGTGGTGCAAGAAAAGAAAAGGAGGGACACCTGGGTGGCTCAGAGGTTGAGTGTCTGCCTTCAGCTCAGGGCGTGATCCTGGGGTCCTGGGATCAAGTCCCACATCAGGCTCCCTGAGGAAAGTCTGCTTCTCCCTCTGCCTGTGTCTCTGTCTCTTTCTGTGTATCTTATGAATAAATAAAATCTTTAAAAAGAAGAAGAAGAAATGAGAGTCTAGCAGAAATAATTCACTGGGATAAACACAGGTATACAAACAACAGGATTCCTTCAAATGGCAAAGGACTAGAAATTGGTCATGCCCCAAAAAAGATAAATGTCCTATGTTATAATCCTTGAGGAAGATACTAATATTATTGCATTTCACTTGTGAAGAACTGAGGTGTGAAGAAGGGTTTTTCCATCCTACCCCAGTGAGCAAAAATTTGGGTGACTAAAGTTTGAATAGAAGCAGGATTTGACTCGCCTCAAGGTATCTTCCCCAAACGTATTTACCCATTTCAGTGAGAAAGAGAGTAACTGCAATGAACAAACACATCCATCCATCTAACCAAGTGTTCAAGGCAAATATAACCAATAATGAGTCATTACTTTGAAATTATAGAAACAGAATATGAAACATAAGTCATTAATAAAATGATTGTAATGAATTAAGAACATGTATTCATCAAGACACCTTAGAAAAAGTGAAGAAGCAAGACACAAAGTGGAAGATATTTATATCATCCATAAATGACAAAGATCATATCCTGGTCCTATAAAGCACTCCAGAAATCAATATGAAAAAGACAATCTTGAAAAATAGGTAAAAGACTTGAGCAGGCTCTCTAAAAATGAGAAATCACAATGGTCATGAAGCATGTAAAAATATTCTTAACCACATTGTTAATCACAACTAAAATGTCAGCTAAAACCAAAATGAAATACCATTACTACCCAGCAGACTATTTAACATAACTGAAAAAGAGATCTAACAACTTTGGTCAGGATCTGGACCACCAGGAGCTTTCATATTGGTAGTGGAAGAGTAAATTTATACAACTGCTTTAGAAATGTCCTGGCATAAATAAACTTCCTAGCAAAATTGAAGATACGCACCCTTCAACACCGAGTGATTCTACTCTATGTTTATATCCTTCAGATACACTTTCAGAATTGTATATGTGACATCAAAACACATAGATGAACAACTTCATAGCGGCATTATTCATAAGATCCTTGAGGAAGCACCAAGATATTCACCTACAGCAGGATGGATTAATAATTCCTGCAATGGAATATAATATAGCAACAAAAATGAACTCATTAAACTCCCTTCAAAGTAGATGAAACTTAAAAATCTACAGTTAAGTGGAAAAAGTTAGTCACCTAAACACACACATGCATACCCCACATACTCTGTGATTCTATTTAGGCAAAACCAAAATATTTTATTTAGAGACACTTACTTTGAAGCTGAATTATAAACAAGAAGGAAGAGGCAACCAGAGCTCCTCTGGGGTCCTGAGTATGCTTTATTTTATAACTTAGGTATTGGGTACATACCTATTTTATAATTCTTAAATTATACATTTATGCGAAAAAGGAAGAATTGATAGTCATTCAGGCTTTTTTGGGCAAATCACAATTTCCTAGTGTCACAAAAATATTTAATAAACAATGCAGTGAACTTAAATACTTAACTCTACAATCATGAATATTTAGGCTTTTCTGAACTTTGATAGAGTCATATATTTTTTATCATAAGTGTTGCAGACAGAAAGATTCTTAACACAATTTGTTGACAATGACAATCTGTTTTATCAAATTTTGCAGAAAATGTGGGCCAATTTCTTTTATTGTAACCATATGTAATGTGAAACTAAAAGTCAAGATTTTCCTTAATTTACTCCATTTTCAGTAAATGCCTTCAGGCATAAGAGGGGGCTGAAGCGTCTACAAGTCAGATTGTAATAAAAAAAAAAAAAAACCTTCAGAAATGACACTTCTTCGACTAGTCCACTTGATGGCACTAAACTAACATCTAAAGAAGGCTAATCCTCCGCAGATGTTTGATGCATTAATGTGTTTTCATAATCTTAGACCCTGTGAATTCTAAAGGTCTTTTCTGGCTCAGAGTTTTGGAAATATTCTGTAGGAAAAAAAGGATTAAAAATTCCAAAAGAATTAAAGATGGTTTTAAGAATTAAAGAAAGATGTATTAAAACGCTCTAGGACAAATAGAACTTTTCACATCCTTTTGCCTCTTGCTTCTTCTTCCAAATTATCAACCCTAGGAAAATAGATAACTTTGGCTCTAAGATTTTTAGAAGATCAAGATATATATATATATATATATATAATCTTTTTTTTAACAGAATTCTTCTGTGGGGAGAATGAAATGGAGAATATTTTGCCTGTGTGTCTTAGCTCAGGCTGATGACCTAGGCTGGGTTGCTTAAACATCACAGTCTTGGAGGCTGGCAGTCTGAGATCAAGACGCTGGCAGATCCAGTGTCTGGTTCGAATGTACTTCTTGATTTACAGGTGGATGTCCCTTTCCTGGATCCTCACATGGCAGAGAGGAAACAGGCTCTCCTGGCTTTTCTTATAAGGGCACTAATCCCACTCATGAAGGCTCCACCCTCATGACCTAGTAACCACCCAAAGGACCTACCTCTTAATACCACATCGGGGATTAGGATTTCAATATATGAATTTGTTTGGGGAGACAGTCAGTCCATAATGCCATGTATCATGCACTGCGGAAGGGACAAAGCCTTCTGGCAGTGAGGATGCAGTCAAATAGACTTGTGTTCTGTAGTGTAAGGGGGGAATGCTGCTTTCCTTCTTGGGGGAGGATCTTTACTTAGATCTTAAAGCAGAATAAGGCTTTCTTTGCTCTGATTCCTCATCTGTAAGCATTGGGAAGTGATTGTTGGCCAGTGAAGAGAATTTCAAAAGAAATGGGAGAGGCTACCATTCCTTTTGGGTGTATTTACTGAAAATGGAGTAAACTAGGTAGTCTTAACTTCTAGCTCCACATTACATATGGTTATGAAGAAAGAAATCATCCTATGCATGCTTTGAGGGAAATAATTTTGCTTTACTTGTATCTGGATCTGGAATTACAAAACCATAGACAAACCTGTTAGTGCTACACTGAGCACCAGTAATGGTCATAAAAGAAAGCTATGAGCATCTCTCTTCTTAGATTGACCCTGACCAAGTCTTTTCCTGATTTGCTGTCAAGTAAGATATTTCATCTAAATTCTTAAAATAAATCCTGCAAGGGTTTCCCTTTCTATATGAGGATTTCAGGGTGCTGCCTGCCCATCATTGGCTCAATAGGCAGGAAGCTCTGTTTCCATGGGGAGACAGAAAGCTTCCTGAGAGCAGGGGCTCTACTTTATTTTCATCTCTGCTTCTTACAACAGAAAACCCAATGACTTAGAGAGATGGATATTCAATAAACATGAGTGTGATGATCTGTCATTCTCTTCAATCTAAGGCCTGATCTTCTAAAATTTTCCTCCTTTCTGTGAGGATTTGGTTGTCTAGTATGTCCATATCTAAATTAAAGTCACCACATCTTAAAGGTAGAAAATTGGCTAGAAAATGAAATGCACTTTGTGCATGGTTTTAAGTCTAAATGCTGTGTTTTAAAAATAAAGCACCACACTGTGCTTTCCTTACCACTTCCTTCCTCTTGCTGCAAAGGAGCACAGTTTTGTCCATAATTCAGATCATACTTACTTCCCTCAAGAGTTGAAAAAGTGAAGTGCACACTCCTTCAGCGTTATTTGACGATATGAAACAATTTGAGTTGTCTATTAAGTTTTAAAATGTTACCCATAAGAAACAAAAACTAAATGTATTATGAATAAGTAGACACATATTTTGGACTTTGAAAACAGGAAAAAAAGAAAAAAATCCACATAGGCCAAAAAACCACATATAATACCTAATCGTTTTTTATAACGTAGGACTCATCTTTATGTTTCTTGAATCATCAGCCATTTGTCAAAATGCCAAAAGCAATATTATATATAGGAGGGATATTAATTTTAACCTTAATTCAGCCAGGAAGAGCTATGTAAGCCCAATTTGTATTTCATGTAACCCACACAAACTTTCTGAAATATTAGAACAATAAGAATACATCACAGTGTGTATTTCCTGAAATCGAACAAAATACAATTTAGAAGCTATGAATCGAAAATCTCCCATCTTTGATGACAGCCTCTCCTAATATAGAAAACAAAGTCTTCATAGGCAATATCAAATATTGCAATCATATGCTTTTATGAATATCTAAAATCTAAAGTAATTTTATTATATAAGAAAAAAGAGGAATTGCTAAGATTTGATGGTTCGCATGGGTCTTTTCTGACTAGGTCAAAATATGTGTTCAAGTTTTGAATCTAAATATTTTTTCTTTCACTCTACTTTTTTTTTAATACACAGAGGAGGAAAGGTACTCACTGGCTGAGTCTATAACAAATACTCGAATTTCTGGATGAAAACTGAAACATGGAATAAACTCTAAAAACTGGAGTCAGACAAAAGTCTTCAGATTTGGATGTGAGTCCCCAGTGCCTTAGTATAGTGCCTGGGGCATAGTAGACGCTCAATGAACATTTATTGAAAGAAGAGACCACCGAACACTGTGGATTCTACTTTCTTTCTCTTGAGTCCTCCATTCCGATATAATTTTCTTAGTTCTGGTCCTCATCACCTCATCACCTCTGGTCCTCATCATCTTATCACCCTAGTTGTGGTCCTCATCACCTCTGGTTCTCACACAGAGCCTACTAAATTGTCTCTCTGGTTAGAGTCATGTCTTCTCTTACGCTGTCTTAACACTATAACCCTGATTTTTTTAATAAAAATTGAAATTAGATCATAATAACAGCTAACATTTATTAATCCTTAGTATGTACCAATCCTTTTAGCTGCATCAAATGGTGAAATTCTTACAGTATCAGTAATAAGAAGGCTTTATTGTTCTTGATTCTAGGGATGAGCAAACTGAGGCTGACGAGCCAAAGTCAGCTTGGCTATTAAGTGCTATTAACCATGTGATGATGTGTTAGGATGACTAATGATCTCAGTTTTCCTGTAACTGTCTTAGTTTAGCACTGAAAGCATGGTGTCATACGAAACCCCTGAGACAGTTGGTCACCCTACATATAGTATAAGAACTTTATGATAGTCTACATTCCTTTCTCCCCTCCCAACTTTCGTGCTATTTCCTTTTTCTTTTTTTCACTTCTACTATCCATTTTACTTTTCCATGTGTTATAAACCTCATACTATATTGCTAATATTTGTGTTAAAGTAGTCAATTATTCTTAAAGGAGATTTAAATAATGGAAAAATCTTATATATTTTCTATGCTCATCAATTCATTGTGTAGATCCAGATTTCCATCTGGTAATCTTTTTGTTCTGCCTAAAGGATTTCCTTTAATATTTTATATAGTGTGAGTCTGCTGGTGATGATTATTTCAGCTTTTGCATATCTGGAATGCCTTTGTTTTTATTTCATTTTTGAGAGAAAGTGAAATTGAAAGAAATACAATGAAAGAATTATAGTTTTTTCTTTTAATATTTTAAAACATTTGCTCTATAGAATTCTTGCTTACATCATTTCTTTTTTATCCAATTCTATTGAGATAAAAATGACATATAACATTGTATTAGTGTAAACTATAAGTTATAACCGTTTCATATATGTAGAAATTGCAAAATAATTACCACAGTCAGTTTAGTTAACACCAATTACTTCACAAAGTTACAATTTTTATTTCTTTTGGTGAGAACTTTTAAAATCCACTCTGAATATCTTTCAAATATGCACTATGGTATTGTTATAGTCACCATTCTCTACATTATACCCATAGAAGCTATTTACCTTACAACTAGAAATTTGTATCTTTTGACCCACTTCACCCATACCCTACTCCTCTACCTCTGGCAAATATGAGTTCTTTTTTTTTTTTTTTTTAATAATGCTGCATACGCATGAGATCATACAGTTACTTGTCTTACCTTGTCTAACTTTTTCACTTAACAATGCCTTTGAGGTCCATCCATGTTGTTGTAAATGGCAGATTTCCTCCTTTTTCATGGCTGAATAATATTTCTTAATCCATTCAACTGTGGGACACTCAGGTTGTTTCCATGTCTTGGCTATTGTAAATGATACTGCAATGAACACAGGGGCACAGATATGTTTCTGAGATGGTTTTTTCATTTTCTTCAGATAAATACCCGTAGATGGAATTACTGGATCATATGGTAGCTTTATTTTTAAATAAAAAATTTTTTTAAATAAAAAAATTTATTTTTACAGAAACTCTGTATTGTTTTCCATACTTGTTGCACAATTTACACTGTAGCTAGCAGTGAATAAGGGTCCACTTTTCTCCATTCTCTCCCACACTTGGTATTTCTTGTCTTTTTAATAATAACCACTGTAATAGGTGGTGGTGATATATCTCACTGTGGTTTTGATTTGCATTTCTCTACTGATGTGGAGCACCTCTTTATGTACTTGTTGGCCATTCACATGTCCTTTTTTTTTGGAAAATGTTCAAGTCTTCTGCTTATTTTTCCATTGGATTCTTTTAGTTTTTTAAAAATTGAGTTGTACGAGTTCTTTATCCATTTTGGATGTTAACATTTTATCATATATATGACTTGCAAATATTTTCTCCTATCCTGTAGGAAATCTTTTCATTTTTGTTTCTGGTTTTCTTTGCTGTCCAGAAGCTTTTTAGTTTGAGGTAGTCCCATTTGTTTATTTTTACTTTTGTTGGCTTTGCTTTTAATGTTAAGTCCAAAAAAAATCAATCATTGCCACAACCATTGATACAAGCTTATTCTCTATATTTTCTTCTAGGAGTTCTATGGTTTTAGATCTTATGTTCAAGTCTTTATTCTAATTTGAGTTGATTTTTGTGTATGGTATTAGATAGGGGTTCCGTGTCATTCTTTGCATGTAGTTGTTCAGTTTTTCTAACACTGCATATTAAAAAGGCTCTCCTTTCTCCATTGTATATTGGCTCTTTCATTGTAAATTAATTGACCATATATGTATGGGTTTATTTCTAGTCTCTTTATTCTGCTCCATTGATCTTTGTGTTTGTTTTATGCCAGTACCAACTATTTTAATCACTGTAGTTTTGTAATATAGCTTGAAATCAGAGTGTGATGCTTCCAGCTTTGTTCTTTTTCTCAAGATTGCTTTGGCTATTTGGGGTCTTTTCTGGCTCCATACAAATTTTAGGATTGTTTGTTCTACTTTAGTGAAAAAAAATGCCACTGGAATTTTGATAGGGGTCTCACTGAATCTGTAAGTAATTTTTGATTAGATGGATGGCTTTGCAAATTTTACTTTCTTTGCTGATTTTCTTCAATTCTTATAAATATTCTTGAAGTGTTTGGTTGGTTGTTTTTTCTGGGACTCAGTTAAGTTACTTGGAAACAGTTTGATTCTTTCAGGTCTTGATTTTAATGTCTGTCAGGTAGGATTAGAGCTGTGCTCAGTCTAGTGATAATTTTTCCCCATTACCAAGGCAAGATTCTTCTGGGTACTCTACTCAAAGTCCCAAGAATTATAATTTTCCTGTCTGGCTGGTGGGAACAGGCACTACTCCTAGCCCACTGTGAATGCCAGACCTTCAGTTTCACCTCCTCAATCCAGCACATGATCTGAGTTCCATCAGATCCCCCCATGCAGCACTACACCCTGGAAACTCTCTCACAGCAGTATACTGGGGCAATTATAAGGCTGACTTCATTTTTTTCCCTCAAGGATACTAGTGTCTTATGAGCCATTGTTTCATGTATATTTGTTTATTGACTGTTTCAGCTGGAGGAGGAGTCTTGTCCCTGCTCCTATATTTTGGCTTTAAATGTGCTTCCAAAATGTGTGAATAAATGATCATAAAATGTTTGTTCTACTTTCATGTTGCTCTGTGTATTAGCACAGAAATTCAGTGCAACTGTTCACATGTTTCTGAACTTAATCCAACGTTGTTTTAACTTAGGCTATAAAACTTACGTTTTGTTCATGTAGATATGATATAAATAAAAGAACTAAAAATGAAATGATTAACTACAAAGATTAGCTACTTAACAGGATCGAGATAAGCAAAATGGTTCTCAGTTTGCTTATTTATGTCCATTTTACCAGTTGCTTCACTGACATTTTGAAATAACTAGATTTAATTGTGCAAAAACATTTTAGAATATCTGTCTAAATGTGATCTAGTTAGATAATAAAATAATAACTCTTCTGAATGGCTAATATCCATTTACATGGATAGAATTTTATGATCTACATAATTCAACTTCTTTGAGTTCAACCAACATTTACTGGATGCATTCTATGTGCCAGATACTGAACTAACTCTAGAGATACAGATGAATAATAAATAGCCTCTGCCCTAGAAGAGCTCACAGGGAGGCAGAACTGATAAGTGAGTTGACAATGTGATAAGTGCTACAATTACACTAATTGTGAGTTGCTATGAGAGCTCTGATGTGGAGCAACTCACACAGCTCAGGAAGATGTAGGTTGCTTGTGGTTGAGAAGGTATAAATAGATGATGCAATGGGTTACCTGCTTTTTTCTCCTTCTTCCATCCCAGAAGAGTCCTGATTTAATACAGTATTTATTCTCCCTCTCCCTGCTGGACCCAGGATGTGAATGTTCACAAGTCTAACCAATCATTGTAAATCATCATACTTCTATGCTTTCTTTTTCTTTCTTTCTTTCTTTTCTTTCTTTCTTTCTTTCTTCTCTTTCTTCTTCTTTCTTTCTTTCTCTTCCTTTTTAGTATTTTATTTATTTATTAGAGAAAGTGACAGAGAGAGCACAAGTGGGGTGAAAGGCAGGGGGAGAGGGAGAGGGACAAGCAGACTCCCCACTGAGTATGGAGCCCAATGCGGCACTCAATCCAAGGGCCCTGAGATCATGACCTGAGCCCACGTCAGATGCTTAGTGGACTGAGGCCCCTAGGCACTCCTATGCTTACTTTCTTTTTTTTTTTTTTTTTAATTTTTATTTATTTATGATAGTTACAGAGAGAGAAAGAGAGAGAGGCAGAGACATAGGCAGAGGGAGAAGCAGGCTCCATGCACCGGAAGCCCGATGTGGGATTCGATCCCGGATCTCCAGGATCGCGCCCTGGGCCAAAGGCAGGCGCCAAACCGCTGCGCCACCCAGGGATCCCAATGCTTACTTTCAATATTGATTTAGATGAGGGCATGTGGCACAACCCTGGAAAAGGAGATGTAAAGATAATTCTACAGATGGGACTCTAAATTGGCTTTTCTCTTGATAGAAGGAGATATGCCAGGAGAAACTTCTTTCCTGATTTTGATCACAATTGTGTGACAACATAATACCTGAGGGGCAACATCCATGTTATGATGATGAAAGGACAGCCTGGGAGTGTGCTCTAATAGGTTGATAGAACGACAGAGATAGGAAAGTTGGGTCTTTGTTTATAACATAGTGTTGCTAAAGTACAAACCTGGAGTCTTCTATATCTGTCATTTTTTTCCTTTTGATATATGAGATAATAAGTTTTTATTATTTAAGCCACTTTCAGCTATTCCATGACATGGAGTTAAAAGTATCCTAATGATATAAAGAAGTGAAGCTTGAGTAATGTCTTTAAGTACCAAAGATATTCATCCCCGAGAGTTAGCTGGAGGCAGGAGAGTGAAAGAAGGCCACCCCAGGCAGACTGAAGGGTTTATAGAAAATCCTAGGAACACCAAGGGACATGGGGTCCTTGGAAAAGTATAGGCAGTTCTATATTAGATGGTTGTGCTAATTCAGATTTTCTCATTTGGGTAGACTGTCTTTTGCACAAAAATCAGTATACAATTACTATTTGTTGCCTGATTACTTTTACAATTTTTTAAAAAAATTATATGAAATTCAGCCAAGAATGCCTATTAATGTGCCAGGGAGTTTTCAGGTACATACGGTAGAATCTGACTCTTGTTTGTGCTGTACCCATCCCAACCCCCTTCTAAAATACTAAAAACTACACTTTCCAAACTCTCTTGAGGTTACAATTTATTTTCCACCAACTACATAAAATGACTCAAAACTTTGACTTAAAAAGGCATCCTAATGGGGAAAGAAGCATAATATGAGTTATTGGTGTTACATGTGTGAATGTGGCAGAGGTGATGTGTGCACAGATCTGGCCACTCCAGTGTCTCCCAGATTGTGGGAGAAGGCAGCAGTCATTTTGGTGATGTTGTAGTGGGAGTTATTCCCAGAAGCTCAACTGGAGTCTGTTTCTTCAGCCTTCCCCTCAATGTTGTGTCGTGTATATTCCATATCAATTCTCTTGGTATAAGCTAGCTAAAGTGGGTTCCACGTCTGCATTTAGGAACCCTGACTGACAGGACATGTGCGATACAGTTTTGGAGC
Source organism: Canis lupus familiaris (assembly GCF_011100685.1). NCBI lineage: Eukaryota > Metazoa > Chordata > Mammalia > Carnivora > Canidae > Canis > Canis lupus. Next base: position 9,959,740 of record NC_049250.1, read on the forward strand.
TCAAAGGGACTGGTGGAGCAGATCAGAATCATTTTGCCCTGGAATTACGGGATTGTAGTCTGTATTGCAATTAATACTTTCTACAGCATTTTATAAGGGCTTCTGTGACATTTATAGGGCTCTTCTGTGTGTTCTTTTGACAGATGAAGAAATTGAGGCACCTGGGAAGCTTAGTGAGACAGAAATAAAGTTAGTGATGTTGAGACTAGAATTCAGGTCTTATAACTCCTGATCTAGTGCTTTTTCCTCTAAGTGGTCATTTGGAGAATGGACTGTTCTACCGGGAACCCTACTGGAACTATGCTTTTGCATTACTGAAAAATTGTCATATGGTCCTACTTTCCTAATGGAAATATCGGCCCCTGTGACACAAAGGTGAAAAGCTCTGTGGCCCATTACTTGTCCTTTGAACCATCTCATCTCACTTTAATAGCATGTTTAATGGAAACCCATCAGCTAAATGAGAAGTATGCCAAGCATTACTATCACTTCCTCTTCTACCTTCTTAGAGATCATTATATGGCTCTGTAAGTGTAATGGAAACATTTATATTGACAAAGAAAAATGAAAAGTTGCTCTAAAAGTTCAACCAAATTCTTAATGTATGTTTGATGAGGATATACAAAAGCTAGGGTAATGAAGTTTCTCATTGCACACTATCCTAATGCAAATTTTCCAGAAAAAAATGGCTCGATTTTTCATATTGTGTTTTGCTTCTTCAACAAAGAGGTATTAAATGTTTTTCCTACAATTGCCAGAGGTGCTAAAGATAGCTATAATAAATGTTGACAGTAGGAAAAAGATGTGAGCTACATAAAAAGAGAATACATAGGCCTGTGCAATCTGAATTGAGCACGTCAATCTGGTACTTTGCCAACTAACCACATTTACCTGTTCTGACAATAAGAATTTCAGAAAGAAGTCTTTTTGCTGGAAAGTAAACACTATCTACGTGACTGAGCCTTTTCTATCAAAGGGCAGCTTGGGAAGACTGGCAATTGACTTGCCCCTTCCCTGCTATAACAGCTTCTCTACTTCCTACCTCTTCCTACCATTTCTTCTTCCTTTCCCCCTCCTCTCCACGTATTGAGATTCATGCATGATGAATGAAGCACGACTCTTGCTCGGGGCAGGTTAGGAATACTGCCGACACTCAATAGTCACATATATATGAAAATATGACAAGTCAAGACAATATCTTTTTACGTGCATAAATTAACTACATATCTCTATGTCTTCTGACCTTTGCTAGGAGCAAACTTTTTTAGTGTGGTGGGTTGTGAAGCAGCAGCTAGCATATATTGAGACCCATCATAGTTCAGATGGTGTATTAAGTATACGTTTTCTCAATAGATTCTGTGATAGTTGCTATCATTGTCATTATTTTACATATGAAGAATCCATGGATTTTTGACTTATAATCTCTTGACTGAGATCATAAAATTAAATAGCAGGTTCCAGAGTTGTGGAGTCTCTATACTCATGATATTTGTCACAAAACTACTTATTATGCTAGGCTTACTAGCAAATTGGCTCCAAATAAATTCAGTAAGGTTGCAGGATACAAAATCAACATACAAAAATCAGTTATGTTTCTACATACTAATAAAAACTATCTGAAAGTGAAATAGAGAAAGCAATCCCATTTATAATAGTGTCAAAAGCGATAAAATACTTTGGAAAAAATTTAGCCAAGGAAGTGAAAGATCTGTACACAATAAAATGCCAAGGAAAGAAACTGAAGACTCAAAATGGAGAGCTATCCCATGTTCACGATTGGAAAAGTTAACATTGTGAAAATGCTCATATTAGCCTAAGTGATCTACAGATTCAGTGCAATTCCTTATCAAAATTCCAATGGCATTTTTCACAGAAATAGAATAAACAATCCTAAAGTTTGTGTGGAACTACAAAAGACCCCAAGTAACCATAGCAACCTTCAGAAAAAGAACAAAGCTGGAGGCATCACACTTTCTGATTTCAAAGTATATTAAAAAGCTATAGTAATCAAACAATATGGTACTATATGAAAATCAGGCACATAGACCAGTGGAACACATTAGAGAGCCCAGAAATAATCCCATGTATCAACTAATTTTTAAGGAGGACTCCAAGAACACATGATGGGCAAAGGATAGTCTCTTCAATAAGTGGTATTCGAAAAGTGGATAGTCACATGAAGAATAAAGCTGCATCCTTATCTTATACCACTTACAAAGCTTAAATAATTTGAAGTGATTTAAAGACAATGTAAGATCTGAAACCATAAAACTCCTAAAAGAAAACATAGGGGAAAAGCTCTTTAATATTGGTCTTGACAATTATTTCTTGGATAAGATACCAAAAAACATGACAACAAAAGCTAAATTAAGCAAGTGGAGTAACCAAAACTTAGAGCTTCTACAGAGCAAAGGAAACAAATTAAAAAGACAACTTATTGAATGGGGAACAATATTTGCAAACCATGTATCTAATAAGGGGTTAATATCCAAAAGATATAAAGAACTCCTACAAATCTCAATAGCCAAAAAAGCAAAAATAATTCATTTTAAAAATGAGTTAAAGGACCTGAAGAACCTTTTTGCCAAAGAAGACATACAAATGACCAAAGGTACATGAGAGGGTGCTGAACACCATTAATCACCAGAGAAATACAAATCAAGTCACATCACAGTAAAATATCACCTTACACCTGTTAGGATGGCCATTGACAAGAGATAACAAGTGGTGGCCAGGATGTGGAGAAATTGTTGGTGGGGAAAAATTGTTGGTAGGAATGTAAATTGGTGCAGCTATTATGGAAAACAGTATGGCAGTTTCTTAAAAAATTAAAAATGTAATTATCATATGATCCAACAGTCCCACTCCTGGGTATATATCTAAAGGAAATGAAGTCGGTATCTTGAGATATCTGCACTTTTATGTTCACTGTAGCATTATTCACAATAGCCAAGATAAAGAAATAACCTAAATGCTCTTTGATGAATGAATAAAGAATATGTAAAAAAAAAAATACATACACACACACGCACTGGAATATTATTTAGCTTTAAAAAAGAAGAAAATCCTCCCATTTGCAACAACATGCATGGAACTTGAGGGCATTATACTGAACCAAAATAAGTGAGACAAAGAAAGACAAATGCTATATGCACTTATGTGTAGATTTTTTTAAAGCCAATTTCATAAAAATAGAGAATAGAATGGTGATTTCTAGGAGGTTGGGAGGAGGGGGGTTATGGGGAGATGTAGGCCAAAGGGTATAAACTTCCAGTTATAAGAAAAATAAATTCTGAGAATCTAATGTACAACATGGTGATTATCATTAATAATACAACATTATATATTGAAAAGTTGCTGAGAGCAGATCTTAAGTGTCCTCACCACAAAAACAAACAAAGAAAACTATATGAGGTGATGGATGTGTTAATTATCTTGGTCTTAGTAATTATTTCACAATGTATATGTGTATAAAGTCATCAGATTGTACAACTTTAAATATATACAATTATATTTGTGAATTATGCCTCAAGAAACTTGGGAAAGAAAAATTCAAAACAAATTGGCCTCAATTAATTCCTTATTAATCAATAATAACTGCTATTCCTGGGGAGGAGTAAATGACACAAGGGGTGCCAATGTGATTTGAATATTGTAAAGCATGCATTCATTTATTAGTTTCTCAAATATTATTTCCTGAATGCCTGTGTCATAGATTCACAGAAGGAAAGACATACCTTCTGCAGGTAAGGAATTAGTTAGCCTTAGGAAGTGAGTATGTGACTTAACAGTTACAAGAGAGCATTGCTATGCGAGATGTGTGTTATGTATAATGGGAGATTACAGGTGCTTGTAGAAGACTGGAAGGACCTCACAGAGATGGCAACATCTGAGAAGATTTGAAAGAAAGAACGTCAGTGGACATGATAAGAGAAAGCATGGCTTATATTTAGGGAACCACAATTACTTTAGTATTGTGGGGAGTCCAGCAGTAGTTGGGCAAGGGTCTGCGGTGAAATGAGGTTGGATAGGTATTTAAGGGCCAGATCATAGAAGGCTTTACAAGGGATACAAAGGAGTCTACTTTTTTAAAAATAATATTTTATTATGGTAACATACACATAAGATTTACCATCTTAATCATTTTAAGTGCATAGTTCAGTGGTATTAAGAGCATTTATAATGTGCAACCATTACTTCCATCCATCTCCAGAACTCTTTTCATCTTGCAAAATTGAAACCTTATACCCATTAAACAGTAACTCCCCATTTCCCTCGCCTTCAATCGCTGACCCCCATTCTACTTTTTGTCTCTAATGATTTAGACTACTTTCAACACTTCATATAAGTGGAATCATATAGTATTCGTCCTTTTTGTGACTGGCTTATTTCACTTAGCATAATGTCTTCAAGTTTCATCCATGTTATGACATGTCTAAGAATTTCTTTCCTTTTTAAGGCTTAGTAATATTCCATTATTTGTATATAAAACATTTTGCCCATCCATTCATCCTTTAATCAACAGTTTGGCTGCTTTCATCCCATTTGTGAATAATGCTGCTATGAATGTGGGTGTACAAATATCTCTTCAAGATTCTTCTTTAAATCCTGTTGGGCAAATACCCATATGTAGAATTGCTGGATCATATGGTAATTCTCTTCATAATTTTTTGAGGAACTGCCATGCTGTTTTTCCCAGTGGTTGCACCATTTCATGTTCCATCAACAGTGCACAAGGGTAAGAAGTATACATTTTCATCTCATCTGTGAAGGGGTCAAAGAAAAAACTGTGACTAGAATAGAATTATGGTCATGTTTGCACGTTGTCAGGGACTGATGGTAGAAAATGCAGGGGAAGGAGAAGATTAAAGACAGAGAGAGGAATGCTGGGGATATTTGAACTAGGGAGGAGCAGTCAGGATGGGGAGCATATGACTTTCTTGAGTGCTGTTTAGGCTGTAATTTCCAGGACTGGGTGTTTAATTGATGAGTAAAAGAGAGTGGGAGGAACTTGAAATGACTTCAAGGGTTATAACTCTGACAAGTGGTTCAATGGTGTGTTGATTCCATCAACAAAGAAAGCAAAATAAGATGGGGAGAAGGTTTGGGGGCTGGCGAGTTAAGATTTTAAAATGTTGCTCAGGAAGATCCAGATGGATATCCAGGATGTAATACCTGGCCCACAGTTAGATATTCCTAGGATATCATTCACTCACCGTTTCTTTTCTTTTCTTTTCTTTTTTTTAAGATTTTATTTATTTATTCATGAGATGGAAAGAGAGAGAGAGACAGAGAGAGAAGCAGGCTCCATGCAGGGAGCCCAATGTGGGACTCGATCCTGGGACTCCAGGATCACACCCTGGGCTGAAGGCAGGGCTAAACTGCTGAGCCACCCAGGGATCCCCTCACTCACCGTTTCTAATGACCTCTCTACTTAAGTCTATTCTGAATGAGACCGCTCTTTGAGGGCAGACTGTCTTGTTAACTGTTGTAAATATCACATCTAACAAACAATAGATGCTCAATGACTATTTGTTGAATACATATATGGCCCCGAACATAAGAACATGGTCTAAGCTGAATGTGAACTTTTGAAAGTCAGCAAGTAGGTGGCAAATGAAGCTTTTTGTATCAGGGTCACAGCAAGAAGCAAATGGGCTGAACTGAATATAGTTTATAACCATTGACAAAGGTGTAAGCATGGTTAGGGAAGCCGAGCTGAATGGACTCCTAGGCTCCAAGAAGCAGAGGGAGGAAATAGTTTTACCAGAACTATAAGGCTATAGCAGTGGAGGGGGGCTGGTCTGGCAAGAGATATAGTTATAAAGGTAATGACCCTGCCAGCACTGGAGTGCCAAAACAGAGAGAGAAAAGGGAGAGAAAGATACCAGACTCTCTTTTCTCTTGTCCTCTGATCTCCTGTTGATGCCATCTATTGGTGGAATCCATTGGAGGGCAAGGAAGTACCGGTGATAGAGTCCACAGCAGTTACTTTCTCTGTGAAGCATGCAATGCAGGGAGAAGCATGCCATAGTAGAGGCAACTCCGTGGTGAGATTTTGCTTGGTAGCCCAAGAAGATATTGGTTGGTTTAGTTTCCAAACACTTATTTAGGATAATTAGCCTGCATTTCCATAAGCAGCCAGCTTCTGCAAATACACTTTCATCTTGGAGCAGTCTCCTTTTGAGCATGGAAAACACTCTCTTTTGGCACAGTTGTCTTGTTCGTGTCTTCAACCCTCTCACCTTGTCAGATAGGAGCCGAGACAAAGATGTCCCACTAGATGTTTGACACACTGGGAGATAAATACCACATTCCTCCTTCCAGATGAATTTCTTTTTTAGAACCGAGTCTCCCTCCCAGGGGTAGATTCTGATTTCAAACAGTCTTTCTCCCCATGCTAGATACACCTTGGGCCAAAAAGCCAGGACTTCCGCGGCACATGGCCAGGGCAAGGCATAGGTTCAGATCCAGTACTGTTCACTAAATCTTTCCACTCAGGAATGGGAGAAAACCCATTTCTGGCACTTTTTCTGTCCCTTCATCCTTTCCAATTCTTGCTTCCTCTGGATGGCAAGTAGCAAGAATTTGAAATCAGGACATCAGAGCACATTCAGTTTTTGGCTAATTGTTAAGTTGTTGTCAGTACTCAGATTGGCTTTTCATATCTCAGACATAATAAATATTTGTCACCGTCCTCCTCTTACACAGCAACTGAGCAATCTCAGGAGCAAGCCTTCTCTTGTTATTGTGCTCCTATCCCCTCCTAAATTGTTCACCGTTTCAGACATTTCCCTGAGAACAATAACGGAGCCACTCTGTAATAAGGCAATTCTTAGGAGGGTTATTATACCAGATTAGACAGCCACCTCTCACTCTGTTTAATTTTATAGTTATTCAACACTGAAGAGAAATTTCCTGATCCTCTTTCATATTGATTAAGCATTGCATAATTAAGGGAGAATAAAAGCTAGCTGACTTATCCAATTTATACGTTTAATTTTATCTAAACTACACATTTGCAATGGTAAGATAAAACAGAAGATGGAGGTGTGTGTGTGTGTGTGTGTGTGTGTGTGTAAAGAAAGTACAACAACGACAAAAAGAATACTTTGGAGCACCAGTCCTGAGACTTAACTCATTTTTTCCCTCAAGGGCTCATCTAACAAAGTAGGACAGAGAATGGAATTCAATCACACTGAGTTTAGAGTGTGCCTCCGTACCTTCTTTCCATACTGGGTTTAGATACTGTTTGATTGACTGCCTGTTCTGTGGAAGGAAGATGCTATTAGACTTCACTCCTTTAAAGATATGCTCCTTCTTTATCACAAATTCCAAGGTTCACTTTTTACTATGACTTCTGGGAGCAATGGGAGAATGTCACTTCCAACTGTGATGGCTTCTCTGTGTGGGTATAATATAACAAAGAGCATGGAAGAGTCTCACCCTGTGCCCTTAGTTTATCATGGACAGCAAAATTATGGCAGTGGGAGAAGACTTCATTGAGCTCTTGCTTAGAACACCTTCTGGGCCAGGGAAAGAAGAGTTGCTGGTATGTTACCTTTTCTTTCTTGTTTATGCTTGGCCTTTTCCAGATGATGGTGATGACTTTGCTCTGCTAGCCCAGTAAACATTTTTTGGGGGGGATGGGGGAAGTCCTCTCATTCCTCTGCCACACACCCAGTGGTGGAGGTAGATATATGTGGGGCATTTTGACATATCTTTAAAATAATCCAATCTTTTCCTGATGGGAAATAACAGGAAAACAGGAAACAGTGTTACATTTGGCCCTAATGCATTTTTTCTGAGTCAATTTTATAAGCAGGGAACTAGTTCCATTGAGAAGAACTATCTTGAATCTGAAGAATTTTCTAGGAATTAGGTTTAATCGATTTTCCTACCAAAATTTGGCAAACTCCACCAAAAGGCAACTAGTATTAGTCAGAACCTTGGAGTTGATAAGCCACAACTCAGGAAAGCTGATTCGCTCCTGTGTTTTCCATAGCTTTGGAGATCTACCATTCTCAGGGTAATTGTAGCACGGTTGTTTATATCAACATATAATTCACCAATTCCAATTACCAAAATAATTGGGCCACAATATGGTCAGCCCAGATAATTTTAGCATTCATATCAAATTGACCTTTAACTGGTGATTTGAGGACTCTGTGATCAGCTTCTATGGCAACGAAGGAAAATACAACAGAACTGTGATATATTCAGTTGAGCTTTATAAGCAGTGTGGCGAAGTGCTGTTAAAAATGCCTATTTGCAGAAAGACACAAATGTTGGTGATTGTCCACATTAGCCCTGCTCAAGTGCAGAGCATTACATAGTTTCCTTCAAAACCATTAGGACTGTGATCTCTTTCTTAATTAAAATAAACCCTTACTTGAGACATATTTTCTTTAGCAGTTTCTCTTTTCAGTCAATTAAGTCAGGTTTTTAACATCTAAATTTCCCACAAACATTCTCCAATGAGTTTCATTTTTATTCTGCTTTTACAAATTCAGATATAAAAGTCATGGGTATTATTAGTATCCTTTCCAAAAAAATTGTGCTTTGGTTCATTTTGAATGGCTATCCATTTTTCCCTCAAATTTGAGTGGAATCTTTCTGCATCTGGATTGTAACATATACCAAATAAAATCAGGGTGTAAAAAAGAAAAAAAATAAATAAAATAAAATCAGTGTGTGAATGCAGTGCCACAGCTGCTCAAAAATATTGCTACCACCATCACCGTTGTCACACTTCTTACCATGCATTAAAGAGAGTAAAAAATTCCCAAGTAAATTGAACTTATTCCTCACACATGCAAGCACACTTAAAACCAAGATTTTATATGCTTTTGAAAAACCTACTACTATCAGAATGATTTCATATTAACATTCTTCTTTTCTGCAAAATTATCTATAGCTAATCTTACCAATGAGGCATGCACAAGAACACTGCAATCCTTCTTATGTATGATATTGTTTGGTTATACTTTAATTGTGTTATCTATGTTTTTGGAGGAAGAGGAGGTGGGAGGGTATATGAAATTTTATTTTTAGATTATAACATTTGTTCAGGGGTTTATTTTTCTATTTCTATTTCTATACTTTTCATATGAAGTATAACATTGTGAGAACCACATTTCCTGATTCTATTCCAGCCCTGATAATATTTCATCTAAGATATAGGACAGCTTTTTCTGTCTCTTGGGGACGATGTGAACCATGAATAATAAACTACTTAGTGGTTCTGGAAGGATAAGTGCTTCTTTCTAGTTCTGCTGTACAACATAGGTTCTCTCCCTGGTGGAGAGGTGAAATAGGGTAAAGAATGAAAAGTTTTAAAGCAGTGACATGGAAAATCCTCAGCATTCTCTTCTTGAATATCCCACAAGCTCAACATCTCTCAGGAATTTAGCATCTGTCAGCATTTTGACAACCAAGAACACATTTGCATCCAAACCCTTGATATTTTAATATTGCTGTCATCAGATTGTCGACTCACCCCCTCCTCAAATAAGCAAACCACCTTCCATGAATGCACCAACCCTGATGCTAATCTAGATGGATTTTATATTTTCTATCATCATATTAATGTCGTTTTAATAAATGCACAAACCCTGGGGGTGCCTGAGTGGCACAGTCCATTAAGTGTCCGACTCTTGGTTTTGGCTGGGGTCATGATCTTAGTTAGGGTCTTGGGATCGAGTCCCATGTTGGTCTCTGTGCTCAGTGTGGAGTCTGCTTGAGATTCTTTCTCTCCCTCTCCCTCTGCCCCTCCCTCTCATTCCGTCTCTCTCTCTCTCTCTCAAATGAATAAATAAAATCTTAAAAAAAATGCACAAACCTGTAGCCCCAAACCCCAAATATGCAGATAAAGAATGTGATTTATTTCTTAATGAGGTCAAATCATAGAATTTCCTGTTCATAATCAGAGATTGCCAGAGCATCACGTGTCTGCACTACCTCTGATCTGGGCCAACACAGGCAGGATGGACTTTAGCCCTCCGACCCTCAGTTCTTACCTGCAGAGTAGCCTGGCCTTGGGGGTAGAAACTGCTCTACTGAGAGCTGTCTCAAAGCAGGACAATACATCTATTTTGAGAGGGCGCATCTTCTAAATGTATAAATTGTCTTTTGATTTTGTAGTTATGCGATCCTCAAGGCAATAAAAGTAAGGATGACTTCCCTGGAGTTGATTGGCTTTAGTGCCCACAGGAAGATAGTCACTCTGTGCAGGAGTGCAGGAAGCAGAGCACTGCTGTGTACTGAAGTCAGAGCTCATGTAGCAGCCTTCGGAAGCTTCTCTTAGGGCAGCCAAGCCAAAGGGCAAATGGTGAGAGGCGGGGCAATCCCACGCTTGGTTTAGTCACTGATTTTTTTACAGGACAAGCCAGGCCAACTTAGAAAAGCTATTCGAGTATATCAGCAGTGGTTTCCAGAAAGTATTGTTACCACAGATGTTACTGCAAGATAATCAAAAGAACACATCTAATTTGGGGATGTAGAGTACTTATTTCTGTTGCTGATTCTATCATTTGAAGCTTTCAATGCTGAAGCCTTTCATGATTAAGCACATATTATTCTCCTGGAAGATATTTCTTTTTTGGCAGATAAGATAATGGAACAGATCCACTGTTTGTCAAGAGGAGTTACTATGTCATTAAAAAGCCTTTAACACAATGTTTTTCTCTTTTCCATGCTGGTTGAAAAGATTTGAATGCAAAAGCACAGATATAACAATAACAGTACAAAACCTAAATTGTCCATGGAAAAGCTTAAACCAACTTAAAATTTTCCATTTGCCAAATGCTCTTCAGGCAATTTAAATGTAATTCAAAACAGGCACTCAGTAGCCACAGATGTGTGTTGCCTCAAAATGTTCTTTGTCTTGGTTGCATACATCCAATTTCTTTCTAAAAATTGTCTCTCTTCCAGCAGGAGAAAAAAAATACCCAAATTCAATTACAAAATTTATATGATTAAAATATTTTTTGTCTTATTAGTTCTGAAAAAGTATTATCCTTTGCCTCAAAAAATCCTTAGTTATGCTATTCTTTAAAACTTAAGAATAATGCCAGAAGGGACTTTTGCAGGAGAATATGAGTTTATTGAGTATCTCGGGTTCTGAATTCAAGGAAATGATCTAAAACACCATTACCCCTGGGCTAGATACAGAGGGGCTTCTGTTATTGCTCTTTTGTATAGGGAGGACATATTCTAGGGGACACAAAGTGTACCCCAAAGATCTATCAGAAGATGACTCAGTACTGTTAGGTACCACCCCAGGATGTCTGCTCCCTCAAACACTGATGTGTTTGGATGAATTTATGGTTTAGAAGACACTTGAATAGAGGAAGTTATAAAAAAATTCTGGGGACCTCTTGGAGGTGAATAAAGGTTCTTGATTGTCACAGGCCAGAATATGTTTCTCTAAGGGCTTTATCTGCCATTTTTGATCTAGGCCTACACAGGCACTCTACTTTATAGAACTCATTAATGTGAATTCTCGCTAGAAAAGTGGACTGGTATGTGAGGGTGCTACCCCACCCAGAGAATTATCTAGAAAAGGAACTCACTCTTTGGGGAGAGGTTTCTCTTTGGCAGCTCCTGGGTCCTCAGGAGAACAAAGAGCTCCCAAGGCTTCTGAGCCACCTCATTCTACAGGCCTCCACCCTGCCTGGGAGAGGGTGCTGAGTGAGATTCCAGACTCTGATCCAGTCTGGCAGTATGGACATGTAACGTGTATATAACTTCTCTAAGCCTCAGTTCCTCAGAAGTGGTAGATGATCAATAATATCCATCTCACAGGGCTGTGAGAATTAAGTGGGATTTTACACGTAAATGTTCAGCACAGCGCCTGTCACAGTCAGTGCTCAGTAGCAATGTCAATGGTAGTAATGTCAATTCCAAACTCTGGCAGGGAATGACTGACATTTTGGGAGTTTGGCTATAGAAAATGTTTAGCAAAATACCCATATAATGTAACAGTAGCATTTCTTCTGTTCTGACCTGCCTGCAAGCACACTATGATTCAGTCTCATCTGTCAAGGCCTATGTTAGACAAAAATCAAGTCCACCCTGTAGCTCCTGCCTTTCTTTCAGAGTCTGTCTCATATTGAGTAATGGAGAGTCAATTGATAAAACAGTAAGTTTGCAATCCATTCTCTTCCAATGGGACCTCTATGTCATCTTTGTGTAAACATGCTAATGGCAGACCTGGAAAACAAGCTAAATGGTTTTGAGGATGTGTTTAAGATTGCTAGTCGTGGGAAGCCTGGGTGGCTCAGCGGTTGAGCACCTGCCTTCGGTTCAGGGCTAGACCCCAGGATCCTGGGATCAAGTCCTCCACAGGGAGCCTGCTTCTCCCTCCGCCTATGTTTCTTCCTCTCTCTAGGTCTCTCATGAATAAATAAATAAAATCTTTAAAAAAAAGAGAGATTGCTAGTCATAAACGAACCTGGAATCTATGGCTATTTGGGCCATGGTTCCTGTATTCCTACGAGGAAGCTATGTAACACTGAGCATTAGAGGGAAAAATTTCATGCCTTCCCGTGTTATTGATGTGAACACATGCATAGCTTAGAGATCTTTCATGTTAAAGTAGCCAGAGCATGCCCACTAAGGCAGGGAAAACCCCAAAAAGCCTCATGAGGTTGGTAGGCCTCTTCCTGCTTTGCCTGTGCCTCATGATGACCTGAATCCTTGAAATTATTAGTAAAGTTTAATACTAGGGTAAGATCTCTGATCAATATGCACCTTCACTGATCATCTGATCCTGTGTGCTGTCATGTAGCAAGATGAACTCTGTGAGCACTTCAATTCTGAAATCACTCAAAACACTACGAAGGAAGTACAGTGCCAGGCGTATAAAAATGTCCCCTTGCCACCCCCCCACCCCCAGTATTTGTTGTAAAAATGCATAAACCTATGAGAGTAAATGGACAAATGAATGAATGGGAACTTATTCTTCCTACAGACATATGAAACTCACTGGAAGACATTAAAAGAAATAAAACACAGAAGATTGATTCTTTAATAGTGGATTTCCAGGCATTGTGATTGGTTGAAAGTGAGGTAAGAGGATTGGGAGCCTCTGGAGCTCTTCAGCCTTAGAACTTTATTTGTTCACAAGTTGGCCTTGTATGGATTTGGGGGTGGGGTGAAAGAAAGTTGAGTCATTAGTGTTTTTTTTTTTTAAGAATGTACCAAAATGAAGTTGTCTGGATTTAAGTCAGGAATGATTTGGCTAATTATGCTTTAGCTGGAACCTGTAGGACTTTCGTTGATTGGTCTGTGCAAACAAACTTTACAGGGACACAATGTGAAACAAAACAGCTTATCACAGTGAGACTTCTTCTGAGAAATTTTAGGACTTAGAGAAGTACGAATCAGCTAAGATCTACAGCAATGATAAATTCCTGGCAGTGTATAGTAAGCCAAATTTTTATACCAAGATCCTTTTATTTTTTAATTTTTTGCTTAGAGTGGATTCTCCATTCTATACAAATCAAAGCATATGTTAACAAATGCGATCTTGTCTGAGTAATTGTTAAATAGTCTTGTCCTGGAGGAAAATTTTCAAAAAAGCCAGTGTACTTTCTACCCAATAGAGTCAAGCATACACGATGCTTTCAGGCTTATTAGGCTGCAAGAGAGAAAGACACCCACCACAGACCTCACTAAAGGTTGATGAAAGGTTTATAATGTTATATTTGGCATTACAAGGAAACCAAAGCTAAATTGACAAAGTTCTTTATAAATCAGACGTAAGCAAAGCAAGTGAAAACCCCCAAAGAAGAAAACTCATCTCTGTAGGTGATGTTCACATCTGTTTTACTCACCTTTGTATTTTAGCCCTATTACGTGGCACAGTACTTGATTTATAGTTAGGACTCAATAAATGTTTGTTGAATGAATGTATGGAATGATCAACCTACCGACCTTCCCTCTGTTGCCTTAACATTTCAAAATGTAATGTGACCATCAGAAACTCACTACATCCAGTCATTCCTTCTGTCCTTGAGCCCTATTATTTGAGAGCAAAAAAATGAGAAGACACATTTGTTCACTCTTAGTGCTGTATTTGCAAAAATTTTCACAAAAGCACACAGGATTCTGGGCTCTGCTGTGGAGCTACAGGCTAGTTAACTCCAGAGTAAGATTTTTAAGGAAAGAAATCCTGTAATTATGTTAGCAAAAATTTGTAAATAGGCAAAAGCTAGCTTGCCAAAGTATCTTTAAGAAGAGACATGTTGATTTTTTTCTGTATTTAACAATTAATATAAACAAAAAAATTCCTGCCTTTTGTCATGTGTCTGACATTCCGTCCTCTAGAATAACAGCAACTTCTTTGGAAAACACATCTGGTTTCTGAGCCCAGCCCTGTCCATCAATAAAACAGATGGTTTTGAAAGAGAGACCAGAAGGCGGGACGGGGGATTAAGCTACAGGCATTTTTCCAAATAGAATTTCCTTCTTGGTAATTTGAAGCTTGAGATATTCTCTGAATATTGAAACTGTTTCATGAGTCTATAATGTGATGTCAGATATTAAAATCTAGAAATAGGAGTGATGGTGAGAACACAGATTGGTTGCCCACATTAAATCCTTAAATGCATAATTCAGGTTGTTTAATCTGTGATGCTAGTGGTCTGCTAGAAGACAAGAAAAAGTGTCATAAAAAAACATAGGTCAAAAATTGCACTTTGGCTTCTGTCTTTGGGTACATGGCTTAACACCCCTGGTCTTTATATCCTCACCTTTGAAGTAAAAGGTTAAGCAAGTGATTCTTATATTAGCCTCAGAATTCTATGACTTATATACCCCCTGTTGGAATTCTGAACTGCTACCTTTTTGAAGGACTATATCTATCAAATATATCAAAAGCCCTGAAAATGATAAGATATTTTGACACTGCCATTCCAATTTTATAAACATTTCCTAGGGAAATAAATAGACACCCACACAAACTTGTGTTTAAAAGGCTGCTCTTTGCAGAGTAGTTTCAAATAACAAAATTTTGGAAGCAACAAAAACAATCCATAAGTGATTAACATATAAATGCATTTTGTGTATCCATAAACTTGAAAAAAACAAAAGATTTTCTATGTCAGGGCTTAGCAACGTTTCCTTCTTAGTAAATGGCATGGCCAAAAATAAATGAATGAATGAATGAATGAATAAATAAAAAAGGCCAAACTCTCTTGGACATTAAGTATTTGGAAAATGACACTGATGGTGAGCAGTCTATGGCTAAAGATTTGGCTCTGGTCTTTCAGAAGTTCTCCATACCTGGGACCTTAGGAAAGATACCATCAAGGTGGACATTGCTCTAGTTGTTATAGTTAGGGAATATAGGGAAGGGACTATGGTGTCTGTCATGTGATTCACTACCTGGGCTGCCATTAGTGCTTGGGAGTGGCTTGGGTAAAAGTGGAGATTCAGATAGGCATAGTGTGGTATCTCAATAATTCAGCATGAAGTGAGTTTCTTTCAACAGCCAGCATGAAAGGAAACAGCTGTGTCTTCTCAAATGGGCAGAGGATAGACAATTATGGGTAACCCAGTCAGATGTTCTGTGAATCTGTGAAGAGGTACAACTAGAGAGGTCTGTCAATCGGTAGTAGGGGTCCAGGATGTGTGGGATTCAGGAACAAGGATGAAATTGTCTGGGCAGAGAAGGAGATTAGAGAAAGATGTGACACAATGAGGTAGAGAGGTAGATATGGGAAACTGACTTTGGAAATCAAGCATTAAAGCCACCATTGCAAACAGGCAAGGGGTAAGTGAGTGACAACTATGACTCAATTCAGGAACATTATTGACTGGATCTAAACTCTCACTGGTTTAACCAGGGGGGCATCTCCAAGCTGTGCCCCTGATAGAAGCTCTCATGGATGGGGAAGACTGATAGGCCAGGATGGAGTGTTGGGGGGGGGGAGCAGGAAATGAGAGAGGGGTAATACCATGCTCCTATAGTACCACCTCTGGCATCTTTGCAGCTGCCATTATGGGGAGCAGTCTGATGCTCTATTTTGCCTAAGTTCATACCAGTAAGCCTCAACAGAAACGAGTCCAAGGACAAAAATGTAGCCAAGCAAAAGCTGGTGAGATTATGGATTTGATGATCTATCTTTTTTTTTTTTTTTATGATTCATCTTTAAACACCACCATTTTTTTTCAGTCCAATGAAGTTTATCTCACAATTGTTTTTGGACAGTCATGTAGCAGCAATGGATCTTCATAATTATTTCCCAAGTAGACTTCCTTCTGCAGTCTAATGATTTGTTTAATTCAACAGATATTTGGTGAATACCTACCATGTGCCATGGACTATACCATGACCCAGAAAATGAGTCTCATGCAACCGTTGCCAGCGAGGTGCTCTATCTTTACTCCATGGTTGACTGTAAGCTCCTAGAGGGAGTCTTTTCTGCTGTATTTTCTCAAAGTGTTTTCTGAACAACCTATTGATCTTCATTTTGCCTCATCTACCAATTCTGATGTTCACCGAGGTAGGGACTTAACAGACTTAAATATGTGCCCCAGAATGATAATAAATGCTAAAAATTACATAGCACTTAAAATATGCTGGGCCCTTTCCTAAGATTTTATGTTATTAAATCACAACCCAATGGAACAGGTGCTTTTATCATTCCTAAGTTACCAGGGGGCTAAGTATTTGTTTAAGGTAACCATTACCAAGTAGGAGTGGTACCATTTCAGAGTACAAGTACTTAATTTGCTACGTCTCATTGATGGTGGGTGGGAGAAAGGTATAGTCTTTACCGCTGGGGAATTTATAATCTGCTTGATGACAATAATGCTAAATTGCTGAGATCAGTAGCAGATAAGAGAGCTTTGAATGTAAGCTGCAGGCTGTAAAAGCTGTAGAGGTTGAAAGGGTGAGTTCAGTAGTAGGGAAAGGTTTATTGGAGAGTGTCTTGGAAAGTGGATAGGGTCTGGGGAGATAGAAGTGCAGAGGGTGTGCTAAGTGGAATGGCAGGGAGTCCCATGTGTGGGGGAACACAGCTCAGCACCCTCTCCAGACCAGAGCTCAGTACCAGGCATTGGGTCCTGGAGGAGGGTGCAGAGAGAGCTAAGATGTAGTTTCCCTTTGTGCCCTTGAGGACAAAAATGTTTCAGACTAACATCTTTTATTCATGCAGTACTATTTCTGAAAAGCTAAAAGTAACCTTATCAATTTTAAGGGTCTTATCAATTTTAGAAAAGAAAATCATTTCTGCAGAATTTTCAAAAACTGGTAGGACTATCAAAAGTTTTAGATATTTGGGTTTTCAAAAACATAACTGCTGCCCATAGATGCTCAATTTTTTAAGTCTTTCTTGATCTGTACAAAATTATTCAATAGTCAGAACCAAAATAACTACTATCACTGGCACTATACTTATTTTAAAAATTACAAACCTTGACCTCTCCTTTATTTTAAACATAAACAAGAGACACTTAGCTGTGTGAAAGGAAGATAAAGTCTGTGTTGTGATGACGCCAGAGCATCCAATAAATCAGTTTGATTCACTGAGGGGGAAATAGGCTAAAACTAGTGTTACAGCATTAAAAAAAAAAAGTGTGTGGGGGGAACATGTATAAAGTGGTTCCCACATGCTAGGGTTTCTATTAATTTCTCATGCACTGTCCACTTTAATATTCACAAAAAAATTGGGAGAAAAAGATTTGTATTCCTATTGTATAGATGAGAAAAGTGAGGTTTGGAACAGTTATTTTCTCCAAATTACACGTGTGATAAGGAGAGAGACAGAGTTGAATCCAGGCTTTCTGCCTCATTGCCCCCATGCTTTTAAGAACCACATTTGGTAAAGTCGCTGAACCATTTTGCTGTGACTCACGATGACAAGATGCCTGCCCTCCAGGTCAGCATGGAGACCCTTGGGCTCAGATTCCTTCCAGGTCCCCCTTCTGGAGTGTAAATATGAGTTGAGGGCAGTAAGGGAAGTCTGTGGTGATGTGTGGATGAAATATCCAGCAGACTGGCTGTAATTTTCAATACCTTCTTGTATTCTTGTTATCATACCAGAATATTTAACTGCCTATTCAAGTTTCACATAGAAGGCCGAGGTCTTTTCCTTCAGCAAGAGCTCGGCTTCCTCATGTGTTGGAACTTCTCATTGGATCTAAGTAAAGCTCACTTCAAGAAGGGGCCTGCAGACAAACAGGACAAACGGAAAGAATACCTCTAAAAAATAGATAGTTTTTATATGTATTGACATAGAACCTTTATGTATATATAGTTCCTATAGGCCTTGTGTCAGTGACCCTCCACGTGGCTACAAAAGGTCCCTTGCCAGTCACAGGGCTCTGTGATGTCAGAGCTCTTAGAAATTTTGTTGTGTTTCATATAGGCCAAATGTATTTTGATATCTTGGAGAAAGAACTTAGGACATCTTGGACAATGAGAAATTAGAGATTGATGACAAAAGAAAAGTATAAATTGGGATTAGACTAGGACTTCAAAATGGAAGGATCCTCCAGATTAACTTGAGATGTTCTAGTAGTTCTTTCTAAAGGGAACTTATAACAAGACATTTCTGTCCCTCAAGCCAATAATCTAATTTAAAAAATGGGCAGAAGAAATGAATAGGCATTTCTCTGAAGAAGGCATCCAGATGGCCAACAGACATATGAAAAGATGTTCAACATCACTCATCATCAGAGAAAGGCAAATCATAGCTACAATGAGATATCACCTCATACCTTCCAGAATGGTTAAAATAAAAAACACAAGAAACAACGAGTGTTGGGGAATGCATGGGACAAAAGGATCCCTTGTGCACTGTTGGCAGGAGTGCGAACTGGTGCAGCCACTGTGGAAAACAATGTGGAGGTTCCTCAAAAAGTTAAAAATAGAATCACTGTGCAGTCCAGTAATTGTACTACAAAAATACAAAAATGCTAATTCAGAGGGGAATATTCACCCTTATGTTTATAGCAGCATTATTTACAATAAGCAAATTACAGAAGCAATCCAAATACCCATCAGTAGAGAAGTGAATAAAGAACTTGTGGTGTATATATATATATATATATAATATATCTTATATATTACATATATAATTACATATATATCTTATATATTTCATATATAGAATGGAATAATACTCGGCCATAAAAAGAAATGAAATTTTACCACTGACAATGATGTGGATGGAGCTAGAAAATATAATACTTAGTGACGTAAGTCAGTCAGAGAAAGACAAATACCATATGATTTCACTCATATGTGGAATTTAAGAAACAAAACAAATGAGCAAAGAAAAAAGAGAGAGAGAAAGAGAGAGAGGGAGAAACCAAGAAACAGACTCTTAACTAGAGAACAAACTGATGGTTACCAGAGGGCAGGTGAGGAGGGGAGGTCAACGAAACAGGAGGTGGGGGGATTAAGGAGGGCACTTGTCATGAGGAGCACTGAAAAACATGTGGAAGTGTTAAATCACTGAAACTAATATAACACTATATGTTAACTGTATTGGAATAAAAATATAAACAAACTAAAAAAATGAAAAAAAGACATTTCAGCAGAGGAATTATTTATTTATTATAAATATATTTTGATGTACATGCACTTCCATTCCCTAGGAGACATTTTGACACTGGAAGCTCTGAAGGTCAATCTTCCAGAGTTTAGACCCTGGTGTCTTTTTTCTAGTTACAAGATAGAAATTTAAAAGCATCAGGCAAATGATAAAATATTATCCCCTAATTACTCATCTTAAGTATCAGTTTCTTCATCTGCAAAATGGAAGCAATAATAGTATTGATCTCATATTTTTTAAGAATTAAATGTAAAAATTCATATGTAAAGATGCTTAGCATACTGTGTTATTGCTTAGCACATAGTGAAAACATTTGTGATAAACAAAGTCGTCATTAACAATATTGTGTTGTGACCATTAAAAAATGGATATTTCTTGATCCTTTTAGTTATGAGATCCAATCTCTAAACTTTTAACTATACCCTGTGCCTCCCTTGCTATTAAGATCCAGGCTTGGGGACTTTGTGGTTCAGAATCGAGGCTTGTGTCCATTGTGATTCTGCTAACATCCCTTGGCCGGGGCCCAAAGCACAGGGGTTAGCTGAATTTTATATGACAGGTCTGGGGCCTTCTTCTTGGTATTCACATATGATGCTCTTAGGCTAGTTTTAAAATTTTTTATTTTGACTTTACTTTTCTCTTTTTAAATGACTTTATCCATGATTGTAGAACAGATTGAAACAATTTGGTTATCATAAAATCATCAGTGCTAACTAGCCTATGCATGATATGATTGCCCTTGGGGAACTGAACTGACCTTGAATTTGGGGCTTAACGTTTGCTCTTCCCATTCTGTGTCAATTTAATCATGAAAAACCTCACAAAACCGTCCTTGTCTCACATGTTAATTGTAAAGGTTTATTTTCTTTTAACCATGATCTAGGAGCATGGTTTTGCTACTTTATCATAGCTCTAATATTACAAGAAATGGAAAATTCATGCATGCAGATATTGCTTATGAATATGGGGCAGCTCTAGATGCATTTTTTATGAACATGGAACATTTGGCTTTGCATCTGGTAGTGTGGAGAATAACACATCCAGCTCTGCACCCTAGGAGACATCCAGATTACTTTATTATTACAATGGTTTCAATAACTCTAGGCACTTTGCAGGCACCTGGATCTTCATAAATGGTTCGAACCTCACTGATGGCATTTTATTCATATGACGTTTAGAAGTTAGAGATCATTTGAGCTAGTTGGGTTTCTAAAAACATATGGGAAATAAATGCAAGCAAAGTCTTAGAAACCAAATTTGTACTTTATTTCACTGTTGCTACTCTTTTAAGAGGCAAGTCACATCTTGGGAGCTGGTTGGCTGCCATGAAATCTCAGAACACGTCACTGGTGCCCTTTCTGTTGGTCTCACGTCGTCTTCTTGTTTTTTGGGGGGTAGGGGGGTAAATGTAACCCTTTTGTAGAGCTTAATGTATAAAGTGATTAATCCAAATGAGCCTTTGGATAATTATAAGTAGCTCATAATTATATTTAACTTTTATGTTTTCTAAGTGTTTCTTAGAAATCTCCTATCTGCTTTCAATCTTGCAGAGCCACTCTATTGTTTAGAAGGAATTGGATGGAAAAAGATGACTTGGCTTTTAGTACAAAAGCCATCAGAGAGCCTCTGGGCAGTTCATTTGTGCGCTTGTATCTTTTGACACTCACTCAGTAGGTGGACTTACACGGAAGAGATCCGTGTCTAATAGGACTGTCTGATTCTATTTATTTTTGTTATCATCGTGCAGGGCTGTTTTTGGCATGTGCTTATTTGAGTCACCAGTCTCCAAAAAAACCCTGGCCATTCCTGTGCAGGTCATTTCAAGTTTGCCTTGAACACCTAAACACTGACATTTTCTGCACAGTAATTTGGGTTTTTGGCTTTGAGAACAACTAGAAAGTTAGGGAGAGGTGCCTCTCTTTTAGTAAGTAATTTAAATGCCTATATGTTTTATTTAGTTTTGCTACTATTTATGCGATGTTTACTCCTCTGCCAAAAAAAAAAAATGAGTTCTGCATGTTTTAATTTAGGTCTTTATGTGTGTGTGTGTGTGTGTGTGTGTACACTTTATACAAGCCAAATGATGGTGATTTTGTGTGTGGTGTTTGGCTGAGAAGTAGGAGGCAGATACTGTTGAAGGATTCTAGACTCTACTTTCTGGAACCTCAAAGGACTATCCTTAAAACAGTTGTTTGGAAGATTTTGATCTTAAATCTTTACTGGTAAAATATTTAATCACCACTCCAATATATGTTTACAGACTTAGGATCCAACAGCTTTCAAGCTGGCTGAGAGAGGCTGGAATGCCCTTCCCAAAATATGCATTGCTGCTGAGTGTTTTGGCTCCTGCTTCTACTCTGACCTCCTTGTTGAGTGAGTGAATTTATATGCCTGCCACTCTAGTATTAGAGCTTTTGTGTTATAAATCATAGACAAGGGGCATCTGGGTGGCTCAGTTGGTCAACAATCCAACTTTTGATTTCAGCTCAGGTCATGATCTCAGGCTCATTAGAAGGAGCCCCAAGTCAGGCTCTGTGCTCAGAGGGGAGCCTGCTGAAGATTGTCTCCCTCTCCCTTTGCCCCTCCCCCAGCTCATGTTCTCTCTCTCTCTCTCTCAGTCTCTCTAATATAAATAAATAAATCTTTTTTTTAAAATCACAGACAAAAGTTAAAAAGATGAAGTGACCACCATGAGATACCACCTCATAACCATTAGGATGGCTACTAAAAAAACAAAAACAAAAAAACACCAACCCCCTCCACCCCAAAAAAAACCCCAGAAAATAAAGCGATCGGCAAGGATGTGGATACATTGGAACCTTTGTGCACTGTTGGTGGGTAAAATCATGTAGCTGCCATGGAGAACAGTGTAAAGGTTCCTCAACATTTTTAAATAGCATTATCCTATAATCCAGCAAATCTTGCTTCTGGGCATATATTCAAATGAACTGAAAGCAGAGACTCAGAGATTTGTACACACATATTCATAGCAGCATTATTCATGATAGTCAAGAGTAAACGCCATCCAAGTGTCCATTAGCAAATTAATGCACAAACAGAGTGTGATAGGTAAGTATGAGGGAATATTTTTCAGCTTTTAAAAGGAAGGAAATTCTAACACAGGCCACAACCAGGATGAACCTGTAGGACAATATGTTAAGTGAAACGAGTCAGTCACCAACGGATGAATACCGTATGATTCTCACCTCTATGAATTACCCAGAAGAGACAAATTCATAGAAACAAAAAGTAAAAGGATGGTGGCCAGGAGATAAGAGAAGAGGAGAATGGTGAGTTGTTTGATAGGTAGAACGTTTCAGTTCTCTAAGCCAAAGAAGTTCAGGAGAGTGGTTGCACAACGATGTGAATATATGCAACACTACTAAACTGTACCATTACAAATGGTTAAGATGGTGAATGTGATGTGCCTTTTACCATGATTTAAAAAAAAATGAGTTAAAAGACAAATGTAAGTTTTTCCTATTATTTTCCTGCCTCCAGTGGTTCACTTTTACTCAGCTCATTCTGGAGACCATTAGTTTTAATGTATGTCAACAGGCAGAAACGTGATGCACACAGATATCCACACCCCCAGCTCTCCCTTCACAGAAGGACGTACTGCTCAGCTAGTGGGGAGGGTGGTCAGCAAAAGGTCCAGCTGTCAGCTGCTCTGGGACCCCCACAGCTGCAGGAAGCCACCTGGCTGAGGTGCCATCCTTCCTGGGGCAGCCCGCATCAGTGACTGAGCGTGACAGGGGATGAAAGCCTGGCCCTTCCAGCCTGATGTGGGACACTCCGATGGGCAGCCCTCCTTCTGGACTTCCCCAAGGGGGTGGCTGAGGCTTTGTCAGGGCCGCACTGAGGCTCTACTTTCTCTGCCCAAAACTACTTCCACTCTCTTCCCTTTACAGTTGTGAATTCCCAATAAAGATTTGGCATGCAGACTCCATCTCAGCATCTGATTCTGGAAAACCGAAATTGTGACACAGATCCAGATACCATCAAAACGAATGTAACCAGATTCTTAAATTTCTCCACAAGAATGAACTAATTTTTAAGTTACTTAGTGAACTGAAGAAGGCCATCACATCTGAAGAATAAAACAAGTCAGAGTTCTGAAATAGATAACTAAGGCCTTTTTTGGATTAAGAAACACATGCACGTACACAAGAACCAAACACATTAAAAATCATGCCACAAAATGAATAGAAACATTTGCTGTAATGCGGGTAAGCTTATTTTATATGAAGCAGGTATGATTTGTAGGTTTGGATGTTTCCCCTAGGAGCATCCTTCCATACTGTGAGTGTAGAAAGCGATCCAGAAGGGCCTACATGAAGAAAAATTATGTATAAATATCCTAAGACAATAAATAGGTTAATCCAGCATCAGGACAGCCCATAGTTACATGGAAAGTAAGATAAAACGTGCTAACAGGCCAACATGGGAGCTTCCAGGTAACTGAAGAGTTATCTTTTAAATATAGTCATTATCTTTTGAGTAATTATAGTTGTAGCTCTGATTCTTCTGCATGCCCCCATGAGGGCTTCTGGAATCTTTGAGTTTCTCTGAAAAATTCTGCACATCTGAGGAAACTTTCCAAACATCACAGCCCCTGTTAATGTGTTTTCTTTTAAAGTTTTTATTTATTCATGAGAGATGCAGAGAGAGGCAGAGACACAGGCAGAGTGAGAAGCAGGCTCCCTGTGGGGAGCCCGATGTGGGACTCGATCCCAGGATCCCGGGATCATGACCTGAGCCAAAGGCAGATGCTCAACCACTGAGTCACCCAGGTGCCCCTCCGTTAATGTGTTTTGTGCTCCGTGTTTTGAGACCATATTTACACTCAAAAGAGAATTAAGGAAATTATATTACAATTTAATTCCTACCTTACTTTGGCTTTAATTATATTTGGATACCATAAGTCTTTTTCACATGCAGAACATTCTTAAACACAAATATATTTAAAATTTCAAGATGGGCAATAGTCAATCGTTTGTGATCATGGAAGGAAGAAGAGATACGGGAATATGAAATAATCTGTAACACCAAATTAATTATATTCCCATCTGGCTATTGAACAAGGTAAAGAAACTCCCAGGTTTTTCTAAGCTGTGATGATGATAGTTAATGTTTATTGAATGTATGCACTTGCCATGTGTGCTTTACTAGGATTATCTCAGTATTCCTCAAAACAACCTGCAAAGAAGAAATGATTAGAATACCCGTTTTACAATAAGGAAATACACAGCACAGGGGATTTAGACAACTTGTCTGCAGTTCTGTGGGGAGGAAGTAAAAGAAACAGGAGGGACTCCGAGTGGCTTGCTCCCAAATGAGAGCTCATAACGACCCTTCCTACTCCATGTGAATGTAGACAGCCGGGTCATCAATTAACTGTTGAATTGATGGTTTATGTTGTATGAACTGATGGTTTAATGAAATGTTCTGAATCACAGAATTGTATTGCTTAGGACTGACAGACATTAGAAAATGACAAGACACTTCCAATCAAGTTTCTTCTATTTTCTTCTATTAAAAATATATTTTGCAGCCTTACATAAGGAAGAAAATATCCAGGCAAGTCATGGTGAATGAATAGTTCGTTGGATGACTCACCTAAAGGATGGAATGGTGGGACCTTAAATAAACCATTTGATAATCTAATCTCATTTACTAGGGAGATAATGGTTCTAATTTCCTGGACTTTGAAATTTACCCAACACAAGTCTCATTGCCAGAAACCTCATAGAAATGGCAGATGTGTCCTATATGTCCTGCCTGTCCTCCCTGCCATGCCTGTGGCAGACAGTACAGAGAGATCCCAGAACCCACAGAGCCCAGATGTGGTCAGGAATCCATTTCATCAGGGAACTCAGGCAGCCACTACCAGATGACTGGACTAAAACTTTTAGTGGGAACAGGAGTTGTGTAGTCCTCTAGCATTTAAGGGGCTGGAGGGAGTTCAAGGTAAAGTTCTGGTTTATGGAGCATTTATAATCAGGGATTTTTTTCAACTCCCCGAACAGTCCCAGTTTTCGCTCAGATTTTCTAATCAGGATTTGTGGTATTTTTTTTTTAAGGAAATATTTTATTTACTTATTATTAGAGAGAAAGAGAGTGAACACAAGCAGAGGGAATAGTAAGTAGAGCGAGAGGAAGAAACAGACTCCCCACTGAGCGGGAAGGTTGATGGGACCAAGACGCTGGGATCATGACCTGAGCCGAAGGCAGACGCTTAACCACCTGAGCCACCCAGGCACCCAGGATTTGTGGCATTGAGGGAGATTTTAGAACAAGAGCTATTATTCTTCCCCCTTCTCTTGAGTCCTTATTAAGTAACTGAACAGTTAAAATGATAACACAACCCCACTTCGATTGATAAGAGCTTAATATATTGGTCTTTGGTTGAATACTTATTGCAAATTTTTGCAATATTAAAGAATCTTTTTTTCTCCATGTCTTTTTTTAACGCCAGACATGGTGTTAGATGATTTCAGAATCACTCTCTCGGAAACACACTGAGTTCAATGTTGGTTACTTCAGAGTTCTCAACAGGCTAAAGGGGATAGTTATTTTAGGACAAACCTTTTAGCAACCCTCAGATAACAACTCATTGGATGTCCCTTTGCTTACAAGTAGGAATGAACTGTGGCTTACAACTAAATAGAAATAAATGTTCTCAGCAGGGAAGAGTCATTACCAATTTAATGAACCAGAGTTCTGTTTATAGCTCTATGAAGGATCATAATGTGTAAATTTAAATAAAACACCATGGCTTTGGTTTTAAGTGTTAATATGTGAAACATTACTTTCTTCTTAACTTTAAAAGTAAACTGTGTAAAATTTGAAGGTATCTATCAAGTTTATTGGCAGGCAATACATAATAAGAGACCTCAGTAGAGATGCAAATAGGACTCTGAACAACACTGCAGGATCTCAAGTCCACATTGGTCAGTTATGTTCTGTTACAGGAAGGATGGCTTTAAGCAGAAAATTACATTTAAACATATATTTATATACACTTGAATAAGACATGTCTTTAATTTGTAAACCAAAACAATGAAAATGTCCTTTGAAATTTATTGAAAAGCCTCTTCTCAAAGTTCCTTCTGTAGGATTCTTTGACTCAATAAATCCTCTTTATTCATGTCTCTGGTATTTTCCATTGACTGTAAACTCCCAGCATGTGGGGACTTGTTGGCCTTATTCACTGCTGTCTTCTGAGGGTCTGATTCCATGCCTGGTCCATACTTGATGCTCAGAAGTCTTTGTTAATGATTGAGTGGCTTTTTGAAAGGTACAACAATTTAACAAAAGCTCTTATGTTAGGACTTCTTTTCCCATAATAAGTTTAAGTTTTTTGAATAATTGGTTGGTTTAAATTTATTTTTTTTATTTTCATGGTTATTTTTAATTAGTAAATTCAGTTGTCCGATCTCTGTGGCAGTTCCACTTTAGATGAGCTGAGATGGTCATCTTCACACTAGAATCCAAGAACTTCTGGGGAGGGAAAAGATTTTCCAGGTTGTCCAAAGACAAAAACACTTTATGGGAATCAATTTTCAGATCTTTAGCTTCCACATAAACTCTTTCTCAAAATTAACTTTCCCAAGAACACACATATGAACCACCTTCACTGTCATTGTCATGTTTCTTCCACTTTACAAAAGAAAGACATATTTCTCACTCAGTATAGACCTTACCATGGTTGTTGCCTGAACTAGAAAAATTCAGGTGACCATAAAACTTATCATCCAAACAGGGGCATTCCTGAGAGTGAAAGTAGGCTCTACAAACAATTAATTTGGGACAATATAATATCGAAAAAGATGTTTTGAAGATAACACTATTGTAGTTTCTCTTCCTCCTTCTGCATATGCTGGGTTAAAACAAAGCACCTTTTAGTAAAAGAGTAGCAGGTAAATGAATAATTGCTTGCTAGATGTTGGTAAAGTTTTCAAGGTTCTTCCCAGATACTGATAAAGTGAATGAATCCAATTTCCAAAACTTTGGTAAAATAAAAAAGAAGCTTACTGAGTCGTCCTCTGATGGATCAAAAGCGGTGTACAAAAATGTTTATAGCAGCATAATTTATTATATAGCTCAAAGAGTAATTAACCCAAATCTTCATCCATAGTAGAATGCTTAAGTAAATTATGATATAGTCATTATGATGGAATTGTACATATCAATGAAAAAGAACAAGTCATGTTACATGACTACATGTAACAACATGACTGACTTTCACAGACACAATTTAAGTGAGTACCTACTCCATGATTTCATTTTTATGAAGTTCATCAACAGACAAAACTCATTTATAGAGTTAGAGATTAAAATCATGCTGCCTTAGGGTGGGTTGTAGGCTGCAATAGGGTGTGAGATAGACCTCCAGAGAGGTGAAAATGTTCTATGTCTTGATCTGAGTAGTGTTTGCATGGGTCTATTTATATTTAAACTATTCTTGAGATGTACACTTGTGATCTGTAAACTTCAGTGAAGTTATACATTAACAAAAAAGAAACACTGATTGAAACAATAAAGTTCTACTTATGTGCAACACTAGATGCTGGTGATACAATAATGAACAATCAAGAAGCTTATAGGTAGAATAACCATATCCATGTTAAGTCTTTGCTTTGCCTTAATTATTAACACCTACTTGCATTCCCCAGAATATCCTGGTTTGAGTAATAAATTACATTATTGCTCTATGTTCCAGTTATCAATCACTGTAACAAATCACCCCCAAACCTCGGTGACTTAAAATAATTGTAATTTTAATGCACTGCATGATATTGTGGGTAAGGAATTCATATAGGCCTCTACTGGGCAATTCTTCTACTTCTACTGACCTTGAGTGCAACCACTAAGTGGTACTCAGCTCCCAGGTAGGCTAGTCTAGGGTGCTCAAGACAGCTCTCCTAACAGACTCTGGGGCTGTGATGGGAATAGCTGGACAATCTGGGTCTTCTGGGCTGTTGACTGGAGTACCTCCATGCAGTGTCTCCAGATGATGGTCTCAGGAGAGTCAGACCTCTAGCACCATGGCTGGCCATGGTAGCTGCATGCACTTTGATGACCTAGCCTTGGAATCACACAGTATGTATTTTGACTCACTCTGCTCAAGTCCAAGACAAGGGGACATAGACCCCATCTCTAGTGGGAAGAGTGTCAAAGAATCTGCAGTCATTTTTTTTTTTAATCACAATACCTTACTTGTAGAGCAGATCCAAAGAGATTTTTGCCAATTCTACACTCTCAGTATCTTCTGCATCCTTCTGCTCCTCCCCATCCTAATGTGATTTTGTTAGCTTGGATTCTCACAATCTCTCATCTGTATCATTAGTTAATACTCTTAATTGACCTCTTGTTCCTAGTTTCTCTCTCCTTCATTTTTATCTTGCTGATTGTTAACCAATGCCTGGCTCTGTGTCTGTCAAGCTTTCACTTAAAAAAAAAAGTAACCAAAAAAAAAAAAAAAAAGTAACAAAGTCCTCTTTATTTATTAAAATCTAAACGTCTTTGCCTGCCATTCAAAGCCTTTTATCACCTAACTTAAACATAACTTGCCAAGCTTATCTTCTGTAGCCTTTTGTGTGTGCTTTAATGTTCAGCCAAGTACCCCTACTTTCCTTCCTTTCTGGGACCCACCCTTCACAGCCTCAGTGAGTAATTCACAGAATTTCTTCTGTCTGAGATATATGTCTTCACTGCTCTGCCTTGCTTCTCTTATTCCTCGAGCCTGGCCCAAATCTAACAGTTGCATAAGGTCCTCATGAAATGCTTTTCCAGGATGCTTGTCCAACAACCACTTATGGCAGAGCCAATTGTCAGGCTCTGTTTTAGGCCCTGGAGACATGGGGGAAGGGGTAGACAAGAGCCCCATCCTCAGAGAGCTTGCAACTTTTTGGAAGTAATCTTGTCCCTTGACATCTCAAGAAAATCCATTGATCCTTTTCTTGTTACATTTAGAGTTAGTGTTAAGTGAAGTAGCTAAACACTAAGATTCTGAAATTGTGACTTTGAGAAAGTTTCTCATCTTCTTTGAGCTTCAGTTTTCTTTCCTGTATAGTGGGGATGATAGTTGTGCCATCACATAGCTGCCATAAAGTTCAAACAAGTTATGAGATATAAAACAGAATAGTTTGATAAACCGTAGAACTTAAATAAGCTTTGGTAATAGTAATTACTATCATTGTTACCACCACCATCATTCTTAGCTGTGTGTATTTTTTCCTCCTCCTCTGCCTTTCCATTAGATTACAAACTTTTTATTTTTTTGGAGCTGGGTAATAGACCTTATATATTTGTGGTGTTTGGGAAAGAGTGTGAACTTTTAAATCAGTCAGAGATGTTTGAGTCCAGCTCTGTATCTCATTAACTGTTAGGCCTCGGGCAGGTTACCTTTCTGTACCATACTTTTTCATATTTAAATTCTAAATAATAATGCCTAACAGAGTTGTCATAGCAAGTTAATGAGGTAATATTTGCAAATTGTCTAGCTTAATGTCTGATACATAGTATGTGTCCCCCAAATGATGATGTTGATAATGATGATGATGATAAGCATAATGATGGTGATAAAATTATAACTCTGACAATTCCTAGAACCCTCTCTACTTACTGCGGTACATAATTTAGTAAGTATCCTTTTGGACATTCTAATGTCTTTATAAATATCATTTGCTCTAATTAAGATTATACTATGTTTAATTAATCTCCTTTTATCATTTACTGTAAATAGATGTCTTTAAATTCAACCCATATAGATTTGCCTCATCTTTTAAAATGATTACATAGCATTTCTTTATATATGTGTGCCATAATTTATTTAATCAGTTCCTTATAAATGAATATTCAAGTGTTTTCAATTTTCCCCATTATACATCACACTATAATCAAATGGAAATTATATATACACATTTACCCCCTATCTTATTATTCCTTTAAGATAAATGATTTGAAGTAAAATTGGTTGGAAAAAAGAAATATGCTTACAGATTTTATGCATACTGATAGATTGCCCTCTTGGTTGGTTGTGCCTACCCTTACTCTTACCTTACTCAACAGGGACAGGGCACTGTCCCTGTTGACACATCTTTGCCAATACTAGACTTTGATGAGGACCTTACATCTTTCTCAGGATTTATTCTTTCATCTATCTTTTCAACCTATCAATATATCCCTAGTAACACAGCCTATAAAAAAATGTATGTGTTTTTATTTCCTGTATACTATGGGCTTCTTGAAGGAAACAACATTCATTTTGGTAGTGTCCATTAGTCAGTGGTTCATTCTATTGGAATCTAGAGCAGACACTCCTCTTTCCTTAGTAATGCTTGCTTCTTTAGAGCAGATCCAGGCCTTAAACAAAGTCATCCATTTATTTGTTAAAGAGTATGTTGGAGGGAGAGATGGTTTCAAGTAGCTAGAAATGAAAAATTTACATTTACAATTTCCTTTCCTTTCAACTGTAACTTTTTTTTTCTTGGTATTTCCTGTTGGCATTTCTAGAGTATGATAGATTTAGAGCAGCAAACACTGCAACGACAGCTAAAGAGGATAGAAGTGGGACGAGGAGAGGATCCTGAGATGTTGCCAGCAGGCACAGAGGTGATTTCCAGCCTGGTATCTCACCAGACCTCCTCCCTTCACACCCCATTCTCCCACAGCAAACAGAGAGGCCCTCTGCCTAGTCAACGTGGCATGAAAGACTTTGGCAGGGGTGAGGGGTGGTTCCAGGAAGAAAATCACCCAGAGCACAAGTGAGAGAAGCTGGCTGGCAGTTACCACTGAAAGGTTTGGGGGTTCACATGGGAGAGACGTGGTGCAGGCAACATACTTTATTATGCACCGCCCTTCAAATGATAGTGGTCTAGCAGGTGATGTAGAACACAGTACAAGAATTAGAAAGTTTCCATTTGAAAAGAATGAAGAGTTTTAAAAAAAAAAAACCCTCACTGCTTTCTAAAGCAATCATATGCCACTTTAAATGAGTTCAGTTCTCATTATCCCAAAGAATGGCATCTTAGCTGATAATAATGGTGCTTAACATTTAGATATAGTGCAGAGTTGCAACCCGGAGGCCCCCGAGCCACATTCAACCTCCAGATATGATTTGTTTGGCTCATGCAGCATTGGCCAGATAGTGTTTGTAAAAATTTTTAGTGGTTACCCAGATTTAAAATCACAGACAGGCTGGCTTTTCACCAAATGACTTCTTCTTCCTCCTGGGCACCTAACTCGATTCATTTCCCAGGCTTCATTGAAGTAATATATGTCCATGTCATTAAGTTGTAGTCAATGAGATATGAATGAAAGTTACGGGTACCTCCTTTAGGTCTGGCTCATAAAAAGCAACCATGAGTGAGTAACCCCCCGCTCTTTGCTCTTCCCTTGGCTATATATAAATACCCTGGGCAAAGCTGTTCAAGGTAATAGCAATCTGGTAGTCTGTTTCCCTGAGTGACAGTGTGGAGCAGAGCCTCTTTACCCACCATTCCCTCTCCCCACAACCCTGCACAAACCTGGAACCAAATTATGTGAGCAAAAACCAATCTCTGTTATGTTTGATCCAATGGGTATGTTGAAGTTCATTTGGTGAGACAGTTAGTTGATCCTAATTAATGTGCTCTGTAATAAGGATCACAAAATCTCTAGTGCAGCATGATCTACTCCACGTTAACTCTTAAAATCCTCATGTGCCACCCATTTATGTTTTCTGCTAAGCTCCCTTAGGTCCTACAATTTGAGACTCTTTGTATGTTGCTGGATAGTTTACTGGGTATGCCTGCATTCATCATCTCTTGATCTTTCAACAACTCTGTGAGTTGTTGGCAAACTAGATAGCATCATTCCTTTTTCAGTAAGATCAGTTTCACTTGAGCAAACAGTTGTTGAGTGCCTACCACAAACTAGGCGCTGTGCTGGGCCCAGGCGATGTGAAGATGAGATATGAAGACTCGAAAACCTAGAAAGATTTTACTTACATAATCATACACTTGCTGAGTCATGAACTACTTAAAGAAATGGTGGAGGTAATTATGGAACTACCAAGAATAATCTTGATCTGGAATATTGCCAGAGAATAAGACATGGACCAAAGTTTGGATTTTTGAAAGGAAAATAAAGTGGCTTCTCAAAACTGCAAATCAGTATATTTCATGTTTAATATTGATACCACAGAAAACTCTAGAAATCATTATTTAACTGAAGTTTTTTAAAAAAGATTTTATTTATTCATTCATGAGAGAGAGAGAGAGAGTCAGAGACACAGACAGAGGGAGAAGCAGGCTCTATGCAGGGACCCCGATGTGGGACTCAATCCCGGGACCCCAGGATCACTCCCTGGGCCAAGGCTAAACTGCTAAGCCACCCAGGGATCCCCTTAACTGAAGTTTTATAATGACTTAGATAAGAGAGGTTCATTTCTGGGAGTCAGACTCAGTTCATGAAAAAAAAAATCTTGCTGAATTTAATTTATTCCCCTTATGAACAGGGTTATTACTCTGTGAGCTATGGAGAATGTTACAAAGATGGCTGTTTTAGTTGTCTTTGGCTGCCATAACAAAATATCATAGACAGGGTGGCTTAAAAAACAGAAATTTATTTTTTCACAGTTCTGGAGAGGTTAGAGGTACAAGACCAAGGTGTGAGTCAATTCAGTTCCTGGTGAGAACTCTTCCTGTCTTGCAGATGCCTGCCTCCTCACTGTATCTTCACATGGCCTCTCTTTGGTTTATGCATGTGTGGAGTGAGACATCTCTCTCTGCCTTTTCTTACAAGGCCACTAATACTACTGGATTAAGAAGCCATCCTTATGACCTCATTTAATCTTAATTACCCCTTAAAATCCCTACTTCCAAATACAGTCACATTGGGCATTAGGGCTTCAGCATATGAATTTGGAAGCTCATAATTCAGTCCATAGCAATGGTGAAATTGATTTTAACAAAATATCTGACAAAAATATTTTATGATATCACTACAGGCCAACTGAAAACATATCCTAGAAAGTGGTAAATCTAGGTAGATGCATTTTTTTGAACTAAAAATATACAGATTATTGGATAATTGGCAAACTCAAGAGAGAGACCACTGGAGGCATGCTCTAGGTTCTGGAGGTTAACATCTGTATCAAGAGCATGGTTATAAACAGAGAATATATGCCAATTGAATATGCAGCTCATATATTAGAAGATAAAATCAAGATTCAAAATTGATCTCAAGGGGCTAGATTTATAGGCTAACTAAAGAAAGATCACCCAGCAGAATAAATGTAGTGTACCTTACTGAAGATCAAGAAGTTATGTAAGAAAGGATGAGGGTTTGGAAAGAATACTGGTAAAATAAGTCACTGCAACTGAGGCTGTTTCCCTCAGAGTCTCGAGTCCATGGCAAGGTGACAAACCCAGACCCTTGGGGCTAATCAGACCATGTTGTGTCCAGTTCTGGGTACCATACTTAAGGAGAATGGCCACTGATAAACTGGAAAGAATCCAGAAGGATGACCAGAATGGATTGGTACCTATTTCAACTCAATTGTTTACTGTTCTATATGATATTGGCTCAAGGCCTGGGGAGATTGAACATAGAGAGATATGAAGGCTTGGGGGAGAATATGAACTGTCTTCACCTATAAGGAAAGTTGTCATAAAATGATTGTGTTTAGATGGCAGGATTATTTCACATATTTCCTTTTCTTCTTTCTTCTTTTTATTTAAAATATCAACCCTATTTAGATTGCTTAAAATGACTCTTTGCCCAGGGTATTTATATATAGCCAAGGGAAGAGCAACATGGTTCACACAGCTAGTAAAGGAAAGGGCTAAGGTTTGAACCCAGCTCTGTGAGATGTTAGAGTCTACAATCTTGGCCATTACACTTTATTGCCCCCCACCACCATTCTTTCCAAATGCTCTGTATTAACAAAAGCATGGTATGTATGTCTAAGGAAAACATCTTGTTAAAAGGAAACCAATGAGCAGAAGGGCAAAGAGGCAGAGTGAGGACGATGGCAGTTAGATTTAGGCCAGTATCTGGAAGACTCAGCTAACAGTGATACATTTTCATGAGTGGAATGGATTGGGTTGGCTTGATGATGATCTGTCAAGTCAATTGAGAAGAAAGAGAGGATTAGATGATCTAGTCTCTCAAGATGTTCTATACTCTGTCTTAAGAGATCCATTCAATCCTTCAAACAGAACAAAATCATTGAGAACCCACTATGGATCAAACACTGACATAGGCTCCACGGACCCAGTGAACAAGTTTTTGCTGTCATGGAGTTTATATGCTAATCTGGGGAGATAAGCAAATGAAAATAGGTATCCAGTAGACTAGGTGATGATAATTACTATGAAGGAGCAAGTAGGTTTAAAGGGGTGGAGAATGATGTTGGAAAGAGGGAAAGCAGTATTTTATATAAATGGTTAGTAAGAATTCATAGATAATTCTCTTATGATATAAATCATACCAAGTTATTTCTTGGTATGACCCTCAGTGGTTTAAATTATTAAAATTACTCCCAGTGACTTCCCATTTCACTCAGGGTAAAATC
This sequence comes from Canis lupus familiaris, assembly GCF_011100685.1. NCBI lineage: Eukaryota > Metazoa > Chordata > Mammalia > Carnivora > Canidae > Canis > Canis lupus. The sequence continues at coordinate 9,994,873 of NC_049250.1, forward strand.
CAAAGTCCTAGCAATCCCTACCATTTCCTACACAACTGGCTCCCTTTTCCTCCACCACCATGACCTCCTCTACCGCTCCACCCACATCTACTTGGCCCAAGTCTCAGTGGTCTCCCAAGCCGCTCCTGACATCAGCCTAGCATGTTTCTGCCAGAGGACCTTTGTTTGCATTTGCTCTTTTCACTGTCTGGAAACTTTTTACTCTGGGTACCTGCATGGCTCAGTCTCATTTTTCTTTGGATTCTGCTCCAATGTCGTCTTATCAGAGAAGCCCTCACAGACACACTAAATAAACCAGAGCTCCTTCATCCATCGCTTTCTTTCTCCTAACCTATGGACCAATTTTATACTTTGTGGAGCCTATCACAAGATGATAATGTGGGATTCCTCATTCAGAAAAGCTGGGGAAAAATGTAATGTTAAAGATACTAAAATAGGAAGCTTTTCCCTTTCTTTCATGACTTCTCTGTCAACCAACCTGTCATGTTATTTGTTTGCTATTTAATGTTATGCTTCCTAAGTCATGGGGTACTTGCAGATTGAGGGCACACCCTCACAAGCAGGAGGGGTTGTGTGTCCATAGTGTGGTGGGCCTGTAGCAAGGGGACATATCTGGCTAGACTCCCTGGCTCCATCTGAGCACAGCATGGCAGTCTGGCAGCCAGTGGGAGGGGGAATCTGGCAGCCTGTGATCTGCATACAGACATTGGAGTGGGTATTACAAGTTCAGTACCATGATGCAATAGGTAGGGGAGAGGCTTGCCCCCAATGAGTCACCCACCCAATGACTGTGCCACCACAAATCCAATGATGGAGACAACCCTTGCCATGCCTTGCCTTGAGATGCCACAGGGCACTCATGCCCAATCCTGGCCTTTTCCATGTCCATGTCCAGATCCCTACTGGGGCGACGGGGTGGCAGTGGTCATGGCATGGGGGCATAGATGGGAAGGCCAGGTGGGGCCTGGAGTGTTAGAGGTGGAGAGAGGCAACTGAGAACTTGTCTTGGGGAAGGCAAGAGGCAGGATCCGGCTGAAGCTTCAAACCCTCTGTGCACGTTTCATTGTCCCATCAGACTTCACTTGTTAAACTGAAAGTCAAAAGTATGATTATTAAGAACTTCAAGCCAGTGACCCCAGGGCATTAGAATTCTAAGTGTGAGGAACTTCTGAGCATGGGCCCTTGTATAGCTTGCACAGGTTTGTAAGCCTGTGCAGCTTGCCTTTCCTGACTATTATTCTGCTCAGCTCCATCTCCACCATACGATGTATTTATTTGACTGTTTATTGTCTGTCTTCGTCTACCAGAAATAAGCTCCACTGAAGCAGAGGCTTTGTTTCCTTCCGTTGGAGTCTCCTAGTGACTCAGGATAAACACGGTAGTCTTCAACATCCTGAGGGGAAAAAAAAAAAAAAAAAAAAAACATCCTGAGGGGGATGGATCTGGTAAATAGGGGTTTTTAATTAAACCCAGAATGCCAATATATAAAACTTGAGAAACATTGCTATATGTCCAATGGAAGGGTACATGACTTCCCAAAGTGGGTCTTGGGATGTAGTTGGAATACCCATATGAAGGTAGGCAAGTTTGAAACTCCAAAGACTGTTGAGGTAATTGTAGGGAGGACAATGTCTATGTAACTCAGAAACTTTTAAGCAAAGTAGAAATGTTTAAAGGTCTTAAAAACCACACTTTCAAAATGAACTGCCAACACTCCTGAAAGCTCCAGGGGTTGTGGCCATAGGCTTCATCCTAGATGGGTGACCACAGCTGGTCAAGCGTGGTTTTCTTTTATGATCTTTTTTATTGTGTTTTGCTTCAGAGAATGGCTATGCACCCTGGGCCAGGCGCTCTGAGAATGTACAACAGAAATATAAAATAAGAATCCACCAACAGGTAACTTTTAACCAATCTCTGAGTAGATAAGCTACTACAGAAGTTGTCTCTCACTGAAATATCCAAATGTAGTTTTGTAAAGGAGCTTAAGCAGGGCCAGAGTTGCAGAATTAATGCTGTGCCCCAGAAGGAAGAGAGGAAAGTGTCAATGACAGGAGGAGGGTGCCCCAATGTGAACAGACAGGAGACACTTATCCAAACGTCTCTTGGGGAAGGGCAGGCTTCGCTGCCATATTATCTGGCCCATGATTTGGCGAATGAGTCTGAGACTGCAGTAGTGAAAATATTCAAAACCTTATTAAGCATGAGCATGAAATGAAATCATTTCCTAATATTGACTTTTAGTTGGTTTCTCAGTTTCTAAAAGTCCCCCGACATCATGGAAGAATTAAAACAATATATTAAGATGGAGCAAATACAGATGACTTTTCCCCCTTTCAATAATTTGCTTGAGCATTAGAATAAATTTTAAAATGGAAAGAAAAAAATCCTAGGCATCTTTCTCGTATAAAATCCTAGATGTTGCAGCTGCAAGAAGATTTATACATCTATCTTGAAGATTCTCCAGTCTTAAGATATATATTGAGAACCTACTATGCACCAGATATTATACCAAGTTTAAAAATAAAGAGAGTGCCAGACACAGGCAAAGTACTAAGACCAACTAAGGAAATGTATAGAAAACAAAGAAAAAGTGTTCCTTAAAACAGAACAGTGAAACAAAATGCAGGTTTTAAACAATAGTACCAAAAAAAAAATCCAGAAAGGGGGAAAGGCCTTACTTAGTAAACCAACATATCTGAAAAATTAATGTAGACATAAAATCCCATTTCCTACTTCAGTCTCATTGTAATCTTGTGGTTTCTCCAGGGAGATCTTAAAATTCCTCTGGATAATCACTCACAAAGTGTTCAATGTAATTACTGGAGCATAAAAACCAGGTGAGGGACCAATGAGCCAAAAAATATATTGGTTCCATGGATTATCTTCTTTGGTTTCAAGAGGCCTTGGGTTTGTGCTTTTAGCAGTATATCACTCACAGTTCTCCAAAGAAATGGAATCAATAGGATGTATGTGGTGTCTGTATGTGTGTATGTATCTATCATAAATATATTTTTAGGGATGCCTGGGTGGCTCAGTGGTTGTGCATCTGCCTTCAGCTCAGGGCGTGATCCTGGAGACTCGGGATCAAGTCCCACATCGGGCTCCCTGCATGGAGCCTGCTTCTCTCTATGCCTATGTCTCTGCCCCTCTCTGTGTCTCTCATGAATAAATAAAGTCTTTAAAAAATAAATATATTTTATATATAATATATAAACGGATCTCTATTAGTCTATCTACTACCTGTCATCATCTATCTATAGATACCTCTATCTTGTCTAGCTATCTCTAAGCTCTATCTATCTATCTATCTATCTATCTATCTATCTATCTATCTATATCTATCTATCTATCATCTATCATCTATCTAGATTTATTTTAAGGAATTGGCTCATGTGGTGGTGGATACTGGCAAGTTAAAAATCTACAGGGCTGGCCAGCAGGTTTGAGACACAGGGAAAAGTTGATGTTGCAGACTGAGTCTGAAGGCAGTCTAGGAGCAGAATTTCTTCTTCCTCAGAGGTCCTCAGTCTTTTCCTCTTAAAGCCTTCAACTGATTGGATGAGGCCAGTCCACATGAAGAAGGATAATCTGCTATACTCCATGTCTGCTGATTTAAATGTTAATCACATCTAACATATACCCTCACCGCAATGTTCAGACTGATGTTTGACCAAACAATGGGTACCATGGCCTAGCCAAATTGACACTTGAAATTAACTGCCACAAGACATGTAAAATTCCTTTAAGCAAAACTGTTACTGAACTAAAGGGGAAAGAAGCTGATGCTTTTAGGGTTCATCTCCATAGGAATGTAGCACCTGCTGTGGGAGAGAGTTAGTGGCTTTGAGGCAGATTTGGGCAGAAGGAACATCTAGGCTGTTTCCTGTCCTGAGCTTGGACACAGGTCTGTTTGGAGAGTAGAGAGTAGAGAGAATAAAGCCATCCAAGAAAGAGGATAGAATTGGAGAGAAGAGCAGGGTGTAGGAGGGAGCACATTTCATTAAGTGTTTGATGCCTTCAGAAGAAAAAGAGAGGGATGCCCTGGAAATTGTTCAAGCAATTGAGAAGTCCCTTCTTCATGCTTTCTGCACTTCTGAATGTCTTGGGCCTGGATACTTCTCCCTGGGATGTGGGCCACCAGTCAACATCACTGAATTGAAGGGTTCTATAACTGGACTTCTGGATCAGTAAGTTCAACTCTCTGCCTAAGAGGGAGAGAAAGTAAGTTCCATGATCCTAGTGGCCCACCACAGAGCTGGCTTGGAGTCTTAATCTCCTTCCTCATTCCATGCCAATGCTCTGTCCATCCCGTGGGGTGATTTCTACCCACAGGATAGAACTAGAGAAGTGCATCTGTTCTGAGGTTAAGAAACTAGGCCTTGTTTCTCCCTACACCCCAACACCATAAATTTCTAGGATATTAAAGTTGGAGGATTTTTCATGCTCCCTGTTAGTGTTACTTCCCTTATTTCTGAGAACACAATTAGACGCATTATTATTCTATACATTTCAATTGAATCTTCCATCTGTATTAATTTCTAAACTTCATCATGGTTGGTCCTAATCAAAAACATTAATAAAAATATTAAATAAATGTGTGTATTTCACATACTTGCCTCTTCAAATTATTGTTGCCAAAGAGTTATACATATAACATTAATGTCTGTTGTCTTAATACATAGCAAAATAAATGTTATGTCACATGAAGCACCCAGAGAATAAGTGGGTATTTATGTATGTGTCTTTTTGTTAGTAAAGAAACCCTTCTGAGAAAACACTGCTGCCCCCAGCAGATTTTTCTTGGCCAGGATTATAGCATGTTTCTAACCCAGTCGCCAGTAGTGGGAGGGGAGATGCATGGCCACATGAAGGAGCAGTGGATTTCTCCCAGACTGGGGTTCTGCTGGAAAGGAGGAAGCTGGGAGTGTGTGTGGGGATGAATGTTATATGTAGGTGGCCAACGATGACTGCTACACCTTGGATTGGACAGCTTAAGAGAAACAGAGTTAGGAATGTGAGTGGTAGGGAGGTCTTATAAGAAATTATTTTTTTTCAAAGCTCTGTAGAGCATGAGTTATGATATCAGAATTCAAGTATAATACTCTGGGGCAAAGTTGAGGACATAGAGCATCCAGGAAGAGAAGATCGCTCATTTGAAGTGAACATGCAGGGACCTCATCACTGCACTAAATCAGACCCGCTGAGAGCTACATGGCCAAGGCCAGGCACAATTTATGGTGAGTCAAAGGAAGGATCAGTGATTTTCTTTAATCTTCAAGCTGTGGTGTTAAGGGGAAGCAGTTGCTTTCAAAGGCACATGCACGCACATACGTACAGGTACACACACAATAAAATATTAGAACTTTGGTAAATTGTGTTCTCTCCATCAGAGGAATTAACTAAATTGTGAGATAACCCCTCTCATTTCAGATCCTAAAGTTTTCCCTTAAAGGCCAAGACCTGAACACAATGCCAAAACTAAACAAACTGCCAATGATAAAGCTATGAATTGAGTGATGGGTGAATGTGATTCTTGCCTGCTCTAATTCCAAGAAGACAAATACAGTAGCTGGTGAAAGATAAGCTACAAAGAAAATAAAATCAACCCTGAGATAGTCAAGCCTATCCTTCCAGGAATTCCCACTTGTTTCTGCCTCCCCAGTACCATGTCTCCAAAGGGGAGCACAATGCTGGCTTTCCCTCCACCAGAATTAAGCATTTTTCTTACATTTGGACTCAAGTCTCCAATAAAATCTCTCATACCTTATTAGTTGAAGCCACAGTAGTGGGATTTACATTGTAGAATGAATTATCATTCCAAGAGTTGTGCAATCACAGTGAATTGCCATCCATGGCCCCCTAAATAAAAACAGGAAATAGAGGTGACCGGTATTTAGTGTCTATCTGAGTTCTTTTAGGTCTACACTTGTATTTTCCATTCTGATGTACACAGGCTTTATTTATTTTCATGGTTATTATGGTCTCGAAATCCCTTTAAGCCTTTGATTTATTGGTTCCTCATAAAAGACAAAAAGATAGTCATTTTATTCAATCTAGAATATGTATAAAAATAGAGGTATTCATTGGACCATGAAAGACTAAAAACATACCTCATGGCTGGAGAAAAGCCTCTGAGAATAGAGGGAAACATCAGAAAAGTAGTGTTTCAGGGATGGTTGCCTCAGACTGATGGTAATGTGTACAGGCCAAGGTCTCAATATACTATCCAAGGAAAGGATGCAGGAAGAAAAGGAAAGAAGGAAATAGGAATCACTAAAATGTCAAATATAGGAATAAGGGAAAGAATAGGCATCCTCAGAGGATCTGGATAAAGCATGGTCCAGAGAGGTGGAGGGAGATAAGACGAGAATTGTGTTTTGTAGAACTGATGCTTAGAAAACTTTAGGACTTTCAGTTGACTGTGTTGAGTGCTGTGGAACTGAGAGGAAGTTGAAAATCGGCATTTACTCAGCCATTGCTTTGTGAGAGCCTGTTACTTGCGGGGCATGGAGCTAGATGCTAGGAATGAATACAAAGGACATACACAAAATAAGTCAACTTCACATAACTTACAATGCGGTGTGTGAGAGACGTGGGAAAGTACCTCAAATGCAATGAGATAAGTAGCATGTTAAAATCATGTGCTGCGGTAGAAGAGAGAAGAGAGCAGGAGAGCAGGAATCATGACTGGTTTCTTGGAGAAGATGATACTGAGCTAAGGTGGATGAGGAGGTTGCATGTGGAAAGGGAGGTGCAGGTGGTATAGACTGATGACGAACACGGGCAAAGGAGAGGCAATATGAAATCGTAGTGCTTGAGGAAGATCCGAATCAATTATGGCTCAAGAACGTGGCTTGAAAAAGCCAGCAGAACACACACTGCAAAGGATCGTGCTTGGATGCTACATGGAACAGTGTGAGTTTTATCTGTGGGGTAGTAGGGTGCCATTGAAAGATTTTTGAAAAGGAATTTGAATGGTTAGGAAAGATCTCTTAAGTGTGATATAAAAGGATGGATCAGAACAAAGGGATAGCTAGCATGAAGATCCTCTGCCTACTGCAAGCGTCTGCATGAGAAAAAATAACAGCTAAAACTAGTCAGTGACAGTGGGGATGGAGAGAAAAGATAGATTATGAACGTCTTTAGAAAACTACAGTTGGGGGCCCCCGGGTGGCTCAGTGGTTGAGCTTCTGCCTTTGGCTCAGAGCATGATTCCAGGATCCTGGGATTGAGTCCTGCATCAGGCTCCCCACAGGGAGCCTGCTTCTCCCTCTGCCTGTGTCTCTGCCTCTCTATGTGTCACCGTGAATAAATAAAATCTTTAAAAATAAGAAAAAGAAAAAAGCTACAACTGATTTTAGTGACCATTTCATTATAGCAGATGAAAGAGATAAGGGGGAAATGTGGATGACTTCCATGTTTTGGTTTGGGATCAATGAGAAGGGAGTGAGGATGATGGCAATGGGTCATTAATTGAGTTGTGGGCTATGGGAAAACCATAGGTTTAGGAAGGATGGACATAATGCATTCAGTGTTGTATATTAATGGAAATATTACCACTGGATGTATTGATTGGGAAATCCACCAGTGATGAGAGAAAGACAAAGATGGAGAGATGGAAAGAATCTGAGAAAAGCAGAGAAGCACCGAGAGAAGAAAATAAGAATGCACAGGGCACCCCAGGAGGGAAAGGGTGATCTTTTTCTAGTTTATTGTATATTTCTGGCACTTACTCTCTTCCTCATTGCATGCATCCAGCAAATCTCTTTTTTTTTTTTTTTGAAGATTTTCTTTATTCATGAGAGACAGAGAGAGAGAGAGAAGCAGAGACACAGGCAAAGGGAGAAATAGGCTCCATGCAGGGAGCCCGAGTGGGACTCCATCCCGGGTCTCCAGGATCACGCCCTGGTCCAAAGGCGGTGCTAAACTGCTGAGCCACCTGGGCTGCCCGCATTCAGCAAATCTTGAACTGAGAAAGAGAAAGGGTTAAAACTCAGTTAGGAAGTCGCCTCAATCTTACCAGAAATACTGGCCAAAAATGTTATACAATTCTAAAAAAAAAAAAAAAAAAAATGTGGCGTCACTATGGTATAATCTTTCAAGAGTTAGTGTAAGGAAATAAGATCACATAAATGGAATTCAGAGATTTAAAGGAATGAGCATCTGGCCCTTATTTTAGCCCGGTGCTACTATTAAGAAACACAATGAATAATTTTGTTGTTGTTTAATAAGGGAAGGGTTGATGGATTCATGGTCTGACAGCCCACACCAGGTCACTTGTGAATGACTTTGTCTTTGAATTGATACATGCTCAGAATTTGGCCTTCATTTTAATGTAGAAATAACTAAATTCTCCGGACTCAGTCATACTTGTAATCGTTCCTGGAATGAAACAACAAACAAACAAACAAACAAACAAAAACCTCTACAAGATTCTGGGATTGAAAAAAAAAAAAAAACCCTCTACGAGGAGCAGATGTTCTAATGAAAGATTTTTGTATCCTTACAAAACTACCACTTATCCTCCAGAGCAGGGTGTTATCTGAGGGAGAGCATGAATGCAGAACAATTTGAAACTCAGGCCAAAAAAACCCAGAAGTACCCATATCAACCGAGTTATATTTACATAACAGAAACCCTAGAGGAGGTAGACATATAAAACCTCATCTGCTGTAGTGGAGTCCATAGACATTTTGATGGAAATTTCTTTAGGGTTTCTCTAGGATTATTTTGCCTCCATTAGTCCCAGCAGATATTATCCCATTCAGATGTGGCTACTTGATTCTTTCACAAGAAAATAAATGAAGGGGAGGAGGGGCAAGATGGGGGAAGAGTAGGGTCCCCAAATCACCTGTCTCCACCAAATTACCTAGAAAACCTTCCAATCATCCTGAAAATCTATGAATTCGGCCTGAGAATTAAAGAGAGAACACCTGGAATGCAACAGTGAGAAGAGTTCGCGCTTCTATCACGGTAGGAAGACGGGGAAAAAGAAGTAAAGAAACAAAAGGCCTCCAAGTGGGAGGGGCCCCACGAGGAGCGGGCTGAGGCCGGGGCGAGTGTCCCCAGGACAGGAGAGCCCCGTCCCGGAGGAGCAGGAGCTGCACCAACCTTCCCGGGGGAAAGGGGCTTGCAGGGAGGTGGAGCAGGACCAAGGAGGGCGGGGATGCCCTCGGGCTCCCGGGGACACTAACAGACACCTGCGCCCCGGGAGAGCGCCCCGAGCTCCCTAAGGGCTGCAGCGCGCACGGGGGACCCGGAGCAGCTCGGGGGGCTCGGGGGCGGCTCCGCGGAGGGGGCTGCGGGGCGGGAGCAGCTCGGAGGGGCTCGGGGGCGGCTCCACGGAGGGGGCTGCGGGGCGGGAGCAGCTCGGGGGGCTCGGGGGCGGCTCCGCGGAGGGGGCTGCGGGGCGGGAGCGCGAATCCAACAGCGCAGGCCCCGGAGCACAGGGCGCCGGGACACAGCCCAGGATCCCGCCTCCCCCGGGACAGGCAGAGGCCGGGAGGGCCCAGGACAGCGAGGACGCTCCTGCCCCAGCTGAGCAGATCAGCGGCCCCGCCCGGAGCCTCCAGGCCTTGCAGACGGAGAGCTCCGTGGTGACTGCGGGGGCTGAATCCAGGGCTCCAGAGCTGGCCCCGCCACTGAGGCTGTTCCTCCTGCGGCCTCACGGGGTCAACAACCCCCACTGAGCCCTGCACCAGGCAGGGGCAGAGCAGCTCCCCCAACTGCTAACACCTGAAAATCAGCACAGCAGGGCCCTCCCCCAGAACACCAGCTAGACTGACTGACAACTTACAGAGGAAGCCAAGGGACTTAAAGTACACAGAATCAGAAGATACTCCCCCGTGGTTCTTTTTTTTTGTTGTTGTTCTGTTTTGTTTTGTTTTGCTTTTTGATTTGTTTCCTTCCCCCACCCCCCTTTTTTTTCTCCTTTCTTTTTCTTTCTCTTCTTCTTCCCTTTTTTTTCTTTTTCGTTTTTTTTCTTCCTTTTTTTTTCTCTTTCTCTTTTCTTTCCTTCTTTCTCTCCTCCCTTTTTCTCCTTTTCCCAGTACAACTTGCTTTTGGCCACTCTGCACTGAGCAAAATGACTAGAAGGAAAACCTCACCTCAAAAGAAAGAATCAGGAACAGTCCTCTCTCCCACACAGTTACAAAATCTGGATTACAATTCAATGTCAGAAAGCCAATTCAGAAGCACCATTATACAGCTACTGGTGGCTCTAGAAAAAAGCATAAAGGACTCAAGAGACTTCGTGACTGCAGAATTTAGATCTAATCAGGCAGAAATTAAAAATCAATTGAATGAGATGCAATCCAAACTAGAAGTCCTAACGACAAGGGTTAACGAGGTGGAAGAATGAGTGAGTGACATAGAAGACAAGTTGATAGCAAAGAAGGAAACTGAGGAAAAAAGAGACAAACAATTAAAAGACCATGAAGATAGATTAAGGGACATAAACGACAGCCTGAGGAAGAAAAACCTACGTTTAATTGGGGTTCCCGAGGGCGCCGAAAGGGACAGAGGGCCAGAATATGTATTTGAACAAATTCTAGCTGAAAACTTTCCTAATCTGGGAAGGGAAACAGGCATTCAGATCCAGGAAATAGAGAGATCCCCCCCTAAAATCAATAAAAACCGTTCAACACCTCGACATTTAATTGTGAAGCTTGCAAATTCCAAAGATAAGGAGAGGATCCTTAAAGCAGCAAGAGACAAGAAATCCCTGACTTTTATGGGGAAAAGTATTAGGGTAACAGCAGACCTCCCCACAGAGACCTGGCAGGCCAGAAAGGGCTGGCAAGATATATTCAGGGTCCTAAATGAGAAGAACATGCAACCAAGAATACTTTATCCAGCAAGGCTCTCATTCAAAATGGAAGGAGAGATAAAGAGCTTCCAAGACAGGCAGCAACTAAAAGAATATGTGACCTCCAAACCAGCTCTGCAAGAAATTTTAAGGGGGACTCTTAAAATTCCCCTTTAAGAAGAAGTTCAGTGGAATATTCCACAAAAACAAGGACTGAAGAGATATCATGATGACACTAAACTCATATCTCTCAATAGTAACTCTGAATGTGAACGGGCTTAATGACCCCATCAAAAGGCGCAGGGTTTCAGACTGGATAAAAAAGCAGGACCCATCTATTTGCTGTCTACAAGAGACTCATTTTAGACAGAAGGACACCTACAGCCTGAAAATAAAAGGTTGGAGAACCATTTACCATTCGAATGGTCCTCAAAAGAAAGCAGGGGTAGCCATCCTTATATCAGATAAACTAAAATTTACCCCAAAGACTGTAGTGAGAGATGAAGAGGGACACTATATCATACTTAAAGGATCTATTCAACAAGAGGACTTAACAATCCTCAATATATATGCCCCGAATGTGGGAGCTGCCAAATATATAAATCAATTATTAACCAAAGTGAAGAAATACTTAGATAATAATACACTTATACTTGGTGACTTCAATCTAGCTCTTTCTATACTCGATAGGTCTTCTAAGCACAACATCTCCAAAGAAACGGGAGCTTTAAATGATACACTGGACCAGATGGATTTCACAGATATCTACAGAACTTTACATCCAAACTCAACTGAATACACATTCTTCTCAAGCGCACATGGAACTTTCTCCAGAATAGACCACATATTGGGTCACAAATCGGGTCTGAACCGATACCAAAAGATTGGGATTGTCCCCTGCATATTCTCAGACCATAATGCCTTGAAATTAGAACTAAATCACAACAAGAAGTTTGGAAGGACCTCAAACACGTGGAGGTTAAGGACCATCCTGCTAAAAGATGAAAGGGTCAACCAGGAAATTAAGGAAGCATTAAAAAGATTCATGGAAACTAATGAGAATGAAGATACAACCGTTCAAAATCTTTGGGATGCAGCAAAAGCAGTCCTAAGGGGGAAATACATCGCAATACAAGCATCCATTCAAAAACTGGAAAGAACTCAAATACAAAAGCTAACCTTACACATAAAGGAGCTAGAGAAAAAACAGCAAATAGATCCTACACCCAAGAGAAGAAGGGAGTTAATAAAGATTCGAGCAGAACTCAACGAAATCAAGAGCAGAAGAACTGTGGAACAGATCAACAGAACCAGGAGTTGGTTCTTTGAAAGAATTAATAAGATAGATAAACCATTAGCCAGCCTTATTAAAAAGAAGAGAGAGAAGACTCAAATTAATAAAATCATGAATGAGAAAGGAGAGATCACTACCAATACCAAGGAAATACAAACGATTTTAAAAACATATTATGAACAGCTATACGCCAATAAATTAGGCAATCTAGGAGAAATGGATGCATTCCTGGAAAGCCACAAACTACCAAAACTGGAACAGGAAGAAATAGAAAACCTGAACAGGCCAATAACCAGGGAGGAAATTGAAGCAGTCATCAAAAACCTCCCAAGACACAAGAGTCCAGGGCCAGATGGCTTCCCAGGGGAATTTTATCAAACGTTTAAAGAAGAAACCATACCTATTCTCCTAAAGCTGTTTGGAAAGATAGAAAGAGATGGAGTACTTCCAAATTCGTTCTATGAGGCCAGCATCACCTTAATTCCAAAACCAGACAAAGACCCCACCAAAAAGGAGAATTACAGACCAATATCCCTGATGAACATGGATGCAAAAATTCTCAACAAGACACTAGCCAATAGGATCCAACAGTACATTAAGAAAATTATTCACCATGACCAAGTAGGATTTATCCCTGGGACACAAGGCTGGTTCAACATCCGTAAAACAATCAATGTGATTCATCATATCAGCAAGAGAAAAACGAAGAACCATACGATCCTCTCATTAGATGCAGAGAAAGCATTTGACAAAATACAGCATCCATTCCTGATCAAAACTCTTCAGAGTGTAGGGATAGAGGGAACATTCCTTGACATCTTAAAAGCCATCTATGAAAAGCCCACAGCAAATATCATTCTCAATGGGGAAGCACTAGGAGCCTTTCCCCTAAAATCAGGAACAAGACAGGGATGTCCACTCTCACCACTGCTATTCAACATAGTACTGGAAGTCCTAGCCTCAGCAATCAGACAACAAAAAGACATTAAAGGCATTCAAATTGGCAAAGAAGAAGTCAAACTCTCCCTCTTCGCTGATGACATGATACTCTACATAGAAAACCCAAAAGTCTCCACCCCAAGATTGCTAGAACTCATACAGCAATTCGGTAGCGTGGCAGGATACAAAATCAATGCCCAGAAGTCAGTGGCATTTCTATACACTAACAATGAGACTGAAGAAAGAGAAATTAAGGAGTCAATCCCATTTACAATTTCACCCAAAAGCATAAGATACCTAGGAATAAACCTAACCAAAGATGTAAAGGATCTATACCCTCAAAACTATAAAACACTTCTGAAAGAAATTGAGGAAGACACAAAGAGATGGAAAAATATTCCATGCTCATGGATTGGCAGAATTAATATTGTGAAAATGTCAATGTTACCCAGGGCAATATACACGTTTAATGCAATCCCTATCAAAATACCATGGACTTTCTTCAGAGAGTTAGAACAAATTATTTTAAGATTTGTGTGGAATCAGAAAAGACCCCGAATAGCCAGGGGAATTTTAAAAAAGAAAACCATATCTGGGGGCATCACAATGCCAGATTTCAGGTTGTACTACAAAGCTGTGGTCATCAAGACAGTGTGGTACTGGCACAAAAACAGACACATAGATCAGTGGAACAGAATAGAGAATCCAGAAGTGGACCCTGAACTTTATGGTCAACTAATATTCGATAAAGGAGGAAAGACTATCCATTGGAAGAAAGACAGTCTCTTCAATAAATGGTGCTGGGAAAATTGGACATCCACATGCAGAAGAATGAAACTAGACCACTCTCTTTCACCATACACAAAGATAAACTCAAAATGGATGAAAGATCTAAATGTGAGACAAGATTCCATCAAAATCCTGGAGAAGAACACAGGCAACACCCTTTTTGAACTCGGCCACAGTAACTTCTTGCAAGATACATCCACGAAGGCAAAAGAAACAAAAGCAAAAATGAACTATTGGGACTTCATCAAGATAAGAAGCTTTTGCACAGCAAAGGATACAGTCAACAAAACTAAAAGACAACCTACAGAATGGGAGAAGATATTTGCAAATGACATAACAGATAAAGGGCTAGTTTCCAAGATCTATAAAGAACTTCTTAAACTCAACACCAAAGAAACAAACAATCCAATCATGAAATGGGCAAAAGACATGAAGAGAAATCTCACAGAAGAAGACATAGACATGGCCAACATGCATATGAGAAAATGCTCTGCATCACTTGCCATCAGGGAAATACAAATCAAAACCACAATGAGATACCACCTGACACCAGTGAGAATGGGGAAAATTAACAAGACAGGAAACAACAAATGTTGGAGAGGATGCGGAGAAAAGGGAACCCTCTTACACTGTTGGTGGGAATGTGAACTGGTGCAGCCACTCTGGAAAACTGTGTGGAGGTTCCTCAAACAGTTAAAAATATACCTGCCCTACGACCCAGCAATTGCACTATTGGAGATTTACCCCAAAGATACAGATGCAGTGAAACGCCGGGACACCTGCACCCCGATGTTTATAGCAGCAATGGCCACGATAGCCAAACTGTGGAAGGAGCCTCGGTGTCCAACGAAAGATGAATGGATAAAGAAGATGTGGTTTATGTATACAATGGAATATTACTCAGCTGTTAGAAATGACAAATTCCCACCATTTGCTTCAACGTGGTTGGAACTGGAGGGTATTATGCTGAGTGAAGTAAGTCAGTCGGAGAAGGACAAACATTACATGTTCTCATTCATTTGGGGAATATAAATAATAGTGAAAGGGAATATAAGGGAAGGGAGAAGAAATGTGTGGGAAATATCAGAAAGGGAGACAGAACGTAAAGACTGCTAACTCTGGGAAACGAACTAGGGGTGGTGGAAGGGGAGGAGGGCGGGGGGTGGGAGTGAATGGGTGACGGGCACTGGGGGTTATTCTGTATGTTAGTAAATTGAACACCAATAAAAAAAAAGAAAATAAATGAATGTAGTGAGTATTTGTATTACTTTGGATTAACCAAAGAGTTTCTAGGTAGGTATTTGAAATGAGATGCACAGTGTATAGATAGTAGGGCCTCGAGTTCGATGGTGGGACAGAGGTCATCTGGGGTCAAATAGTAAAAGACAACAGGAAACAGGATTTAGGAGCCTTTGTCTCTCCTCTGTCATTAGGGATTCACGGTACATCCAATGGGCAAGGGATTCCTACTGAGTCTGTACTGTTACCTTCGTGTATCTCCAGTTGGAGTATAAGCCTAGTGAGGGTTGGAATTCAGTGTGAATCCCCAGTGGCCAGTATAGCAAAGAAATGAAAGCAGAATGCTAAGGGAGGAGTCTCTGGAAGGGGTGTTGACACAAAATGAACACATTAAAAAAGGTTTTTTTTAAGAGAAAAAAAAAGAATTTTATTCCAGCCCGAGTTAGGATAGCTAACACAACCTTCACAATCTTTACAACATGCACAACCTTCACAAAGAAGAGAGAGCTCTGGGGAAGGGACATTCAGGGCAGGGTTGCACATGTTTTTTACACAGTCATAACTCATCATGGCAAAGGACATTCCAGAAAGTTATAGACTTTATCTTATGTTTTTCGTGTGTACAAGTTTGTGTGACTTTAATCTTATGGGAACCAGAGAGGTTTCTGTTTTGTGTTGTTTTTCTTGTCTTCATGTTTGGAATGCATCTTTTTTTCTATGATTATTATTATTATTTTAACGAAGCAAACATGTAATGTGTGCTCTGGTTAGAAACAGAGCCCTGGCTTTGAGGTTTTGCCGAGTCATTTTGACCTTGGTTAAATGTTAAAGTGTAGCTTCCCTGGGAGCCCTGGAGCAGGGCCCCCAGACGTTAAAAAGTGGAAAATCTGTCATTTATCAGGGACAAATGGTTTACAGATTTATTTTGCGGGCGTTTTGGTAGAGTATTCTCATAGTATTGGGACGACCGAGTAGACGTACCTATCGAGTGCTCATGCTATACTGGGGGCTTGTACATTCATTTGGGGAGGAACTCCCAGTAGGAAACAGGAACAAGGAAATAGGCTTAATTTTCTTTTCTCAAACTCCTGCCTGATTCAAACTGCCATTTAAAATACAAAACAAAACAAAACAATTCCAGGCAATTCTTTCAAATACCGAAGTCCATCTTTCTGTGTTTGTCCTCCTTATCAAAGGAGCTAATCAAATTGGTCAGAAGTGCCAGGCCATGAGTCAAATGACTAATCAGCACTTCTGGGTTGCCTTTGTATCAGTTCAGGTATTTCTTTGATGTTGGACATAAGGCAGGGCATGTGGTACATAGACAAACACTTCTGGGTGAGAAGAGCCTCACAGTTAAGCCCATGAGTGATCGTGAACAGATGTTTCCCTCAGGCAGCTGCTCTCGCTCAGAATGCTACTAGATCTGCTTTCTCCAGGCACAGTACGCCATCACCTTGGCAGCTCCTTGTTGTAAACGGTTGCATGTGACCTACCTGCCCCCACAGAAATCCCATCTGGCATCTTCTAGTCTTTCTTTTGGTGGCTTAGCCTCCTGCCGTGGTAGTCTTCACTTCAAAACAAACCAGCTCATGAACACCTGTTGAAAGCCTTGGAGGGAAGATGTTGGCACAACTCTTCTCTTTCTCCCTGACTCTTTTCTAGTGCTTTTCATTCCTGAGTCAGGCACATCACGGACTATTACTTTTGCTTTTACCACTAGTCAATCCCCACCTTTTTTTTATGCATGAAAAATGGTTGAAGCACAACAGAATCCCTGCTGGTGGTAATCTTTGCACATTACCATGTTTTCCCCTGGGGTCCTATTGCTTGCCAGTCGAGGGAAATGTTGGCCTTCCATGGCCCCAGCACATTTTAGGAGCTATGTATTTTGTGTGATTCAATACACCTGAACGACACTGGAGCTGTCATCATGAGGACACAAAACTATCTCCTGCTGGGATCTTCCTTATCTCATCTCTAATTTCCAGCCATACATTTCAGGCAGCTCTGAGACAGTGGTGATCTGTAGAGCAAAGAGAATCCTGTTGCACTCAACCTATTGACAGCTGTGTAGACGGATCCCAATCTGCTTCAAAAACCTATCATTTTCCCTGGTTTATAAAGGACATAGAAAAGCAGAGAAGCTTTGGGTTTTCCCTGGTTCTGAAATGACATGCTCAGGTTCCCTAAGGAGTATGAACTCTCATATTTTCCTCTCCAACTTCCTCCGTGATGACAGGTTATGGCTTAGTATGGGGCTTCTTCCCACATCCCGCCATTACCTACCACAGCTTCTGTGATGTGAATATGAATCCTGAGGCGCATAGCTCCTGTCTGGCATAGTAAATTTACTACTCATAAAGAAACTGTCTCCTCTTGTTCTCATTTCTTTTTTCCTCTCTTTCTTTCTATTTGTAAAGTTAAAATTGTGAGTGAATTGGGAGCAAAATATCACCTTGACTCTAAGTCATATGATAAAAGATAAATTAGAAGTTACTGGTAAACTGTATAATTTATGTTGATCAGAGGTTGCAAAAACAGCCCTTTGCAAAATATGGGACGGAGTCCTTCTAATGTGATAAGTCAGCATGGTTGAAAGTTTGGCTGCTGAAGGTGATAGCATCGTACAAAGACTACCCTCCAAAATAGAACTTCCATGTCTTTCAAATCCCTCTTCCATCAATTTTGTTTTCCTTGATGCACCAAGTCTTTTATATCACCATTTCTTTTTTTATTTAAATATTTATTTATTTATTTATTCATGAGAGACACACAGAGAGAGGCAGAGACACAGGCAGGAGAAGCAGGTTCCCTGAGGGGAGCCCGATGTGGGACTTGATCCCCAGGATCACACCCTGAGCCAAAGGCAAAAGCTCAACCACTGAGCCACCCAGGCAGTCACCTTTTCAAAGAATTAGCACTGATTATATTATGAAGCCACAGCCCATCTCTTATGAGCTACTCTATTTGGACCTGGTAGCACAATGGATTGAGAAACTCTGACTTGAATGCAAAGCCAATGTGAACAAATCTTTAGGCATTTCCTTTCAGGGCTTTGTAAAATGGTGTCTACCTATCAAGTGACTGAAAAAAAAAAAAAAAAAGTTCTGTTTGCAATGGGTTGCTTCCCAAGTCCACAGTATCAGGAGAGTAACGAGGAGAAATTCAGGTGATTCTTTTAAAATGTTTGTTCCATAATTCCCTCTAACTTCCCCATTTTTGGTTTATCTTTGAGACTAGGGTTCAAATGAAAAGTGAACAGCAAGATGAGAGGAATGTCCAACAAAATGCCAGAGACTTTCAGCCAGATCCCTGACAATCCTTCAAAAGTAGGAGCAAAATCTGGCCTATAACACTAAAAAGACATCTGAAAATGAGCTGCCTGTACCTAGACACTGCTGGGAGATGGGGTAGTGTTGATCTGCTAGGTGACACCATGGCCAGGAACTGTGGTCTGGCTGTTTGGTGACTATTAGAATCCCAAACTCACCAGTGACGCTTTCTCAGCTGTATGCATGTAAGGATATTTTGACTTATGCTCATTGTCATGTTGCCCTTTTGGTGCTGTTTATCTTCTTGTGAAATGAAATCACGCATGGGAAAGCTCTGAAAAAGTTCAAATTGTTATGGAAATAGAAAATTTTACTATGAACAAAGGCAGATAAAAATGGAAACCCATTTTCCACTGGTTGGTATTCTAGGACTTGTCCCATTCCAGACTGGAGTGGTACACCTGATTCCTGCTGCATTGACCTCTCTGCATGGAACACCCTCCCAGTTTCTACTGGCTTGCTGGGCCAGGTGGAATCCAATCATAGCTTTCTATTCCTGATGGGCATCCCTAGAATCCACCTGATTTCTTATGACAGACCTCTATTTGAGGATGTGTCCCCTTGACTCAGGGTGGGGAGGAAGCAAATTCCAGCAGCACTAGTACTAGTTAGTTACACTGCTCAGGAGCTTCCACGCTGTTTTGTTGAATCTGTTTCTCAAAAAGTATCTGTTCCTTCGACTGTCTTTCTGATAGTTAGGTGTTCAAGATCCCCATCTATGGTGTGGGAAAATTTAGGAAGCAGTATATGTACATGGAGCAAGGAGGACAAACACAAAGTAGAGGCTTACAGTGAGTGGCCACTTTGATTTTCCCACTCTGACAATTTCAGATTTCTTTGGTACCTCCTTTCTAAGAGCCATTCCTGAACACTTCTCTAAATTATCAATTCTATCAGGTACATAACAGCAATGGATTTGGGGAAGATGTTATACCATGCAGTTGAGAGGCCTCCATTTTGCTTCTTTTAGAGATTCGTTTGTATTTAGGCCTTTAATCGGAGAAAAGATTAAATATTGCAGGAGCAAATTATTTCAATTCCTAAGCTACTCTGGGAGGGTAACTAGAAATCCTGAGCCACCCTGAAGAGCTTGAGAGAGGGCAAGGCAGTCCTCTCTGGCATGCATATGGTTCGGTAGCTCTTTGCTGAGTTCCACAGTCTGTGAGTATGAGGGAGGTTTGACATCTGCCCACAACATGATTGTAGGGTCAATGCTAATGCCTCACTTGTTTAGATCTTATTCACAGTCCCTTTAGGTATTCAAAGTAGACCAGAATCATGTGTAACAAATCGTACATAATTTCTGGTTCCTTGAATTCCATTCACCTAGTTTCAATTTCACTACTAATGTATTATGGTTCATAATTTAAAAGGAAGGATTTATGTGCATAGAGCAATTTCAAAAGTGGACTCAGGATCTATTATACCATAGTGTCTTTCTGCCCTTGAGCTCACAGGGCTTTGCAGATAATAATAATAATAATAAAAAAGCTACGTCTTGAAGGGCGCTTTTTATTTTTTAACTTTTCCAGGGGCCCACCTTTCTGACTGATCAGCTATAGAGAATTCCTATTGTCAAATTGTAAAACTTTTGTCCCAACAGAAGCCTGAGGGAAAGCCCTCCAGCCAGATTCTTTACACGGATCTGTGTAAAAAGACAAAAGGTCAAATATGAGAGGGATTTTCCTTCCCAACAGTACTCAGCCAAAGAAGTGAGCCAGCAGGAAACTCTTCAGTGGAGAGGCACATCGGGAATTAGATTCCAGGAATACAGAATTGTTCCTCTGATCTTTGCATGATCCAAAATACAATGGAATTTGCCTATTTGCCTATCAGACCTCCATAGAGGGACCTTTCCTTCTTGGGACTATCTGCAGGTCAGGTAGGTTTCTCCAAATGAGCAAGTGGGTGATAACTGGAAAGGTTATCAGACATGATTAATGCCATGTCAGATAATCGGATTGATAGGCAGTTTTTAAAGAATATGTATACAGGGCAGCCCCGGTGGCCCAGTGGTTTGGTGCCACCTTCCGCCTAGGGCGTGATCCTGGAGACCCGGGATCGAGTCCCGTGTCGGGCTCCCAGCATGGAGCCTGCTTCTCCCTCTGCCTGTGTCTCTGCCTCTGTGAGTGTGTCTCTGTCTGTCATGAATAAATAAATGAAATCCATAAGAAAAAAAAAAGAATATATATACACACCTATATGTATGAAGGTTTTTTTGTTTGTTTGGTTTGGTTTTTGTATGAAGATTTTAAAGATGTCTTCATTCAAAGAACAGCTACATGACTCAGTGCTTGCTGGTAAAATAAAGCCATTCAGGTACATGCCCTTACCTTGTGGGCTGGCCTTCCTGTGTCTACTCTGGGTCTTGCATGGCTCCAGGTTGGCTGCAACCATGGTTTCCCTCTCACCAGCTCACTCCTGAGACCATGTCTCAAGGAATACCTTTAGCACTGCTTCTTTTTTATCTATTCTTCTTCTTTCCTCCAAGAAACCAAAAAGAGGAACGGTGCATTGTCTTAGGTTGGGTTCCCTAGGAAACAGCCCCCAGGAATGGAGCTCTGTGGGCAAGAAGGTGGTTGGGGAGTGCTGGGGGAGGGGAGTCAACACCTGCAGAGGGTGGAGGAAGGAGGATGGGCAGAGAGAGGACTGATGTACGGTCACCAAATAAAGGCTACCGGTGGTCCTGACTGCCAGGAGCTCTGGGCCTGCAGTGGTCCTTCAGTGTCGCCCTGGTTTGAGGCGACCATGTGTGCCGGCCGCTGGATGCAGGTGGCCTCTGGAGAGGGGGTGTGAACTTGGGCAAGGCAGCTTTCTTGGGCTGAGAGCAACTTCCAAAGAGGAACTCAGCTGACAGTCCGGTAGCTAATGCTCTGCACAGCTAGAGAATGAGTGCCTCCGTGGGGAAGGGAGAGATCTGGGTGGCACACTGTGGCATCTGAATGGAGCATCTTTCCCATGGGACTGTTTCCTATTGACAATCTGCTTAGTTTTGGGATTAGGGTTCCTCTATGTAGTGACTATATAAATGTGTACATATATATATATATACACACACACATATATATACACACATGTATAGACACAATATGCTATATAGTATATATTATATATTTCATATACAGTATATATAGTATACATGTATTTTAAAAATATGTGTTTTTTATTTTTTATATTTTTATATTTTAAAAATATGTATATACCATATACATTTTATATGTATATTATATACACATACATATACTTAGCCCGTATCTATGTTTATTGCTATATTTACACTATCTATATATACATCTAGCTTTGTGTGCCATGCTGGTATGCTCAGGATTTTATGAGTCTGGATGTACAGAGGCAGATAAAGGCTGGAGAGGGGAGGTGCTTCTAAAATGAGCTTTTAAAAACTGTGTCTAGTTTGAAGTTTTTTTATTTGTTTGAAAGAGAGAGAGCACAAGTGAGAGAGCAAGGGAGCGAGTGACCTTGAGTGAGGGGGAGGGGCAGAGGAAGAGGGAGAAGGAGAAGCAGACTTCCCACTGAGCAGGGAGCCCCACATGGGGCTGGATCCCAGGACACAGGATCATGACCTGAGCCGAAGGCAGACACTTAACCAACTGAGCCACCTAGGTGCCCCCAAATGTGTCTGGCTTAAACTCTGCTGCCAGGTCTGGGTGTGGTCTTAAGGACCACAGAGTCCTCAGCCTCTGGCTGGTTGAGTGTTTGTAGCCATGTGATGACAAAAAAAGCATTTTCCATCTAAGAGTAGTTTGTGTAGTCCAAGGAGCTTGGACAGGGAAATGCGTTCTTAGACCAGAGAAACACACTCCTCACTGAGGAGTCTTGGCTCTGAGGCATTGGCCACGGAGGATTGCCAAGTTCCAGAGGGCTGTGGTGTCCTGGGCAGTAAAAAGTGGAGATCTGCAAACTGCTCCAGTGTTGGCTAGATCCTGCTATTGAGTGACACATTTCCAAATAGAATGCATCTGTGTGGTGCTTGCTATCAACCCCTGAGATGTTGGTATTCTTTCAGTCTGATCTTACGGAGGAGGAAACAGAGGCTCTTTGGGGTACACCGACTAGCCCAAGGTCTGTGTGGCTTAGAGGCGGGGTGTTCATGCATGCCAGTGTATTCAACATGGCCCGGTTACTCCATCGTTCTGGCATAACTGTTAGTAGTACCTCCCTCTCATTTATGCAAGTCTCTTGATTCAGATGTCATCTGGCTTTTGAGTCCAGCTCATTGGACACCACATCTCACTGACTTCCTCTAATGCCTTGCATGTGGTCTTAGAAAGAAATAGCTGGTCAAATTCACGTGGCCTGTACAATCTGGAGCAGTCCCTTCTTCACTGGGCAGTGTCCTTGGCTTGGCCCATGGTCTTCTATCTTCCTTTGCCACACAGAGCAGGAGCAACCAGCTGCTACTCCATTTTTCAATAAGAACTTTTCTCAAATGCATAGGATCACAAAAATCTGACCCCAAAGAAATAGTGATGCAAGATGGAGAGATGTAACTTTTTACCAGGTTGATGATGTCCTCTTGCATTCCTTTTTAAAATTCTGGACACTTGGATCTGTGCTAATTTTTTTTATATATATATTTTTAATTTTTATTTATTTATGATAGTCACACACAGACAGAGAGAGTGAGAGAGGCAGAGACACAAGCAGAGGGAGAAGCAGGCTCCATGCACTGGGAGCCCGAGGTGGGATTCAATCACGGGTCTCCAGGATCGCGCCCTGGGCCAAAGGCAGGCCCCAAACCGCTGGGCCACCCAGGGATCCCCCGGATCTGTGCTAATTTTTATAACCAAGCCGGACTGTCTGGTGAGTGGATTAGTAGTTTAGGTTACAAAAGTTATCTTCAACCCTGTGCCCAAAGAGATACTTGGTATTTTCCCAGGAAATGGCACCATGATTACAGCTCCCAATGAGAAGAACCCCTCTTCCAGTACAAAGCTGTTGTCACTCTCCTGATGGTGGCTTAGGTGCAAGGCTGGCATTTGGAGAGTGTCTGAATTGTGAGAAATGCATTAGCATCAGATGCAGCCTACACTGGGCTGCCCCAGGGAAGAGATAGATCATAACACTACAGGCCAGAGATAATCATCTCAGAAATTCCCCACCCTCACATAACCCCAAGTATTATCAAATCTCTTTGGTTTGATAGTTAAAAGAGCAATAATGGAGAATGCCTTCAGAAAAATATATTCTGCAATATTAGTTTAATATGACTCATACTTCAAAACAACTAACTGATTGGCTCAACATCCAGAAATCTATTCATAGTAGGAATTTTGGCACCTTCCCTTAGCCATCACCTAAAGGAGATTAGGCTTATTTTAGCAGTAAGCCGCGATTTCTGTTTTTATTAAAGATGGCATTTCCCCATCTTCCATTAATGGTATAAGCAAGACACTTTCTCGTTAGAATTTAGTTTGGAATAATTTGAGCCATCTTAAAGTGACATTAATTTCAAAAAAGAAACCCTTAAAGTCATGCTTTTCAATGGTTTCTTCATTACATGGTTAATGGAGGAAAAAGACTTATTTTTCTAAGTGATTTTTACCTACTGGAATAAGAAAAGCAGAGAGAGAAATCGGTGTCTCTTTTATGTGCGTGAAAATAACAAAGTCTCTTTTGAGCTTTCACTTTTTATTAAACTACACAACTAAATTAGAGAATTAGAAAGCTCTGCATTTAAAAATGAACCAACACACCAAAAGTAAAAACCACAAGCAGGAAAACCCTCCCCAAATGCAAGCCAGGAACTCTCTTGGCTGAGGTTCAGAAATGAACAGAAAATGTCATTCCTTCATAAAAACAATTGATATTGTTTGGATTTCCAAATAGCATTTTCCTATAAAGCTACAGAAGCTAGAATTGTCAAATAAATGACTCACTTAAGAATTAAAAGCATTGGAAAGGGAAAGAAGAAAGAAAAAAAAGAAAGAAAGAAAGAAAGAAAGAAAGGAAAAAGAAAGAAAGAAAAGAAGAAAGGAGAAAGAAAGAAAGGAGAAAGAAAGAAAGAAAGAAAGAAAGAAAGAAAGAAAGAAAGAAAGAAAGAAAGAAAGAAAGAAGAAAAAAAAAAGAAAAGAATATGGGCACCTAGGGGGCTCAGTGGTTGAGTATCTGCCTTTGGCTCAGGTCGTGATCCCGGGTCCTGGGATCAAGTCCTACATCAGGAGCCTGCTTGTCCCTCTGCTTATGTGTCTGCCTCTCTCTGTGTTTCTCTCATGGATTAATAAATACAATCTTAAAAAAAAAAAGAAAGAAAGAAAGAAAGAAAAAAGAATCAATTAACTGTTGCTATTCATCCTCTGAGTTACTCACTGGGCAGTTTTAGAAGAGAGTGAAGTCTCAGGTTAAGCTTGATGTAGACACAGAAAAGTGTCTTTGGGAGATTTCCTATTGGAATTACTCAAGTCTGTGACCTGTGAAATATTTCATCACCACACCGTCCAGATGTTGCCATAGTCTGTCTTCAGTGATTTGTTTAGGATTTTCTTTCCTCTCTCCCTCTTCTTCCTCCCCTTACTTCCAGGCTTCCAGACTGCAAAACCTCTAGTTCTTAACAGATTTCTAGATAATGTGTCAGGTGGACCCTATCACCGTACTCGTGTATGTCACTTCATTCTGCACCGATCCTGTCCTCTGGCCTATCCTTGGCTTCAAGAAAGACTCAGAATGGAGAATGTCTAGAGGGCACTTTGGTTGGTATCAAAGGTTTGTCTTTATGCTCTTGTTTTGATATGACTGCTTCAAATTATCTTTCCTAAAATGCTGGAGTCAGAGCACAACTTTTTTTGGAGATAGAAAAATAATGATCTGGAAAATTTCCTATCATTTTCTTCTTCCATCCAGCCACAATAGATAAGAGGGGAAAATATGGTATTGTAATGAAATAAACAGAAAGAAAAAAGGAAGCTCTGATTGTTAAAGCCAAATTTAGATGTTTACCCAAAGATTTGGAGACTCTCTTTATTGTTAATTGCATTACTGTCAACAGCACATATGTGTACTGTCTGAGGCTGACTTGTTCTGAAGACCTGGTCAGATCTCCTCAACACTCCTTTCCCGTTTCCTGTGGAAACCCAAAGCTCTTTCTGAGGATTCTTGGGCAGTAGGAGGAAATGTGAGGCTCATACCTCATGGGTGCCTCAGACTTTCAGCTTCTACATCTGCTGCCTTTGGGGAGTTGTTATTGGTGTTATTTTATCTTGTCACATGACCCAAGTTGTCACTCTTTCCCATTGTGCTGACCCAGACGTGGGATTCAACTCCTTTTTATGATATCCACAAAAATCAAGCTTATAAATTTCTGTGTATGTAGAAGATTTTTGTGAAATTGTGGGGGGACATTCGTGCAGGTAGGTAATTGGCGGCGAGCAAAGTGTTTAATCTTGAAATGCAGATTATTTTAGACTTAACATTCCTGGGCCTAAATGTCCTTTAAATTACTGAGTACTTGGGACTAAAATGGAGAAAATACAAGTTTTGCAATATTTAAAATAAAAGGCAGAAGTGGCTAATAGTGTAGTGTTATTAAGTAATAATAATTATCAAATAAGAATATAATCTTGTTCCTTTCCCTCTGCTGGTTAGCAGCTGGTCTCATGAACTGAGTGTTATTCTCATGCCTGGTTTTATACTTCTTTTACTTATATATGTGGCCACAATCAGTATAGGTTACTGTATGACATGTTTTTTTAACTGGACGTAATTGATATCAAACTGTATATGAAATTCTTTAACTTGCTTTTCTTTTATACATCAATGCATGTAGTTCCTGCTCATTCTTTAGTAGCTGTATAGTAGTATATTGTATGAAGAGTCCACAATTTATCCATTTTCTTACTAGTAAACATTTAGCTTGTTTCTAGTCGTAGCTATCACACACAACGCTGTGTGAACATTTCCTTAGGGGACATACCTAAAAGCTACCACTGGCCAGTTCATCTCTCCCAGGGCCCTTAGGCTCATGTTACTTTCTCCAATAGTTCTTCCTTTTTAATTCTTCATCCGCATTCCTTTTTGTGAAAATATTCCCAGTCACTCAAAGTTACCTGCATTCTGGTTTTGGTTGAGCAATTCAGCCCTTTATTTAGCCTCTGCACCTAAACTCTGTTCCTGGTATATTTTTGCTGTTCCATTATAGCATTCTCCTGGAAAAACTCAACCAAACAAACCCCTCTTTTAAGAGGACCCAAACTCTTTAGAAGGTGATCATGATTGTAAAAGGAATTTGATTTTTTCATTGCTTTTGGGAAAAGACTACCATGGGATGGTGATTGGTTCTATCTCTTTCTCTAGGGAATCATCATGTGCTTATGAGATTTTGTCTTTGAAGACATGGCTCCTTTTCCTCTTTCCTCTTTGCTCTTCCTTCTTCTTCCTTCGTAAAGTGCTGAATGAGGCAATAAGGATGAGGACAAATGCCTGCATGCAGGAATGTGAGCGAGATGGCCTTGTGAGCACTGTATAGCCCAGGTCGGGGGGTGCCTAGATTTATTGTTAAGCAAGTCTGTTTAAGAGATACAATCAGATAATTTAGATATATATATACTACTTGATTGTGTTTTTATTATCAGAAGCTCATTCTTTAAGTCAGTGTTAATCCTAGGCATTGGAAGCAGAGAACTTCAGAGTCTTCAAAGTTGATGGCAAGATTGACTTGACCTCTTCATAAATGATTAGTTTGTAGACATCTACATCAACTCTTGAGATCACCATAAAAATACAGATACAAGGGCACCACTCTAGACTAGCCAAATCAGGTTATTTGGGAATGGAGCCTGGAAACCTACTTTAATATACTAAGGTTTGAGAAATACAGCATTAATTTATGATTCCTCTAGGCCACCTTTAGATTCATGCATGTAGACATGCAGTCTACAAGTATAGGCTGCCAGTGAAAGTGGCTTTGTGTCTGTTATATTGAGGGTGGATGATTATGCTCTTAATTAAATGGGTTAAAGGAACAATTAAATTTTTTTTAAATTTTTTAAAAAATTTATTTATGATAGTCACAGAGAGAGAGAGAGAGAGGCAGAGACACAGGCAGAGGGAGAAGCAGGCCCCATGCACCGGGAGCCCGATGTGGGATTCGATCCCGGGTCTCCAGGATCGCGCCCTGGGCCAAAGGCAGGCGCCAAACCGCTGCGCCACCCAGGGATCCCTAAAGGAACAATTAAAGAGCTACTTGAAAATCTAATGGTCAAGAAAACCAGGTTTGGATGGTGACATGCTCTGTTTGATCCTATAAAACATCAATATTTGGTGCCTTTAAAGTCTCTGAGGGAATGGGAAAGCTTGAGCGTTTCTGAATAACAGGAGAGGTACTAATAAGGGGAGGGAAGATTTTCATATCCATGGCCATTGAGCTCACAGGCACACATGAGCACTCTGGGAAAAACAGAAATATCCCCAAAGAGGTAAGAGAATTGGGGGGAGGGAAGCAAAAAACCAAGGGGGGGGGAGGGAGCTGGAAACCAAGTTGGTTAGTTTATACCAGCTATGCTTTGAGAAATTAGTCTAGTTTTTACACCACTGTATAATTCTAGTTATGAGTCACAAGAGTAGATTGTTATATATAATCTATCTACTAGCATGGATTATTATCTATCTAAAAACTATGTATATCACAGTAGATTACATGTAATAACCCATTTATACGAGGGTAGATTATTCCATATATAACTTATATATATTAGAGTAGATTATTATATAAACAATCTATATATATACTACAGAAGATAATTATATATATAATTAATATACACCGAGTAGATTATTTTATATACATAGTCTATAGAGAGTAGATTATATTTATATAATCTCTATATACCAGAGTCGATTATTATATATATAAATCTATAATACCTTTAAGACAAGAATTTAAAAGAATTATCAGCTATTATTTAAGGATTATAATGGCATTTGGATATATATTTATATGTATATAAAATGTTGTTTATCACATATCATATATTACATATTACATTTTATATATTTCCACCCGCCATTTTATGTTATATTAAAGAGTGATTTATTTATTTGAGAGACAGAGTGCAAGTGTGGTGGGATGGGGCAGGGGGAAAAGGAGTCAAGTAGATTCCCCACTGGGCATGGAGCCTGAGATCATGACCTGAGCCAAAATCAAGACACATGCTTAATGGACTGAGCTACCCAGGTGCCCCTCCACCTGCCATTTTAATCCTAAAGTAACAAGAGACAATTTTTAAAAATTCTTGTCTTAGCTCAGGGGCTAAACATAGATAACATCTACCAAGCAGTTTACATTACAACTTTCTGCGCAAAACCAAGGAGGGTAAAGTTTTGAACTTGTGTATTTGTAGGTCCTCTCTTTGAATATGTATTCTGAAGAGGGTTTTTTTTTGGTATGGTGTGCTGTCCAAATGAAAATATTTGCCATCGCAATAGCCCCAAGATAAACAGGCATATATAGTACTTGTGCGCCCGTGGAAATGATCACAACTAACCTCATGGAAGAAGGCAAACATTCAAAGGTTTGCCTTTGAATCAAGGCAAGATCAAACTTGTAAATGTATTATAACACTGCTTTTAAAAAAGTAAATTGTCTTTTAGAGGACTCCTCAACTCCATTCCAATCCAAAAGCTGTGGCAGGTGGGGGTGGGGGCATGGGTGCAGGAAAATTGATGATTGAAACCTGAGACGTCAGCCAAACTCCTTTACACAGAAGAAGAAGAAGAAGAAGAAGAAGAAGAAGAAGAAGAAGAAGAAGAAGAAGAAGAAGAAGAAGAAGAAGAAGAAAACAAAGAAAGAAAAAGCCAGGGAAATAAACCTTTAGGCAAAATGCTAAAAATACGCTCATTTTGGTGCAATGAAGCTGTTTGAATAAATGGAACTAATAGTTTTTATCTAAACCATCTGTGGTGTGAAATGGGAAGTCATATAGAAAAGTCCTCAGAGACTCTGGATTGCTCTGCATTGGAACTAAGAGGAGGAGGAGAGCAAATGGAGCCGTTCTCCATTTATCTGAGAATTAACAAAGTGATCAGCCAAGTGACAATGAAGCCGACTTGTGCTGGTTGCAGGCAGTCTGGCTCCTTCAGCTGAAGGCGAATGTTCTGGGAACACAAGGCCAGAATCCTTTTAAGAGACTGATAGGTTATATAAAGTATCAGATTCTTTCTCTGTAAAAAGAGAGAGAAGAGAGGGAGAGGGAGAGAGGGGGGGAGAGAGAGAGACAGAAAGAGAAGAAAACCCAATCTAGAGCTACTCCAGGGGACCTTAGTGTTGTAAAGGACTGTCACTTCTGTTATGTTGGTCTGCTGAAACCACATCTTGAAACCAGGTGTTAAAAGTGACCCAACCCAACAGCTAGAATGGTTTTGTAGATATTGTGTATTTTGTAATACTACCCGGAAATTGCAGTTTCGTTTAGATACGCCATTGTTTTTTTCTTGTATGAAACTCTAACCAAGACCAGATTTAGGTTTCTGTGGGTCTACCTTGATAAACACACACACACACACACACACACACACACACACACACACACACGATAAGATACAAAATACTCCACAGAATTGGTTACAGTTTCTGGACACATGAATTCTGACCCATTTTCTCATGCTGAACTGGAGAGAACTGGATCCAAGATAGACCTAACAATGACTATCGGGACAAGCTACTTTCATATGGTACAGTTTCTGTTTGAACCTCCCACCAATAACTCAAAGTTTCTGGAAGGACTTTTATCCACAGACCACATGCCGTGGGGACAGCTTCCTTTCATTCATTGCTTTCTTTGGTTCTTGTGTAATCACAGTGAGTCCCCCAAACAATTTAGTCCTTCACTTCCTATACTCAGTTTACTCACATGAATAATCAAAGAATTATAGGTCAGTGGGGGACAACCAGACCTATAAAGCTGTGAAGAAAAAGTTTGCTAAATGTTCCCTGCAAAGGGGTGCCTGGGTGGCTCAGTGGTTGAACGACTGTCTTTGGCTCAGGTCGTGATCCCGGGTTTCTGGGATCGAGTCCTGCACCAGGCACCTGCTCCTGTCTCTGCCTGTGTCTGCCTCTCCCTCTGTGTGTCTCTCATGATAAATAAATAAAATCTTTAAAAAAAATGTTCCCTCCAAAACATGGTAAGGATACAGTGAAGTGCCCCTCTGCCCCCCACTCCACCGTGGTCTTTCTCGAATTCTATTAAAAACAATATTAATTTGTTTGGAGTAAATGGTTGATACTGTATTCTCTGAATGTAACTGTGAGTAACAGACGTGCTTTGACTCAAGTGATGGAGCAGCTCCTTTTTAAGTAAGGTCTACCACCCAATCAAGTCGAGAGGGTGCGTTTCCGCACAATCTGAAGTTGGGCCTAATTTCTCAGAGTAGGCTACCTCTTCCAGCGGTAGCTCTTGCCCTAGAAAATGGCCACAGGAGCAGGGATATTTTAGGATTTAGAATACTCTGTGACTTACAGTCACAGATTAATTTTTAAGTAAGTTCTGCACTCTGGATTTTCTTTTGTTTGTAGCCTGGGCCTCAGCAGGACCAGGAATGGAAGTCCTGGTGGGGTTCAGGGGAACTCAGTGAGAGGCATATCTTGCCTTTTATTTTCAATAGTGAGTCACTTCTGATTGGGAGTGCTGAATTAGTATTACGTTTCATCTACCTCTCACCCACTGTCATGGTGTGTGGAAAGAATCAGGAACGGGAGCGTCTGGGTGGCTCAGTGGTTGAGCCTCTGCCTTTGGCTCAGGTTGTGATCCCGGGGTCCTGGGATGAGTCCCACATTGGGTTCCCTGCAGGGAGCCTGCTTCTCCCTCTGCCTGTGTCTCTGCCTCTCTCTCTCTCTGTGTATCTCATGGACAAATAAAATCTTAAAAAACAAAACAAAAAAAAGAATCAGGAACAGAGTTCTCAGTCGCCTGTGGAGCAATGGGCTACTCTTAGGGCTGAGCAGTAGTGTTCATTTGTCTACACCTCCGAATCCTGCGTGATGTGATTCCAATCCTAATATCTAGCATCAGCTTGGCCCCGAGGCCAGTTCCCTCCCCTCCCCACTACAGCGCACAGAGTCACGGAAGGTGCCAAGCAAGGATGAAGAAGTGACATCCTTTTGCATCTGCTCTGACAACTCCACCAGGTTGCGATTAATGCTCGAAAAAGCAGTCCTGTTGGAAAGACCAAGGTGACTCCCCCCGTGACACGGGGGCCCGCGTGGCCTGACCTTTAACTGCACTGGAGCGCTATTATTTCCATCGCCTTTATGACCGGACTTGGACTTGAAACTGCCGGGCCTTACTCCACTACCAACCTCCATCTCCCCTTTCCTTGCACAGCCTTAGAACATGCAAACCTATCTTATCCCGCAGGCTTCCACCGAGTCCGAATGCCAGCTGCACGCGAGTGACTGGTCGTCGCCCCGAGCGCGGTCCCTAAGTTAGAGACCCGTGGCCGCTCGCGGACCTGCCCTCCGCCCCCGCCGGGCGTCCCTCCCAGCGCTAGGGCCCTGCGGGCAAGGGCTGGTCCGAGGGACACAAAGTTTTGGGAATCTGGTGGCTTCAGACCTTTGATCGCCACTTTCTAACTGTCTTTCAAACCTTTTGCCTTGTAACAGTTGCAGGCTGCGGTTTCGCTGTCTGTGCGAGGTGACTCACAGCGCTGCGCGCCCGGAGGGGGATGCGATCACCCGCACCAAGCCACCTCCTGACTTCCTGCACCGCTTATCAGCCAAGCCATCGGCCACGAGCTGACATTTCAGCATTCAGAAGCTCCCTGCCCCCACCTCCAAAAAGGGGGAAAAAAAAAAAAAGTGACAGGAGGAGAAAAGGGCTAATTTGGCAATAGTTTGCTCTTGCTGTTTGGCCTGGAGAAAGACATTCAAAGTGGTGGAAGATTGTTTAGTAACAGCTGGCGAGCACCAGGGTGTGAGGCTGATTTTCAGATATGACAGGCACTTACAGGAATGCTGCCAGATACAGCTGTTTAAAAGCCTTAATAAACAGCAAGTCAATACTAATCTTTGCCAAATTAATCTTTTCCCTGACAGCCCATCAGAGCAATTATGCTTAGGCTTATTGTAAACACACAATTGTCAAACAGGGACGCTGCAGCCTTTAAAATACTGCCTCTTGGTTTGTAGTCTTTCTTCAGCAGGGTTTGTTGTTTCTTCTGTAGCACGAGAAGGCTTCCCATTTTATTTTGCAGCCACTATTGCTTTTTTTTTTTTTTTCTGGCCTCGGGTCAGTGTGAATGAAATTTCATTTTCAAACGTCTTTGCTAGCAAGCTGTTAATAAAATGTGAAATGACGACAGTCAACAGGATTCGTGCTGGTGGGCTCCTTTAATGAGGCGCAATTGTGACCAGTGCAGAAATATAACATGACATTGTCCTCTGTCGTCTCCGGGTCCCAGGACGAGAACTTCATCTTTGCTCCTTACCTCTGCAGTGTAATCTGGCTCCAGGTACACACAAGTGAGAAATGAGGAAGGCAAAGTCTAATGTCTCTGTATGCACATGTATTGCAAAGTATGTGTGTGTTGTTGGTTCAGGGGTGTCCCTCCCTCCCAGCCTTCCTCCTTTGTGACTGGTGACATCAGGAAGCCCTTCCGTGCCTCCTCCATCCCCACCCTCCACCCCCATGGCCCTTTCTCCCAGCAATAGGCTTGTGTAAGGATTTGGAAACTTTTCTGTTAGGTCAAGGCGTATCCCTGATGGCACCTGGTTCTGAAGCTCCTTTTGGGAGTCTTAAAAGCTAGGACAATTTCTTCTTACCTGCCATGATTTAGCCAGAGTCCAGGAACTATGATCTTTTATTTATTTCATCAAGTCACACTAGGACTTGGCAATCAGAAAAAAAAAAAAATCAGCGCGTGGTTTATCGATGCTTTAGTTTAGCATCCTATACACTTGTCTCCTGAAATTTCTCTCCTGCACTCAACACTCCTACTTGTCTAGCACCTTTTTTCTCCTTTGCTTCTTGTTTTCTTGATGTGACTAGTGTGTATTCTTTTAGTTTTGCAACTAGGAACTCCTGTTCAATTACATAGACTAAAAGGAAAAAAGTGGCACAACTCATTTTGAAATTCTTTGTTATCTTTTTCTAAGCTTAGATTTCTTAGTGGAAAGGTTCCATTCTTCATCGCTCCTGATGCTTGTCTGCAGTGTCTAATGCCCTTCTATAATTTAAAGAGCTTTTAAATCGTCAAGTAAACATCACACAATTCCTGTTGAGGATAATCTGTGATGTTTCACTGATCTTTCTATATATCATTGCATTTGTTGTGCACCTACTATGTGCTATGGCATTCCAAGTTGTTCTGGAAGCTAAGATATATTCTGTTTTAGGAAAACAAGGAGGAATTTGTACAGTGGGGTGACTGACTCATGAATTCACCCATCAAGTGACTCAGTGCGAGTTAAGTTTGGAAGTTAAACTCACGATGCGAATTCTGTATTGTGCCTTGCCAGTATTTCAATGTTCAGTCATCAGCAAAAGAGATGAAATTCTGTTTTTCTGTTACCTTAAAATGAGAGTTATGAAAGAAACAGGAAAGTGAAGCTCAAATCCCCTTTCAACAAATAAACATTAAGAGAACATCTGTGTGTAACAAAAACTTTAGGATGTTTATTTGGGATGTACTGGAATCTGGCAATTTAAAAAATTCCTAATTTAGTGTAGCTGTCTATGACTGATTTGAAGGGAGGTAGGTATCTTGCAAACAAACAAAACTGATTACTTCTTTGAATATTTCCCCCTAGGACTTCGTAAAGAACTGACTCCATGTGAAATCCTACCTAAAGTTACAGCGCAAACCCCATCATCTTTAGTTCCAAAGCACATTGGGTGGAATCAAATGAAATTGCCATCTTTGGTAGGTAAAAGGGTAAAATATTGGCAATTTCATATGACAGTCAATTTGCCATTCAAATGAGTAGGGCAACCCTTTTGCAAAAGGCAAGAGATCCATAGAGAAAGGTAACTGTTTATTTTTCTGATTTTGAATTTATGAATAAAAAATATGTCTTAGTGATGAATCCAAGCCAGGACATACTGTGCCATGTAGCCCTGGCTGTCTGAAGGCCACTCATAGCCCATTTCTGATGGGCTTCTGTTCCTTTAAGGCAACAAATGAAAACAATCACAGAGACCTTTTGTTCTTAGCTATGTTCACTATAAACTGTAAGTCATTACTTGACCAATTCTCCATTGTCCACTCATTCATGTTTGAATGGGAATTAGGTTTTTGAATTATTCTTCTTGTGTATGTTACAGACACAAATCAACCCTCTTCTAACCCCTGGGACACTTTTTTTTTTTTTCTGATTACTTATAATTTTGACTTTGATATGTTGGTAAGGATACTCTATGTCCAGTTTTATTGCTGAATTTCCCAGAATGCCTTTTTCTGAGGTCCGGGAATCCTGCTGAGTGCCATAGTGGGGGACCTCAGTGTACGCCACCTCTGTTCCTTGGAGTTACAAGCTATAAGCTACTGTGCCCAGGCTGGATGCTGGCTTCCTCGGAGGTGGAGGTTTCTCAAGCAACATCTCACAGTCCTAGAGCTCACAGTCCTAGAGTCCAAACTGATGGAGCTCTAGGTTTATGAGAGGGCATTCTTAGTGCTTCTGGAAAAAGCATCTGTGGCTGTGATAGGCATTAATTCCTACTCTGCTTCATCACTCCTGCCATGAAATGTACTTGGAATTTGTCATCTGACTGGGTCTGTCCTTTAGAGACTGATGGATATTCAAATAGAATACGGTCACGCATGGTAATAATTTTTATTTATGACGTACTTTCTTTTATTTACATTTTTTTTTTACCCTTTTTTGGTATCGAGTTTTAACACTCTCTCTACCCTGGTTGCACACCTGCTCTAGAAAAGCTGTAAACAACATCGTACTTCCCTGTACAAACTGCCTGTCAAAGTCAAAGCTGGTTGTTCTCATCCCGGTAATTACCTCCTCAGTTTAGACTTAATGCAAGTGAAAATTTTACTTTATCATAATATAATAAATAAAAGACATTAAGTAATTAGTAGTGCTGGTATATTTCTAAAATACTAAACAGACAAACAATAAACTGTGAACTTAATCACATGAGTTCTTATACAGTTTCAAGACAGGAAAATTAGAGCTCTCAGCTACAGTCATTTTAATAATCACATTGGATCTGCATTATTTATTAGTTATTACATGCTCAAGTGATTCAAGGTTGTACAATGCCTAAAATCATTCCAAAGCAAGCATACCTTTTGTCTTTTTAACTCTGACTGGATTACACAATGCATATATTTGTATTTAGTTAAATTGCTAAGTTTATTTCACACATTCCATGAAAGAGACATCAGTCATCCTCTTGATTTCCAACCAGACCAGCTTTCTTTATGCAATCCCCTGTAAGGGAGTAATTTGCTAGCTCTTCCTGATATAAAAGCTATGCAAACCTTCAGCCAGATTCTCAAACCTTTTGGTTCCCTAGCAAATCTCTAGTACTCTCTGAATTCTCTTGGAAGACTTCAGAATTCTGGAAAGAGAAGTAGCTTGTAGAGGCACAAAAGACAGCAAGAATCTCAATTTCTGTCAATAGCTTTCAAATTTGGAATGCTTTCCTTTTCTTTTTTGCTGTCTGGTTACTCACCTTTCATTTGTAGGCATATTCTCCAGAGTACGCTCTCCTGTTCCTGCCTCCCACCCCTGCTTTAATTCCTAAATGTTTTCTGGATTTTGTGAAAAGCATGCAGCTTGAGGAATTTTAGGTGATGAGATTTCAATGGTTTTTTTTTTTTTTTCTTTTTCTTGGAGGAGAGTTTACAGAATTGACCCAAACCAGCTGAGAACCAAGAAGCAACCCTTTTCAGATCAAGTACCCATCTGTTTAGTCTTGGAGCTTGTGTGACTTTTAGGGCAATTCTCTGTCATATTGTACGAAGAAAGAAAGTTCTTAGATATCAGGTTTTTGTTTGCGTCAACCAAAGAAAGGTAGAAATAAGGATTGGTTACTTTAATTTGCTGCTAAATGAAAAGTAGGTTTGGCTTTATTCATGTCACTGTAAAAACTAAATAATAAAGTATTCACACCAAGCGTGAATTTTTTTTTTTTGCCAGCAAAAGTTAAAACATCAAAGAAACCTCTTTCGAATACTAACAAATTTACTTACAAACACCTATATTTATTATTTCATAAATAGGCGCAACAGGTTCCATAAAAAAAGATTAAATACAGACACAGTATGAAGAAACAATAATACAGAGCCATATGTAAAGGTTATAATTTAGCTGTTTCCAATCTGTTTCTGCATCTAATAAAATACCAGGTAAGCATTTGGCAGTTTTATACATAAAAGGACTTAAATGACATTTACTAACCATTACACAAAAAGTGATACAAAAAAGCAATTTTTCTGCAGTACAAAATAAATGTGTTTGCGCTTCCCTTAACACTAGTTTCTTTTTTGTCTGGTCAATGAGACAAAGCCAATTTTGTTTTTAAATTAAAATCATTTGGGAATACGTTTTTTTTTTTCAAATATTTTGAAAATATAGAACTATTAGTCAGTTGTTTTAAAAATGAAGTAAAAATATGAATGTTTGCCAATTTAACCCCTATTGTGAAATCAATAAACTGGAATGAGCCAGTTTCAAATTACAATTTAGCTACAAAAACATTCACATTTTATACTCTAGGAGAGTGTGACATAGATGCTATTTACAAACTTGCTATGATTGCTACATCAAGCCATTTAAAAAGTCTTTAGTAGTTTCATATAAACACCCATTATGAAAACCAATGGAAAATCCAGGACTTTTATCCGAGACATCTACAGTTGCTAAGGCAGTTACTATAGCGCAGCACTTCACAGCAAAAAACCAACATAAAATCTGAATGGTCCAAATCTCCTTCAGGGAAGAAGAAAAACAATGTCCATAAGGGATTAAAAAAATAATAAAGAAGCATGACTATTTCTTCCAGAGTGGGTGACCCACAAGCTCAAATGGTCCTAAGTGCTTAGCAACTTGTATTTTCTAATAAAATGGAGAACTGCCTTGGCTGTACAAAGCAATCCACGGTGAAAAGACTTCCCTGAATTCCTCAGTGGAAAGAAGAGGTGTTCAGACTTTCAGGTAAGGTACAGTGCTTTGTCCCTCTGCATGCCCCTGTATGAAGAGAAAACAGACAGGCAATGCCCTGTTATAAGACTAGAGCTACAGGTGACCGCGGGGGTGGGGAGTGGGGGGTGGAGGTTGGGGGGGTGGGGGGTGTGTGTGTGGCTGTGGATCTGTTCTAGCTTGAGGGATGGAGAGGGGCACCGGGGATGGGCCCAGGCCAATCGGACAGGGATCTACAGGCATTTCTTTATTCCTGGAATGGCTAGAACTGCTTAAAGACCTCCGGACTGATGTCTTCTGCTTTCAGCAACAGGGAGCCGGTCCAGATCAGCTTTTAGGAAGCAGGGAGGAAGGACGACGGTCCACGTAGGAGGGAGCAGGGCACGCGGAGCATGCAATGAGGCCCGCGGTCCACCAGGTGGCGGTGGCCCGCCGCTTACCCACTACTACAGTAGTCGTTATTCCAGTCCACCGGCTGGGCGGGAGGGTTTCTGCACCCAGAACGCACATACTCCATTGCTTGGGTTACCACTTGTGCAGCTGTGGATGTAGGATTGATTATAGTCTGATAGTCGGGTTGAAGAGTAAATCCCTGAAAGGGAAAGCACATCCACAAATAAGGATCAGAGTGCCTTTTTAGGAAGAGAAGCCCCTAAATATTTATCCATTGTTTGCAAACACAACTACGGCCTTCTTAGTGTCTTTTGCAAGGGCAAACGTATCCAGAGGGCCCAGAGAACTTAAAACAAAGGTAGAAAAGAAGTGCCCACAGGCCCATTCTTATCTTTCCTTCAGTGAACCATGTGTGAGAAAACCTTTAATTATATACTCTTGAGCTGATAAACTGAATTGAGAAACAATTTAAAATATGGAGAGGCCAAACTCAATCAGAACAAAGGGAAAAAGACCTAACCCCTCAGTTTATGTTTTCCATCAAACCTAAGGATACATTAATAGTTAATCCCCAGAATATGCAACAGAATCTTTTTTGAAGGATTCAGGCAGCAGGTGGCTGAGTGTTTTATTAGACTACACCTATTCACATATTGTTCTCGAAACCCGTTTTCTTCATTCAATCACAAAGGGACCATCTGCTTCTTCTTTTATTTGTACTTCTTTCTCAGCTAAAAAATTTCAACCAAAGCTTTTTAACAGTTGTTGGACTAATATAAGGAAAGAGATTCAAAGCAACTTGCCACTGGAAAACACAGAGAAGGAAAAGTCTAAGACAGAGCAAATATTTTTTTAATTGAAAAGTCTATTAACTGGCAAATAATAATCAGACTTCAGGAAGATTCCTCTAATACACTGGTATGGTGAAGTGTTGACTTTTAATCCTTGCAAAGCTATTAAAAATTCAAGGACAGAATCTCTGAAGTATATAGCTATATCTGGTAAACAAAAAGCATTATACACTAGATTTATTTTTAGCTTATCTGGTGAATTTAAGAGCAGCATAGGCAAGCTTTGCTGGAAATGACAAAAAAAAAAAAAAAGCAACTTAATTAATCTCGTGGTTGTCTCTGCTGTGGATTTTATACATGGTTTTTAACCACAGAAAAATCAAGAGATTTAAAAAGGAGCCATTTCCCATTTACTTGCTTTGGAAGGCATAATACTGAGTTTTTACTGTTTTTGCTTTTGTTTTTGTTTTAACTCAGCAGAATGATCAGAGGATTGATTTTTAAGGATATTTCCTTAGACTCTGATTCCTGTTTCAGTGTCCCTTGGGGAAACAAAGGTACCTATTATCAAATGTCTTCCATTCTCCATTTTGGCTTTAAGGTATTAATTTATTTTCCATTCCAGTGATAAAGACTGCAAGCCAATGTCCACACTAACTCCCACCAAAACTGTGGATGAAAGACAAACCTTTGAATGATTAGAAACACATCACTGAAAGGTAGAGAATTCAGCTAGCCTGGCTATTTGACTTCACACAGACTAAAAGGAAGAGAATGTTCCTCATTTAACAACTGGTTTGTGGAAAATAAGTATGTTTGTGTAGACAACCCTGCAGCTCAAGCCATAAACATTTTCCAAAAGAGGAAAGTGAAAAGTAAGAAGTATAACTAGATGTTTGATTCTCCAGTCCTTTCCTGGCTGACTTACTTTCTTTGTCCAGACCAGGTTATATCTCTGTCACACAACGAGTCCCACTGGCTTCGATAAAATGTATTCATTCCATTATGGTCCTAGAATATTATCTTTTTTTCTTTCTTTTTTTTTAAAATATTTTTTTCTTTATTTATTTATGATAGTCACAGAGAGAGAGAGAGAGGCAGAGACACAGGCAGAGGGAGAAGCAGGCTCCATGCACCGGGAGCCCCACGTGGGATTCGATCCCAGGTCTCCAGGATCGCGCCCTGGGCCAAAGGCAGGCGCCAAACCGCTGCGCCACCCAGGGATCCCCTTTTTTTCTTTCTTAAGTAGGCTCCATACCCAGTGCAGAGCCCAACGCAGGTCTCGAACTTATGACCCTGAGATCAAGACCCTAGCTGAGACCAAGAGTTGGATGATCAACTGACTGAGCCACCCTATAATATAGTCTTTGTGGGCTTATCATCCAGCTCACTTGATTTTTTTCCTTAGGGTATAGTGTGTTACTGGGGAAACAGCAGGACAAAACTCTTAAGGAGAGGAGCCTTCTGTTGACTTCCATTTTAGCCCTTGTCTT
Organism: Canis lupus familiaris; assembly: GCF_011100685.1. NCBI lineage: Eukaryota > Metazoa > Chordata > Mammalia > Carnivora > Canidae > Canis > Canis lupus. The sequence continues at coordinate 10,035,058 of NC_049250.1, forward strand.
AAAGCCTCTGGCCATAGGGACTTGCGATCAGAGAGTGTGTGCATTGGTTACTGGCTATTCTCAGGTCTAGCCTATAGTAATGGCTGAATAAATCATATTTTTCAGTGAATAAAGTTAAACACAGAGTACTGTTGGGAAGGCATGGAGTGTATAAATGTGTAAATTCCAGGGCCTTTCCTATGTTTTTTTTTTTTTTTTAAGATTTTATTTATTTATTCATGAGAGATACAGAGAGAGAGAGAGGCAGAGACACAGGCAGAGGGAGAAGCAGGCTTCATGCAGGAAGCCTGATATGGGACTCGATCCCGGGTCTCCAGGATCACAACCTGGACTGAAGGCAGCACTAAACCGCTGAGCCACCCAGGCTGCCCCTTTCCTGTGGTTTAATGCAACGTTTTCCATATTGGATTTTTGCACAATGGACAACAAAACATAACCTAAAAGTAAACAAGTGCCAAAAAAAAAAAAAAAGAAAGAAAAGAGTAGTTGGAAATATCCTGAGTTAGTTGCAGGCATACCAATAGATGAGAGAGCAAAAACAAAAACAAACCAACTCCCTTCTACCCAACCCTACACAAATCACAATCAACAACAGAAAGCACCATTGCTTTTTTCCCATCAAATGAAAATGGTTCCTCAAGGTTGGGTAAGAGACTATCAGGAGAATACTAACCTTCGAGCTATTAGTTTAAGATTAAATGGGTAACTTCAGTTTATAAAACCAAATTTATCTGTCATCTACAAAGTTCAAAGATTGAAAATTCAACTAACCTCAATGTCTAAATTTAATATCAGTAACATCAAACCAAGGATCAAGAAAAATATGAGTAAAGCCTGAAGTAACATTATTTTACATGCTCTTGATTTGGAAAATGCAAAAAAATTTTTTTTTTTTACTAATAAAGAGCTCTAGGTTGAACCTAGAGCTAAGAACGTTTTTATTATTGATGTAAATATGAAACAACAGTGATGATACACATTTTTGGAAAATGTTTGCTTAGCGGTCTAATTAAACAAGGCTGAATATTTTGCATTTTAATGCTCAAGAGAAAAATCACCAACTGTTTCGTAGCATGCCTGGAATTTTAAATTTCATTTTCTGGTGCCAGATTGAAATAAAAATAGAAAACGTGATAAAGATTGATTTGATGTCAGAAGGGACATTTGCTCTTTAATTAGATTTCTGTAGCCCTAGCAGTTTTGTTGTGCCACCATTGCAAGTCCTAAAAAGCCTGTAGCACAACCAAACAGTGATCCTCATATCCACACTTTACTGGGAACTAATTTCATTTCCTGCCTGTCTGGAGAGGTATTTTCAACAGGCATCAATGTTTTTGTCTTCGCAACTGATTTATTCATCAATCTCAATGTGATTTTTTTAAACCTTTAAATTACACCCAAATCCTAAAGCAGCTGTTTATTACATGAGGAAATTGAAAATCTGTCTGTGTGATATCATACAAAGATTTTTTCTTAAGGTTATAAAGGAAGTTGACAGATATTAATGATTTTTTTTCTTGTGACCTCATTCGACAATATAGTGAACAGAAAAAAAAAAAAGCAAGGAAACTGGACCAAAAAAAAAAAAAAAAGGCAGCTCCATGGGTTTGGTGTATAAAATATTATTCTAGAAAAAATGAAACTATTATTCCTGGTGGACTATACAATCGTTTTTGTAGGATATATTCATTTTTCAGAAGGATAATAAAATAGCTAAAGTAATACTGAAATATGAGATTATTTTAAAAATACGGTAGCCATTTACTTGCTTTCTCTCTCTCTCTTTCTTTCTTTTTTTTTTTTTTTCTTTTCATGTGAACATGGTCCCTGCACCCGGAAGCAAACATCTTCAGGATAAAAACCAACTTTGAGAACTTGAACATTGGCCTGCAGACTGTTAAGGTTTTAATAAATTGAGTTACATCATTGCTAACAACTTTTTAATCCTGATTTTAGATTATCAACTTGTTGCAGATGTCAGTCTCTTGACCTGAGGATCCTACTCCAATGACCTGCCCATGACCCTGACCTCATTCCCCATGGCTCTCCCCTAATTCACTGTACTCCTCACTGGCCTCCTTCCCAGGTCCTGGACCAGCCCTGCTCATTACCAAAGGGGTCCTTCCAGCCTTAAACTCCTCTCTACTTCTGGCCTCTGCTGGTTTTCCCTACCTACTCTTCCTACATCCATCTGTCCATTCATCCTATATCTGTCAGTCTGTCTATCTATCTATCTATCTATCTATCTATCTATCTATCTATGACGGAATGAGAGAGAAAGCAGGAGCGGGGAGAGGGAGAAGCAGACAAGCAGACTTGTTGCTGAGCAGGAAGCCCGATCCCAGGACTCTGGGATCATGATCTGGGCCAGAGGCAGATGCCTAACCTACTGGGCTACCCAGCTCCCACCCCCATCCCAACCTTCTGATTCCTATAGGCTGCTTTCTCTTCTCTGCCTTCACTTGTCTCTGCCAGCCCTCCACAGGGGCTTTCTTTATCCATTTTGGCTAAAGGTGCTATGTCTCTGCACAATCTGCAGTTTGAATTCCTGTTCAGTTTTTTTTTCCCCCCACAAGATCTTACTAATTTATCTGTTTATCTTTATTACCACCACTACACCACCACCACTCTCCAACTCTGATGTCAGCTGCATGGGGACAGAGGCCTCATTACCTGTTCTCATTTACCTTTTAATTTCCAGAGCTTAGACAGTGCCTGGCATATGCTAGGGGTTCAGTTAATCTTTTCTGAATAAATGCAATTAAAAAAATGCTTCCAAAGAACTGAGATTCTACAAACTAACCTATAACATCTTCTGGTATTTAAACATTTCTGTTACTCATTTTTTAATTGCTTACTTGTTCATTTGTCCATTCAACAGTGATTTCACTTCACCCACTGTGATCAAGGCATTGTTAAAAGTGACGTTAGTCACTGTAGTCTTTTAGCTATTTACTCTGCATTTGGGGATCATGCCATTTTGTCTTCTATTATTAATGTAGATTGAAATCAGGTCCTACCATCTCGGTAAGAATACTTTTTGAGATACACTAATAGAACTGACTTAAAGATTGATGAATAACGTGTCCAATGTAATCTGTTCTATTTTTTCCTATTCAGTTCTGATTCTCTATAGAAAGACAAATCTCTTGAGTTTTTACATGTGGCCTTATGTAATTCTGAAATGTCTGAAAACTACTCAGGATCACAGCTCGCTCATCCAAGGTGTTTGTATAGGTTGAGAAAGGAACCATCTCAGAGCAGATATATTAGAAGAAAGTGTCCTTTCTGGAGAGAGCTCTAGCCCTCAACTTGGTGGTGGGGACTGTGCTTTCCCTATTCTTTTCTCTGGGAAGAAACAGACTCATGCTAGAAGGTGGTGAGCAGAACACCTGCCCTCAGCCAGGCAGCACCACAGGCAGGAGTCAATCCAACAATGCAGGGTTGAGTTCCTCAAACTATTCATTCTTTACACAAACACTACTGGCTCATTCACATGCAAGGACACCCAAGAGTGTCCCTTTTATTGCAAGTGACCTCTGCTAGAAAGAGTGGAAATTTGGCTCTAGGAATGTCAGACACCACTGTGGACAAGGCATGATGCCAGACTTTTCCCCAGTCTTCTTCCCTAGTGAATCGAGAGCTAGTCTGTTGAATATGGATAAGTAAGACATCAGAGCTTTATCAATATCTTTGGCTTAGGGACCAGGTAAGACTTTGGTGAAGAGACTTTGGGCCATTTGCGCTCTATCATTTTAATCTTAGAGCTAACAAGGATTTAAAGGCCATCCAAAATCTTGGGAGACAGGTTTTCTAAGACAAAACTGGTCATAGTCTATAAGAATGACTATGAGAGGCAGCAGGCCTAGCAGAGAAGAATCCAGGCTCTGATTTCTGAACAGACCTGGGTTTTAAATTCCAGCACTCTTATGGGCATATGACTTAACTCCGCCAAGCATGAGTTTCCTTGCTTGTAAAATAAAGATAATGCTAGTTCCTGCACTATAATTTTTCTGAAACTAAACACAAGGTAAAGTAACATATTAAGATTTGCTATAGTCAGCTCTCATAAATCTTGCTTACAATTATAATAAAAATAAATTTGGGGGGAAGCACTTATTGGGGCTCCACACTCACTGGGGAGTCTGCTTGAGATTTCTCTGCCTCTCCCCCAATCCACACTTTCTATCTGAAAATAAATAAATAACATCTTATAAAAATAAATTTTGGGGTAGTATATTTGGTTCTTATTCTTCCTCTTCTCCACCCCACCCTGGTCCAACTATAGACTCAAATTCCACAGAGGGTTAGATATCAGTTCTCAATAGGAAGCTTGTGTTTGCATATTTATTTATAGCTTTGGGAACAACAGAGAAATTGGATTATAAAAGTGATAGATGAATTTGACATGATTTGTAGTTTTTACCTTGATTTACAGTTTTAAAACAAGTTTTCAGGATTCTTGACTACTTCATGTTGAGTTTTGTTTGTACCATTTGCTCATTTTAAAATTTTAAAATAACACCAAATCCTAAAAGAAAATTTGACTTCAAAGGACAGTTAGGCTAAGATTGCACACAAATAGTTTCAGTGATTGGGGAGTATAGACAGAGAGGCTTCCAAACTTCCTGTGCTTTCTGATTTGTGCAGAAGCCATATATCCATTTTTAAATGAAACTCCAGTTAACATTTTTATTTCTTAGTACTTTAAAGGTTGTATCTATCTGATATTTCTGAACATCCAAAAACAATGGGTCTTATTTCATTTTGCAGCATTTATTGGACTCAACAGGCAAACCAAGCAAGACTTTCCAAACAATTTTTTTTTTTAATGTAGAATCCTCAGGCCCAAAGAGGTCTTTAGTAGGAATTGGTGCCTCAAAATTACAAATGTACTTTACTCAAGGAGCCGAAAACAAGGAGGGTGATTAGAAATGTGATTTCTGGGCAGCCCCAGTGGCCCAGTGGTTTGGCACCGCCTTCAGTCCAGGTCGTGATCCTGGGGAACCTGGATCAAGTCCCACCTCAGGCTCCCTGCATGGAGCCTGCTTCTCCCTCTGCCTGTGTCTCTGCCTCTCTCTGTCTCTCTCTGTGTGTGTGTCTGTCATGAATAAATAAATAAAATCTTTTAAAAAAAGAAATAAATGTGATTTCTAGAAATGTGGTGAGAAGCCAGCGAGAGATTAGGAAAAGAAGAAGCAATCCATTGTTGTGATCGTATAATGCCTAAACTCACCACCTGTAAATTATTATTTTTCAGAAAAGAAGCTATTTGTTGATTATCTTCCATTTACTCTCCATTAAACAGAACAGAACACACATATTCCCCCTCTTTAGCCAGAAGAGTCCAGAGTGCGAGCACATACCTGCTGCATGGTCGGTGAGTGTAAGGCAGACTGGACCTGCATGGGGAGCTGGTTCCCAAGGGGCTGCTGCATGGCGAGTGGCTGGTGCTGCTGCATGTTGAGATGCTGGTGAAGAGGTGGGCTGATCTGGAGGGGAGGAGGGGGGGACACGGCCATGTTTGCTATAGAGACAGTCACTGGCATTTGGTTATTCGGCTTGGGGGCTATGCTCCTGGGGAGACTGGGATGCATAGCAGTTAGGTGAGGATTCATTCCTGGTTGTTGGTGGTAGTGGGAACTTAGGTACAGAGCTGAGTGGGCCTGGCTGGGCCCATGGAACACTGACGGCTTTGAGTTGATCAGCTGGGGAGGTTGAGATGTCTTAACATCAACAGGTTCACTGTAGCTCTGTTGAGGAAACAAACAAGAGCAGAGTTCAGAGACGGACACACGGGCTGTTGACTTCTAGCAGCAAGGTGCTCAGTGAGTGTCCGCGGGACCTCCCACGGGAATCAACACCTGTTACTCTTCTTGCCTCTTATCTAAGAAGTCCTCCACCATTATTTGTAATGCAACTTATACAAACCTGAGCTTAATTTGCCTCTTTGTGAAATCTAAAACGATCTCCAGGGCACCTGGGTGGCTCAGTGGTTGAGCATCTGCCTTCAGCTCAGGTGGTGATCCCCGGGGTCCTGGGATCGAGTCCCACATCAGACTCCCTGAAGGGAGCTTGCTTTTCCCTCTGCCTCTCTCTGTGTGTCTCTCATTAATAAGTAAAATCTTTAAAACAACAACAACAACAACAATTTCTAATGACATTTTTTTTCCTTTATCTAAATGCAAGCTCTAACTTGGTGGCTTCTCTCATCATGCAGACAATGAACAAGATGATGGTCGTGGGGTGGGGGTGGGGGATGTCATCAGTGCCTTGATCTGAAATACAAGTATAGCTCACTTGGAAAGTAATTCAGTTCAGGGGTTCTTTTATTGATTGTATGTTTCATTTTTTATGTTTCCTTTTTATATTCTTAAGGAGCCTTGGCCTAGATATTTGCACAAAGAAAACAAAGCTGGTTGATGGAAATGAATATGGGAAAAGGAGTTCTGAAATACCTTTCTGAAGTCATATAAAACCACATTAATATAGCTTCTAAGTAACCATAGAATTCATCTTGATTTTTTAAAGAAGTTGGTGATGAATTGTCCCCCATAATGAACAGGATAAAAATAATCTCTCTTAGAAATTTTTGACTCCATCAAAATTAATATAATTTTGCCCTAATTTTTTTTATACCTTCATGAGGCCATTTCCTAATAATCTTTTCATTGACTTAAAAACTAGACCTATCAGTGGGAGCTGAAAAGAATCAAGAATTAACCCTGAAGTGTTTCTTCTGGGGCAAGAACCTACCTCCTACTTTTGCTGAGAGGAAGAGGTTAATAAAATAAACAGGGAGAAGTGAAAACAGCTGGGGAAGGAACATACTACCATGTCCTTCTGGAAAAAAAAAAAAGTTGCTTTGTCAAAATAATGTCTTGAGAATGCAAATATCCTTATTCTGCAAACTTGATATCATGCTTATTCCATTTATGAGTCAAATGAGTTCTTGGTACGGTCTGTGGCAGGGTTTTCTGAAACCCTCTTGCAACACGCAGCACCATCCATCAATGGACCTGCCTGTTAGGGACACTGGTCATCATGCAAGATGACCCGAAACACAATGTGGGAACTTCATTTCAAAAGTCAGCCTAGAACACTGCTAGCAGTGCAACTCATTTTTCCCCATTAGTGTAGGAAAATGAAATGAAAACCACAATGAGAACCATGGTGTGTCTATGTGCGGACTCAGAAAGGTAGGCTGGGGTAAACCAATGATCAGCCCCTTACAGTCTCTCTCCAGAGGAAGGACACAACTGACCTCCATGAAAATATACCAAGCTATGGAATCTGGGGTCCTGGGAACCCCTCTGAAGAAACCTCTCCTTATAATATTTATCCCTGTGTCCATTTTGATGCTGCCTTATGAAACAGGAACAGACATTCAGACTTCCTGTCTTCTGTATTAACATTAAAAATGTCAGAAATAGTTCACACATATTTTTAAGGGATGGCTTTGGAAGAAAGAAGCTTTGTGAAATACAGGACTTAAACGGTGCTTTCAATTAAAAAAAAAGTAGTAGTTTTGTTTTGTTTTTTGTTTTTTGTTTTTTTTTTGCTTCCACTTAAAAATTCTATTGCTGATGTGCAGAGTAGTGAACAATTCAAGGGAAAGGTCAAATAGGTTAATTCCGGCTGTGTAAACAGTGACTAGTTCTACATTAGAATAACATGTATTGCAGTGATATGCCTCGAAAATCATTCCATATATGCCAAGAAGATTATGTGTTGATTGTGTGTCTGTGTGGTTAAGTCATCCGGGAAAGTGGTTTCATTGTGTTTACTGCCTCCTCCTTAGCCTGCTGCACAAGGGCTAATTTCCTACTTAGTCACATACTGCATCAAGTCCCTACAGGAAAAGAACTATTACACATGATAGATATCTATAAAATTTAATACATGTGAGTGCATCTTTATTTCTTGCTTTATAGATGTTTTTAATTTAAATAGAAGAAAAATCACTCACATGGCCCATACTATCAAAGCTCTGAAATACGTGGATTGTAAAATGTCTTCATTTTTATTTCTCTAGCCAATAATCACCTCGTTATCAGGCAATACTGTCCATATAGAGTTTAGAGAGGTCACCTGAACTTGTATATGCATGTGTGTGCATATAAACAAAATGCCCTGAGGTGCGTATGACATGTTGTTCAGACATAATCATACCAACATCCCGGGGATTACAGCAGTGTGATTAAATAAATATATTTGTTAAATTGAACAACCTTCAAGAAATAGACTTAGGCTGCATATAGAATAGAAATGACTAATCCTGGTGAGTCCAGACGCTTGGCCAGCAGAGGGGTCAGCTTCGTGGGCCTGCAGCCAGTCCTGGCAAGAAGTTCCAGGTACAACACCCACGTCACACCTTGACACACACAGTTTCTACATTGTATTGGGAGGTGGGATTTGTGGAAAAATAAATGTCTTAGAAAAAACAAGGTACAGGATAAAACGTGTAGGGGGAAAAGCGAGTGCCTTCAGTATGCTAATGTGTGTGGTGAATCTCCAGCTGAGAATTACAGAAACCTTTTCTCAATGGGTCATTTCATGAGAATCGTCTTCAAGGGAAAACACTAGTTCAGAAGAACTAATAAATTACAAATACACATTTGAAATGGCAAATAGAACTACATTTCAATTTAAATAGTCCTCTCTTGCCTGAAATAAGCTAATTTCTGTTGCCTCAAAATGCATACTTAAATTACACAATCCAGGTGTAATATTACACTAATTTATAGTTTCATGATGCCTGGAAAACCATCTGCATAGTGTAGTTCATATTCTAGGCTAAGGACAGTGACACAATTCCTTGAAGGAATTAGGAAGCTGGGGGCTTCCCAATTACAGCCTAGAAGAGCTAAGGCATGTACATATTAATGGTTTTCTTCAATGGCAAAATCAAAATAAATAATGAACCAAACTCTCCTGAATTCCACGTTTGGAATAATAGCATGTAGTCCACCATATAGAGAGATGATAGATTCTTTCAGAGATGGAGATATAGAGACATAGGTACATAAAGATAGATTCCAACCTAATCTGAGATACTTTTTGCCAACCTTGTGAAGACTATTTTCTCACGGTAATTACACAATACATGTCTATCTGGCTATTTTTCATTTATCTTTTCCACACTAAGGCATGTAAAGATCAGTAATGCCAAACCTATTTCGAACTAGTACTTTTAATCCCTAGACAGACTACCAGCAAATAAATAAGATTCCCCAAAATGGTAAGTTAAACAGCGTTCGAAACATAATTTTTAATATGGAGGGAGGAAGACTTTTGGGAAGTTACATGTTTTCCCTATATTTTCTAAATTGTTGAATATGACAAGATGGATAACGTGTCCAGTGCCTAGCCATGTGCCTATCCACGATAGAAACGCCAGTAGAGGCTCTCTCCCTGTATTCTATCTTTATGACAATAGTCCTGCATCATCAAGGAAGGGATTTCTGTTATGGTAGAAAGTTGTATCTCTGTGTCACATGCATCTGGCATAGTGACAGGACATAGAGAACGCAAACATGTTTGTTGAATGACTGAATGACTGTTCCTGAACAAGACTCCATGCTGTCACTGTTGCCCTTGCTGAAACTCCCTACAAGATCTGCTGTTCCTCTTCCCATTCTTCTTTCCTCACCCCAAAGGGATGAGGAAAGATCTGAAATCCTTGAAAGCTCACAGAATATCAGAGTGGTCTTTTCCACTCTTTTTGATGTCAGCATGAACCATACGTTTCCAGTAGTGATGAGAAATTATAACACTCTGTCCTTTGGTTAGATACCCTGCCCTTTACTCTCCACTGGATCTCGGGTGGATGGTGGGCCACAAGGAAGCTATATTTTGAGATTTTGTATCTTTATGTGGCAAAAAACATGCTTCTGGCTTCACTTCTGGTTAATTCTTAATCAGACTAATACAACAAACTGTCTATTAATTACAGAGCTGCTTTATTGCTTCGAAAGATAGGTAGAATAAGTTCATTTGCCACAGCAAAGTGCCATGAATTCATAATCTGATTAAACCGGAATATGAAGAAATCATAAATTTAATCTACTCTGTCACTTTCTTCTAATTAAACTTTGAAAGTAAGGCTACAATTTTGCAAATCAATTAGATTGTTTATGAAGATCTCTATACCTACCATTCATAAATTAAAAGTGCTTTCTCATATAAACTAAGTAATTTAGACTAGTTTCTATTTTCAAACACACTAACCACCTTTCTTTGGAGGTGTGTCCTTTGGGTAGGTCACCTGGCAAATGTGATTTTACCACTGTATACACAACTGAAAATCTACCCCTGAATCTGGCATTTTTATGGGAGGAATGTGTTTTTCTATTAGTTTCTGAGTAAGTTCTATTTCCTAGTTGCTTTTAGACCACCGATTATGAAAGATATTTTCTATCAGCAAAATGAGCGTGTGTGTGTGTGTGTGAATAGAGACCTTTTGGGTCTTCTCAATAGAATCTTCCACAAGAGATACAACTCTATAAATCTTAAGATACTTCTTATTAACCACGTTGTTGATTATCTGAGATAGTTTCAATCCCATTTACTTTGTATAAAGCAGACAATACTGCATAGTGTATAAATGCCCCCATTCTGGGACGATAAGTGCTATAAAAATGAGACACTGACAAAGCAATTGTTATTTAAAATAGTAAAGTATAAACACAAGACATAAAACTCAGTGGAAGCAACAATATAGGAGTTGTTGAACCAAATCAGATTAATAGTCCATCTAATTTGATTCTTGTTTTCAGCACTGACCAATACTTGATGCACTGGAAATTAAACAAAATTTATGCACCTACTCAATTGTGCATTGTTACTTCCGAAAGGAAAATTCTTCCTGGGCCTTGCAGGTGATTAACTTACACCCTGAAGCATGAGATTTTATTATCTTTAAATCACGATCTGGGCTTACAGAGCTGCAAATTTTATGTTAACAGTCATAAAATAATCCATCCCATTTTCAAATTCAGACCCAGTATTTGTCTCAATAGCTCACCGTGGCATGAGTTCTGTAAGTTATTTCAAACAAAGGGAATCATTTCTCTTGAATTTATTATCCTTCAGTTGAACTTAATGTTGTGATTCTTTGGTATTGGCCATGGCAACAGGGAACTTTCCCAATCTGACTCAATCTTATCCTCCACTGTACATTTTCTAAAAAAGCTTCTATTGTCCCCTGTAACTTTTGGCACCACAGCTTAAGGTACAAATAGTCTCTTATCTGATGTGTGACCTTAGAGTCACGTCTCTGATTACTCTTGACTAACTAGAACATATTCATTCAATTGTTGTCTCCTTCCAGGTTGGCACTTCTTTTTTTTTCTTTTTTAAAAATTTATTGATTTATTTTCAGAGAGAGAGAGAGGGGAAGGCCAGAGAAAGAATCTCAAGCAGACTCCCCACTGAGCACGGAGCCCAACCTGCTTGATCTCACGACCCAAGATCATGACCTGAACCAAAATCAAGACTCGGACGCTTAACCGACTGAGCCTCCCAGGCGCCTCCGAGGTTGGCATTTCTAAGAAGCTGTATGCATATTTCAATAATGCTGCTTTTACTTGGGATATTTGGGAATTTCCCTACTGGAATTCTCTTTAGAGCCTGTGAGACCCTGTTTAACATATCCTCAGACAACTCTTTGTCTTTTGATGGTGAATTTGATTTTTGGAAACAGCTAATCGTCCCTTGAAGCCAGGTTTGTGGGTTAGATGTGGGTGATGTTTGGGAAAAAGAATGAGGTGTGAAAACAATGTAACAAGATTGATTTTCTAATGTGGCTCATAAACTTTTCCTGACTGCAGTTCTAAAAGAGGAGTTTCAAAAATCTTTTGAATTCTGGGAGCAATAATAAAATAAGTTTGTAGCCTCCCAAAGTGACTACTTTGAATGCAACACTCATTTTGGGAATATAAATTCTCGTCTTTGTGGTAAAGTGAAACTAGTTCCAATTGCTTTAAAGTTATACATTCTTTTTCAGCATAATAATTTAGACCCAAGTCTAGGAATTCTTGACTCTATGGAAAACTATATATCCTTCAGCTTTGTTTAATAGCCCAACCCCAATTATCCTAAATGATATGTTCAAGCCAGGGGGCTCTAGCCTTCATAATAGTACATACTCTTCATCCTTGGACTATTCTTACTCTCTAACAGCTCATAGAGACCATTTATTTCAATGAGGAAAGCTGTTTAGATGAGGTTTTTCAAATATCCTGATCATTTCTTATCTTTATAAAAGGATGTATCTATGAAGCAAGTTTTTCTTATTTTAATGTCACTTTTAAAATTCCTTTATATCAAAGCGCTCAGTGGTTGAGCATCTGTCTTTGGATCAGGTTGTGATCCCAGGGTCCTAGGATTGAGTCCCACATCAGGTTCCCTGCAGGGAGCCTGCTTCTCCCTCTGCCTATGTCTCTGACTTTCTCTCTGTGTCTCTCATGAATAAACAAAATCTTTTTAAAAAATTCTTTTATATCAAAGCAGACTTGAAGACAAGTTGAAAATATGAGCCAGCTAAATTTTCTATCACACACAAACTGTTTACACGTACCAACAACATAAAAAATAAAGTTGACAATAATACTAGTGGTAATAATAATAATGATAATAAATAGCTGGTATTTATTAAACACTTCCTGTGTTCAAGATCCTGACTCATGGAATTTGGACAGTGTTTCTGATTTTATCCTCATCGAAACTCTGTGATGTACGTCCTATTGTCTTCTCTGTTTAACAAATGAGTAAGTTAGAGACCTCAGGCAGCTGAATAATTTATATGAAGAAATGGAAGTTAGGAAGAGGGAAACCTGAATTTGAACCCAGATCCACCTGGCCCCAGGGCTTGTGGACTTCATTCCACTCTGAGAACTCTCGGTGTGATGTTGGTGGCATGTTAGGTAAGATTGGTCATGTCCTCGTGGATGGGCCATAGACAGTTGTTGGTGGCACTTTAAAGGCCTTTTAATAGACTTTCCTTGATGCCCTATGCCTTAGAGATCTTTGCCAATCTTTATTTATAAACCTTTGCTTCCTGTTTTTAAATTTCTCTATGGAAAGAAGTTGCATACCCAGTGAATCCAAGAGTTTAATAATGTCCTGTTCAGATCAAATTCCTCCAGTTTGAGATGGTGTCTTTTTCATGCTTTAGAGTCAGTGAAAATGGAGCACAGGTAACCACAGTCCTAGGGCCAAAGCCTGTCATGGGCTTGAACGTGCCTGAGTCTGTTTTTCAGGCTTAGGAATGTCAAATTCTCTCTTCTCAGCTACTACCTTCTGCCCTTTGTTTCTGTCACTTTTGTGGCTTTTTCTTCTGAAATTTCTTCAATTTCTCCCTTTAAATTATAGAGCCAAAGATGGCATAAATTATTCCAGGGTATGACCAGTGTCGTATTTGCCTACTCTGTGTTCCTATTCATGAATTCTTAGATTCCAATGTGCCCACAGAGCATAGTCTCAGAGCAGTCTCCTCTGCTGCCAGGGTCTGTCACTGGCTCCATGGGACCAGGTGATGCAACTGCACGGTTGGAAAAGCAGTGTGTCCCAAACACTCTGCAGGCCCCAGATTCCTCTGAGTGTCTCTGGCCAGCCCTTGGTAATGGGGAATAGGGAGTCACAGTGGGGGTGTGTGTGTGCGAGATTTGGAAAGCTCTACGCCTTCTACTCCTACTTTATTCCCCACCATTAAGTCAGGGCAGCTTTAGTCTTAGCTGTCTAATACATAACAGTTGGCATACAATTTATTGGGGGATAACTACAATTTTATTGTAGTTCTAGAGATATAAATATTTGACAGTCACTCAGGATAGAAAAAAGCCTATAAGCTTTCGAGCAAGATGGCAAAGAGTTTGAGTCCTGTCTGCCACTGCCGGCCTCTCCGTTCTGTGGGCGAATACTTGATCTCTCTGCCTGGAGACCATCTAGAGAATGGGCTAAGTCTTATTTTGTAGGGTTGTTATGATAATGATGAGCAGGGATACATGGAAAATGCCATGCACAGTGTGTGACACACAAGCTACTCTGTAGCAAAAATACTATTTGTATTTGTTATTATTATTGGAAACAATTCAGTATCTTGCCGAGAATGTGTCAGTGTTGTCATTTTGAAGTATGAAGGTTAGGATATTTATTTGCTATCACTGAGTGTTTTTATTTTTGGTAGATGTCAGTTTTATTCAGACCTGGAGTCACGTTAATTAATATGCTGGATTCCATGGTACATAGTACATCTAAGCGGGAATGTCACTAATTGAGAGGCGCATCGCTAATCCTATGACTCAGTTTCATAGGTGGAGCTAATGTTCACTGGCTGTTTCTATTTTTGATTATGTTCCCCAAGAAGCAGCTAATTTTAGCAGATAGTCTTTTCAAGCTTTTCAAGGACTGTGACACATTTTACTTTGATCTGTACTCCTCTTTGTGCTCTCAGCACCTACGCTTGTGCCTGACACGGAGCAGGTGTTGTGCAGCCCCGGGTGGGATGCCGAGCATGGCCTGGAGTGGAAGCAGCAAGAAGTTGCAGACTTGACACGGCTGGAAATTAGCAAGGGGAGGATTTATTGGTCTAGGGGAGCAGAGCCCTATTTGGCAAAGTGACTGCATTGCATAGAGACTACCAAAATATGTAGCTCTGGAGGCGTAAATAATATTTGCCCACAGGAACTTAGGAAAATAGACATGGTACTTTGGTTAATACAGTATTTAATAGACATCAATGACCTTAGAAGTGAGAATGTCAATGCTCTGCCATAACTTGTGCAGCAGGAGGTGTTTTAAGGAAGCAGGTCAAGTACACTGCTTGGCCCCCACGAGCAGCAAGGCCCAGCACAGGGGTTGAGGATGGTGTAGGTCAACTCCGGGCTCGGGTACTTGTTACCTGTGTGTTATTTTTCCTCTTTAGTGAAATGTTTATAATCAAGCCTGCTTTGCAGGATAAGGTGTGGGGATTGAGGGAACCTATGCACATAAAGTGATCTTTTAAAAATATAAATCGGGAGCACCTGGGTGGCTCAGTAGGTTGAACATCTGACTCTTGGTTTTGGTTCAGGTCATGGTCTCAGGGTCGTGAGATGGAGCCTCTCACTGGGCTCCGTGCTCAGTGTGGGGTCTTGCTTGAACCTCTCCCTCCCCCTCTGCTCCACTTTCTCTCTCTCAAGTAAATAAAGTAAAATCTAATAAAATAAAAATATAAATATAAATCTGATTACCCATCCTCTACTGAAACCCACCCAATGGCTTCCTCTGTATAAGAGGAATCCAGCTACTTTCAATGTCCTGCAAGGTCTTTCTGGTGATTTGGCTCTCGAGCATCTTCCCAGCTTCACCTCAAACCATGCTCCCTTTCTTTACTCAGCTCCAGCCACAGTGACTTCTGACTTCAGGGAGACATTTCTGTCTCTGGAGGCTTTGCACTTGCTATACTATGGTGTGATCAGCTCTCCTCTAGGCTCCCTCTGTGTCTTGCAAGCTCCTTGCCTTCCTTTGGCTCTCAGCTCTGAGGTCACCTCCTCAAAGAGCACTTTGCAGACCACCCTATTAGAACCTTTTCTTTCTTTCTTTCTCTCTTTCTTTCTTTCTTTCTTTCTTTCTTTCTTTCTTTCTTTCTTTCTTTCTTCTTTCTTTCTTTTTTCTTTCTTTCTTTCTTCTTTCTTCTTTCTTTCTTTTTCTTTTTTTTTCCTTCTAAATGCTTACATTCTCAAAGATCTTGGTCATATATTAGTTTATGTGTTCATTCTTGGTCTTCCCGACAAAACGGAAGCTTCTTAAATTTCAAGGGCATATCTGCCTATTCTCCATGGGACATATATGTGCCTGTTCTCCACTGTGTCCTCTGAGCCTGGCATAGTGTTCAGCACAGACCACATGCTTGGGGAAATTTGTCAAATGAATACATGAATGAGTGGATGGAGAAAAAAAGCAGAGCATGGCTGGTACACTGTGGTTACCTGGAATTGTAGCTGTTATTATCATGTAGCCTTTTATGATTGTACCTTTACATCTTTTCGAATAGGGAAATAATTTATAATACACAAAAAAACTATAACATCGAAAAAGTGTATCTGTGAATATAAATGCCTATTATTTTCCTTGTCACTATTTAAAATGGAAAAGAAATGGATTTTTTACATAAGTGTCTGTGTACAATGGAAAGGTAGGTTGGTAAATTTTCTGTATGTGCCTGCAAGGTTATATTGTGAATATCCGCTCGCGTACAACATCAGAGGGCCATTTTTCTAACCTGGAGAGGGTATTTGCAATTTTCCTTCAATTTGTATACACATAATAGATAGTTGTACATAAATAGACATTCAACAGTTCCAGCAAAATTCCTACTGCCAAAGAGAAAAAAAAAAGTCAGAGTAAGCTGTAAAAAAAGTGCTTGGTTTTTTAAATGTAGAAATGGCAATTCACAGCATTTATATAAATTGCCGTATACTGAGGGTTGCAACTCTGAGAATGAACAGTAAGAAAAGTTGCAGCGAAGAGCAAATCTGAGGACACTTGTTTTGAAAGTAAAGGCTTAGTCAGTATTATAACATTCTGGCAATCTGCATAACATGAACCAGAGTGCTTTGTATTGGGATTGAGACTTTATGTATTGATTTTCTCATATATAAAATGTTCTGACTACGCTTCTATTTAAAATGTTCAAAAAAATGCTCAAAAAAGAAACTTATCTTAGATGAAATAAGGAGAACTCATTTTTTTTTTTTTAAATCCCTCTTACATTTGGGGCATATTAATCTGAATAATATCAACATGGCTATTTAACCCAAAGGCTGAATAGATGTAGTAATTTCTAACTCTTTTTTTTGTTATTGGATCTAATATCTTTTACTTCATTTTTTTGCTAAAATTTCATATGCATTCTGTGAATTCTTAAATATACAGAAATGAGAGATAGTATCAGCTGAAAATAAAAATATTTTCAAAAGGAGTTAGATAAACTAGAAAGCATGAGATCCATAGTGAGATAGTATAGGAGATCTGGAAATTTTAAGGTTAAATAATAAATAGTAAGTTTCCCCACCATGTCATACCTTAAAAATGGAACATAAAGTTGCATTAGACCAATAGTGAAAAGAAATTTCTCATACATTTGTATTTTGTGTTCTCTTTTGTTTTCTGCATCAATATATTCAGTGTGTATTTTCCCTGATAGAAAACTCATTTATAGAATTACTTGAGAGTTGTTGGAAGAGGAATGGATATTTCTGGATGAAAAAGGAAACAGTTTTTGTGGGTGAATGGAATGAAGTCCAGAGCCACAAGCTACTCTGAGCCAAGTAATAGTCAAATTTGGACTTGATTGGATATCCTGTCAAGTGCTTACAGAATCAGCTCTGTCTCTCTGAGGTTACCTCCCTAAGCAATCTGTAAAGGGAACTCTATCTTTCATAATCTGAGACCAAAGAGAGACAACCCTTGAGTATTTATCACAGAAAGGACTAGTGTTTAAGATATATATTCTAAAGCATAAAATATTTTTAAGTGGTGTTTTCATTTCAAATGAAATGCTGTGATTTTTTTGGGAGTGGGTGGGGGCAGGCTTACAACCTAATGCTGCTGTCATGAGGCAGTTGGCTTCTTCTCAACTAAAGGCTGATGGGATGGGGTGTGGGGCAGGGGGCAAGGGGAAATTTAAGGGGAGGATATGGAGAAATAGAAGGTTGGCTCAGCATTAAGAATGTACTGTGACTAACCCACAAAACCAATAATCCACAGGTGGATGATATTTCACAGAAGGCCCAGAGGATGTCATTTGGACTTAAGGTATGAACAAATATTTCCAAAATGTATACCTTAGTTTAGGATTTACTTTCTTTTTCAACAAAGAAGATAGTGCAGAGATGCTAAAGTGATCTTTTATGCTTTTAAATGACCATTGTAGGCTTCAATAAGATGGCCACACTCCATCCCAGTATTGCACAATTGCACGTTACCTTGGATACAAGGCTGGCTCTGTATGCTGCTAGTTGCTTCAGGTACTCCTTCTTTGCAGCCTCGGTTTTCTTTTTATAGACCTATAACAACAACAAAGAGTCTTAAATTAGAAAGTGCATCTGCTTTTGTTTCCAGAGAAGTACACTGTGGAATGATAATTGTGCGCGCACACGTGCATGCGCGCACATGCAATTATATCGTATAATAATATATATCTCCCCAAAGATTATGTTTTCTTACTGAAACAGATTTCTAAGAGGTATGGCAATAGACTAGATAAGAAGAAGATTAACAATAGTAAAATTTTCCATTTACATTAAGCATATGAAAGGATTTATCTGGGTTACTTTGAGAGTGGAGGTAGTTGGCTTAGAAAGATACTATTGATGAAGGTTCCCAGGGAAACCACAAGCGGATAAAGAAGTCATTCATATTTGTATAATGGGCAGATAATTCTACAGTGCATTAAAATCTTGGTATATATGTTCCATGCTAGGCATAAAAACAAGGACAGGATTCAAAGATGACCAATTATGTTCGAAAAGTAAATCAAAGGAACAGTGACAAAGTTTGCAGGTTCATCACTATTTTAACATTTTGAGCCTTGAAGTTCCATTTTCAAAAACTCAGGAATCAGCTATGACAGTCAAAGACACATTTGGGAGTGGAATGGGGACCCTGAGTGGCCGAGGACTGCACTCATGCCATGCCGTGTAGCCTGCTCTGGTCATGCCCTTTCCAACGAAGGCAGTGGATGACATGGATCTGTGGACACCTCATTGTGAAAAGGTACAAATGTTCTGAAATGAATTTCGTTTTACAGAAGCTTTTCATTTTTCAGAGGGAATCATCTTGAAAATAAAAGTAAAATCATCCTAAATTGAGCAAAAGTACTGAAAAATGACTTGCTGGTATGCTAAAGGTCACATCGCTAAGTTAAACAGAAAGGAGTCATTAGAGTCGAAAATGAAAGATTAGCAAAGTGAACACACATGGCTGTCGGCTACCATTAAGTTGATTCTTTCAAGGCTTTAGAGTCTGTTTTTGGCAATCTTTTGAAATCAGCCCTCAAGAATAAAATATTTTTCACCATTTACTGTGTAAATGGAAATGTATTTTCATCAATACAACTATTTTAAATTTCCCACATCTTGAATTTGACAGCAGGGAATGAGGCTTGGCTAATATTTTGTAATGCTGAGCTCAAAAATAGACACAGATCAGTATTGAAAAGTGGCTTTAGAATTAGCGTAGTTAAAAATAAATTATGTCTAAAGACCAAATATCTGCCCAAGTCGGCAGCAGAGGTCAATTTACGGTTTCTAATGCCAAAGGTGGTTTGCTGAGCCTGGTCCACTACTGGGAAATTCAAGATGTGAGAGATTATTGACTCATGAATATATTAATTAGCAGAACATTTTACTTAAGGTAAGAAAATGACTAACCTTGTCAATAAAATTATATAAGACACTATGAAATGAATGTGTTAATTGGTTTCCCAATTTTGGGAGGTCTTCAGCCTAGATTCTATATTTTGATAAAATAAAAGGCAATCATAATAAGACAATTAAGAATTCATACAATATTATCAGAAACCATTGTGCCAGCTTTACTAAATATAAAAACAAAGAAACTTAAAAGAAGTTTGTTAGTAAAGAGCCAATAAATTCCTTGTTTCAAGTATTCTGAATTCGCTGAGCTAATTATTGATTATTGGAAGTCAAATTCAGATTTTTTTTTTTTTTTTTTTTGGAAATTGACACGTGGAAACAAATACAACAAATGCCTTTGAATAATAATGATCTGTGTATATATTGCATGCCTTGGTTCAGCCACAGTCAGAAACACAGGGCTCTCTTGCTTCTTATTGATTTATTTTTTTCTTGAGAGACAGATTTCTGTTTATAGTTTTCCTTTCAACCTCTTCTCCAAGACATAATTTATAATTAATGATCTTAAGCTGACAATGTTTACATATACTTTTAATACCTTAAAACTGTTTTTGAGAGGGTTTTCTCCCCACACAGAGAGATGCTATTTAGGACTTTGAAGCAAATATTTAGTAAATATATCTTCGATGGTAGTACGCATTTGTACACTGGAAACATTTCTAACATGTTTTTATTAAAAGGCTACTCCAGGTGACCCCCAGACAGCTAAAAAGGGTTCATTTAACTTCCAAAGGCAGAGATACAACAGAGTTTGGTCTCGAGTGTTGACCAAAGCAACGTTTTCTAAGTAGCAGTAGATAAGATGGTGGTGTCAGATGGCCTGATTCGAGCATCTGCCATCTTTCTGGCATTTGGTTTCCAACCGAAACAGCAAGTGTTACTCCAGTGCTATCCCTTTGCTGGGCTCCCAGGAGTTAACATCACACAAAGTGTTAACTTTCCTGAAATTTGTTGATTAACAACCACTGGAGAAAGGTGGCTAACTCAATATGTTTCGGGCTGGATATGTGCCCCCTGATTTCAGTCTGGGATCGATGTTGTTACAGGATACCTGACTAGCATTCAGAGTGCCCTGTTTTCTAGAAATGGCTCCCTATTGCCTATTGATGATCGGCTATGTGGGATCATCACAGAAGTGCCTACATACCACTTTAGAAAAGAGTAAACTCATCATGCCATATTACGTGGATTGATGGGTCCGCTCTTTCCTGCATAGCTGCAGATGTTCAGAGAGGAGATTCAAAGGGTGGTCATTTCAAGAGGTATATTTCTGTAATTGCGGTTAAAGGGGAGTAGCCCAGAGTGAAATTAAAATCTGAGGGGGTTTCTCTGATGGTAATTTAGACCTTCACCTTTGAGAACTACCTAATGGCTCCAATATTATATACTGTGTATGTCTTTCTCATGCTACCTTCTAAAATTGCACACGGATGCTTTCTGAATTCTATAGTTGACGGCCATGTCTGAGGAGAGGCTCAAATGTATGAGAGAATGATAAAGCCTGTGAGGATTCCACATCCAGGTGAAGTAGGAAACCCTTACTTTAGAACAGTTATTTAAAAATCATCAGGAAGGAGTTCCTCAAAAATATTTCCAAGCCTCTATTCACGGATGGAGAAAGTCTCCTACTTGCAGAAACCGAAGATGACGCTGACGGTGTTTGGCTACGAACAAGCTCTGCCATGATCAAACCTTCTAATCTAGAAGGATGGGTCTGATTTATGTCAAAGTTAAGTTTGGGAAAGAAACGGTCTCTCTCTCAGGGAAAGACAAATATTTTAAAGATATGTGGTTCGTACAGTAAATATTAGTACTCAGTCGAGCTACAAAATGGCTTCCAAATGGTCTACAGCTGTTTGAAATAAAGTGCAAAGTTGGCCAGATGAGGATTTAAAAATCATAATACATCATTTATCATTTTCTCCAGCTCATCCAAACACTTTTGAATTCATCCTGTCCTGACTTAGTTATAGGCTGTGGTTTGTTATTCTAAGAAAGCTACCATATCCTATCTAAGGACTGCATCTTAGTGGTTAAACTAAAACATATATAACGGCTAATCTAAAACATACGAAGATCGACATCAAATAGCAATTCTAGAGGATCCAAATCCTGTTCATCTAATCTGGTGATTCACTGAATCATTTTTGAAATGCACTAAATACCAGCGTGGACACACGTTTTTATAGGCTGTTAATCCCTAATTAAAATCAGCAGTTCAATATCAGTGAATATGATAAACTCAAATAGAAAAAGAAGTCTAACATAACCTGTCATTTTTTCTTTTTTTTTTACTTTCTGCTCCTTCCCCAAACAAACCATCCATCTAACTCATATAAAAAAGGAAAATCTTATAAATACCATTTAATTCCTTCTTCCTTCCTTCTTTTCTGCTCTGGCCCTCAGTTAATCTCTATAGTCATAGTTTATTTCAACCAAGCCTTTACAGTAATAATAAGAAAAAAATGTGTAATTCTTCCAATTCTGTATTCTATTCAAACACTATAAAAAAAAAAAAAAAAAACCTAAAAGGCATTTTTTCCTTTTGGTCGACTTCAAATGTAGGGTTTTTTTTTTTTTGTCCCCACTACAAGTTCATATTTATAGAAAATGCTTAGAAGTACAGTTATGTATAAGAAATAATAATTTAATCACAATTCCCCGCTGTATCCTTTAGAAATTAACGTTTACAGCTTCTTTCAATGCTGTTATTATTTAGGACAGCTAGAGCAAGTGCATCTGTATTTTATATAGAACTTAGTACTTAAATGTGGTTACATTTCCATCATGTGTAACTTGCTCAGCGTTTTCTTAAGCATTCCAGAACTGAAAGACATTTATAAAGTAGTATTCAGAGGATTGAAAATATACAATGTGACAAAAATCTTGCTATCAATTCTTTTGCTGACCATCTGATCCCTCCAAATGGTCTACACAATAATGGTGTGATCTCCTTATGGAATAGTAGGCAAGCTCTTTGAAAAAAATGGCTACAAAATATATGTGTCGATTTATTAAATGAGGGTGACTGGGGCAAGTATGATGTCGTTCAATCACACTGAACTATACGTTGAGTGCCTACTATGTGCCTGCTGTGATGTGAGGAACTGAAGTTACAGAATCAAAAAAAGGCATTAAAAACATGCCTCTAATTGTGTGCATTTTGTGTGTCAGGCTCTATCTCTATTCTTTTAATTCTTTCAACAAGAAGGTTGCAATGGTATTATTACTCTCATTTTACAGATGAGAAAACAGAGTAGAATGGATAGTCATTTTATTCACTATCCTACAATAAATATAGCAAAACCATGTGGTGAACCAACGTGATCCAGTATCATAGATCCACCTTCATTTACTCGAAGGCTCCTCCTAGCTGCAGAAGAACTCCCCTTGAAGAGTCTCTCTGACACTCAACTGCACTGTCTACAGATGACGCCCCCGTAAACAGAG
Organism: Canis lupus familiaris; assembly: GCF_011100685.1. NCBI lineage: Eukaryota > Metazoa > Chordata > Mammalia > Carnivora > Canidae > Canis > Canis lupus. The sequence continues at coordinate 10,057,929 of NC_049250.1, forward strand.
CGAGCCATGCTTGGGACATAGTAGGGGCTCAGGAGATCTGCATGATCGAGTATAGAATCTCCAGTGCCAGATTTCTCCTTTTGTGAGTATAAGCATGAGTGAGCATGATAAAGTTCTGAATTGCGTCTTCTACACTAAAATGCACACCAATGGAAATAGAGGATTTGATATACAGACATCCAACCCACCCACTGGAGTATTTTCTTCAAATTCTCTCTCCATCAGTGTCATGGAAGCTTTCAAGCGAGATGTCTGCTTCCACCGTAGATGAGCATAGGCTATTTCTACGTGTGTACTACCTAGGTTTACGCCTACAGGCAATAATCCCATTATATGCCAACAATGATATGTATACATACACACCTGCATTTGGGAAGTAAAATACACTAGCCATTTCATGTAATAAAATTATTAAAAGGAACTCCTCAGTTTCAACATTTTTATGAATCACACTTTTCTCCTATTCTACAGTTTATATCTGAACAATGGTTTCACATTTTTTTACTCCTGGTTGAAAGGAAAAAAAAAAAAAAGGAAACATGCATACTGTTTACAAGGAAATGGCTAAGATCAACACATGTGTGAGTGTTACAGTGCAACGGGATTTTAGTTGACCTTAAGTACTGTTGACGTAAAATCCAAATTTTATCAGAAGATAAGGGGGGGAAAAGCCCCGGCAGCATTTATGTAGTGGGTGTTTGAGCACCAATGAGGAGTAAATGATTTGATTCCATGGGCTCAGAGGATTTGTCAGCTGCCTCATAAGTATAATTCTGGCTCTTCATCTCCCTGCTGCTTCTAATTTAGCAGGACAGGCTCATAATTGAAGCAAATTAACTATTTACACTTGCCACTTCTACCAGGGGAAGAGGACACAGCAGCAGGAAAGAATGAGTAGGAAATTACATTCTTGCCACTTGTGTCAGACCTGCCCTTATATAAACACATTAACAGTAATTTCATGAGGCGTCAAACATAGGAATAAATACTGAGGGATAAAATAATGAGGTGTTGCTATTGAGCTGAACTGCTATGGCTAATATCCTTGGATATGAATTATGCATCCTGAAAGAAGGCATATGTTGCAGTATTCAAACAGTTTCCCTGCAAGTGAGATCTGCTCATTAGGCTCTGGATCTGGAGGTAAATCTACGCTCCTCTTCCATGCGCGGCAGGACTGGCGTTTACAGAAATACACTCCCTGGGCACCGAGGGCTCTGGTTTCTCCTGAATATACCAAACTATCTGAACAGGCCTTCCACTCCATTTTTAGCAGAACAGCATGTTTATTTAGCTCTTTGGCTGAAGCTTTAAAGCCATTTAATGTAATGTAAACAAGAACATTTTGTTTGTAATTTGCTAAATGTATTACAGCCCGACTGTGTCTCCAATTAGGAACTTAAGGTTCATTTAGTAATTTACATCTGGTTCTGATTTAAGGTGACTTTCCCTTTCCACTTAAGAGCTGCCTTTCCGTGGCTCAAAAGGACCCGAGAACCCTTTTATAGTTCCTTGGACCAATCCCTCCTGCTTCAAAGCTGGACGGACTCTTTAATTTACTAGGGCTTGATTTGTGCTCTATTGCCACCGTGGACCTAGATCTTTTACTCCGGTGACCGGAATCAGAGCATTCAGAAATAACGGGGATAGACAAGAAATTTAGCTGAAACCTCATAAAAAAGATGCTGAGGGTGGCTGAAACTCCAAGGAGCCTAATACAAAGGGCGTGATATTGTTAAGTTATTATTTTTCACTCTCTGTAGGTTCCAGTCAGTGAAAGATAAGTAGCAAAGACCAACATCACAGCAATACTTATGTTTTATTTCCCTTTCTCCATCTGGTGCCTTCTGAACGACTCAGTCCGCTTCTGAAATGGGCTTTCCATTGTCTTACGATTCATTAGCATTTAAAACCTCCGGTTGGAATCCCAAACACAATTCTGCTTCCATTCCAGATTCAGCACCATCTTCCAAAGTATTAAAATGGGGAGATCTCTGATATGTGAAGTTTGTTCAGTGGCTTTGGTGGGAATGATTCATAAGGGAGGTTTTGTGCTCCTGGAGGATTTTTTATCGCTTCTTTCAGCTTCCTTTTGATTTTTTCTTCTTTGAGAGATTCTTCACAGAAACCAAAGTACATACAGTTGCTCACTCACCATGGATTCTGAAAATAAAGATCTGCCCTTCTGCAGTGGCTTCTCTTTCCTGCCCATCCTCCACAATGAGGAAGCATGTGATATAAACATACAGCAGCTCTATTAGTCATGTTCCCTCTGGCTGTCAAGAAAACATTCAATTGTAATCTCGCTAATAGCTGTTTTTCCTTAAATATTGTAATTTTCTGAGCCCCTAATAAATCATCAATAATTTTGTCCATTTTCCCCAGTTCGTGTTTATATTTGTAGCTGTTCATAATTGTGGGCTATTATGACAACAGGATTTTTGAACAATTGTGGCACATGCAACGCTAGCTTCTACCGAACCAGCTGCCTATACAATGCCAATGACATCACGTGGGGCTCTTGTAACACGCCTAAATTTTGAAGTTTAATGGCCTGCCTCTAATCTGCTCCAGCAACATTCCTTTAAAAATACATAGCAGTATGTGCCCTCCCAAATTTGAATATTAAATGAGAGTAAAATACAATTAATTTAAGTTCGAAACAGAGATACTGTATTATGTTGGCACAATGAGTCAACATAAAGGGAAAGAACAGGTGGTAATACACCATAATAACACTTTGGGATATTTTGCTAAAATTCTCTTGATGCCCAAATGTGCACTCGAGGCAGGCCTGTTCGCTTTGCTGGCAACTCTTGCAAAGTGTGGGAGAAGCGCTGCCACAGAGCAGCAGAGCAATGGCCCATCTGATGCAGTATGCTCCCTTCTGTAAGCTCAGTGCCCGATATCATTCATTTGACCCTCTCTCTGCTTGTCCCCGGGATGGGCCTGCATCCTCTGCATATAACAGATCTCATTTTTGTGTGTACTCTTCGGCCTTACTCTCTTCGGTAAGCAAGATCACCTTGTAAGAGGGAAGGATAAGCTATGCTGAACCCCTGCTAAGTCAAAGGAGCATAAAGGATGGGGACAGCCATCGTAGAGTGACCCACACTGCTCCCAATACTTCGTGTTCATAATGGTGCTCCATTTTTAAAATATCAACTTTTTTTTAATAAGAGAAAAAGAAAATTATTTTTATTAAGTTATTTTCCTAAACAATCTTGGCATAACTTTTTAACACTTGGATTCTGATTATGAAATTGCTTTATAACGTGCAACGAGCTATACTGGCCGTTACAGAACTTCATCCTTTATTTATTAAACAAATTCTTTGCCCCAACCCTAACTATTTCTGTGGAGAGAGAACCTAAAGGTAGACTCATTACGAGTTACTTACTAAATTGGAAATAAGGTGCACAAGAGAAAGAGAAAAACGTTTGTCATCACACGCATACAATTAGAAATCCTTAAATGTTACATCATCACTATGATCCTATCTGCATTAGAAAGCCTTGGCCCCAATCTGAAAGGCGGTATGGGACAATGGGAGCGATTTTCCCTTTTAACATGACAGTCGAGAATAGTGAATCTCATATTCTAAGGGTCTGTAAATATGGTCACACAAAAAGAATGTGGAATATTATCTTAATGTTTCCCCTCTTGCTATAATAAAAATAAATGGCCTTATTATAATAGAATTAGTGGGAACAACCTGCAGCTTTGTATTTGCTGCCTTGAGGAACTACCTGATTTTCATCCTATGAATGCTATTCTTTTCCATCGGGGACATGGGTGTAGGCACTGACGTTTAACATCGATAACGTGAAGGACCAGTCATATGCTTCCCCCTTTCAAACTATTGGTCTTAAAACCACACTAGTTCCTCTAGTAAATGGAGGAAATAATTAGGGAAAGGTATCTGGGGTCCAGGAGATGGATAAGAGGAGTCAGATGAGTGATAGCACAGGCTACTAATGTTTTGTGGAATAAGAGTCGGTAAAGTGGAAGCAAAAGGAGCACGTGTGAGCTTTCGAACGAAACTTCCAGCTTAGATGCTGAGTCCCAGGTAAAGAGGAGGGCTGAGTCTTCAGAGGGGAATCCTGTATGTCCTCTGATGGGTGAGACTTGCTGCACATAATCCCGAGGGAGAGCGATCACTTTCAGAATGTCTCCTCCACGAAATTTTATCTCACCAAGCAAAAGAGTTTATAGTATCAAAGCCTGGTGCATATCTAAGAATATGCACAGGAGTGATCAAAGTCACGAGAGGCGTATGTCCTGGTGTGTGGCGTCAGGGGGTGGAACTGGGAGGCATTAGGATTCCAAAATCTGGAGCACGGATAGGGTTGGGACTCCTGGCCTCTATTCACTTGGTTACTCGTTCAGCAATGCTCTACTGAGTGGAAGAGTGAAGTCACTGTAGAATCCCACCATGAATGTCCAACATCAACTGGGAACCACATCACAGCTTCAGGAATGTGAATGCAAATTGATCCATGTTAGGACAGAAAAATCAGCTCTTGAATCCCGAAACAACTGTATTAGGTTTTCGATAGAATCACAAAACACAATGTCCACTACTCTCTTCCTAGTGAGATGGATATTTTAATTGAGGGCACAGAGAATGTTTCAGTGGTGTGTTTTCTGTCCTGGAAGATGACTCTTGCATCATAACGCTCCACATGGTAGGCCTGTGCTTTTCTATGAACCCATCCCTGAGACGGCAATCTTGACAGAGACATAAGAAAATGTGTAGAGATTTCAGACTATAAAAGGTAGCTTTGGCTTACAGAAAAGGAGGCCTGGGGAGACCTGGGGGCGGGGCGGGGGGGGTTCTTTGTTCCTTAGCAACCGGTTCTATCATTTCCACTGTTACTGATTTCATAGAGTGATAAGTTCTAGTCACAGTGATTCCATGTACCAGCCAAATCATCTTAGACAAACCGTTCAACAGAATGAGAGACCTGTTTTGTCTGCTAGATCTCCAGTGTCTAGAACACTCCTTGGGGCACATAGTAAATGCTCAATACACACTCATTGAATGAATACATGGATAAAGTTAACTACCTGGCTCTATTTCATAATCTACAAAATTTAGATAAAAGTATCTATGAATATTCAGCATCTATGAGTATTCAGCAGAATAAATGAAAGGAATCAAATGTGAAAGTGTTCTTAAAAGAGTGAGAAACTATACATTTAGCTGTTGATCGATATTCACAACATATAGGTACTTCTAGATGTATATAGCTTTGAGACTTTCTGTTTCTTAAATTCTTCCCTGGATCTGATAAGGAAACATAAAGGCCTCTATCAAGAGTCAACTAGGAGATTAGTACATCATTACCACCGTTCAGTATTCTGCAACAGCTACAGCTGCATTTATGTGGTTCTTTCAATGACTGCAACCTGATGATGACGCTTGTCTATTTTTTTTTTCTTTTTGACAATGAAATTCTAGATGGTGACAATGGCAATCTGGTTTAGAAATATGGGATCAATATTGTTTCTTTGTTGAAGGGGGGCTACATCTGTGTACTGAACTGTTGGCTCTCTCTCCATGATTCCCATCCTCCCCAAGATCTTCTGGGCTGCTTACGCTGTGGCTGAGATGCAGAGTGTTCCATGTGCCCCCCCCCCCCCCCCAAAGCATGGTCCTCACATCATGGCAATCTACACCAGAAGAAAATAACCAGGCATCTGGTCCCATTTAACACAGCCTAGAATATGGTATATGTGGGATTGAATAACATGCTCTGGTGGTCTTTAGGGAATGGCTAAGGGTAGAAACCCTTAAATCTGAGGTTCATTTAGCAAAGAGCAAAGAGGGTTTTGATGACCAAAGGGTAAATAGTAAGTGCTAAAGAGAAGTGTGGACAGTTTTCAAAATACTTTCTGTATTTTTTTTTTAAGTCTTTATGATCACATTGGCAACATTAAAGCATGATGTAATCCTGGCTGGGACATATAAAAGTCCTTCCAAGAGTAACTACAGTATATAAACCTTGAAACAAAGGAAACTAACATGCTATTTATGAAGACCAATAAAAGAGTATAAAAATATGTGAAAGTCTCCTGAAGTCTGGTTCTGATGGGGCGTATTCTCAGCCTTTGTTCCGGCATCTGAAAAATTCACCCACAGTCCTCTGAAGCCATTTTTTTAGAGTGAATATACACTTTCTTAAAACATGTTGATTCCAACTCCACTTTGCATTTTTTCTTACCTGTTTTTGCTCTTCTCCTAAACCATCCCACATTGAAGCCACAATTTTAGAGACTTCACCAAAGGTAGCATTTGGATTTTGGCCCTTGATGGCAGCCTGAGTATCACGAAAGAACAGCGCATAAGGCAGACACAGGCTTCTGGGGTTCATTGGGGTCCTTCTTCTTCTTCTTTTTGGGGGTTTTGGGCTTTTTCCCCATGTCAGAGGCAGGTCGCTTCTCTCCACCATTGATCTGAAATAAACATCAAAAATTAGAATTACAGAGGAGCTAAGAAAATTTGGCAATGGGACATCTTGTTCTCCTTTGAAGCTTACACAGATATACCCTCCCACACTCATCACACAAACACAGGCATTCCTGGGGGGCCCTTGGTTTTGTTGGTGTTGTTTTTCAGGCCAAACCAACTTCATATTTCCTATAGTTTTCATATTTATCTTTCTTTAAATCTAATTTACATAGCTTTAAAATAGTATTATCGGTTCTTTTTATAATATTATTATACCACTAAATATTATCCCTTACCTGTCAACTCTTCATTTTTCTCATTTGGGTTGCTGAATGACAAGTGGCATTATGATTGTGACAGCAGTGGATTCCCCCTATTGTATGAACAGCCTATCTTGTTTTTTTCTGGGGAGTTTATCCTTTTCTTCCTAAGTATGACTTTAAAACCATGGTGGGTGGGATGACTGGGTCGCTCAGTGGTTGAGTGTCTGCCTTTTGCTCAGGTTATGATCCCAGGGTTTTGGGATCCTGTATCAGGCTCCCCGCAGGGAACCTTCGTCTCCCTCTGCCTATGTCTCTGCCTTTCTCTGTGTGTCTCTCATGAATAAATAAATAAAATCTTAAAAAAAAAAAACCCAGTGGGCAACATGTTCCATAAGTTGAATGGCTTTTGATGTTGCATTTAAAGTCTATAGGATGCTACTAGGAAAAACTAGCAATGCTCATGGCTCAGTGACTGGCATAATTTAGGCAGATCAGTGCTGCCCAATGGAACCTTCTGCCATGAGGGTAAATTTCTATCATCTGCACTATTCAAAATGGTAGCCAGTTGCCACATGTAACTAATGAGCACTTGGAATGCGGCTAGGATAAATAAGGAGTAAAATGTAAAGTTTTATATCATTTTAATTGCTTGAAATTTAAATAGATGTAGCTAGTGGCCCTCATATTGGAAAGTGCATGTCTGGAAACTAGGTTCCAGATTCTAGACATTTCTAGAACAGCTTTATACTCAAGTTTAAAAATTGATTCTATTTTCACCATTGTCCTCAAGTATGAATATCTGGGTACTTTTCATTGTTATTCAGATGCAAATGGGAAAAAAAACATTCAGTGCCACTGAATGTTTTGAAGACATCTGCATTTGAATATGACCTTTGATATTAACTAATTATATGTGATGTCACTGCACCTGTATAGAATCAGAGATTTTGGCTTGGATTTCTCTCTAGTTCTAAAATTCTGTGAATCTACATGAGTAGCAAATAGTACTGACTCTGTTGGAAATCTTCTCCTCATGCAGCTCCCGACAAAAATGTGCAAATGTGCATGGGCCCAATCTCCTGATGACGCTGCCATTATCACATGAGGTACTATATCTTCACCTTCTGTTGTTGTTGCTTTTGTGCTCTCTGCAAACATATGTACAAACACTATGTATGTCATTCCAACAAACTGCTAGACAGGGTAGGGTAGTTTGTGTAAAATGACTGCCAGCAATGGAGAGCCAGCATGATATCCAGTGGGTATGCCATCAGAGGGTCTAGACTCATACCTTCTTTTGCTTTCTTTTAGCTGTGTAATCTTGGGGCAAATCATATCATTTCTCTGGGCCTCAATTTTCTCTACTGCAAACCAGTTGCAGTACCATTTTTGATTACTGAGAAGGTACATATTTATATTCATTTAAAACTTGAAAATGATATCACAGTGTTAATTATGACATGGTAGAAACTTAAAAATATCCACTGAATGAATGGAAAGAAATGACCTTAATATTAATTTGTGATGCCATATGGTCATAGTTTAAAAGATATGTTCCAAGTATCAAAGAGAGACAGAAAAAAAGCTACATGAATCCTTGGGCTTTGTTTTTAGTGAGAAAGAGTTAAAACATTATCATTTTGAAATTGTCTACTGAAGGAGATCACACATCTCCTTGGGAACAGGATGCTTTGAACCTGGCCAACTAAGGCAGATTAATATTAGAAGAGAACTTCCCTAGGAGGGATCTGAGAGGCGATCCTGTGAAATTGTTGGTCCACATGTAATCTGGGAGAGGTCCAGCATGTTTGGACAGAGTTGAGAGTGGCAAACTAGTGCTGGCTCTAAATTAAGCATGTGGGCAAGACTGACCTAGAACAGTGGCTTTCAAATATGGCTGCCCGTTAGAATCACCTAGAAACTTCGAAATAATACCTGGATATCCAGACTTCACACTAATTAACCAGAATGCTTATGAATAGGAGACAGTAGCCTCAGACTCACCCTCAACTCTAGGGTTCTAACTGGTATTTAAATACTTGAAAAACAAACAAAAAAGTAAAATTTCTCTTTACACCTGTATGCTACAGCTCATCTCAGTGTGCCTTCCTCATCATTTAGCTCTTTAAAATATCCCCAAGGGACACTTCTCTAACATCAGTGGACTGTTTTATCTTCCCCTTACTTGATTTCTCTCTGTGAATGCCCTCTCTTCTAAGGGTTCCATGACATCACAGTCCCTGGGTTTTACTCCTACCTCGGTGGCCTGTTTCCAGAATCATTTTTTGGCTCATCCTCTTCACCCAGCCATTCAGTTGTAGCCTTCCTGATGTCTTTTGCTGTCTTCTCTTGTGAGTTTGTACTTAAGAAATCTCACAGAGACACAAGATTTCCATTATCTTTTGTGGGTGGCTGACGGTCAAACTCATGTTTCTCCTGAATTTTGAATGCATTGAAACAGCCACTATTGGACATCTCTATTTGCAAGTCTTATTAAAGTATCTTAAACTCAGTCCAGTTTGTGTTATTCACATGTATAGTTCTGTGTATTTCCTTGATAGCACAATTTTGTAATAAATTTGATACAAATTCTTGTGTCAAATTTGTAATTATATAATAATTTATATGTTAGATCCTCTCTCACCCAGCGTATAAGCACCGTTAGGGCAGGTCCATATGTGATTTTGCTCACTAGCACTTATCATGGTTCCTGATTTATAGTAAGTGATTAGCATTTGTTATAATAGTAATAAAAATTACAATATAAAATAATAATATAATTTCAAGAATGAATGAGTCAAAGCATAAATGGTTTCTGTTACAGGAAATTAAACCACCCTGATTTCCTTGAGAACTTTAGGACAATAATCAAATATGTGGTAAGACAGAAAACACAAGTTTTCTAAAATTTTTTAAAAGTATTTGACATGTTAACAGTAATGTCTCTGGGTTATAGACAGTGTCTTTATGGTTTTCTTCTCTGTATTTTTTATAAGATCCACGTTTTATAAGCATGACTGTTTCCATATTCATAATATCAAATATTTATTAAAAGAAAAGTAGAAAGGAGTCAACAAAGTCTACCAAGAATAATAGTAAAAGTAGAGGGAACATGATATTAGAGATCATATTGCATCACGGATTAGAAATATTTAAAAATAGGGAACAAAGTGTAGGAAAATGAACACTTTTCCATATGGATTATTACCTGGACTCCTTTCAAATTTCAATTAAAAAATTAGCAAGCTAACATATCAAAACCTCTTTGATTACAGATTCTATCAATCTTTTTGGAAAATAATCATATGTCACTCACAATAGTAAATATCCCATGATGCAATGTAAATGTACTTACTAAAAGATTTTCCCAAACTATTTAAATAATTTCCCTCCTCCACCATCCAAAATTGTTTTTGAATCACTGATCTTCATGTTGCTTTCCTTTTTAAATTGTTATCTGGATGATAGGATACAAGTTTTAGATCTGCCTAATGTGTGATGCTGTGCTGTAACGGAAAGGAGAGTTATGCTCTTGTATCTGACAACATGGCTCTACTGTCTAGGGATGACCCAAGGAAGCAGGATAACCTGTAAATGCCAGTAGGAAGTTCTGCCAAGGGTATCAAAACCACAAACTATCATGTCAAAGTAATGTATTAACAAGCCTATTGGAAACTCTAAACAATTCTCTGCAACTAGTCCATTTTGTTTGTTGTCTGGAAGCTTTCCCTCTTTCCTGGCTTGTCCTGTAGGGTTAGCCAGATGTAGTCTTGCTCAATCTCAGTGTTTTGTTTAGCAGAAGCAAGCATTTCATGAGTTCTTCTTCCCATTTTCAAACATGGGAGACATCATTTATGCATTATGGAGTGTAAGTCAGTGGCTACAACTGTTTATCTGATTGAGTAGCTGACAGGCACTACACTGGGAAGGTGGGGTGTGGTCTCCCCTCAAGGCCAGTCTACCAGCCAGCCTCATAGCATTGCATCTGCTTTGTCTTCAATCTGTCTCCAAGGAAGATCATATCGATATGCCTTCCTTTTAAATACTTTTGTTAACCTCAATTACCTGCTGCTTAAGAAAACTGGCACCTGAGAGGACCAAGCTAAAGGATACACACAAAATATTAATGTCTCAAGATTCACTGCCTTTCCCTCAGTATATTAAAGGAGACCACTAAAGCTATATTCTTGGGTCATAATATTATGAACATTTATAGAATTGCCCCCACGGAACTCAACTGAGATTTAAACTAGTTCACCACAGTTGACAGGAGAGGAAACAGCAAAAGCAAAAATTATGTATGAAAGATCTCCATTTAAAAAAAATAATAAAATGTGCTTTGAAGGGAATCATTTATTATATTGTTCAGTGTTCTTTGTATAAAGACTTACTGAGTATGTACATCATCTTTGCTTTTAGGATGCGATACAGTGGAATGAGAATTCCATGTTGTGGTTTGTTACCTCATGCATCTGAGTAGTTGGGCAGTGCTATGTGAAGTTTAAGGGTGTCCACCACTTGAACTTCCTGGTGTGTGGGGGGGTCTTACTTTTCATTTTGCATTTTTCTTGTGTTTCTGAGGGTGAAGAAATGGGCAGTTATCTTGGATTCTGTGTAATCAAATGGGGATTTTTAAGGCCTGCTTTCTGGAGGTAGTTTCATCACATATTCGAAAAACACTATGCAAAGCCTCCTTGAAGAAAAAATATGTGGTTATAATTTGGATTCACTTACATGCCAGTAACAGACTGCATTTTGAAAAATACCTGGCTCTTTTGACCACTAACTATTTGGGATGAACACGATGATGAATAACTGTGGTAGAAACATAGCTAAATGGATTTGTAATAGGTCTCTAAACCTTAATTTTGAGGATTGTCTAGATCCTGAATTCCTACTTAGGTGGATGAAAGCTTATAATTCTACATCCTAATTTTCTAAGAGGCCCTGACTTCTAAAGTCCAGAGCAGCATTATCTCCTAGACGTTTCTGGAATGATGGGAATATTCTCTGTGCTGTCTAAAAGGGGTGCCACAACTGACAGAGTGTATTTTTTTATTTACTTAATTTTTAGTTAGTTAAATTTAAATGTACACAGTCACACATGATGAGTGTGTGAACAGTACAGCACTGTGTAGTGGGCATTGTTATTTTATTTTATTTTTTTTAAAAAGATTTTATTTATTTATTCATGAAAGACACAGAGAGAGAGAGGCAGAGACACAGGCAGAGGGAGAAGCAGGCTCCCTGTGGGGTAGCCTGATGTGGGACTCGATCTCAGGATCCTAGGATCATGGCCTTGGCCACTGAGACACCCCTGAGCATTGTTTTAGAGTAAATATTTCTGGAGTCACTAGGGTTCTGAGACTGGAGAGTTAAAGTGAATCCCAACATCATAGTCTTTAGAATAGAGAAGAAACCATCTAACGCAAAAATGGAAACTCTCCATGATGACAAGAGCATTGAAAGTAAGGACCAGGTGCTGTTTATCTTGCTTTCCCCTCAGCCTCAGCGTGGGGTCCTGCACATGTGTGGGATCACCACACATGTCCACTCTGTTACCTACAGCAGTGAGCAAAGGCTCAGAGTGACAAGACAAAGACCTTTGAAACACCTACAAAAGTTGTATGAAAATCATAACAAATAATATCATGGCTGGGTTGAGGCCCTACGTGTAATTCTGATCAACTACAGGTTTATTTCACAACAATTAAAGCACTAGTGAATAAATAAATGCATACGAAAATGCATAGATTAATATTACTCTCACATAAGCTTTACACAGATGCGTGTGCTTCATGTCACTTACTTGTAGACACAGATTTATTTCTAAAATCCCTAGAGGTGTCCTTAGGCTTCTGATAATCCACTCCTGCCATGTCTTGTTGCTTAATTATAGTGATGTATTTAACTTATTTATCACAAGAAAACAACATTTTTCACTTAAAAAAAAAAGCGTGTGTTAACGGTGTTGCTTAGATAATACTTCTTAAGAATACAGAGTACAGGAGTTAAGACTCTCAAGGAAAGAGAATCATTGATATTGAAATGTCCCTGGAGAAGTTAGAAACGTCTATAAGCATATTTAAAATAAACTGCCGCGGTCCCAAAGCCTTTAATGGAGCTGGGAGAGCTGTTTAATGCACACTATCTTGCAGTAATCGCTGTAGTTTAAAATAGATTTTAATCAAGCACCATCTGCATAATAGGCTGAACAAACAACACAGAACTCCACTTATAACTCTTATCATATAAAGTAAATATTATAAAATCTTCGCCATAGAAACAGGGCATATCACAGCACTTTTTTGTGATGGTACTGTTGCTGTAAGTGAAAAATTTTGCTACTTAAATTCATTCTCTCTTTCCTTTCTAAACTATGCCATCTAAAATCCCCTTATGAGAATAAATTCATATAAGCATGGAAAGTAAGTCATCTAGTTACTGTGAAATCAGCAAGGCTGTACTACTTCTTTCATTTTGCAATCAGGTTTATTATTATCATTAATAATAACAGTACATTCAATGACTCAAATCATCAATTATAAAAAAAAGTTTATGAAATGCCTTACTTTTTTTTTTTTTTTTTTTTTTTTTTTTGAAATGCCTTACTTTTGAAATGATTCAGAAGCACGAATCTGTATCACAGTTTATAAAGCAAATTCATTTTTAAGGATCCCCGATCTGCAAAACATAGCTAAGTATTGTTTTAGGATGAGCTTAGCAAAGATAATTCAGTGGCCTTATGTAAGGATAAGAAATTCAGGCTACTGTCCAGAAAAATTACTTTCAGGTGAGGAAAAGAGTTGATTATAATTATATATACCTAATAGTTATATTCATCGATTTTGTTGAATTCACTTGGTCTTTTCCAAATTTGCCTGTCTAGGGCAGTATATTTATTTCTTATTCTTTTGTATCGAAAGAATCTAAAATATTCTTTCTGCCATACAAGAAAGCACAAGAATGCTGGCATAGGGTCCTGTGGAATAAAATGCCAGGTGCCTATGTTTAACCTCACTTTATTTTATTCCATGAATTAGTGAAGTGTGTTCGATTACCTAGGGCATGAATCATCTAAGAACATATATACCTTGAAAATAATTTATCCTAGTATAATTTAATTACTTAAATGGATTTTTCAAATAACTGTTTAGAATCAGGTACTAACTGTCTGACTGAATTTTATTATTTTTCCCCAGAACTAGTTTGCTAAACTCAGCCTTAACCAATGGGATACTTTATTTTTGATAAATGAGGAATATATATTTTTTCATGTGCTAGGGTCTAAGGAATTCTTTAGAAGAATCATAGATCTTACATCATAAGAAGTGTTGAACAATTGCATTATAAATACAGCTCAATGTGGAAAATAATAGACTTTGCAGTGCCAATTTGCTGTCCTATTGCTAGATAATGTGACTTGACACTTGGTTCTAACATTGCTTGATTTCACTTAGTGTTTGCAGAAACCTGTCTGCTTATCATTTTTTCTTTATTCAGGAATCTTCTTGCCTGCAAAACGGTGGTAAATAAAAAGCACTTTTCTAAGAGCTTATTTAATTGTTGCTCTAGTGACTTATCCTATTTGCTTTGAGGAAAAAAAAATCTCTTTTTCTGTCCAGCGAGGCAAAGCACATGCATTGATGAACTTGCAGCTTAGTAAGAAACTCTTAAAAGCAAAAAGTAAGTGAAAGCAGGAACTCAAAGGAATAAGCAGAGTACTGAAGGCAGCTTTCATCTTGAAGATAGTTGCTGAGCCTGGTAAAATTGAGTCAAATGCACAGTAGATAGAAGACAAAGCCCAGAGCTGACCAAAAGTGGGGTGCTTAACAGGAGGGTTGCTATCAAAGTCAGGACAGAGAAGAATTAGACTCCCAATGCCATTCTGGGATAAAACAACTTCCCCTGAATGCACCCTCTCAGAACCTGCAAAGAAAATACTGAATGGAGAATGGAAAATACCTTTTGTGGTAATTTACCAACAGAAACAGCATTTGTTAAGGATGGATACTCTAAATACATACTACTTTGGGTGACCTGAAAAAAGCCAGGAGTGGTTCTAGATCCTAATGGCCTGAGATGCTTGGAGAAGCAAACACAAATCATCCTTAGAGGAATCTTCCCTTGGACCAGGTCTGATAGAATCTTCATAAAGTTTTAATGAGCACCAGCTCTTAAGCTAAAAGCCAAAAAGCCAAATGGAACATGGCATCAAAACCAAGAGCCAGCATCAACTACAGACAATAGAAACAGACCTCGAAAGACTTAATGTGTTGGAATTAGCAGGAACTGTCAAAAGAACAAAAGAATGAGATATATGGAGGAAGAAGAAGCAACTCAAAAGGCAGCCCAGACAGATGTGAGAAAAAAAACAAATAAAATTAGAAATATAATAATTGTAATGAAAACCTCAAGAGATCAGCTTTAATTTCAGATCACATCCAGCTGAAAAGAGAATTATGAAATGGGAAATTAACACCAATAAATTAAGCAGAATTGTAATACAAAGGGGCAGAAAAACAGAAAATATGAAGGTCTAGTGTATGTCTTATCAGAATTACAGAATTGCAAGGGAGGATGGGGGAAAGTCAATATTCCAAAAACATGAATGGCTGAAAATTTCCGGGAACTGATGTAGAATGGAAGTATTAGGTTCACAGTAAATTTAAAGACCCACGGTGAAGCTGCAGGGTTCAAAAGGCAAAAGAAGATCTTAAAACTAGTCAGAGAAAAGACAGATCACTTTCAAAGAAAAGACAATGAAGCAGTAGAATTCTCAAAAGCGATAATGAAAATCAAATTGTCATAGAGTAATAGAATGTCTTCGATAGGATAGAAGACAATCAGTATCAGTCTAAGATTCCACACAGAGTGAAAGTACTTTTTAAGGCAATCATGTTCCCAGTAAATGCTCATGAAAGAGAAATTTAAAGGCATATGGGATAATGATGTCAGATGAAAGAAAATACTAAATATGTAAAAAAAAAAATCTAAAGAAAAAAAAGGCTGTAAAAATAACCAAAATCATGTTTCATGGAGATTATTAAATGACATGATTTAATTAAATTATGATTAAAACAACAGCAATAACTACTCCATGGTGTTGAAGGACGTTGGGAGTAAAATATTATAAGAAGAGTAAAGCTATCAATCAATGTTAGAATTTTACACATTTGTGCATCAGCGGTAGATACTAAATGAAGAGAAAGGACACAATTTCCAATCTTACCATGGAAAATTATGGAATGAGAAAAACAAGAATAATCTTAAG